>NC_135262.1:8125000-8750000 GCF_964204865.1 Styela clava
TTACTCGGGGGAGCAGTTCTACCAACAGAGCGTACAACCTTGTCAATTCTCCGAGGTCGAACACGTAAAAGCTGTCATCAATGTTCTGAAAAAGATATCTGGTTTGTCCGAGTATTCAAAATAGTTTTTTTTTTGGAATTTTGTTGGGTACGTTTGTTATCTTTAGATATTACTGATTTAAGCTGCTTCACTTTTGTTATTATGTTTGCAAGCTGTTTGGGATTATGCCAATTTTTCTTCATAAAAATCTTGGGCATCCAACAAGCAAAGCACTGTTTAACGGCGACACAGAAAACCACAAAATTTTTTACAGACCTGTCGTCCGTTCACGTTTTTCGTAAAGTATCTGCAAACATCATCGCAGGTTGAGTCACTGAATTTTTGAATGGTGTGATGTACAATCTTAAAAAAAATTAATTCAGCTGGTCTTATATTTGATAAAAAATCATTCCGGTAATTTTGCTTCATTAGCAGCAGCACCTCAACATAACATAAACTGAAACCGCATTTCCACCCCATCCAATGTCGATGATATAATAATTTCACCATCTTTCTCGTTGTAATATTTTATATACACCATGTTTCGATAATCACTCAAAGGTGGAGAAAAGGTAAAAACAATCATAAGGTGTGTTATCCAATAATTTTCTCACTCTACTCGGTGGAAAATTGCCTATTCTGAGCATCATAAATTCCCAACCAAGCGTTGTTTTTCTTGTTTATTTCCATCTACAGACATGAAATCGCCAATTCTCAACATATCGATTTATTCATCACAGCGTCCTTTTGGTATATACCCACCAAAAACTAGGAACATTAATTTTTCACACATGTGAATCCAAAATTGATATAAACAAATATCTTACCCATTAGTAATTATGAGATTAATGATTTTTGAAACGGTGAAATTCAGTGTTCAAAAATAAATTGCGCAATTTTGACACCGAAATAAAAATGAAGTCAATTTCTGTGCCTGCGACATCTTGTACAGCAACAATAAGCATCTTTCTGATGAACCAATGAGATATTCTGATTGAATGAAGCGAGAAGAAATCAGTGTAGACACGTGTCATGTCACGTGATATCAAAGTAATTTATGACGTAGAATCGTAGAGTTAGCGCTGAACGCAACTGGCTGACACGTTAGACATCGATTAGGCAGGGATGGCGAAGCACTGGCCCGCGGGTCACCAAGTGACCCACCGCATTTTATTCGTGACCTGTCAAGGCACGAATAAAATAAAATGCTAACATATTAGTGATAAAAATTAATAAAACCGGCTTTAAAATTTTCTAACAATGACTAAACTATTATATTGTACCGTCATTCATATTCAAATTGTTAATTTATCGTTCTCGGCCGGTATGGTAATTTTCAAAACCCATAATCTTGGACGTATGTATGCACCGCTGTGTACCGTTATTCAGCTATTGGCTCTGACATAGTTTATGAGACAATGCAACTGATCTGGTCATTTCTCGCAACGTCTCGTCCCTTTCGGAAGTGCGTCTGCGGACTGTTTTTAGGGGTTATACGTGAACTAGATGCTACTTTGCATTTTATTAGTTTCTCACATACAATGCCATTAAGAAAACAAAAACTTTGAGACTTGAATTAAAAATCTATAAATTACAATGGGGCAGTGTGAAAGTGCCTTAATGTGGTTGAAAGCTGATGGAAAAATATCACTTTCAGAGTGGAATTTCCTCCAAACTATTTGGAACTGTAAAATAATTTACCTAAACGTTTCTTTGTAATTTTTGACCCATTCATTGAAAAAGGTTCGCCATATCTGGCTTAGGGTAACATAAGCCAGATCACAGTATTAATGTGAACTCTTATTGCATTTGTGACTCTGGATCTGCGTTGCGGACAAATCCATCTTATAGAATATAGATCTTTCCGGCCCAATCCCAAATTTAAGCTACTAGGTTACATACAATACCGGTACTGCGTTTGTCAATCAAAGTCGTGTATTTCATCTGATTTGCCAACTTGTCAAAAGAATTCTGCAAATCGTCACAGGTATATTAATAAATTGGCCATTTTCCTATTTTATCAACAGTATGGTGTTTGCACAAGAAAGATTTATATACTGTATTCTCTAAATTTTTGATTCTAGCATTAGAAAATAACTCATATGTAGACAAAGAATTAGTCAACTGAAATTCCCGTCATTAGTACTGTTGCATAGCATAACCCACCTTAGAATCCATTGCCATCACTCTGACTGCTTTAAATATTTATCGATGTGAATATTTCGAAAGCTCTAGTTTTTCGATTACTAACGCTAAACTACAATCTTTCTAAGACAAAATAACCACTGAGTTCCCTCAATTTTCCTTAAATTTTGTAAACACAACTAAAAACTGTTGAATAAAATGCCGAATTAGCATTAATAAGTCAATGGTTTCACGCAATCGTGGTGAAAAGTGATTGGATGGCGACTTAAATATCAAGTCCAGTCATTACTTGGAATTCGTTTTTTTAGTGCGATGACTGATCACACGTCACGTTACGTGCAAGTATTTGTCATGTCTATCAGTCAATGTCAAGACAAATACCTACTCGCATGAAACATGACACGACTAAATTGTCTGCTGACTTATAGCTGCGAACTTAAATAGATATGTAACAATTACATATACATGTGTTATTTCATTTAAAGAAAAATTCAAGAGCTCATTAAGTATTTTTTGTAGCCACTTTGATTTTGTAGACTTCGATCAAGTTCTATTCCGTTGTAATATTTTCTAGCTTCGATGGTTGCAAAGAGAACCTGCTTTTTCAACTTTTTATCGTGCGTATACGGCGATCGATCATGTATATATGTATAGCCAATAAAATACACCAATATAGCCAATACAATATTATTATTTTTACGTTGTTGTGTAAAGGCCGATGGGAGCAGTCCAGTCTTTAACTCGATCGTCATTGCACCCGCTTGAATTTTGGGTATTTGAGCAAAAGTATTATTATTAGTTGTAAATCGAGTTTAACTCAGATTCTTTGAATTAGGACAAAACAAGTTAATCATAACAATCCATTTTCTAACTATAGTTGTTGCGCATCATTCTCGTCGCATGCGATAGTTTTGATCGGACAATCAAGATTAGATCTCCTGCCGTGCTCGATAGTATATGAACATGAGGAGAATTTATTATATATAAGCACGTCACGATTTGTATTGAAAAATCGGGGGAGGGGGGGGGGGGGGGGTATATATTCCTATAAGATACTGTAGAATTGTGTCGATCAAGTTGGCAATAATATACCAATTGTGTGATGGTGGTGTGTATATATTTGTTGTTGGGATTGAAGATCAGGTAATCTAGGAAAGCGGGTGCAATGACGTTCGAGTTTAAGATTGGACTGCTCCCATCTGCCTTCACACAACAACTTAAAAATAATAATATTGTATTGGCTATATTGGTGTATTTTATTGGCTATACATATATACATGATCGATCGCCGTATACGCACGATAAAAAGTTGAAAAAGCAGGTCCTTTTTGCAACCATCGAAGCTAGAAAATATTACAACGGGATAGAACTTAATCGAAGTCTACAAAATCGAACTCGGTAATCATTCCAAAAAAATCTAAGGCTAGGTTAAAAAATGTAAAATTCATGTAGATATTTGCGCTTCACGTACGATCGATTGTTCTCGAAAATATTACGACAATATAGATGTTTTGATTATATTTGCAAATCTAGTAATATGTTCTTGTACCTTTCGAACTGAGACGCAATACCCTTCCAGATTTTTTTACCTTATGGATTTTATGTTTAATGCAGTCTAATCACTTTACTACCCAAAGGCTTGGAGCATAACTTATTTTTGCGAAAAAGGTCGTCATGGAGTATGTTTATTGATGAACAACTCGAAGTGGCTACAAAAATACTTAATGAGCTCTTGAATTTTTCTTTATATGAAATAACACATGTATATATAATTGTTACATATCTATTTAAATTTGCAGCTATAAGTCAGCAGACAATTTAGTCATGTCACGTTTCATGCGAGTAGGCTATTTGTCTTGACATTGACTGATGGACAAGACAAATACTTGCACGTAACGTGACGTTAACGATGTGGTGTGTGATCAGTCATCGCACTAATAAAACGAATGCCAGGTAATGATCTGATTTATGTCGCCATTCATCCACTTTTCACCACGATTGCGTGAAAACATTGACATTTTTGACATTGACAGTTTTTAGTTATGTTTACAAAATTGAAGTATAAATGAGGGAACTCAGTGATTATTTTGTCTCAGAAGGATTGTAGTTTAGCGTTAGTAATCAAAAAAACTTCTGCGACGGCACTTTTTGATGGCAGCAACCACCCTCCTACACCATGACTCAATGGTTATTTCGTCTTCGGTAGGATTATAGTTTAGCGTTAGTAATCAAAAAACTAGAGCTATCGAAATATCCACATCGATAAATATTTAAAGCAGTCAGAGTGATGACAATGGATTCTAAGGTGGGTTATGCTATGCAACAGTACTAATGACGGGAATTTCAGTTGACTAATTCTTTGTCTACATATGAGTTATTTTCTAATGCTAGAATCAAAATGTTAGAGAATACAGTATATAAATATTTCTTGAGCAAACACCATACTGTAATGAATAAGCACACTGGCCAATTTATTAATATACCGGTAAGGCGGTAACGATTTGCAGAATTCCGTTGACAAATCAAATGAAATACACGACTTGGCAAACGCAGTACCGGTATTGTATGTAACCTAGTAGCCTAAATTTGGGATTGGGCCGGAAAGTTCACCAGAAGAGGGTGGGTCACAGACAGTGGCGTATCCAGGGTGTGGCAGCCATGGCTCGTGCCATGGGCGCCGTTTGAGCAGGGGCGCAAAGACTGCAAAAAAGTATTAATCATGAAAGGTTTCAATGAAATAATTCTAGATTGGGAATAATTGAATCTCGTATTTTTACTCAAATAATAACGTACAAGTACCTCAATTCAATAAGAGTCATTATAAATTTTCAAACAACTATCATGGGGGCGCATTTTTAGACTTTGCCATGGGCGCCATTCTACGTATATACGCCACTGTTAACAGATATCTAATTAATGTTTGTACCTATAAGAAACTGAAACAAATCTTAAAATCTTCTGATGGTGTTGTGTAGTTTTGGGCTTTAGCCTACTTATGCAGCACTTCTATCAGGGACTTTTTATGGAACTTGATTTTATGAAATTAGAGTACGAAAACACGCGTATGAATTACAAAAAACGTTTAGGATGATGCGGTAAATTATTTTACCGTTTCAAAGAGTTTGAAGAGAATTCCACTCTAAAAGTGATCTTTTTCCATCAGCTTTCAACCACATTAAGGCACTTTCACACTGCCGCATTGTAATTTCTAGATTTTCAATTCAAGTTTCAAAGTTTTTGTTTTCTTAACGGCATTGTATGTGAGAAACTAATAAAATGCCAAGTAGCATCTAGTTCACGTATAACCCCTAACTAAACAGTCTGCAGATCACTTCCGAAGGAGACGAGACGTTGAAAGAAATGACCAGATCAAATGCATTGTTATGTCATAACTATGTCAGAGCCAATAGCTGAACGAGAATATCGGTCAGAGACCGAAGACTTATCGATCGAAAGTTAGGTGATCCCCCAAAACAGAAACTGCGGTTTCGATTCGAAAAATTCTGCAAACCCGAACTGGATTGTTTTGATTAGTTTTCAGCCAATATCAGAAATGTAGGAAACAATAGCCAACTCCCCATGTCGTCGAAATACTACTCGAGGAAATACTTTTATGGAGAATTCTGCAAATCCGAACTGGATTGTTTCGATTAGTTTCCAGCCAATAGCCTATTTCTGTATTTACCAATCCTATAGTTTGTGTCAAATACAACGGCGCTAACCCAGGTTGCGACGGCTATTCAAACACAGCCTAGCGATATTTTGGTGGGGAATTCTGCAACCCCGAACCTGATTTAGGGATATGGACATTGCTTAAACTTTAAGGAGTAATTATAAGTAACGAGATACGATCTCGCGGCGTGTATCCTTCGCTCTGACTCAATAGTGTGGAAAATTTCTCGAAGGAAACTTGCGCATCGCGACGACGTCAAAGTTACAAGAGAGATATGGACAAGGCTCAAAGATTAATCACGAGATACGATCTAGCGGTGTGTATCCTTCGCTCTGACTCACTAGCGTGAAAACTTGCTCATCTGATACGCACACACACATTCAGCGCGTCTCGAAAATCTCTCGATTTGTGAAAATCCAGATCTCTTCATCACTAATTAATTAATAACTCGCTAATTATACGACATAATTCATCCAAAATCAATAGGCTTCTGGTCCGAGATATGATGAATGTACATGCAAAATTTGGAGCAGATTCAACCACGCCTTCGTGAAATCGCGTGCATCTAACAGACACACAGACAGACAGACATACATACAGACAAGTACCTATCAATATACTTACCGATCTTAAGATCGATAAGTAATAACGGTACACAGCGGTGCATACATACGTCCAAGATTATGGGTTTTGAAAATGACCATACCGACCGAGAACGAGAAGTTAACAATTTGAATATGAATGACGGTGGTACAATATGATAGTTTACTTATTGTTAGATAAATTTAAAGCCGGTTTTATCAATTTTTATCACTCATTTTTATTTTATTTCATTCATGCCTTGGCGAGTCACGAATAAAATGCGGTGGGTCACATGGTGAATAAATACTTCGTCATAAATTACTTCGATATCACGTAACATGACACGTGTTTACACTGCTTTCTTTCGCTTCATTCAATCAGAATATCTCATTGGTTCATCAGAAAGATGCTCATTATTGCTGTACAAGATGTCGCAGGCACAGAAATTGACTTTTTTTTATTTCGGTGTCAAAATTGCGCAATTTATTTTTGAACACTGAATTCCACCGTTTCAAAAATCATTAATCTCATAATTACTAATGAGTAAGATATTTGTTTATATCAATTTGGATTTACATGTGTGAAAAATAAATGTTCCTAGTTTTGGTGGGTATACACGAAAACGTCGCTGTGATGAATAAATCGATGGTTTGAGAATTGGCGATTTCCTATCTGTAGATGGAAATAAATTTTCACGATCACCTACAACAATGGAAACAAGAAAAACAACGCTTGGTTGGCAATTTATAATGCTCAGAATAGGCAATTTTCCACCGAGTGGAGTGAGAAAATTATTGGATAACACACCCTATAATTGTATTTACCTTTTCTCCACCTCTGAGTGATTAACGAAACATGGTGTATATGAGATATTACAACGAGAAAGATGGTAAAATTATTATATCATCGACATTGGATGGGGTGGAAATGCGGTTTCAGTTTATAGTGTATCATGGTATGTTGAGATGCTGCTGCTAATGAAGCAAAATTACCGGAATGATTTTCCATCAAATATAAGACCAGCTGAATTATTTTTTTTTAAGATTGTACATCACACCATTCAAAGATTCAGTGACTCAACCTGCGATGATGTTTGCAGATACTTTACGAAAAACGTGAACGGACGACAGGTCTGTAAAAAATTTTGTGGTTTTCTGTGTCGCCGTTAAACAGTACTTTGATTGTTGGATGCCCAAGATTTTTATGGAGAAAAAGTGGCATATTCCCAAACAGCTTGTAAACATAATAACAGAACTGAGGCAGCTTAAATCAGTAATAACTAAAGATAACAAACGTACCCAACAAAATTCCGAAAAAAAAACTGTCCTGAATACTCTGACAAACCAGATATCTTTTTCAGAACATTGATGACAGCTTTTACGTGTTCGACCTCGGAGAATTGACAAAGCTGTACGCTCTGCTGGTAGAACTGCTCCCCCGAGTAAAACCATTCTATGCAGTAAAAGTTGCTCCTTATGATCAAGTAATCAATGCGTTGGTGGAACTAGGAACAGGCTTTTATTGTGGAAGCCAGGCAAATATTTCTTTATATAACTTTATTTATTTTATTATCGTTGATGTAAAACCGTGAGGGCTACAAATCTTGTTTTCTTGTTTATACGTTACCTCGAATATACGAGATGGGTAGTAGATCGCGTGTTTCCGCCTACATTCTATATCTGTGGTTAGCGTTATTACAGATTATCAGATTACAAATTTGCAGCAGATAATGCGGATGTCTGTAAAAACCTGCTTGCATGATGCTCACATAAACGCTTACTCTACCCAAGTGGTTTTCAACCTTTTGTTGGAGATTAAACCCAATGCATCATTCCAGAATCTCGAGAAATCCCTGTGAAACAGTTTAATTTTCTTTTGTTGTCTGAATTGTATAAAATACGCTGCTCTAACCTAACCATAGTAGTATATTTATCTCAACCCAGGTCATTGCATGAATCCCACTTACTTCAGCCATTCGCCCCACAATACACCCTAACTAGAAATAGTGGAAGAAGCGGTACCACACATTTAGAGGAACATTCATCATACTATATGCTATGATGGAAGTCAGTCAACAATACCGGTACTGCATTTGTCAATCGAAGTAATGTATTTTATATGATTTTTCAAACTTGTTAAAAAATGATTCTGTAAATCGTTACCGGTATATCAGTAAATTGACTACTGTGTTTATTAATTACAGTATGGTGTTTGCATAAGAAAGAAGTATAAGAATGTATTCTCTAAATTTTTGATTTTAAATTCATTCGACACAATAGTATTCTTGAGTCCCTATCAAGCAATACTAGTCTTTCCACTCTCTGCTGTTTCTATAGGATGAACTTCTACAAGCAAAACGACTTGGAGTGGATTCGGAAGAAATAATCATGGCGAATCCTTGTAAGCAAATTTCACATTTGCAGACAGCAAAGGAACATGGCGTAAAAACGACGGTTTTCGACAACGAAGATGAATTAAAAAAACTGAAAAAATATCATCCAACATCAAGGTATGTATATCATTAGTGTTTTTTTGCTGTGTATGGTATTGTATACTTGTATGGTATTGTATTACAAGAGAGAGATTTTCTCTAGATTGGTTTTGAGGATTTATGTCCAAGAGGATGGTAAGAGAAATGTTTACAGTTTAAAGTATGGAGCTACGGCCAAACAAGCTAGGGATCTTATACTTATGGCAAAAGAATTCCACATGGACGTCGTCGGCATCAGGTTCGAATTTTTTACTGAGATTGGATTATTTCTGTTAGTAAAACAGAATGGTCAAAAGTTTTGCAAAAATGCACTATAAGATAGATGATAATTAGATGAATATCTCTTTGTTTATGTTATATTAATTTTGGCATTTCAGCAAGATTATTCGTTGATGATGGTGATGTCAAGTTTAATACGGAGTAATATTGCTAACGTTTTGAATATCTATCCAAGTCTTTTGACAACAAATAAAAAACGAAAAATGAATCGCATCAAGATTAACAATAAAAGCGTTTACAAAATTACGTATTTTACTATTTTACAGTTTCCATGTCGGCGCATTACCAGGAGATAAATCAGATCAGTTTAAACGAGCCTTGTTAGATGCAAAAGGGTTATTCGATTTTGCAGAGAAGAATAATATATCGTTCAGTTTGCTTGATATCGGCGGGGGTTTTAGAATGACGGATCCTTACTTGCGACAGGTATGGTAATGTTTAAGTACGGATCACAATTCATGCAGGAAGGTATTCTCGCGATTAAAAAGCATTATTTTACAAATCTCTATTGTTTACAGTCTATTCATTAATATTTCAAAGGGCAGATTGTGTCATTTCGGTGTGGCCGTTACCTTGACATCCATAAATAGATAATCCTTTATATTATTGTCTCGTTCGCATGCGTTCAGAAGTTGTACCTACACTAAAATACGTAATTCGTAAGGTTTAAATTCCTCAACCATTGTGATTAAACAGATATTTTCATATTTTAAGACTATGTCTTCGATTAACACTATTCTCGAAGAGTTATTTCCTATTTCAAAACATCCCGGCTTGGAAGTAATATCTGAACCAGGAGCTTTTCTGACTGACACTGCTTTTACACTGGCGACGAATGTAATAGGAAGAAGAGGTGAATTCTGTTATTAAAACTGACTTAGGTGATACGTTCGCAAATGAAACAAACGGCTTGAGTATTGTGCGCTGTTATTTAAACAATATATTTATCATTCATTGTTGAAACTTCGATCATTTTTTGTTGATTTTAAATATTTACATGGTACAGTATTGCTTTATTGCACACAAAAAATGTTGTGCTTTTTTTCAACCAGAAATCAAAAATCCCGAAAGTACATACGACTACTATGTGAATGATGGAAAATTTGGATCTTTTTTCTCCCTGTTTACGTTGAATAGAGACATGAGATATTTTTTTATATCTGAGGTAGGCACCACGTAATTTCAAGTTTTAGTAAGATAATGTAAAACTGCTGTAATATATACACTGCAAAGCGTAGTCACAGAGCATCAGATATGAAGAATACCATGTACAATACTTACATGAAATCTAATGCAAAATTTGAGAATTTCCAAATATCAAATAGTAGACTAAACAATTTTCAAATTTTTATATTCACGAGGTTGGATAATGATTTAAAAAACGTTCTTTACCCAAAACATCTATTTTTGTGCTCTCTAGATATCGAAATCGTTTTTATATGATTAGTAAAATCAAGCAACCCTATACTAAGGATGTACTGCACTGATATAGTCAAATATGTCAATAATTTATCATATGTCGTACAGTCAATGAAGCAAAAATCAACATTCAAGTCCAGAGTTTGGGGTCCGGTATTGACATCTGATGATGAAGTGATGGACAAGGTTTTTCTCCCCAAACTTGATATAGGAGATTGGATATTCTGGAGAAGTGAGTTTTATTTACTGTAGAGGGACAATAATAGCATTGATACTTCAAAGTATATGGAAAACAGATTTCGATGCATCCAGTAACTTGTCTATACTCAAACTAACCACTGAATGTCTTGAGATAGTGTGGACCTCCCGGTCTCCAAGGAAAGATTCATCAAAAATAAATAATTTAAACTAACAACAACCATGGTTGCTTGCTTGTAGTTTGTTAACGTGTCGTTTATTAGTTCATTCTATTATGCATCAGGTATCGTATGTCACTGACTATTTTTGTGTTTTGATTTTTTAGATATGGGAGCATATTCTTTCGCATTCAATTCTAGTTTCAATGGGTATAAAACAAAAACATTTTATGATGTCATTTCAAAAGAAGATTTGTGAGTATTATAATAAAGCTAATACAATTATTTAGAAATATTTTGTTTGATTTGTCTGTATAGTAATCATTGCTATAGTTTATTTGCTAATTCTTTTTAATTCTTCGTACAGGGTACTTTTTCAACAATTGTGCAAGAAGAAAACGTCTTCCCGTTTTTGTTTCAAAAACTTAGAATATAAATGAAGAAGAGGAGTAACGAGGAACTCGCTCGATTTATTGTTACAAACATATTATTCACATAGATTTAAAATGACACATAAGGAAGCTAGAACAAGTTGCAGTAACTTTTGATAAATGCACCATTTAATATTATTATTGCTTTGTATTATAGAAGAAATTTAGAAATATTAAATTACACCTACTTTACATTTTGTTCCCTATTGGATATAATATTTATGTAGATATGCGAATTTCACATTTACCCGACTGTTCTCGAAAATAATACGAAAATAGAGTTGTTTTTATGTCATCTACCTATGTATTACAATGTCATTGTACTTTATAATGGAACGCTTTACCCTTCCGTATTTTTTTAACAAAAGGCTTTTATGTTTAATGTAAACTACCCTTTTACTACTCTTGGGCTTGGAGAATAACTTATTTTTGTGAAAAAGGTCATCATGAAGTATGTTTGCTGATGAACCACTAGGAGTGATTACGAAAAATACTAAATAAGTTATTGAATTTTTATTTTTCTCCATATTAAATACTAATTGTACAATTGTTACATATCTATTTAAGTTGCAACCTTCATGTCAGAAAACAATAATTCTGTCATGTCACGTTTCATGCAACTATTTGTTTTGACATTGACTGATTGAAATTGAGTGACTGAATACCTGCACGAAACGTGACATTAACGACGTGATTTGTGATTTGCCATTTGCACTATTTGCACTATTTGTAGGGCTTGGAATGGTTAATCGGTTAACCGATTTTAGATGGTTAACGCTTCCGATTTATTTTACCCGTTGACTGACATTTCAGGTACAAATCATCTCTATAATGTACGTTTCTTCTAAAAGGATTACGTCATCGCAAATTTATCTCCTGTCACGTTTAATCCAAAAGAATACAACCAACTGTATTGCTAAGGACCCAATGAATGTGGAAAATATTTGAAGTACCAAGATTGCTGATTATGAAAATTTGACAATGATGAATTCAGAATCGGTTTTCGGTAAAAATATATTATTGTTCACGATTTTATTTAAAAATCGTCCATTCAATGTGCGTAGTCAATGCTGTTTTTCTATATGATATCTCGAAGTAGAATTTGCACATCAAGCACTAAAATTATTTTTACATGGTTGACATTTAGTAACGGAATCGGGTTTTACTAAAATACTTCCATATGTCCGAAAAACGCTGCATATCTCTTGCAGCAGAGCGATCACGAAACTAACTATCTCGAAACTATCTCAATTCGTGAATAATTTTAAGAGACACCGGAATAAGATCAGGCAAATTGCTTTGTAACCATTATTACGTAATGGACTAAAATTATTACGTCAAACGTCACGCTACGGTTAACCGGTTAATTTTACCAGACAAATGAAAAAGATAGGTAGAACACAGAGTTTGTATTAGCAACTAAAATATAATTGGCTACCAAGACAAATATAATTGATTACGAAGACAGCGACATGGAGTAATGATACTCATCAAAATACACACAATTGCATCAAATTTCATTATGCAGGTTTTGGATGACGGTTTTTAGATGACGAAGCACAGAAGATTTCTTTATAATTAAGCTATTTAAAAAAATTCTAAAGCTGATTTTCTCTATAATGCACTGATATAGAATTGCGTTATTACAATTTCGCCTTACCTGATGTCAAGATTTTTCATACATTGTTTTTTTGTAATGCATCTTTTCTACGAATTATCTATATCTGGTAAGCAGTGTTAGTTGAATTATTCGTACGGATACTCACCGCTAATACCAATAGTTTTAAAACTCTAAAATTCTACACTTTTTGAGGTAGATATTAGAACCTTGGATGGCGCTGCTTGATAGTCTTGAGATTTTATAGATAACCCTTCCCCAGTAAATCTGTGTAATTGTCATTTTCTCGTGATTTGTGCCCAAAAAATAAACTTGATTTGACGTTAGGGATTGTCTGCCTAGTACTGAAACATTCCAGCTGCTAACGTACGGTGCGTTTAATTACATTACAATATAAATGCATTTGTAAAATTTTTAAAATACTCAATGAACTTTTCGATCTATAAGCATCGTGACTCAACTTAACTTAACGAGCAAACATCTATTTTTTCTCATGCCTGAATTAACAAAGTGAAGGATGAGAATTTGCATATGAAATCAAAACAACTGTATTTCTATATTTTTTTCGAGAACAGTCGAGAAAATGTGAAATGCACATACTCGTATCTACATAATTACTATAGCCAACAAAGCACTAAATGTTAAGTAGGTGTAATTTATTATTTTTAAAACTTTTCTATAATAAAAAGCAGATGCAAATAAATAATGATGTATTTATCAAAAGTTACTGCAACGAGTTCTAGCTTCCTTATATGTCACTTTAAATCTATGCGGATCATATATTTGTAACAATAAATCGAGCGAGTTCCTCGTTACTCTCCTTCTTCATTTATATTCTAAGTTTTGGAAACAAAAACGGGAAGACGTTTTCTTCTTGCGCAATTGCTGAAAAAGTATCCTGTACAAAAAATCAAAAATGATTAGCAAATAAAATATTGCTAGAAATGATTACTAAACAGATAAATTAAATGAAAGATTTATAAATAATTGTATTGGCTTCACTATGATACTCACAAATCTTCTTTTGAAATGACATCATAAAATGTTTTTGTTCTATATCCATTGAAACTAGAATTGAATGCAAAAGAATATGCTCCCATATCTAAAAAATGAAAACGCAAATATAATCATTGGCAGATACACTATCCGATATTTTTGCATAAAAAAGTGATCTAATAAACGACACGTTACAAAACTACAAACAAGAGACCATGGTTGTTGTTAGTTTTAATTATTTATTCTTGACCCGTTGCCTATATACTTCAAAAAGTTCAATAAGGTTCAAAAATTGCCTCATACGGAGCTCCAAGGCTTCGTGAGTGAAACCTAGTAGCTATGTGAGCTATTCGTTTAATCCTTAAAATACTGACTTGGCTAGTTTTGTAACTGTGCAAAGAAGCAATACCGGCATTAGTAAAATTCGACAACGGTAGCGTCGATAAGGCGATAATTCAAATATAGAAAATGCCATATTCAATCATAGTTGTACTGAATATTCAGTACAATTATAGTTTGATTCCCTTCTTGTTTTCGACACTACTTTATTAATACGTTTAACAAGTGTCAAATTTACATCGTTAATGTAACTTATCTGCAAAATTTAGATTTATTTCTACCTTGTATTAGCCCTATCAAGAAAGGTTTAGTATTTTAATTGTGTTGAACTTTTTTTCTTATACATACAATAAATTGAAAACCAGCAATGATGAATTTAAGTAAGGTTTGTGACTATTCTCGGTTGGAGGAATCTGGCAACTGATCAATCCCCATTCACGCATGTTGTCAGTAAAGGTCTTAGATCTGTTGCATTTCCAGTAACAAGTTTAATTATGTTTAGTTAATTAACAGCGTAGGCATGATTATTAGAAACGCGATTACTTGTATTTCCAGGATTGTAAAAACAATAATGGTTTAATCCCATACATCGTAAACATAAATGAAAGCAGGTCAACTGCAAATGACATTCTCATTGAATGCAGAAACAAAAACTGAATATAGAAAACGGCTAAATGCGGAACTGATTTGCAGCAAATACATCCGAGTCATTGAATAAATCCCATACCCGACATGGATTAGTAAACCGGATGAGAAGCCGTAGTTCACTCCTGCTTTAAAGTATCAATTCTAAAAATGTCCCTTCACAGTAAATACAACAAACTCACTTCTCCAGAATATCCAATCTCCTATGTCAAGTTGGGGAAGAAAAACATTGTCTATCACTTCATCCAAGGATGTCAATACTGGACCCCAAACTTTGGACTTGAATGTTGATTTTTGCTTCATTGACTGTACGACATATAATAAATTAATGATATATTCGACTATATCAGTACAGTACATCGTGAATATAGCAGTGTATATATTACAGCTGTGTTGATTTATCCTATCAAAACTTGAAAATACATGGTGCCTACCTCAGATATGAAAAAATATCCCATGTCTCTATTCAACATGAACTGAATGAAAAAAGATCCAAATTTTCCATCATTCACATAATAGTGGTAAGTACTTTCGAAATCTTCAATTTCTGGTTAAATGAAAAAAAAAATTTCTGTGTGCAATAAATCAATACCAAGCATACATTTGAAATTATCAAAAAAATGATAAAAGTTTTACCAATAAATGACAAATATGTTGTTTCTAATACCAACGCACAATACTCGTTTAAATTTTCATTAAACGAGTTTTCATTTTGGGCTATTTCAATTCTTTCACAGGATCTAAATTCCACAACGTAATACAAGTATTCATTTGTATCTTGATAAAAATTGAAGTTGAAAGTAAATTTGGCATCATATATTCAATATGTGTTCAGGCCCCAAAACTTAAATCAAAACTGTTAACTCCGTATTTAGTATAAATAGATGTCTATATCCATATATGAGTAGATAAATTGTTACGTCTCGCGCAGTAGGTTTCACTTACGAACGCATAACCTAAATCAATTTTAGAAACGGCATTCACCTCTTCTCCCTATTACATTCGTTGCCAGTGTGAAAGCAGTGTCAGTAAGAAAAGCTCCTGGTTCAGATATTATCTCCAAATCGGGATGTTTTAAAACTGGAAACAGCTCTTCGAGAATAATGTTGATCGAAGACGTAGTCTTAACAAGAAAATATCTGTTTGGTCGCATAGATCAAATCGTATAGTTTGTTCCGACAGTACGTCCGCGATAGATGCAATTCAGATCAACGTAGTCAGGGAACAGGGAAACAACTTATAAACGCATGCGAGTAAGAAAGTTAAACCAGAATATATAGAATAAACTAGACTTATCGATCGAAGGTTAGGGGATCCCCAAAACAGTGGTCTTACTCCATAGTGACACCGTGTGTCCCATCGCTAATTAATTAATAACTCGCTAATTATAAGACATAATCCATCCAAAATCAAAAGGCTTCTGATCCGAGCTATGATGAATGCACATGCAAAATTTGGAGCAGATTCAACCTCGCTTTCGTGAGATATTGCGTGCATCTAACACACAGACATACAAATACCTATCAACATTCTCACCGATCTTAAGATCGATAAGTAATAAAGGCTTATCCATTCACGAATGTCGAGGAAAACGGCCACATCAAAATGTCACAATTTGTTCTTTGAAATAGAAATGAATATACTGTAAACAGTGGACAAATTTTAAATAATGCTTTTCTATCGTGAGTATACATTCCTACATAAATCGTGATTCGTACCTAACCATTACCATACCTGTTGTAAGAAAGGATCCGTCACTCTAAAACCCCCTCCGATATCAAGCAAACTGAACGATATATTATTCTTCTCAGCGAAATCGAATAACTCTTTTGCGTCTAACAACGCTCGTTTATACTGATCTGATTTATCTCCCAGTAATGCGCCGACATGGAAACTGTAAACAAGTAAAACACATAATTCTGTAAACGTTTATATTAGTTATCCAGATGAGATTCATCATTCGTATTTTATTTGTTTTCATAAGGAATTGTGCATGGTATATATTCGAAACGTCGGCAGTATCACTCCGTTTCAAACCCGTGATTTTAATTAATATCAATGTGATGCCATTATCATAATCAATGATTAAACTGCTAAAATACTAACATTATTGTAACATAATCAACGAGGTAGTCATTGAATTATCACATATCTTATAAGTGCAATTTTTGCAAAACTAACGACCATTCGGATTTAGAAATAATCTAATCTGAGTGAAAATACGAACCTGATGCCGACGACGTCCATGTGGAATTCTTTTGCCATTAGTATAAGATCCCTTGCTTTTTTGGTCGTAGCTCCATATTTTAAACTAAAATAATTTATCTTGCCATCCTCTTGAACGTGAATTCTGAGAACCAATCTAAAGAAAATCTCAGACTTGTAATAGGTATACAATAACATATGCAGAAAACAAACACTAATGCTGTACATACCGTGATGTTGGATGATATTTTTTCAGTTTTTTCAATTCATCTTCGTTGTCGAAAACCATCATTTTTACTCCATGTTCCTTTGCTGTCTGCAAATGTGAAATTTGCTTACAAGGATTCGCCATGAATATTTCTTCCGAATCCACTCCAAGTTGTTTCGCTTGAAGAAGTTCAACCTGTGAAAACAGAAGAGAGTGAAAAGACTAGTATTGCTTGATACGGACCCAATAATAAATACTATTGTGTCGAATAAAATTAAAATAAAAAATTTAGAGAATACAGTTTTATACTTCTTTCTTGTGCAAACACCATACTGTAATAAATAAACACAGTAGCCAATTTACTGATATACCGGTAACGATTTACAGAATCATTTTTTAACAAGTTTGGCAAACCAGATGAAATACATGGCTTTTATTGACAAATGCAGTACCGGTATAGTTGACTGACTTCCATCATATCATAGTATAATGAATGTTTGTCTAAATGTGTGGTACCGCTTCTTCCACTATTTCTAGTTAGGGTGTATTGTAGGGCGAATGGCTGAAGTAAGTGGGGTTCGTTCATGGGTTGGGATAAATATACTACTATGGTTAGGTTAGAGCAGCGGCTTCCAACTGGAATTCCTGGCACCTTAAGGTTGTGAAAGTGTCCATTCGAATCTCCGAGAATATATTTATATATATATGTATATATTGTTTAAATATAAAAGAATACAACTTGGATTTGTCACTATTATTAAACTTGCTACAATTTGTCTTGCAAGTAGTGGGTGTTCATTTATATATTTTATACAATTCAGACAACAACAAAATATTAAACTGGGATATTATCACAGGGATTCCTCGAGATTCTGGAATGATGCCTTGGGTTTTTAAGCTCCAACAAAAGGTTGAAAACCACTTGGGTAGAGTAAGCGTTTATGTGAGCATCATGCTAGCAGGTTTTTAATGACATCCGCATTATCTGCTGCAAATTTGCAATCTGATACGACGCCAATCATTCGCATACCACAGATATAGAATGTAAGCGGAAACACGCGATTTACTACCCATCTCGTATATTCGAGGTAACGTATAAACAAGAAAACAAGATGTGTAGCCTTCACGGTTTTACATCAACGATAATGAAATAAATAAAGTTATATAAAGAAATATTTGCCTGGCTTCCACAATAAAAGCCTGTTCCTAGTTCCATCAACGCATTGATTACTTGATCATAAGGAGCAACTTTTACTGCATAGAATGGTTTTACTCGGGGGAGCAGTTCTACCAACAGAGCGTACAGCCTTGTCAATTCTCCGAGGTCGAACACGTAAAAGCTGTCATCAATGTTCTGAAAAAGATATCTGGTTTGTCCGAGTATTCAAAATAGCTTTTTTTTTTGGAATTTTGTTGGGTACGTTTGTTATCTTTAGATATTACTGATTTAAGCTGCTTCACTTTTGTTATTATGTTTGCAAGCTGTTTGGGATTATGCCATTTTTTCTTCATAAAAATCTTGGGCATCCAACAAGCAAAATACTGTTTAACGGCGACACAGAGAACCACAAAATTTTTTACAGACCTGTCGTCCGTTTACGTTTTTCGTAAAGTATCTGCAAACATCATCGCAGGTTGAGTCACTGAATCTTTGAATGGTGTGATGTACAATCTTAAAAAAAAATTAATTCAGCTGGTCTTATATTTGATGAAAAATCATTCCGGTAATTTTGCTTCATTAGCAGCAGCACCTCAACATAACATAAACTGAAACCGCATTTCCACCCCATCCAATGTCGATGATATAATAATTTCACCATCTTTCTCGTTGTAATATTTTATATACACCATGTTTCGTTAATCACTCAAAGGTGGAGAAAAGGTAAATACAATCATAAGGTGTGTTATCCAATAATTTTCTCACTCTACTCGGTGGAAAATTGCCTATTCTGAGCATCATAAATTCCCAACCAAGCGTTGTTTTTCTTGTTTATTTCTATCTACAGACATGAAATCGCCAATTCTCAACATATCGATTTATTCATCACAGCGTCGTTTTCGTATATACCCAACCAAAACTAGGAACATTCATTTTTCACACATGTGAATCCAAAATTGATATAAACAAATATCTTACCCATTAGTAATTATGAGATTAATGATTTTTGAAACGGTGAAATTCAGTGTTCAAAAATAAATTGCGCAATTTTGACACCGAAATAAAAATGAAGTCAATTTCTGTGCCTGCGACATCTTGTACAGCAACAATAAGCATCTTGCCTTGGGCAAGGCATCAATGATACTTTGCATTTTATTAGTTTCTCACATACAATGCCATTAAGAAAACAAAAACTTTGAGACTTGAATTAAAAATCTAGAAATTACAATGGGGCAGTGTGAAAGTGCCTTAATGTGGTTGAAAGCTGATGGAAAAATATCACTTTCAGAGTGGAATTTCCTCCAAACTATTTGGAACTGTAAAATAATTTGTCTAAACGTTTCTTTGTAATTTTTGACCCATTCATTGAAAAAGGTTCGCCATATCTGGCTTAGGGTAACATAAGCCAGATCACAGTATTAATGTGAACTCTTATTGCATTTGTGACTCTGGATCTGCGTTGCGGACAAATCCATCTTATAGAATATAGATCTTTCCGGCCCAATCCCAAATTTAAGCTACTAGGTTACATACAATACCGGTACTGCGTTTGTCAATCAAAGTCGTGTATTTCATCTGATTTGCCAACTTGTCAAAAGAATTCTGCAAATCGTCACCGGTATATTAATAAAATTGGCCATTTTCCTATTTTATCAACAGTATGGTGTTTGCACAAGAAAGATTTATATACTGTATTCTCTAAATTTTTGATTCTAGCATTAGAAAATAACTCATATGTAGACAAAGAATTAGTCAGCTGAAATTCCCGTCATTAGTACTGTTGCATATCATAACCCACCTTTGAATCCATTGCCATCACTCTGACTGCTTTAAATATTTATCGATGTGAATATTTCGATAACTCTAGTTTTTCGATTACTAACGCTCAACTATAATCCTTTTGAAGACAAAATAACCATTGAATCACCGTGTTAGGGGGTGGTTGCTGCCATCAAAAAGTGCATTTGTAAACACAACTAAAAACTGTTGAATAAAATGCCGAATTAGCATTAACAAGTCAATGTTTTCACACAATTGTGGTGAAAAGTGAATGGATGACGACTTAAATATCAAGTCCAGATCATTACTTGGAAAGAGGACCTGCTTTTTCAACTTTTTATCGTGCGTATACGGCGATCGATCATGTATATATGTATAGCCAATAAAATACAAGAATATAGCCAATACAATATTATTATTTTTACGTTGTTGTGTAAAGGCAGATGGGAGCAGTCCAGTCTTTAACTCGATCGTCATTGCACCCGCTTGAATTTTGGGTATTCGAGCAAAAGTATTATTATTAGTTGTAAATCGAGTTTAACTCAGATTCTTCGAATTAGGACAAAACAAGTTAATCATTTTTCTAACCATAGTTGTTGCGCATCATTCTCGTCGCATGCGATAGTTTTGATCGGACAATCAAGATTAGATCTCCTGCCGTGCTCGATAGTATATCAACATGAGGACCCAATTTATTATATATAAGCACGTCACGGTTTGTATTGAAAAATCGGGGGAGGGGGGGGGGGGTATATATTCCTAAGATACTGTAGAATTGTGTCGATCAAGTTGGCAATAATATACCAATTGTGTGATGGTGGGTCTGTGTATTTGTTGTTGGAAGCGAAGATCAGGTAATCTCGGAAAGCGGGTGCAATGACGATCGAGTTTAAAATTGGACTGCTCCCATCTGCCTTCACACAACAACGTAAAAATAATAATATTGTATTGGCTATATTGGTGTATTTTATTGGCTATACATATATACATGATCGATCGCCGTATACGCACGATAAAAAGTTGCAAAAGCAGGTCCTTTTTGCAACCATCGAAGCTAGAAAATATTACAACGGGATAGAACTTAATCGAAGTCTACAAAATCGAACTCGGTAATCATTCCGAAAAAAAAAAAAGGCTAGGTTAAAAAAAGTAATATTCATGTAGATATTTGCGCTTCACGTACGATCGATTGTTCTCGAAAATAGTACGACAATATAGATGTTTTGATTATATTTGCAAATCTAGTAATATGTTCTTGTACCTTTCGAACTGAGACGCAATACCCTTCCACATTTTGTTACCGTATGAATTTTATGTTTAATGCAGTCTAATCACTTTACTAGTACTACCCAAAGGCTTGGAGCATAACTTATTTTTGCGAAAAAGGTCGTCATGGAGTATGTATATTGATGAACAACTCGAAGTGGCTACAAAAAATACTTAATGAGCTCTTGAATCTTTCTTTATATGAAATAACACATGTATATATAATTGTTACATATCTATTTAATATTGCAGCTATAAGTCAGCAGACAATTTAGTCATGTCACGTTTCATGCGAGTAGGCTATTTGTCTTGACATTGACTGATGGACAAGACAAATACTTGCACGTAACGTGACGTTAACGATGTGGTGTGTGATCAGTCATCGCACTAATAAAACGAATGCCAGGTAATGATCTGATTTAAGTCGCCATCCATCCACTTTTCACCACGATTGCGTGAAAACATTGACATATTTATGCCAATTCGGCATCTTATTCAACAGTTTTTAGTTATGTTTACAAAATTGAAGTATAAATGAGGGAACTCAGTGATTATTTTGTCTCAGAAGGATTGTAGTTTAGCGTTAGTAATCAAAAAAACTTCTGCGACGGCACTTTTTGATGGTAGCAACCACCCCCTACACGTGACTCAATGGTTATTTTGTCTTCGAAAGGATTATAGTTTAGCGTTAGTAATCGAAAAACTAGAGCTATCGAAATATCCACATCGATAAATATTTAAAGCAGTCAGAGTGATGGCAATGGATTCTAAGGTGGGTTATGCTATGCAACAGAGCTAATGACGGGAATATAGTGCAAACATCATACTGTTGATATACCGGTAACGATTTGCAGAATTCCTTTGACAAGTTGGCAAATCAGATGAAATACACGACTTTGATTGGCAACCGCAGTACCGGTATTGCATGTAACCTATAGTAGGGTTGGCTTCGGGATTGGGCCGGAAAGATCTATAAGATGGATTTGTCCGCAACGCAGATCCAGAGTCACAAATGCAATAGGAGTTCACATTAGTACTGTGATCTGGCTTGTGTTACCCTAAGCCAGAGATGGCGAACCTTTTTCAATGAATGGGTCAAAAATTACAAAGAAACGTTTAGGTAAATTATTTTACAGTTCCAAATAGTTTGGAGGGAATTCCACTCTGAAAGTGATATTTTTCCATCAGCTTTCAACCACATTAAGGCACTTTCACACTGCCCCATTGTAATTTCTAGATTTTTAATTCAAGTCTCAAAGTTTTTGTTTTCTTAACGGCATTGTATGTGAGAAACTAATAAAATGCAAAGTAGCACCTAGTTCACGTATAACCCCAAAAAACAGTCCACAGACGCACTTCCGAAAGGGACAAGACGTTGCGAGAAATGACCAGTTCAGTTGCATTGTTATGTCATAAACTATGTCAGAGCCAATAGCTGAACAACGGTACACAGCGGTGCATACATACGTCCAAGATTATGGGTTTTGAAAATTACCATACCGGCCGATAACGATAAATTAACAATTTGAATATGAATGACGGTACAATATAATAGGTTAGTCATCGTTAGAATAATTTAAAGACGGTTTTATTAATTTTTATCACTAATATGTTAGCATTTTATTTTATTCGTGCCTTGGCAGGTCACGAATAAAATGCAGTGGGTCACTTGGTGACCCGCGGGCCAGTGCTTCGCCATCCCTGCCTAATCGATGTCTAACGTGTCAGCCAGTTGCGTTCAGCGCTAACTCTACGTCATAAACTACTTTGATATCACGTGACATGACACGTGTCTACATTGATTTCTTCTCGCTACTTTCAATCAGAATATCTCATTGGTTCATCAGAAAGATGCTCATTGTTACTGTAGGCCTACAAGATGTCGCAGGCACAGAAAGTGACTTTTTTTTATTATTTCGGTGTCAAAATTGCGCAATTTATTTTTGAACACTGAATTTCACCGTTTCAAAAATCAATAATCTCATAATTACTAATGGGTAAGATATATATTTGTTTATATCAATTTTGGATTCACATGTGTGAAAAATTGATGTTCCTAGTTTTTGGTTGGGTATATACGAAAACGACGCTGTGATGAATAAATCGATATGTTGAGATTTGGCGTTTTCCTGTCTGTAGATGGAAATAAACAAGAAAAACAACGTTTGGTTGGGAATTTATGATACTCAGAATAGGCAATTTTCCACCGAGTGGAGTAAGAAAATTATTGGATAACACACCCTATGATTGTACCTTTTCTCCACCTTTGAGTGATTAACGAAACATGGTGTATATAAGATATTACAACGAGAAAGTGGTAAAATTATTATATCATCGACATTGGATGGGTTGGAAATGCGGTTTCAGTTTATAGTGTATCATGTTATGTTGATGTGCTGCTGCTAATGAAGCAAAATTACCGGAATGATTTTCCTTCAAATATAAGACCAGCTGAATTAATTTTTTTTAAGATTGTACACCACACCATTCAAAAATTCAGTGACTCAACCTGCGATGATGTTTGCAGATACTTTACGAAAAACGTGAACGGACGACAGGTCTGTAAAATTTTTTGTGATTTTCTGTGTCGCCGTTAAACAGTACTTTGATTGTTGGATGCCCAAGATTTTTATGGAGAAAAAGTGGCATATTCCCAAACAGCTTGTAAACATAATAACAAAACTGAGGCAGCTTAAATCAGTAAAAACTAAAGATAACAAACGTACCCAACAAAATTCCGAAAAAAAAACTGTCCTGAATACTCTGACAAACCGGATATCTTTTTCAGAACATTGATGACAGCTTTTACGTGTTCGACCTCGGAGAATTGACAAAGTTGTACGCTCTGTTGGTAGAACTGCTCCCCCGAGTAAAACCATTCTATGCAGTAAAAGTTGCTCCTTATGATCAAGTAATCAATGCGTTGGTGGAACTAGGAACAGGCTTTTATTGTGGAAGCCAGGCAAATATTTCTTTATATAACTTTATTTATTTTATTATCGTTGATGTAAAACCGTGAGGGCTACAAATCTTGTTTTCTTGTTTATACGTTACCTCGAATATACGAGATGGGTAGTAGATCGCGTGTTTCCGCTTACATTCTATATATATCTGTGGTATGCGAATGGTTAGCGTTATTACAGATTATCAGATTACAAATTTGCAGCAGATAATGCGGATGTCTGTAAAAACCTGCTTGCATGATGCTCACATAAACGCTTACTCTACCCAAGTGGTTTTCAACCTTTTGTTGGAGATTAAACCCAATGCATCATTCCAGAATCTCGAGGAATCCCTGTGAAACAGTTTAATTTTCTTTTGTTGTCTGAATTGTATAAAATACGCTGCTCTAACCTAATCATAGTAGTATATTTATCCCAACCCAGGTCATTGCATGAATCCCACTTTTTTTAGCCATTCGCCCCACAATACACCCTAACTAGAAATAGTGGAAGAAGCGGTACCTACCACACATTTGGACAAACATTCGTTATACTATATGCTATGATGGAAGTCAGTCAACAACACCGGCGCTGCATTTGTCAATCGAAATCATGTATTTTATATGACTTGTCAAACTTGTTAAAAAATGATTCTGTAAATCGTTACCGGTATATCAGTAAATTGGCTACTGTGTTTATTGATTACAGTATGGTGTTTGCATAAGAAAGAAGTATAAAAATGTATTCTCTAAATTTTTGATTCTAATTCATTCGACACAATAGTATTCTTGAGTCCCTATCAAGCAATATTAGTCTTTCTCCTCTCTGCTGTTTCTATAGGATGAACTTCTTCAAGCAAAACGACTTGGAGTTGATTCGGATGAAATAATCATGGCGAATCCTTGTAAGCAAATTTCACATTTGCAGACAGCAAAGGAACATGGCGTAAAAACGACGGTTTTCGACAACGAAGATGAATTAAAAAAACTGAAAAAATATCATCCAACATCAAGGTATGTATATCATTAGTGTTTTTTTGCTGTGTATGGTGTTGTATACTTGTATGGTATTGTATTACAAGAGAGAGATTTTCTTTAGATTGGTTTTGAGGATTTATGTCCAAGAGGATGGTAAGAGAAATGTTTACAGTTTAAAGTATGGAGCTACGGCCAAACAAGCTAGGGATCTTATACTTATGGCAAAAGAATTCTACATGGACGTCGTCGGCATCAGGTTCGAATTTTTTACTGAGATTGGATTATTTCTGTTAGTAAAACAGAATGGTCAAAAGTTTTGCAAAAATGCACCATAAGATAGATGATAATTAGATGAATATCTCTTTGTTTATGTTATATTAATTTTGGCATTTCAGCAAGATTATTCGTTGATGATGGTGATGTCAAGTTTAATACGGAGTAATATTGCTAACGTTTTGAATATCTATCCAAGTCTTTTGACAACAAATAAAAAACGAAAAATGAATCGCATCAGGATAAACAATAAAAGCGTTTACAAAATTACGTATTTTACTATTTTACAGTTTCCATGTCGGCGCATTACCAGGAGATAAATCAGATCAGTTTAAACGAGCCTTGTTAGATGCAAAAGGGTTATTCGATTTTGCAGAGAAGAATAATATATCGTTCAGTTTGCTTGATATCGGCGGGGGTTTTAGAATGACGGATCCTTACTTGCGACAGGTATGGTAATGTTTAAGTACGGATCACGATTCATGCAGGAATGTATTCTCGCGATTGAAAAGCATTATTTTACAAATCTCTATTGTTTACAGTCTATTCATTAATATTTCAAAGGGCAGATTGTGTCATTTCGGTGTGGCCGTTACCTTGACATCCATAAATAGATAATCCTTTATATTATTGTCTCCTTCGCATGCGTTCAGAAGTTGTACCTACACTAAAATACGTAATTCGTAAGGTTCAAATTCGTCAACCATTGTGATTAAACAGATATTTTCATATTTTAAGACTATGTCTTCGATTAACACTATTCTCGAAGAGTTATTTCCAGTTTCAAAACATCCCGGCTTGGAAGTAATATCTGAACCAGGAGCTTTTCTGACTGACACTGCTTTTACACTGGCGACGAATGTAATAGGAAGAAGAGGTGAATTCTGTTATTAAAACTGACTTAGGTGATACGTTCGCAAATGAAACAAACGGCTTGAGTATTGTGCGCTGTTATTTGAAACAATATATTTATCATTCATTGTTGAAACTTCGATCATTTTTTGTTGATTTTAAATTTTTACATGGTACAGTATTGCTTTATTGCACACAAAAAATATTGTGTTTTTTTCAACCAGAAATCAAAAATCCCGAAAGTACATACGACTACTATGTGAATGATGGAAAATTTGGATCTTTTTTCTCCCTGTTTACGTTGAATAGAGACATGAGATATTTTTTTATATCTGAGGTAGGCACCACGTAATTTCAAGTTTTAGTAAGATAATGTAAAACTGCTGTAATATATACACTGCAAAGCGTAGTCACAGAACATCAGATATGAAGAATACCATGTACAATACTTACATGAAATCTAATGCAAAATTTGAGAATTTCCAAATATCAAATAGTAGACTGAACAATTTTCAAATTTTTATATTCACGAGGTTGGATAATGATTTAAAAAACGTTCTTTACCCAAAACATCTATTTTTGTGCTCTCTAGATATCGAAATTGTTTTTATATGATTAGTAAAATCAAGCAACCCTATACTAAGGATGTACTGTACTGATATAGTTGAATATATCATTAATTTATCATATGTCGTACAGTCAATGAAGCAAAAATCAACATTCAAGTCCAGAGTTTGGGGTCCGGTATTGACATCTGATGATGAAGTGATGGACAAGGTTTTTCTTCCCAAACTTGATATAGGAGATTGGATATTCTGGAGAAGTGAGTTCTATTTACTGTAGAGGGACAATAATAGCATTGATACTTCAAAGTATATGGAAAACAGATGTCGATGCATCCAGTAACTTGTCTATACTCAAACTAACCACTGAATGTCTTGAGATAGTGTGGACCTCCCGGTCTCCAAGGAAAGATTCATCAAAAATAAATAATTTAAACTAACAACAACCATGGTTGCTCGCTTGTAGTTTGTTAACGTGTCGTTTATTAGTTCATTCTATTATGCATCAGGTATCGTATGTCACTGACTATTTTTGTGTTTTGATTTTTTAGATATGGGAGCATATTCTTTCGCATTCAATTCTAGTTTCAATGGGTATAAAACAAAAACATTTTATGATGTCATTTCAAAAGAAGATTTGTGAGTATTATAATAAAGCTAATACAATTATTTATAAATATTTTGTTTGATTTGTCTGTATAGTAATCATTGCTATAGTTTTTTGGTAATTCTTCTTAATTCTTCGTACAGGTTACTTTTTCAGCAATTGTGCAAGAAGAAAACGTCTTCCCGTTTTTGTTTCAAAAACTTAGAATATAAATGAAAAGGGGGAGTAACGAGGAACTCGCTCTATTTATTGTTACAAATATATTATTCACATAGATTTAAAGTGACATATAAGGAAGATAGAACAAGTTGCAGTAACTTTTGATAAATGCACCATTTAATATTATTATTGCTTTGTATTATAGAAGAAATTTAGAAATATTAAATTACACCTACTTTACATTTTGTGCCCTATTGGATATAATATTTATGTAGATATGTGAATTTCACATTTATCCGACTGTTCTCGAAAATAATACGGAAATAGAGTTGTTTTTATGTCACATATGTATGTCTACATATGTATTACAATGTTATTGTACTTTATAATGGGACGCTTTACCCTTCCGTATTTAAAAAAAAGGCTTTTATGTTTAATGTATCCTACCCCTTTACTACTCTTGGGCTTGGAGAATAACTTATTTTTGTGAAAAAGGTCATCATGGAGTATGTTTACTGATGAACCACTAGGAGTGATTACAAAAAATACTAAATACGCTATTGAATTTTTATTTTTCTCCATATGAAATACTAATTGTACAATTGTTACATATCTATTTAAGTTGCAACCTTCATGTCAGAAAACAATAATTCAGTCATGTCACGTTTCATGCAACTATATGTTTTGACATTGACTGATTGACATTGAGTGACTGAATACCTGCACGAAACGAGACAATGAGGGAACTCAGTGGTCATTTCGTCGTCAGGTTACAGTTTAGCGTTAGTAAGGGCAAAACTGCCGCAAATCAATTTAGAATAGGAATGGACGAAATATAGTGTCGGCGCTTTCTGACGTGGCAACTTTAACCAGACACTAGGGCTGGGAATGGTTAATCGGTTAAACGATTTTAGATGGTGAACGATTACGATTCATTTTAACCGTTGACTGACATTTCAGGTACAAATCATCTCTATAATGTACGTTTCTTCTAAAAGGATTACGTCATCGCAAATTTATCTCCTGTGACGTTTAATCCAAAAGAATACCACCAACTGTATTGCTAAGGACCCAATAAATGTGGAAAATATTTGAAGTACCAAAATTGCTGATTATGAAAATTTGACAATGATGAATTCAGAATCGGTTTTCGGTAAAAATATATTATTGTTCACGATTTTATTTAAAAATCGTCCATTTAATGTACGTAGTCAATGCTGTTTTCTATATGATATCTCGAAGTAGAATTTGCACATCAAGCACTAAAATTTTTTTCACATGGTTGACATTTAGTAACGGAATCGGGTTTTACTAAAATACTTCCATATGTCCGAAGAACGCTGCATATCTCTTGCAGCAGAGCGATCACGAAACTAACTATCTCGAAACTATCTCAATTCGTGAATAATTTTAAGAGATACCGGAATAAGATCAGGCAAATTGCTTTGTAACCATTATTACGTAATGGACTAAAATTATTACGTCAAACGTCACGCTGCGGTTAACCGGTTAATTTTACCAGACAAATGAAAAAGATAGGTAGAACACAGAGTTTGTATTAGCAACTAAAATATAATTGGCTACCAAGACAAATATAATTGATTACAAAGACAGCGACATGGAGTAATGATACTCATCAAAATACACACAATTGCATCAATTTCATTATGCAGGTTTTGGATGACGGTTTTTAGATGACGAAGCACAGAAGATTTCTATATAATTGAGCAATTTAAAAAAATTCTAAAGCTGCCTTTTTCTATAATGCACAGATATAGGATTGCGTTATTACAATTTCGCCTTACCTGATGTCAAGATTTTCCATCCATTGTTTTCTTGTAATGCATACACATTTGTTTTTTTTGTTATTCTGCCTCAGTTTTTTCACTGGACACTTCAGTTATTTTCCCAATGCTATTTTGGATCTCGGGCGTATGCTGGCTGAGTTGCCAATAAATCCGGCTAGGTCGCCTTCGAAATTTCCCAAACTAATTCCCAGTACACCAGTTGATCTTATGATTCTAAAATAATCTCTACTGATTATCCTTATCTGGTAAGAAGTGTTAGTTGAATTATTCGTACGGATACTCACCGCTAATATCAACAGTTTTAAAATTCTACACTTTTTGAAGTAGATATTAGAACCTTGGATAGAACAGTAAAACTGTGTAATTGTCATTTTCTCGTGATTTGTGCCCAAAAAATAAACTTAATTTGACGTTAGGGATTGTCTGCCTAGCACTGAAACATTCCAGCTGCTAACGTACGGTACCTTCAATTACATTACAATATAAATGCATTTGTACAATTATTATAATACTCAATGAACTTTTCGATCTATAACATCGTGACTCAACTTAACTTAACGAGCAAACATCTATTTTTTTCTCATGCCTGAATTAACATAGTGAAGGATGAGAATTTGCAGATGAAATCAAAACAACTGTATTTCTATATTTTTTTCGAGAACAGTCGAGAAAATGTGAAATGCACATACTCGTATCTACATAATTACTATAGCCAATAAAGCACTGAATGTTAAGTAGGTGTAATTTATTATTTTTAAAACTCTTCCATAATAAAAAGCAGTTGCAAATAAATAATGATGTATTTATCAAAAGTTACTGCAACGAGTTCTAGCTTCCTTATATGTCACTTTAAATCTATGCGGATCATATATTTGTAACAATAAATCGAGCGAGTTCCTCGTTACTCTCCTTCTTCATTTATATTCTAAGTTTTGGAAACAAAAACGGGAAGACGTTTCCTTCTTGCGCAATTGCTGAAAAAGTATCCTGTACAAAAAATCAAAAATGATTAGCAAATAAAATATTACTAGAAATGATTACTAAACAGATAAATTAAATGAAAGATTTATAAATAATTGTATTGGCTTCACTATGATACTCACAAATCTTCTTTTGAAATGACATCATAAAATGTTTTTGTTCTATATCCATTGAAACTAGAATTGAATGCAAAAGAATATGCTCCCATATCTAAAAAATGAAAACGAAAATATAATCATTGGCAGATACACTATCCGATATTTTTGCATAATAAAAGTGATCTAATGAACGACACGTTACGAAACTACAAGCATAAAAAACCATGGTTGTTGTTAGTTTAAATTATTTATTCTTGACCCGTAGCCTATATACTTCAAAAACTTCGAAAAGTTTCAAAAATTGGCTCATACGGAGCTTCAAAGCTTCGTAAGTGAAATCTAGTAGCTCTGTGAGCTATTCGTACTTAAAAGACTGATAAGTTTTTTAACTGTACAAAAAAGCAATACCGGCATTAGTAAAATTCGATAACGGTAGGGTCGACAACGCGATAATCTAAATATAACATTATAAGTTCCCACAGATAAAAATGCCATATTCAATCATATAGTTGTATACTGAATATGCAGTACAATTATAATTTGATTCCCTTCTTGTTTTTGACACTACTTTATTAATACGTTTAACAAGTGTCAAATTTACATCGTTAATGTAACTCATCTGCAAAATTTAGATTTATTTCTACCTTGTATTAACCCTATCAAGGAAGGTTTAATATTTTATTTGTGTTGAATTTTTTTTCTATACATACAATAAATTGAAAACCAGCAATGATGAATTTAAGTAAGGTTTGTGGCTATACTCGGTTGGAGGAATCTGGCAACTGATCAATCACCATTCACGCATGTTGTCAGTAAAGGTCTTAGATCTGTTACATTTCCAGTAACAAGTTTAATTATGTTCAGTTAACAGCGGATGCATAATAGGTAGAACCGCGATTACTTGTATATCCAGGATTGTAAAAACAATAATGGTTTAATCCCATCCAACGGATAATGCCGAAAAATTGTAAACATAAATGAAAGCAAGTCAACTGCAAATGACATTCTCATTGAATGCACCGGGTGAGAGCCGCAGTTCACTCCTGCTTTAAAGTAAATACATCAAACTCACTTCTCCAGAATATCCAATCTCCTATGTCAAGTTGGGGAAGAAAAACATTGTCTATCACTTCATCCATAGATGTCAATACTGGACCCCAAACTCTGGACTTGAATGTTGATTTTTGCTTCATTGACTGTACGACATATAATAAATAAATGATATATTCGACTATATCAGTACAGTACATCGTGAATATAGCAGTGTATATATTACAGCTGTGTTGATTTATCCTATCAAAACTTGAAAATACAGGGTGCCTACCTCAGATATGAAAAAATATCCCATGTCTCTATTCAACATGAACTGACTGAGAAAAGATCCAAATTTTCCATCATTCACATAATAGTGGTAAGTACTTTCGAGATCTTCAATTTCTGGTTAAAAAAAAAACACTATTTTTTGTGTGCAATAAATCAATACCAAGCATACATTTGAAATTAACAAAAAATGATTGAAGTTTTAACAATAGATGGAAAATATGTAGTTTTTAATACCAGCGCACAATACTCGTTTAAATTTTCATTAAACGAGTTTTCATTTTGGGCTATTTCAATTCTTTTACAGGATCTAAATTGTACAACGTAATATGAGTATTCATTTGTATCTTAATAAAAATTAAGGTTGAAAGTGAATTTGGCATCATATATTCAATATGCGCTCAGGCCCCAAAACTTAAATCAAAAATGTTTACTCCGTATTTAGTATAAATAGAAGTCTATATCCATATATGAGGAGATAAATTGTTACGTTTCGAGTCGTAGATTTCACTTATGCGAACGCATAACCTAAATCAATTTTAAAAACGGCATTCACCTCTTCTCCCTATTACATTCGTTGCCAGTGTGAAAGCAGTGTCAGTAAGAAAAGCTCCTGGTTCAGATATTATCTCCAAATCGGGATGTTTTGAAACTGGAAACAGCTCTTCAAGAATAATGTTGATCGAAGACGTAGTCTTAACAAGAAAACATCTGTTTGGTCGCATAGATCAAGTCGTATAGTTTGTTTCGACAGTACGTCCGCGATAGATACAATTCAGATCAACGTAGTCAGGGAACATGGAAATAACTTATAAACGCATGCGAGTAAGAAAGTTATATAAAGGCTTAATCATTCACGAATGTCAAGGAAAACGGCCACATCAAAATGTCACGATTTGTTTTTTGAAATAGAAATGAATATACTGTAAACTATGGACAAATTTTGAATAATGCTTTTCTATCGTGAGCATACATTCCTACATAAATCGTTATTCGTACTTAACCATTACCATACCTGTTGTAAGAAAGGATCCGTCACTCTAAAACCCCCGCCGATATCAAGCAAACTGAACGATATATTATTCTTCTCAGCGAAATCGAATAACTCTTTTGCGTCTAACAACGCTCGTTTATACTGATCTGATTTATCTCCCAGTAAAGCGCCGACATGGAAACTGTGAACAAGTAAAGTACATAATTCTGTAAACGTTTATATTAGTTATCCAGATGCGATTCATCATTCGTTTTTTATTTGTTTTCATAAAGAATTGTGCATGGTATATGTTCGAAACGTCGGCAGTATTACTCCGTATCAAACTCGTGGTTTTAATTAATACCAATGTGATGACATTATCATAATCAATGATTAAACTGCTAAAATAGTAACATTATTGTAACATAATCAACGAGATAGTCATCTAATTATCACATATCTTATAAGTGCAATTTTTGCAAAACTAACGACCATTCTGATTTAGAAATAATCTAATCTGAGTGAAAATACGAACCTGATGCCGACGACGTCCATGTGAAATTCTTTCGCCATTAGTATAAGATCCCTTGCTTTTTTGGACGTAACTCCATATTTTAAACTAAAATAATTTTTCTTGCCATCCTCTTGAACGTGAATTCTCAGAACCAATCTAAAAAAATCTCAGACTTGTAATAGGTATACAATAACATATACAGAAAAATAACACTAATGCTGTACATACCGTGACGTTGGATGATATTTTTTCAGTTTTTTCAATTCATCTTCGTTGTCGAAAACCATCATTTTTACTCCATGTTTCTTTGCTGTCTGCAAATGTGAAATTTGCTTACAGGGATTTGCCATGATTATTTTTTTGGAATTCACACCAAGTCTTTTTGCTTGAAGAAGTTCATCCTATAGATACAGAAGCGAACGATAAAAGTTGTATTGCTTGGTAAGTACACTTACACAAAATTATGATTGAGCCAAACGAAACGATTTTCCTAGAATTTCATTAAAGTATATATTTTATCAAAGTACTTTGTATCTGAACACACTTATCATTCTTGCTTCAAGTTTTCAACCTAATACGGCACCAATAATTCACATATGGATGTAAAGAAATTGCGAAAATAAATGATTCAGTCTTCTACTCAGCGTATACTTTAGAGATAGCGCATTAATAAAAACAATGTTTTTTAGGGTCCACGTCAACAATAATATTTGAAGAAAGTTATATACAAAACACTAATTACCTGGCTTCCACAATAAAATCCTGTACCTAGTTCCATCAACGCACTGATCACTGTATCATAAGGAGAAGCTTTTACTGCATAGAATGGTTTTACTCGGGGAAGCAGTTCTACCAACAGAGCGTACAGCTTTGTTAATTCTCCAAGGTCAAATACGTAAAAGCTATCATCAATGTTCTGGAAAATAGTTTGGCTGTCAGTGTAGTCAAGAGATATGTAAATTATGTTGGGGATTTTTGATGTTGTCATTTACGATAAAATCCACTTTTATATCATGCTTGTAAGTTTGAGGATATTGAGGTTTGAGCATATGCCTTTTCTGTTACTATAAAAAGTGCTTACATAGAACAGTATAGTATAATGTGCATAAAACTATTCAGTTTTGTTGGACAAACACAATAATTCCCACAGACCTGTCGTCCGTTTACATTTTTCGTTAAATATCTGCAAACGTCATCACGTGTTGAGCCACTGTCTTTTTGAAATATGTGAACAATCTTAATGAAAAGAGCTAACGATTAATAATCTAAAAGGAGTCTTGAATTTGATTCTTGTTCATTTCGAGGTCGTTGCTTCAACATGGCTGAATTAATAACAAACTAAAAAAATGGCTTGGCAAGCACAGTAGCGGCTTATCCCGTTTTTGCAGTCTTGGTATGATTGCAATCAAGAATTTTAAAACAAAAGCGCGAACGCCTAAATTGGTAGGTTTGTTTTATATATATGTGTACAAATTATATATTTTTTTGTTATTTCCCTAAAAAAACGGGTAGTGGCTATATGGACTGTGAGTTGACTCCGAATATGGGTTGATAAATCGATTATATCTCCCAACTTCGACAAATACAAAACAAAAAAATTTTTTGCATATGCAAGTCGATCATTAAACGGATTTCCTTTTGAGTTTCTGTGAGAAATCTGACTGAATCATTAATTGAATGCGTTGAAGTTCAAAAATACGAATCCGGCTCCGATCCCAGTGAAAATATGCAAACCTCCTAATTCACAATCGTGGTATTAACATGGAGTATCATATGACAAATTTCAGCAAAAAAACGACTATCATTCAGCAGTTAAAAATGTATCACGGTAATAATCCGGGGTATCGATGACAACTGCACTGAAAATTTCGAAAAATCAACAGTATTTCAGATATATCTAATATGTGCAACGCGCAAATATCTTAAAGATATGTTAATCAACTTTGATAGTTCATTCTTTGGTACTAAAGTCAAACTAAGAAATAAAAAGTCACAATAGTACACAGTATCACCCACCTTTGAATCCATTATCCCCTTTCTTTTTCTAATGTTTTCCGATTTCGATGACTCGTTTTAAGATTTAGACAATAGAAGACAGTTAGACAATTCCTACCAAATATACAAATATAAATAACTCAATTATATATTGAAACTCGCTAAATCAATTTACTCGATCTGAAGTATGACAAGGTTTAGGTCAATCCCACAATTGAATCTCTCTCCACTTTCTTGTTAGAACAAACCAATGTCTTCGAAAATTTTTTGAAGTTATGTATGTCTGAATTACCAGATGATCCAATGAACGGTTCTTGACAAGAACTACTGTATTAGGACTATGAGCACATCTATAAACCGACCTAACAACTACACGCGAAAACTAGAATTATCTTATTGTAGCGTAATTTCTAATCACGACAACACTGCCGTAATATAACGCCCTCATGTTAATCTCAACTCTGACAAGACTTTAATTAAATGTTAAACCTTTTTTTTTTATTAAAGGCGGTGCTTATTATTGATAAACATCACTTTACTTCGGATTAGGGTGTCGTGTGTCCTTTTATACAAGTTAGAAGTATCATTGTTTAATTTCCTTGTAGAAGAAGCAGGAAAAATTGGAGCCTTTTCTTTTCATATATATTATAGGCCTGGAGCAAATACTAGTAGCGAATATTGGCCGTAACTTGAATTGTTGTTTGACTTGTTTAAAAATATGTAACTTAATTAAATAGGTCAGTGCCCTATTTCCCCGTTTATGAAGTCTTAGCAATGCTCCCTTGTATCGACCGATCTGTGCCGTGTTTTCCGGCCTACATCCGAGAGTTGATAATATAGTGTTTTTCATAGTTTTCATTATTTCTTATTTGGATTTCAACCGTATAATTAGTATTAGGGTTTGGAATCAATTGAAATCTATTATTCTATTCGGTATTTCAACCATTATTATAATTTAGACAAATATTATGTCCAAGATTTGTCTGGGCTTAGAACGGATCAGTGGTTTCCAAACTTTTTAGAGTTGGGACCCACTATTTATTACCAAAGCTTATGGCGACCCATTGACGTTATTTTATTTTATTTTGTTTTTTTAAGACATAACACAGAACACAGCAATGGCTAATCATCGCAAAACTAATACGACAGTGGCATTGGGTGACTGGTATAGGCTTTGAGACGCAAAGAGATTGTAATTGCTCGCGCGTACCAGATTACCTAAACGAAAAACTCGTTTCGCAGGCACATTATTCAAAATTGGCACGTCTCCGCAGGCCGCACAATTTTTCTTTGCGAACCGCACTTGACCCATGGGCCGCAGTTTGCTCACCTCAGATGGTGGTGAAGAGTTATTCGACCTGACCATAGCTGTAAACCCTCGTATACCAATTGTTTTGTATCGAGCATGTGTCATTGGTTTCCCTTCACCAAATCGAACCATTTTTTTTATATACCCATGATCTGATTTGGTATACACTCGGTTGAATAACACTGTCTATTCTATATAGTCTATCTGTCTATCTAGTCTATTACTCTCCTGATTTTATAATCAGTTTTTATTTATTTGTTTTTACCAACCATTTTATCGCCTTTTTGCTGATTATGGAGTCGAAATAAACTTATCTTATCTCTTTACTATATCTGATCCATTCGTTGCCGTGGAAGACTATTGCGCTGCTGTATATACGAACAATACACTCTACGTGTTGCAGTCAAGTAACAGTGACTCGGCCATATTATGGGTAATACGATTTGTTTAATCATTTAAATACTGACAAAAGAAAGCAATTGGGCCTAGTTAAACGGCAGTAATTATACGTTATCTTCGTCTAGAATGAAGGCCGTAACTACTCATTAATTTAATATTGGGGTTAATTATTCTCGTCCGCGTGTGTAAATTAGCAAACAAAAGCTTGGTGTAATCTGAACACATTTGGCGCCAATAGCTTTTGTGAACAAATTATGTTCGGTACCTGACTTTTAGCAATAGCTTCGCCGCGTTCCACGGCAAAAAGCTCTAAGCTCACTCCTAAACAATTAATCAACTCCATGTATGTTTATTTGTCCCGCAATAGTGAGCAATATAAATAAATTGACAAGTAATAATATTGGAGACGGGATGCACGCACAAGACCGTGCTGGCCTAAAGCACAAACGAGCGGCATGCACCCCTTGAGACAAATATAAAACATAAATTATTAGAAAAAATACGTATCATATGGTCCCTTATACAGACAGTTGTGCGAAGTGAGGCGATGGGTTGGTGTGGAGAGAGTGGTAAGGGAGAAGTATACAAAGTTGTTTATAAGACAAGACAATACCGGTATATATAAAAACACAACACCAAATACACATATACATATTGAAGAAATAAAAATTTAGGCTTAAATACAGCACACCCTTGAGTGGTGAGACCATATCATATGAATGGGCGAAATATAAGAGGTAAATGTGCGGTTCTTATGCCTGTATGGTATGTGTCACTCAAGGGTGATAATAGTGTCTTTGATAGAATATGGCTTATTTTGCCAAAATGTGAACCATACGGGTTTTGGTTAAATATTGCAGTGTTGCGTATCAAATTCTTAGGTATTCTTGTTCTATTTAAAAATTAAAGCCAAATGTGGTAAAAATTAAAGAAAAATAAACTCAGTGAAAAGTATTTCAACAAAACCTATCATGATTGCATTTTTGCCAAAAGAAAGAAATGTGTAAAAAGATAAGCATTGTTTCCATGTCAAGGATTGCCCAAAATGAATTAAAATCACAATTGAATAATATAGTTTCCTGGGGTAAGTGAAGGGAAGAATATATTCGATTTTGTGGGATAAGCAAAATGAGAAAGAAAAGGCCCAGCATGCTACTTTGACAAAAGGCATTGTCTCTATTGATGGCTGAATTTAAATTTGATGTACCGGAAAATGTAATTTACTATCTTTAATCTAATTTGCTGTTCTTTTGTCTTCGTCTAATTACGCATGATGATAGAATTAGAACGGCATTTTTGAGACACCCACATTTACCAGTCACATGAAACTGGCAGAACACAGAGTTTTGTATTATCAACCAAAATATACCTAATATATTTAAATACAACAAAGACAGCGACATGCAAAAAATGATACTCATCAAAATACAAACACAATTATATCAATATTATTTTGTAGGCTTTGGTGGTCGATGACGAAGCATAGAAGATTTCGTAAAATACAGCCATTTAAAAAAGATTCAAAAGCTGTTTTCTTCTAACAAGCACTGATATACGATTTTGTTATTACAATTTCGCTTTACCTGATGTCAAGATTTTTCATTCGTTGTTTTCTTCTAATTTATATGCATTTGTTCTTCGTACTTTCTGCCTCACTTTTTCACTGAACACTTCAATTATTTCTCCCGATGCTATTTTATATCCCGGACATCTGCTTGCCACTAAACTTAAAGGTCAATTTATATCTGAAACACTGTTTAATGTTCAAATATATTTATATACGGTATCATCTACTGTAACCTGTACAAGAGATACCGGTAGGCTACCGTTTCCCGGTAATGGTCAAATGTAACTATTTTCATTATGAAACCTATTGTGTCAATTTGATTTATTACACCTGACTCGCTTTATCAGTGCACGCGGCCTAACACTTCACATCGTAACTACGTGGACGGCTAGTTCACCTTCGAAATTCCCCAAACTAATTCCCGTATATCCGTTTGTTGAATTATTCGTACGGATACTCACCTCCAATACTTGGAGGGGCTAGAGTATAATTTTATTCCAATTTTCCTTATTTTAGTTCTATTACGAGTTCGGGGACTGTCTGTGTTAGCCAAGTGAATATCCTTCTGGCCATAGGTTCCAGGCCCTTCACACTACTTGATGTAAATAAGCGGAAAAGAATTAGTTACCCCCATATCGGTACAAACACTTCCGGAGCGCCGTTTTAAAACTCAAAAATTATATACTTTTTGAAGTAGATGAATACACTTTTTGAATGTCGCTGGTCGATAGTCTTGGGATTCTATCAACCCTTCCCCATTGAAACTGGGTAATTACCACATTCTCGTGATTTGTGCTCAATAATAATAAATAAACTTGATTTGACGTTAGGGATTGTCTGCCTAGTACTGAAACATTCCATCTGTCAAAGTACGGTGCGTTTATTTACATTACAATATAGATGCATTTGCACAATTATCAAAATACTCAATGCACCCTTCAATCTTTCAGTATCTTGACATTTAACGAGCAAGCTATTTTTTCTCTTGCCTGAATGCACGGGGTGAATGAGAAATGATATTCCAAAAAAAATCTGTGTTAATTTAATGTCATTGCAACTGGAGCTTCTGCGTTTTGAATAAGAGCATCGGCCCAATTTATATAGAGCAAAGTGCACAATATTTAGAATGGAGCAAAACGAATAAATTCCGTAAATATCAATTACAAATAAAACGAAAATGATATACCCGTGGCATACTTTTATAATATTATCCCTATGTAAAAACGACCAGAGATGTTTGTCACAAGTAGAGAATGAATATCTTAGACTTAGAGCATCTAGAATTTAACGACTTCGAGTATTACAAGAAGTTCATAAGAGTGCCAACGCCCAGAAATCGTCATTAATACCATTCTACCTCGTTGCTATTGAGTTTAAGATTGCATATCAAACCTGGCAAAATTAGCAGAAATTCTTCTATTTTCAAGGAATTTTATTCATAAAATATAAAATACTCATTTCAGTGCTTGTTTAGAGTCGGTTTGGGCAATGCGTACAAAAATATATTTTTAGAAATTTTAAGCTGAAGAAATTATCTGCACTGAAACATTTGCGTCGCGATTAATTTAGGGCAAGGTTCGGCAACCTCTTGCCAATCGAGGGCCAAATTTAAGGCCTGTAAATCTAGGCGGGCCGCACATATTTTTTTGAAGAAAGTTAAAAACCGAACGGGTGGTTAATGAATCACATTTTTTACGCAGATCGGGAGCTGAAATTTTAGACTTTAAATAGCGAGCGAACAATGCGACGACTCGTGGATTCAAGTTGTCTTACTAGGCAAAAAATTTGCAGATGACATTTAGTGGTACACTTGTTGTTGCATTACGCTTGATAGCTTTTCAACCGCAGGTGACACACTGAATGAAGTCAAGATTAGAACATTTCACTAATCTTAGTACTCCGCTCGTTCTTAGTAATGTTCATTTTCGAAAATAATTGTTCGCACGCATATGTACTTACAAACATCGATGTGAATTTTTTTGCATGGTTTGTCAAATTTGGATAGAGATTTCTTCAAAGAAGATACTTTTTTATAAAAATCAAGCGGTGGCACATCTCTCGGATAAAAATTGAACTTTATTCCCCTACTGTATTGCATCTCAAGAAGCTACATTTTCTGCAACCGAACAAAATTTTCTGCAACCGTCTCCACGTTGACATCAAACAGAGTATCAAGCAGCCTGAATTCGTTTTCAAGAGAACGAAAGTCAGCAAAACGGGAGGAAAAATCGTACTGTAACTTCCGTATTACAGAATCAAATTTAAAGTTGCTTGTGCCCTTTCTATCCTCGAGGTAAAGTGAGCGTAATTTGCTTGCTGACTAATTGCTTCGATATAGTGATTGAAGGTTGCTGTTGTCGCTAAAAAGCTATTACTTTTATTTATTTCCAAAATTTCTGTGGACTCTATGGGGTTCGTGTTTCACTTTGAATTCGAACTACCGGTATTGTAAAAAAAATTGATAGTTAGTTTTGGCCATTGTGTGCATATACGAACATTGCTCTGTTGTATAAAATAATATATCTGTGTGCTCAACACTAGTGTTATTTTTATACCGTGATCAATATATTATTCTTTCTGTGCACAAATCATATCATTGAGAATCCTTTTTTATCGATTTTTTTATCAGAATTATTACGATACTGTACTTGGAATTGGAAAAAACTTACTATTTATGTGGGTATTATTTCAAAGTAAACACTATTCTTAAATAAAGCAAACAAAGTGTGTTTGTTTTAGTTCATAATGCTTAATTTTTTTTTGGCATTGTATATCATAAATAGCAACCATTGCATGTTACCTGAGAACTTACATTGATCGTTGATAAAAATCGCAACCTATTTTGTGTTATATCTTCATCATGTCGCCGGTTTACCTTTGCTGGGTTTTGCGCCACAGCGAACATATGGGAGTGAAGACCACAAGTAAAACTCAAGTGCATTTCACCCAAAAGTTGATATGATCAATACGGTTGGTTGGTTCTGATATCGCATGGGAACTACCGACATAATGTCTACCTGGATGCAGTTCATCTTTATTTGCGATGATATTTTATGATGTCATTTCAAAAGAAAATTTGTAATTATTTCAATGAAGTTAATAAAGTCATTTATCAATCTATTGTCTATCTTTTCAATGTAGCTATAAGCGCTATAGTTTTGTTTGATAACTATTTTTACTTATTTGTACAGGGTATTATTTCAGCAACGGTGTAAAATAAAAACGTCTTTCCGCTTTTTTTTTGAAAAACAAAATTGAATACAAATGAAAACAAGCAATGAAGAAAGTCGTTAAAATTGCACTAAATTTTTCTATAAAAATGAAGATTTAATTTTGAATCAAATACATTTTTTAGGAATAGTAATCTACATTCACTCTACATTTCATACGTAAGAAAAAACTGTAAACTTGATGGTGTGCAACTTCAAATACAAAAGTCAAAACCAACCCTAACTCGAAACATTCAACAATAGTTGAAAAGGTTAATCGAAATAGTGCAAAAGTTTAATGATATTCCCCCTAATCTATATCGGATACCTATCTCAGTTTCAACATTTTTGTTTTATATTTTTATCACAACTATCCACAAGCGATAAGCGGCACAATCGAATATATATTGCATGGAAGAAGGCCGAATAAAAGCGAAAATATAACATCGTGAGTGTATATATATATAATTCGTTCTACTATAAAAAGTTGAAAAAAGTTATTTCTGCAAACATCGCATCGCATATAATCTTTTTTCACAAAACTAATCAAAGTAAATCAACAGGTCCAATTTGAATTATGCATTATATTTTTATTGCTCGTTGAATACCTGTGTCGCAGAATGAAACCCACCGTACTTATTGCGCCGTTCTTCACTAGAAACTCAAGTCAATTGGACCTTTTCACGCACATTTTAGTCTTTTCAGATATATTTTGAGCTCATGAGCAGAAAACTTTTTTTAATATAGATTTAACGTAACTCTATAGGGATTAGTTATCACTACACATAGATTGTTTGTAGATTGGTCTGGTTTGTATATTATAATCCCAGCATTGATTGACAATAATTTGGTCTTGCGTTCATTAACTCAAACTGTCTATCTGTCGATAGCCTTCGGCTGTAGTAAAGAGACGTTTAAAAACACCTTATCGATAGCCTTCGGCTGTAGTAAAGAGACGTTTGAAAACACCTTATGAGTTTATTGCGATTCCGACAAAATATAGAGAAATACAATGCACACACAATTAGATCAAATCTAGTCTGATTAACACAAAACACATTGCTGAATATATAGCTTTCTACCAAGCAATTAAAATATAATAAAGAAACAGATTTTTAAATTAACAATTAAAGAATCACGCGTCATTCCGGTTTCTGGTTAGCTTTCGGTTCACTATAATTGAACATTATAAAAAGTGTTTTCTTAAAGTTCATTACTAGCAATTAACTTGTTATTGCCAAGTCACCGTGTTCCTGGTCACGTACTTACTCCAATTATGAGATGTAAAAAGTTGTTTTCAAGTGGATAATTTGGTTTTAACCAAATTATGATATTTCGAATTTACGTTATTGGAATATTACTGGAAATAAATTTTATTTTTACATGGGATGCCACCGAAAAGCTATTAAAACTTGAAATTGGATTTTGAGAAATTGATAATTGCTATAACGGGAATAATTAATTCTGTTTTTGAGTTTCTGTTTTTGAGTTTCTCACGAATTGGGCCAATTTGGTGTAGTTTTGTAGTTATATAACAACTAATTGGCTACATAACTCCCCCGCAGGAGTTCGGAGAATTCTAAGGTTGCAATTTGGGCTGTGAAGGCGGAAATGACGTGCTGTTTTCATGAAATTCAACTAAAAATAAAGAATAATATTTTAAGCTGTATGAAGGTAGAGTAAATATAGTTATTCCTGAGATAGTGATACATGAGATATTTTAGTGTTATAGGTATTGATGTAATTGCACAAAGTAATTCTTTGTAAAACACAATGCTAGAAAGAAATCATATTAAAATATAATATGTACAATATGAGCATTGCTATTCGACTAGTCTGCCAGACTAGGGTATAAATTCGAATTGGATCTATTATTGGGATTTGGTCTAGGTTGATAGATTTGACCCCTCTGATCTTGTCTATTGTTTTGCACAAGAGGTTGGGGTGGTTCAACAGGGTTCACTTGTTCCCTGCGAGCAGCCAAGTATTGCCGAAGCCGTTGTATTCTAGGAAGTCCTTCATCTCTCAGTTTCGGGCAAAGTTTCTTGATAAAACAAACGGTCCAAATAGTGGCCCAAATGAGAGATAAATGGAATAAGAGCATATAAATACCCGATAAAATTGACGTCTTAAAGAAGGAGAGGGCATGAACAAAAGTGTCTTGCACTTCATGTGAGATAACATCAGTATCAGTGTCTGATGTGCTATCTGCATTAGGTAGGGTTTGCTCAATTAATATTCGTTCTCGAATAAGGATAATGTGAATGATTGATAATAACATATTATTTATATCATCATAACCCTGGTGTCCCCTTGGTAATTCGTTATATGCTTCATTGTAATCGATGGGATTAAAATTGTCGACAAAAGGCTTGAATGTGGGTCTCAGAAATTTTACATGCATATCCGCATGATTTAAAGTATAATTGACGTAGTTATAGAACCGACCGTCAATTTGAAACGTAGATATACGACCAGGCATATAGTTTTCAAGAAAATGAATACCCACATAAGAGTTAGAATCAGGGAATATTTGTGCAATGATCGTTTCATTGCTATTATTAATAAAGTGCACTGAAGGTCGGGTAGCATATTTACCATGTAAAAAGAGGTTCCTAAGAACGGTAACGTTAATACGTTGGCATTCAATTTCGGTCAATATATCACCCACGGCTGTTCTGTTCCCACCTAGTAACTGACTTAGGATCTTACCGGGGTATTGTTTAGACAGGAGTTTAATATTAGTTAGAATGCTTTCAATTTGGCATTCCAAATAATTAATATCTGCTGTCAATTTGTTTATTACCTCGGAAACCCTATCAGTGCTTTCTTGAATAAACCCAACTAGATGAGAAGATTCTGAAAAATTCTTTACAGTATAATCGTAATTAAAGGCGGGATATTTAAGAGTAAAAAGGGATGAACCATCAAGTGCAATGCAATATTGCGTTTCAAATAACAAACCATGATTGGTACAAAAAGTATCAGTCTTAAAACATCTTTTAACTAACTTGCCACATGAACCCCAATTATGGATTGATTGCCCGAGTCTTGGAAAATCTAAGCGGTAAATCTGATTAGAAGAATTATAATGTAAAATAAGTTCAGTAACAGTTGTTTGGTATTGAGGACAATCAATTAAAGGGTGATGTTTCCAAATTAAAGTTTGACGTGCATGACCCAGTTAATAATATGTAGCAGGTGGAAATTGAAGGGAAAGCACCTAACATTACCCCATGGAAAGAATCATAGGAAATTTGAATACGAGACAAATGAGCATTGATCACTTGTCCGTGTCTAGAGGATGGCCAACTATAAGTAACTTTTGCCTTGTTTTGGGTGGACCAGGTATTTGGGGAAGTGGGTTCTAAATCTCCAATATTACCAGCTTTTAACGTGTGTACCCAATCTTCACAATATAAAGAGGTGGGTGGTTCTATCATGGTAGAAGTCAGTTTACTCGAATGTGCACCAAAGAAAAATTAATGACTAGACCATTTAGTAGCAGACTTCTGACACACATATAAAGTAATATTTGTATAGCTAGAAGATAATTCATGTACCGTAACAGCGCATTGCTTAATAGTTTGGGGTGTCTCCTTAGGCTTAGTCCAATTATTGGGCTTTTGAATAAAGTATTCAGCTTTGGGTCTATTGGGGTGGCACAGGTTTACTGTAACTGTTGGAGTGGGTAAAGCACATTTAAATGGCAGACTAGACGAACAAACAAAAAGATACACACAGATTGCGAGGCATTTAATAGTAAACATAATCGTCTCTCTGCGGTGGTCTAGTTGTCCTTCCGTGTCGAGTCCTTGATTGTAAAGATCTCGAACCTTGTTGATTGCTATTAGTTTCCTCGTTCTGCGTAATAAGTAAAGAGTCGTCAATATCGGTTGATATTGGTACGTTATACCTGTGTCTATATATAGTACGTCAGATTCAGTAGTTGGGGTATTTGAATTAGAAATGTCCTGAGTATCGGGAGTAAAAATCTCTTCATGAGCCGGCTTAACTCTACCAATAGAAACAGTGGCAGGTTTGCCTTCAAAATCAATTTAAAAAAAACTTGTCGTATTTTTGTATAACACGAAAAGGTCCTTGATAAGGTGGTACCAGTGGTCTTCTAACTGCGTCAACACGTAGAAATATGTGACTGCAAGTATTCAATTCTGGTGATAAGAATGTCTTTCTATTTTGAGGTGTTCTTGGTGTGATTGGTTTCAACTTATTGATGAAATTGCTCAAGCGTTTCATAAACGCCTGAGGGTTAGTGTTGATACCCGGTTGGTTAGTCGAGAAAAATTCTCCAGGCAATTTCAATGATGTTCCATAAAGTAGTTCGGCGCTACTGTATCATAAGTCCTGTTTAATTGCAGTTCGCATGCCAAGTGGAACTAAACCCAAGTTTTGCTACCAATCTGCAGTATTCCGGCAGTGAGTCATCAGAGATGCTTTTAATTGTCGTATTTGTCTTTCAACAGCTGCGTTTGAGGCTGCGTGATAGCTAGTTGTTGAAATGTGTTGAGAACCGAGAAATTGCATTGCTTCTTGCCATAGAACACTTTGAAAACAACCTCCACGGTCACTGGTGATGATTGCAGGTACGCCATATTTAGAAATCCAGAACAAAAAAAATGTTTTAACTACCGTTTCAGATGTAATGTCTTTGATAGGAATAGCTTCTACCCATCTCGAAAATTTGTTTCTTTTTCGAATGTTTTCCGATTTCGATGACTCGTTTTAAAATTTAGACAATAGAATTCCTACCAAAGAATATAAATAACTCAATTATATATTGAAACTCGCTAAATCAATTTACTCGATCTGAAGTCTGACAAGATTTAGGTCAATCCCACAATTGAATCTCTCTCCACTTTCCTGTTAGAACAAACCAATGTCTTCGAAATTTTTATGAAGTTATGTATGTCTGATTTACCAGATGATCCAATGAACGGTTCTTGACAAGAACTACTGTATTAGGACTATGAGCACATCTATAAACCGACCTAACAACTACACGCGAAAACTAGAATTATCTTATTGTAGCGTAATTTCTAATCACGACAACACTGCCGTAATATAACGCCCTCATGTTAATCTCAACTCTGACAAGACTAATTAAATGTTAAACCTTTTTTTTATTAAAGGCGGTGCTTATTATTGATAAACATCGCTTTACTTCGGATTAGGGTGTCGTGTGTCCTTTTATACAAGTTAGGAGTATCATTGTTTAATTTCCTCGTAGAACAAGCAGGAAAAATTGGAGCCTTTTCTTTTCATATTATAGGCCGGGAGCAAGTAGTATTGCAGCGAATATTGGCCGTAACTACAATTTATCGTGACAATCAATCCTTTGTTTAATAATATTTAACTTAACCTTGCGTCGCCGCTGTGAAAGAAATATTGTCAGTGAAGCGTTCACATTGATTTAGGGGTTTTGTTTTTTATCAATTCTAAAAAACATCGTGTTTTAAAACAAGGGCTTGTTTTGAATCAAATTTTTTTTTTGTATTTTTTATTGAAATACCCCCTGCATCGCCGCGAAACTACGCCAAAACGTTGCATTCGGGCAGCTGTACACGCAGCCGGAATTATAGTTTCAAAAATGTAAGCAAAAATTCCTATTTTGACTCTTACATCTATTGCGTACATTTATCGCGACTTTCGTATCTCCACAAAAGTCATAAGATTTTACCCGGAATGTTTATCCGAGATATCAAATAGAGTTTCGGCCTTATTATTATCACAGTTATTCTCCCTTTTGCAAAACCTAAATTTTTTTTGTTACAGTTTGATATGTTTCTCCCATTGCCAAAATCATTCAATAGTGTTATTGTCGGCACTTGCGAGAGAAATAAAAGGGCAAACAAACTGTATTTTATTACAACAATTAATTATTATTGCTAAAAACACTAAATTGGTTTAAAGTTGTTATAAACCGCTGGACGTATCTTTTCACGTTATGAATTTCGTGCCCGAGCATATATTGATGGCGATGATCATATCATTTACTATGTCGAAACGCTTATTCGACTATTCAGACCGCAGAAACTATTCGAAAAAGGTAACCGTTTTTGTGTTCGAGATATGAAATAATCGTCAATTCTACCACGCTTTTGTGAAGTAGTGCAATTTACTAAATTAAATGAAGTTTTTATGAAGTTTGATTGCAACAGTTTTTGGACTACCACGCGTTTCGCCAAATTACTGGCGTGATTAAAGGTCGCAAGGGAGGGTAAAATAGAATCGTCTTATCAAATCGAATATTCGGAATACTTTTAACGAATTGTCGAATATCGGGTATTTTTGGTATATATACAACAGACATTCTAATGTTTGTGAGCTATTTCCGCCCGTACTCTTTTTTTACAAGGACCAATTATAACACAACGGCGAACGTCGAAGTTTGGCTTTATATTCCTGGAAGAACTATGCGTTCATATCGGCGACATATAATAAGGAGTAAATTCGGAATTTTATTCCGATTTCTATCTTATGCGCCGGCTTTGATCTTTTCCCCGCCGTTTGTAAATTACCTGTCCCAATTTTAAGCTAACAATATTACCATTTCTGACACCGGAATGCGGATATCTATGACGATAGTTGACATTCTTATGATTTTACTTTTCTTTCGTGCCTGTTTTATTTTCCTATTGAGTAGTAAAAAAAAACTGCAAAGTCATTGTGTGAATTCTAAATGTTATTTTGAGTTCAAATGATGATTTAATAAATCGGCTATGATGGCAATTTTACTAGTCAAATAATAATTCCTTGGTAAAATTTGGGGAAATTCTCGCACAATAATTTGTTACCTTGTTTGACATTTTTAATTTTACGAAACGGTGTTGGCGCGCTTTATGCAAACCTTAGAATTGAAACAATACCCAAATACGACTCCTCAAATTTCTCGTTTGTGTTTGTTAGCAAGAGCCGTGGGGTAATTCTTGCGGAACTCAAGGGATTGGGAATTGGAATTACATGAAATAAATTCAAAAATCAAATCTCTTCTCGGCACACTAATGTGCCGCGGCATAGTGGTTGGGAATCACTGCTCTAAAAGATCGATAGATACCCCATATTCATAGCAAATTCGCGGGATTTTAGCCAGTCGTGGCATAAACATAGTCACTACCAATGGTTGGACACCAATGTCGTCAGAGCAGTTCATTGAAAGCGCTTTATAGAAACTTAATATTAACTAACCGAGTTAAAATTCGTCACCGGTGTTACCAAGGTTTAACAATTTTTTAGTATATATTTGAAGTTATATATAGCCTTTGGACCAATAAGCATGTATTATTTAAAAAAAAAGTTTTCACAATATTCTCATTATTTACTTACTATAAGGTGGAATCTCTCTGCTCTCGTGTAAATAAGTTAACGCTCGGGTATTAGTGTTAGTATTGCCTCACGTGTATAACGCTGTAAGGCTACAGGCTAGCGAAATTTTGTCCATGCATATTATAAGTTGCTGTTTGCCAACTACATTACTTAGGAAAAAGTGTTCCATAACCCATTTCCACTGATTATACACCAGAGTATTTTTTAGACGTTACTATTTCCGTGTCATCCAATATTCAATCATTAATATATATATATATATATATATAGCTTATGTTAGGAAGGAAGCTTGCAACACTTATCAGTACTACTTCCTACTTGGCACCTTGGATACTCTGCTCAAGTAAAAAGATCAATTCTTCAGTCACGAAAAACACAAATAAATATGCTTTGTCTTACACGACATTTCATTTTCACTTGGTACATCGAATAGGTACATTAGGTAATGCATATACGGCATGTTCCTAGTTCAAAAATCCATTCAGACTACAACATTATATTGCTTCGAAAAACAGTTCCCTTGACTCAAACTGCTAAACAGCTGTTATGCATATCGCCTAGAATGTCTTTTTGAATTTTGATACAGAATTAGTTCCACAAATCAACTGTGAAGTATGTAATTCGAATATTTTTATAGCGCAAGTGAGTATTATTTATACATCGCAAGTTCTATCAGTTATTTCAAAAATACAAGTTCGTGTTATTCACATGATTTTAGAATTGAATTCTGCCTAGAGCTATAGTCAAAATTTTTATACTTTTGAAAGTGGAGAATAAAAAAACTATAATTCTTTGGTTTCTAAAAAATCTAAAATTATTTGAGTCAGTATTTTATGCAAAGTTCGAAGTTCGTCCCAGCAGCAACAGGATAGCTACGCACATCTATAATTTTGCAATGTCGTCACTCAGTATCCAGCGAGAACTGACCTGTTCTTTTTATTTGTATATGTACTCTTTATCAGCAAAGCGGAACGGCGCTAAATACTACGAAAGGTTTGCATTGGCCGTTCAGTGTACGCAAAGATAGATTGTCAAGCTATGTGGTAATTTGGCAAAGGCAATTGATATGGAAATACAGGTTGTTGATTTTGAAGATTGTTTTAGAAAAGGTGAAAATGAAAGTGGCGATACGGCTCTGACTGAGGCTGGGACGAAGTTATGTGAAACATTCTCCAAAGATGGTTTTGCATACATCACTACCAGCGTGATAACGAGGTATGTAAGCAGGTATATATGCCAGTTGACATATGGGCGATAGCTCAAAGTGTTCAGTCTATATATATCGAACATCTTTGGTAAGCGCACAATTGCCGTGTTGATGAGTCTAATGAATCGAAAGTTTAATTTTTTTAATCTCCTTAGAACTTATAGTGCGAAATATACTACAATGTACATTGTTTCATAATGATTTAAGAGCTAAGCTGTGTGCTGAAAGTAGATGTAGGCTAGTTTGCTTGAAAATGAATCGCCATTTCGAGGTTTATAATTGAAATACTCGAATCCCTTTTACATTCACAGAGAGGAAGTTTTGGAAGTTGACACTTTATCCCAGAAATTTTTCTCACTGCCGACAGAAAAGAAGAAGACTTTCAACAACGGACGCACTGGATTAACCTACGTTCCAATTGGAACGAGGAAGTAATTTTTACCGAGCGTTATTATTATGCGAGAAACTGCATTCAAATGTTACGTTGATCGGATAGAAGTAACAATAGATAAAATGGCGCATGGGTTGATGGATTGATTCCTCAGATAAGATTTCTTTTATAGAGTTGAATTTATATTTTGAATTTGGTCCACACATCATTCCTAAATGTTCCAATATAAATGCCAAGCCGTAATCAAAAATAGTTGTTTCAGTTCATGAAATAGTGGTTAATACGACACACTAAAAAGTAATCAACAAAACAAAATAACAACAAAAATAAATTATCTGCATTGACCGCAAAAAGATAGCTTCTAATTTATATTACTTCACACAAGCTGTAAAAAAACTGCCCTCTTGTACCATGTGACCATTAATAAATCAATCCTGTCAATGGCAATCAATCAAAAATTTGGCGGGTTTTAAAAAAACTCGAATGCATAAAGTTTTGACAATTTGATTTGATCACCGTAATAATTATTTAGAATGATTAGTTTAATCGGAGAAGAACTACATCGTAAAATGCCATATAATACCGTTCACGGTAAGTTACTTACGTTCACGTAAAACAATTTCAGAGCTTCCATAAATAGTTTTGCACCCCCTCAAAGATGAATTTACAGAACACCATATTTATATTAAATCAGATCTCATTCGAAAAGTGTGAAGAAACCAGATTATGTAGAAGGTCTGCAGCTTCCATATTTCATCGAAGCCGAGTATTGGCCTGATTTACCTGGATTCCGAGAAAAAATACAGAAGTTTGAAGAAAAATGTAAAGTTATTGGATTACAAGTTTTCAAGTCACTGGGCCTCGCTATGAAGTTAAAGGCAAGTGAATGCGTACTTCCAGATTTAAACTGTAGATAATAGATATGTTGTTTTAGAGACACATTTAACTGAGTTTTTCTATGCTTTGGCACCAATGAATCCTTTTGCACCGAGTAAATTTTAAGAGAGTGTATTCATTAAAAATTAATTTTATGTATCTAATTACTTCCAACTGTGCTTTCGTTTTAATCTCAAACCACAAATTTTTTTTTAAATTCTCTTTTCTCTGAATTGCTCAGACGATATGTTAAGATACATAAACTTGATGAATCGTATTAACAGTTATTCACAAACCTGGCAAAATTGTTTATCGTAAAATTTGTCAAGCATTGCCCTTTTACAGGATAAAGATAAATTCCTCAAATCTCATCTTTCGGTTAATTGTGAAAAGAATCCGTCTATACTGAAACTTCTCCATTATCCTCCTGTGAATGATGACGTCATATCGGAAGGAGTTCAAATTAGGTTTCCTGAGCATACTGATTTTGGATCTTTGACGTTTTTATTCGGCGATGATTTGAGCGGACTGCAGGTTGGTATAAATATATCAAATAAATCAGAAAAAATTAATTCATTTTTGACATATTTGGAACCTTGATCAAGCGAAACGTAACAAAATTGCATTTGTAGCAGTGTGCAGCAAAACTCTCAAATCCATTCGAATAGTCATATTTTTACTGCAGCATTATAAGCATACGAATCCACGAGCTAAAAATCACAAATGAATGATAGGTAGTCAGTCAGTTTTGTATAGCGCCAACTGTTGACTGTATTAGAATAATAATGCATTAAAATTAGTGGGAACGTTTCAAAAAATTGACTATTTCGCGTTGTATTGCCGAAATTGACATGTAATATTTTATCTCACTTGTCACTTATTCCTATACTAGATAAAGAATTCCGAGGGAGAGTACAAAAATATATCTGAAGTTCCGAATTCGATTCTTGTCAACGTTGGTGATGAACTGCAATATTGGACAGGTGGACGACTTAAATCAACGGTATTTTACCTGTTTTTATATCACTGCTGATTTATTTACTCAGTATATTTACATCTGATTTTACTTACGTGGTTGTTTAGTTATACTTATTCTTGCCTGCAAAACAAGCAATGACAAAATTTCACACCAAATTGCTGATGATAAATAATTCCCAATGTTTCTTAATCAATTGAGTGAAAAGCTACAATTTATGGTGTTAATCCCACATCCGATGACCACTTAAGTGTGTATTATTTAACTCAAATATTAGAAGAGAATATTCATAGTATGTGCACTGTTCAATTGTATTTCCTAATCTCAGGCATTTTCTAATTTTACCGGTGCATTTTCATATTTTTTCTCCTCTAACGAAAGCATTAAAAAAACACTTCAGATGCATCGTGTCGTTCGTTATTCCTGAGGACAGAGATAAAAGGTTACAATCCAGAAGATCGCTGGCCTTTTTCTTTCAAATAGACAAAGAAGTCATGTTGGATAAATTAGAATTTGAAGACGGCAGCATATCAATCACCGATGTACCAATGTCTTCAGACGAATTTGTTGCAAAGCGCTTTAAAGAAACTTATTATTGACTCAATCTGTAGATTTAATGATTTATTACGCAATTGCTTGTTACTATTATAAATGATTGATAAAACGTGTGTAAAATGAGTGATAAAAATGCTTTACATCATGCTATTTTGATTGTTACACTCAAACGCCTCGATTCAACATCTTGTACAATTTATTACTGTTGTTTTGACTAATTTAAAAATAAGCGCTTATAATCTAAATACAACATCGAAACTATCGTAGAATTCCAATGTTTAGCTAAAACACAGTCTTACTATTTAAAGTAAATCTAATTAAAGACTAATGCTTTCTGCCTTCAGAGGTAGAATTGTAAACAATTCTGTTCATAAACTGCAACTATTTTTCAATTGTATACCTGTAGTGTACAACAGTCCGATTTTTGGACCTGTGATCGAGAATCTTTGCAGGCCCCTAAGAACCTCTCAAACCGACGGTACCAACCATATTGTAAGCATATCTGAATTAGAAAACCGATACAACAAGATGGAAAAATATGAAGTGTCACCCACAAGAACCTTAACCAAGCATAATTTAAAGTTTGGCAACCTGTTTTCAGAATATAAAAGCTCTTTGTCTTCGGCTTCTTATCATTGGGCGTCAATATGTTTTGTATAATATTGTAAAGAATAATGCTGGGGAAGCAGTAAATTATTGATTTTCAATGGTGTGTAGGAAAAGTATGCGAACAATTTCCGATATTGCTCGCTAGTATGTGCAATATGCAACATCTGCCCATCCCTAGCCTATATTACCCCATATGCCACTCAGAAAGCATAAAGAGAGGTATGTATAAATAAATATGACTGGTTTAAAGTGTCTCAAGTAGGGCTGGGCATTTTCGAATACCTGATGATTTCAGAATCGAATCGAATAATTTTTTCGAATCGAACCTCGAATACTTTAGAGGGGGCTCCCGAAGTATGCGAACCAAGATGGCGGTCATCGGCATGTAATATGTGTACTAGGTTAGGGTTAGGCCATAATTTTAGGTATAAATACTACGGGAGGCTCTTGGCTAGTCTTCAAACTGATAGGACTAAAATAAGGAAACTTGGAAAAAAATTATCGCCTAACCCTAACCTGTTACCCATGTTACGTTTCGATGTCAGTCATCTTGGTTCGCATACTTCGGGAGCACCTAAAATTGTATGTAACTTTTTTATTGTATTAGGCCCCCAGACACATAAATTACTGAAAACATAGAATACATCACTCAGGCAGATTGCTGAGCGTTCACATACAATAAAAAACACGTTTTCATCAATAACTCGCTACAGAAAAGAGTCATATGTCAGAATTGCGTTGAAAAAATATGGCTTCAATACAAAAAAATGAAAAATTTAGCTCGACCATTGGCGGAGAGAAAAAAACAAGATGGCGGCGATTCAAAATTTTGCTCTGAACCGATTCGAATATTTTCATATTCGATTCGAAACCCTCAATCACAAATCAACGGGTTCAATCACTACCGACCAGACCTATGTATATTCCTTTTCCTCCGACTGAGGACAACATAACTAGACTGAAACAGTACATTTTGGATAGTTTCAAGGCTTCCGCCTTCGACCGATCTCCACCATTCCCCACAATGCAGGGACCACCTGCACACATCTACCTCAAACCGAAGGCTATCCCATATGCACGCCACACACCGATTCCAATACCCATACATATGGAGAAACCAGCAAAGCAAAAACTACTGGACGATGTCGAAAAAGGTAAAGCCCGTACCTCCAGGCATGATCACACCAGGGTGTTCACACACTCTTGAAGAAAAATGGATCTATCCGGCGAACTATTGATTTACAGAAATTGAACGCCCAGTGCATACGAGAAGCTCACTATAATCCATCTCCATTCAAAGCTGCCTGCAAAATTCCTCCTAACACGAAAAAGTCTATTTTGGACTTCACTGATGGCTATCATAGCGTTCCACTAGATGAGGAAAGTCAACCACTGACAACGTTCATCACACCATGGGGAAGATTTATGAACACACGCCTTATTCAAGGTTTTAAATCTGCAGGAGATATTTTCAATCGCAACCTTGATCTCATTCTAGAAGAGTCAAACATTGAAAAAGTACAGCATGTAGTGGATGACCTATGCCTATATGAGAGTGACATTCAATCATCCTTCTATCAAGTTTGGGATTTTCTCACACTGAGCGTTCAAAAGGGGATAGTATTCAATCCTGATAAATTCAAATTCTGTCAAGATACCATCATATTTGCTGGCCTTAAAATAACCCCTGCTGGGATTGCACCTGCCCCAGCGCTTCTTGACTCCATCAAAAACTTTCCACCTCCGACAAACATTCACGACGCTCGAAGTTGGCACGGCTTGGTAAACCAAATATCATGGGCTTACGCCATCTCCCCCATTATGCTCCCATTTCGCGACCTAATAAAAAAGGGATCCAAATGCATATGGGACGACACTCTTCAATCTATATTTGAGAAATCGAAAGCGAAACTTATCACTCTATGTGAAGAAGGGATTAAATCATTTGACCTTCATCGACCATCTTTGATTCAATGCGACTGGAGCAAGGACGGCATTGGCTACCTACTTCTACAGAAATATTGTACCTGCGGTACAAATGAAGCCCCAAATTGTTGTCCTGATGGTTGGCATCTCGTATACGCCGGCTCTCGGCACACTTCACAAGCTGAAAGAAACTATGCACCCATCGAAGGCGAAGCGCTTGCGGTTGCTTGGAGCTTAGACCATGCCAAGTCTTTCATCCTCGGCTGTAAAGATCTCATTGTAGTAACCGATCACAAACCCCTCATCTCATTGTTCAGCAACCGACAACTATCTGACATCAGCAACCCACGTGTGCTGAGATTCAGATCAAAAGTTTCTCAATACGATTTCTCCATACACCACTGTTGTGGAAAAAGGCACAGAGGGCCAGATGCGCTTTCAAGGAATCCAGTACTTTCTGCCTCTAATCCAACTGATGAAGACCTCTTTGCTGCTGAACTAGAGGACGACACCACTTGGTCTCTCATGCACGAGACAATACAAGCCTTAAATTGTTACATTGAAAACGAGAATGGACCTCTTACGGATCGGGCAATAACTATCGATAGGCTTCAAAACGCTTGTCAAGCTGACAAATCACATCAGCTGTTACATGAAACTATTTCTTCTGGATTCCCTCCCACAAGAAGTGCCACTTTACCAGAGGTTCGCTCCTATTGGGAACTACGTAACAGACTATCTTGTTTCGACAACAAGATCATTGTTTTAGATAACAAAAGATTCGTTATCCCTCGACAGCTCAGATCATCTGTGCTTCATACACTACACAGTGCCCACCAGGGCTGCACAAATATGGTCGCTAGGGAAAAAGATTGTGTGTACTGGCCGGGAATGAACAAATGCATTCTCAACTTCAAATCTTCTTGCTCCACTTGCTCCTATATTGCACCATCTCAAGTTCAAGAAACTATCATACCAACACCTCCACCCCAATGGCCTTTTCAACAAATCTGTGCCCTATCTTATCTAAATGGTAACGATTACTTAGCAATCACAGACAGATTCAGTGGATGGATTGAAATTGCCCACTTTCACCGATCACCTTCCACAAACCGCATCATTCCTGTTTTCGAACAACTTTTCACGCGCTTTGGCTGTGCTGAAGAACTTCAGAGCTTCAGAGGAATTCAAGAAATTTCTGGAAATTTGGGGTGTGAAAGGTCGAATCTCGTCAGCACACTATCCACAATCAAATGGGCGAGCTGAACTTGCCGTAAAAACAGCCAAACGACTCATCCGGGACAATTTACTGCCAGACGGTTCCCCAAAAAGTCGTTCATTCGGCAAAGCACTTCTTCAATATCGAAACACCCCTCTCCGTGATATTGGACTCAGTCCAGCACAACTTTTGTTTTCTCGGCATCTGAAGGACTTCTTACCTATTCACCCATCAAACCTACGGCTCAATCCACTGTGGACACAAGCAGCCAAAGCTAGAGAAAAAACTCTTTCTCAGGAATATATTGACCTACAAACTGAATACAACAAACATGCACACGACCTACCTTTTTAGAAGAAGGAACAAACGGTTCAATCCAAAATCCCATCAACATAAGATGGGACAGGTCAGGAAAAGTTGTGAAATGCTTCAAACACCGTAAATACTTGATTAGAATGGATGGATCTGGGAGAACAGTCACACGAAACCGGAGATTCCTAAAGCCTATTTTGTTCGAACCCCAAGCTACAATTCCTATATCACCCAATCTGCCACATTCTAGCCATATCTCCAGGGCTAACCACCCTCCAAATTCGGGGCCCCCACCTTTTCGCCCTTTGTCAAACCAAACTAATCCCTCAGCTATTTCTCGTCCAGCCACGCACCCACCAAGATTACCTCTGGCATTGAGCCGCCTACAGCCTTACAACAAGCCAGGGCTGTCTGAATGAACATGACTATACTGACTGTTCTATGTGATAAAATAAGACATTTGATAATGAATACTGAACAATTTTTATTTCTTTGTTTATTGCTGTTCAAATGTTTCTTTACCTGTTGCTATTTCGTTATTTATTCACTTTGTCATTTTGTGATATTTTGAAAAACAAATATCTTTTTCCTTTACGAAGGGGAGATATTGGGATATGCCATTTCTGCCATCCTGTTTCTATGCCATTTGTCTCTACCTGTATCATACATGATTGTGTTATTTTCTATTTAACTGATTGGAGTATTTGGTTGTATTAAGGATCTTTGTTAACAGTTAGACTTACATTAGGTTAAATGTGTTATGCTTCATTCACAAACATTGGATTTATACAAAGACACTCAAGTTGGTAATCTGTAAAGAATCTGCTCATCAGACTTCCCAACAGTTTGTTTACCTTGCGCTCTCAATAGCTGATTTTATAGACATTATGAAACTATTTGAAAACTTCTCATTCATACTCTGTACAATTGACCGCCAATGAAATTTCTAAGACAAATTATTTCTCAGAACTTGCACTGAATTTCTTATCATTGATCTTTATAATTTAGTTAACGCTTTATTGTAACCATTTTTATTGTACTATTTACAACTTTAGTTTGTGGTTTGAAATCGTTTCATTTGTTAAATAAATATGGAATGTATAGGTACAACTAAACACTAAAAAGCATAACACACCCATTAGATCGGAAATAGCGCACGTGCTTGGTTCAAAAATAGGAACGCTTTGCTATTCATAGCGATGAAAAATCTTGCGGAGTGTTTCCAAAAAATTTGTCGTGCTTTAAGGGTTTTGAAAAATACAATGTATTTCTCCCAAACGTCATTGCCATGGATAATACTGGCTTACAACAACTGCTATGATATTGTCATTAAACCTCTACTTTTGAGCCTGAATTAGTCGTTATTAATATGAAATATATGGTAATTTTGAATCTCTTTAAAATACCAATTTAGTACTTATCAAGTTCGGTTAAGTTTCGGGTTAGGTAAGATTTGTAAATTTGAAATTCAAGCACAATCTGCATTTCTAAACCTAACCCTGAATGATTACTAATTTTCTTATTTTGAGCGGCGGCGGAGGTTTTTTTTTTTTTGGCGGGGGCTTTGTACAAATAATCCTCATTACTAGATTCATTAAACCAGATACCCATGCTTTGCACATGCCTTTGAAATTGATGTCCAGATATCGAGACGTTCATGATTGTATGAAAACGGAACCATTCAGTTTAATCTGTCGAAGCAAGGGTCAAAATTTCATACTTTTAGTCAACATTTCAAACTGTTAAGTGTAAAGAATCGGTATCAGAATAATAAAATCTAAAATTCTATGTTTTTTCATATTTGTGTTATAACAGCAACCTGAAAGCTGTAAGCATCAGCAATTTAGTGGAGCAATCTATAAATGCACTAGGCCGTGTCCAACGAGAACTCGCCTGTATTTTAGATATTGTTCGTATCGGCGAATCAGGGAACCTGAACGTCTTGACATATTACAAGAGATTGAAAATTACTCGTCTTTGAAATTCAGAGAGTTATTGTAAAGGTATTAGGTAGCGCGGCAAATGCAATCAATATAGAAATACAGGTTGTAGATTTCAAAGATTGCCTCCGGGATGAAAATACAATTGACGATACAGTCCTGGCTGAGGTTGGAACTAAGTTATGCGAAACATTTTCTTGGTTAGTTCTCGCTGGACACTGAGTGACGACATTGCAAAATTATAGATGTGCGTAGCTATCATGTTGCTGCTAGGAAAAATGTCGAACTTCGAATAAAATACTGACTCAAATGATTTTAGATTTTTCAGAAACCAAAAAATTATAGTTTTTTTATTCTCCACTTTCAAAAGTATAAAAATTTTGACTATAACTCTAGGCAGAATTCAATTCTAAAATCATGTGAATAACACGAACTTGTATTTTTGAAATAACTGATAGAACTTGCGATGTATAAATAACCACCTGCGCTATAAAAATCTTGGAATTACATACTTCACAGTTAATTTGTGGAACTAAAAACAAGATGGTTTTGCATATATACCTTACAGCGTGATAGCAGCGAGAAGCAGCAACTTAATAATTGTTGCAAAGAAGTTGCGCAAGTATAACTTCTTGATGGGATAAATTCAAATAAAATAACTTCTGACTCATCCGAATAATATTCATCGCAAATGAAATTCATTACTGATGGCTATTTATAAAATTCTTTTATTTTAAGTGGTACCGTGCGGGCACATGGGCGATTTCTGTTATAATAATTTTAAATTATGTTATAAATATAAATCAAATACTACACAGTATGACACCACTTGTCCACGCATTTACATAAGTTAGTTGACATATCTAATAATTCAAAACATTTTGACTTTTATATAACTTGTGTTGAAACTTAAATTGAGAAATATACTCTGAAATGTGTGAAACTTATTGCCGACGAATTGATTTGAATTACACAAAGATTGACGTAAATATAGCTAATGTTATGTCCGAAGTTTGGATGAGGTATTCCATGCTTCTCAACTTAAGCAATATGTGCAGTGAACCTATGGTGACCTTAGCTTTACTATTGCCATGCTAACGCCCTCGAATTATTTCAAAGCAAAAGCAAAGCATCCATTTGGTACGAAGATGTTAAGAGCTAACCAGAAAATATATTCCGTGGTGAAGTGAAATGTCATGGTAGTGTCCCAGTTCCACAACAATTTACTGATGTTTTTCATAAAAAGTTACTAATAGAATTATAATGCTGTATTTAATGACAATTGAGAATGAATTTTCTATCGTTGATTTCGCAACATTAAGTCTTTATGTTCATAGCGACTCTATCTGAATTTACAGAGAGGAGATTTTGGAAATTAACACGTTGTCCAAGAAATTTTTCTCTATGCCGATCGAAAAAAAGAAGGCTTATTTTGATGGTCGATTTGGATTAACATATCTTTCAATTGGAGCACGAAAGTAATTTCTGCTGAGTTTTATTATTTTGCGGAAAATCAAATTTGGCTATAACTTTGGCCAATTAGGAGTAATGGTAAACAAAATACTGCATATCATCTCTGATTTGCCTAAATCTCCGGATATTTATTACATGAGTTAAATCGAAGAACTAAATATATATAGCAATAAATATTGCCCGATGTCACCGGAGTTGCTCCCACAATCAATTATAGAAAATTATGACTATGAGGAGAAATAATTATTGGGTCTTAATATAATATACTGGGCGCGATAGGATCTTAGCTATGATCTAGCATCATGCTCGGGTGATTACTTGGCCCTAGGGGTGGGGGTACCTTCAGAGCCTTGGTCGGGCAGAAAATGATTGTACTTTTCTACATATTCAAGATCTTTATTTCTAAGCTCCATTTTATTATCAACCAGATCTCATTCAAAGGATATAATAAAATCAGATTATTTGGAATGTTTGATGCTTGCTTACTGTATCGAAGATCATCAATGGCCTGACATACCGGGGTTCCGTGCAAAAATTCAGAAGTTTGAAGAAAAATGTAAATTTATTGGATTACAAGTTTTCAAGTCTCTGAGCCTTGCTATGAAATTGAAGGCAAGATTTGTGTATTTTTATAAAATTTGCGTAGTAATCATTTAAAAAAATATTTCAGATAAAAAGGTTCATATTTTATATTATAGTACAGGTTATATATCGTCCTAATCAATGATGAAAAAACTAATTACTATTTCTGGTATGAGTTAGAAAATATTTCTTTTTACACATTAGCTCAGTGAATGATTTTTACGTCATTATTTTGGTCGCTAAATATTGTCCGGATGATGATTTCGTCATCCATGTCACAAATTTGATTCGAATAGTATATGCAAGCTGTCCAGACTATACGTTGCGGGTGAGAGACTTCCAAATCGATTAGATTCAAATTTGTTCATATCTTCAAATTCTTAACTTTATTACCTAAATGAAATTATCAAACAAATCTGATTTATTACTTATCGATCTTAAGATCGGTAAGTATGTTGATAGGTATTTGTCTGTCTGTCTGTTAGATGCAGGCGATATCTCACGAAAGCGAGATTGAATCTGCTCCAGATTTTGCATTTTCATTCATCATATGTCGGGTCAGAAGCGTGTTGATTTTGGATGAATTATGTCGTATAATTAGCGAGGTAATAATTAATTAGTGATGGGACACAAGGTGTCACTATGGAGTAAGAGCGCTTTTTGGGGGATCCCTAACTTCAGATCGATAAGTCTTCGGTCTCTGACCGATATTCTCATTTGTATATTGTAATATCAAATTCGCTAATTTACAGAATAAAGATAATTTTTTCAAATCTCATCTTTTGGTCAATAGTGAAAAGAATCCGTCTTTACTGAAAGTTCTTCAATATCCTCCTGTAAATTCAAAAGAAGTTCGACCCAGCTTTGCTGTGCATACTGATTTCGGATCTTTGATGTTTTTATTCAGCGATGACTTGAGTGTACTCCAGGTTGGTGCTAAATATATAAAGAGCCTTAAGATATGCATCAGAATGCTGCGGAAGCTTTGCTGTACACTTGTCCTACAGCTATGCTCTTGGACTGTTTGATCTCTGTGAAAATACCCAACGCAAAGATATTGTAGCAGGGAAAGGGCTCGCTATTGGGATTCAAGAGTTTTATACTTACACAACTGATTATCAGTAACGTTTGTTTGGCCAAAGTTAGATATTATTGAGCAAGAATAGTTTAATCCTAATTTAGTTGGAACATTTGTTAACTCAACGAAACGTTACAGCCGTGGATTTGTGATGATAATTCTTGAATCTGTGAGTGATGCAGAATTATTGTATCATACAAATTCAATCATAATCGGGGGGAAGGTAAAGAGGGAGGATAGCTACCTCATATTGCTTATTTTTTGCTGATATCTATATTCGAACATTACTATTAAAAGTATTGTACGTACTGGTAACAATTGAAGCAGTCTTTATTATAATCTAATAGGTGTATGCCATTCCATCCACATGTAAAGTAGTCAATGTTTGGATGACAACTTCTCTTATTAGGTAATGAATTCCGATGAAAAATACAAAATTATATAAATTGTTCCAAATTTAATTCTTGTCAACGTTGGCGACTTTAATTCTTGTCAACTGCAATATTGGACAAATGGGCGTCTCAAATCAACGGTATGTTTTCTGAGTTTCATAGCATTGATTATTACCTGATTGTATTTATATTGTGAACAATTGGTTCTGGTATTTTGATAATTTAGATCTAAATAATCCAAGTTTAAATATACAGATGCATCGCGTTGTGGTTCCTGAAGACAGAAATAAAAGATTGCAATCTAGAAGATCCATGGCTTTTTTTTCAAATAGACAAAGAAGTTATGTTGGATACATAAGAATTCGAAGATGGTAGCATATCAACCACAGATGTACCCATATCCTCAGACGAATTCGTTGCAAAGCGTTTTGAAGAAAATTATTATTGACTCAATTTGTATATTTCATTTTCGACATACCGCGCTTGTGGGTTTTTGGACTTGTTGATATCTGGTAATAGCTTAAATTTAATTTCACGCTTGTTACCCGAAAAATGAATTGAACCGCTTAATTATTATTAATATCTCGATGTCTAACATTCCATTCATATTATTTTATCGGTTTGAAATGTCAATTATATTTGAATTTAAATCAAATTAAATGTATATCATCGCGCCGTACGTTATCATCTGGAATGTTTCAATATCAAGCAGCCAATTTCTAACACCAAGTCAAGTTTATTTAACCGGTAAAAATCATTCGAACAAATATTACGAGAAAATGATAATTACACAGTTTTATTTGGAAAGGGAAGTCGCGAGGAGACAAATCTGATTATCGAGCAGCGACATGCAATTCCAAGGTAATATTTATTAGTTCTTAGTTTTACATTTAATTCGAAATGTTTGTTATTTTAGTGTTTTGAAACTATCTATATTGACAGTGAATACCGCACGAATTATCCGGCTAATACTGCTTACTAGAGATAGATAAACTGTAGAGAATATATTATATTAAATTGTCATAATACCAACGGATGTTGGTTATAAGTTTGGCTGCTGTTGAGGCTGGTGTGTTTTTGCTGCTCTGTGTTTTATATCTATTGAAATGAACAATTTTCGTATCGCACAGGGTTGGATTAAGTTGGTTTCACAATAGGTTACAAAACATAGACAATTTTAAGCATATGGGATTAAACTCAAACAACTGGATCTTGGATGTGAAATGGAACACTGTGAATCGAAGAGGGATGAACAAATTGGTGTTGACGGTCACTGATGACCAAGTTCGGCTGCAGTATGAAACAGAACATTCGCAAGGTGTAAAGCAGCCCGGAGGTTCCTATACATTCGTGTATCTTTCGTTTGATTATTTCTGGCTCAAGCCTTGTTTTAACTATAGGTTTGTGTTTTTTTGTAATTTATTTGTATGTGTGTGTTGGTGGGCGGGCACATGATATTTCTCATGTTTTAAACTTTTTTAAAGGTTTTGCTCGCCCTTCAGAGTCATTCTTTTTAAATTTGTGTATATTCTAGAGCAGGGGTGTGCAAAGTGCGGCCCACGGGCCAAATGCGGCCGCAAGGGAAAATTGTGCGGCCCGCGGAGGCAACTGGAGAGCAGTTTAAAAAAATAATATTAAAAGGTACAAAAGCTGACTGAGTTTTGGTTACAGCCTATCGGTTGTTTTGTCTAAATCCTACCTAGAATAAGATTTGACAGCAAATTATTTGAAATGAATCTTGGCATATTTTACAGAAAACATCTCAACCAAAATAACTTTCCACATTTGAAAAAAACCATGGCTTCAAATATAGTACTTTTCGGTAATATATTTTTTTTCTAAAATGGGCGTCATTTAGGATTGCTAGCACTTCCATTTAAGCAAATTTGGATAAAAGTAGTCGGGAAAAGAATCCAGCAGCAAATTTCTCACTGAATTCGTTTAAATTGGGTGTGACAGTATATTTGAATTACAGTTTTAAGGAATTCATGCATTTCAACTCATCATTTCTGCAAGGACCCCCAATGATGACATGAGATCAATAACAAAAAGACATCATTTTGTGCCTGCAACTAATAGAAAGCCTGTGTTAAATGTAGGTGCCGCCCGCGGTTTCATCCGGTTATTGATATTTGGCCCGCGTGCGAAAAAGGTTGCACACCCCTGTTCTAGAATCTAGAGCAGTGGTTCTTAAACTTTTCGAGTCGCGCCCCCCTTTGAAAAATTTTATAAACTTCGCGCCCCCCCTTTTTTCTTCGAAAATCTGCTTTTGTGATGAGCTGGTTGATCTGTGTGTTTGAAACACACAATAATAACAGACTTCTTGGCTTGCCTAACGTCTCCAAAATTCACTTACAATACCCTTGGACAACCACCAGGTTCAAAAATACAGTTTACAGAAAGGAGAAGTGTAAATGAATATATGTACATTATTAGCAAAAAGAAAAGAAGTTCCAAAAGTTATTATGCATGTGGACGATTCCCCGACCTTGACCGCTGAAAAATAAAGTAGCATGACGTTTGCGATTGCATTTTGTTTAAATATCCGATTGTTTTCGTCAGCCGCGACAGATTAAAAACACTTTCTTAGACGTTGCAAACCTCATAAATTCTTTGTGCCTGCGGCACACCTGTAATGTTCTAAAACTACCGACTTGAAATGAATTTTTCTCCGTGGGATTTATCACAAACTTGGGAATTTCTCTAACAATGATATTTGAAAATTAATCATGTAGCAGCATTGCAATGGCGCGGAGTAAGAGTTGCAGCGAATATGAATCAAAACCAAATGTAATCTGGCAGTTTACAACACATTTTTATGTCTGCGGATTGCCGTGGTATTTTGGGGTAGGGGTGCTTTTGTTTTATTAAATCAATCGCAAGGTAATTATTTACAATTAAATAAATAAAGCAACCATTTTAAATATGTATATCGGTCATGGATCTAATATTTTATTCAACCATCACAAAAACCATTACATATCCATTGAAAAAGTCGGCTCTTCTAACGAGTGGCGTAATCTCAACGACTGACCCATGCAAGAACCGTATCGCGGAATTTCGGGGTTACCTTGGACACAAAATAATTAAAATAGAGAGACATTTTGAATTCTTGTTGTTAACATAGATTGAATATTACGAGACAGAAAAATTTATTATAATATGAAAAAGCCGGCATTTTTAACACAACGCGGAGATCGTTTTTAGGAGCCGTTGCTTGGAAATTTCTGATTCCATTTTGTGACCTCTCGCGCCCCCCCTGATATCATCTTGCGCCCCCCAAGGGGGGCGCGCCCCCCAGTTTAAGAACCACTGATCTAGAGTATTCGAATATGCTATCTATCCATCTATTTATGTAGGGGGTTACAATGTGAAGTGCTGGAGAAATCTTCGGTAATACGATTCGATTAGAATGGCTTCGTTAATATGATGGCTTTCGTGCTCCTCGGGTTTTAAAAAAAAGAATCAGAGGGATGCAACGAGCAATATAAATTTTATTGAATAATTGGAATTGAACCTTTTTCAACCAGAATTAGAAAAAGCTTGAAAGCTAGTTATGTGGGTTTTCTTTCAAAGTAAACAATATTCTTAAGCAAAGCAAACAAATTGTGTTTGTTTTAGTTCATCATGGTAAATATCTTCGCATTGTATGTCATAGATATGAACCATTGCATCTTACCTTTGGACTCACTTTATTCCTTGATAAAAAAAATTATTTTTTTGAAATCAAGTTAGTACAATTCAAGTACATTCAACTCAGAGGTTGATATGATCAATACGTTAGTTGGTTCTGATATAGCGTGGGAACTACCTCATGTCGTCTACCTAGATGCAGTCTGGGGTATACTACCTCCTTTTGCGATCAACTCTAGTTTCAATGCATATATAACGAAAATATTTTACGATGTCTTTTCAAACGAAAATTTGTAAGTATTTCAATGAAGTTAATAAAGTCATTCATAATTCTTTTGTTTATCTTCTCTGTGTAGTGATAAACGCTAATTTTATTTGCTAATTACTTTTACTTCTAGGTAAAGGGCATTATTTCAGCAATTGCGTAAGAAGAAAACTTTTTCCCATTTTTGTTTTAAAACAATTTGCATACAAATGAAGAACAACACTAACTCGTCGTAGAAACTCGTCATAATTGCACCAAATTTTTAAATTGAAACAGAGATTTAATCTTGAATCAGATACATAGGAGTGTTTAGGAATAGTAAACTACATTCACTCTACATTTGATGCATGAGAAAAATCTGTAAGCATAGTGATGTGCGATCTCGAAATCAAAAGTTAGAATCTTCCCTAACTCGTCAGTAGTTGAAAAGGTTAAACGAAGTAGTGCAATAGTTTAATGATATCCCCTCCTACTCTATATCGCATACCAACGCCCAGTTTTAACATTTTTTTTATATTTCAATTGTATAAACAAGCGATAAGTGGTTTATTGGAATATAAATTATCAAAACTATAGCACCGTGATTGTACGTGTACACTGTACATATATATATATAAGGTGTTGTCTTCTGCACGATAAGAATTTGCCAGCAGTTATTATCAGCAATCATCGCAACTTTCACAAAACTAATTAAAGTATCTAAAAGGTTCAATTTGAATTATTCGTTAAAATTTATATTGCTCGTTGCATCCCTCTGATTCTTCTTTTTATAAACCAAGGAGCACGACGGATGAAAGCTGGTAAAAAGGGAATAAGTGGAATGAAAATCATCATATTACCAAAGCCGTTCATCGCGTAAAGAATTAATTCACTTGGTCTTTTTCTAACACTTTTGAGCCTATTTAGATGTGTTTTGAGCTCTGTTTTTTCAGGGTACAGAACATCCTTTAATACAGATTTAACGTGATCTCTGCAATTACATTTGGTGACGTCGTACAAATTGGTATTTTCATTCATATCACTGTTTTCGTATGATTTGAGCTTAAACATTATGAACTTCATGACTAACCTGTCCAAATCCGCTTTCCTGTATGTGTAGTCCTTTATAAGGTATTCTCTCCCAATTATGTCCATGCACTCAACATTTTTAAAGCACCCCTCTTTATCGTTGTATTGCAGTTCTCCATCGGTTTCAAAAACAGCAGATGTAACCTTATTCCCACGACTTACTGTCCAATCAACAGTGTACTTTGGTCTGCCGTTTATGTAAAGTAATATGCCAGTGTGTCGAACACCAGTGTTATTTTTATACCATGACCAACCAAATTTTTCACTTGCCCAAATCGCATCAATGACAGTCTTCTTATCATCTATTATTTATTACGATCGCCAGATCCACTGGACGACATTTTGTACGGTAATAGAAGAAGTAGCAATAAGACGAATAAGTTTTAGTTTTCGAGAATTACAACACAATCTGTAAATATTAATTCAGAATTGTTTTTTATAAACAATTTGAGATTGTTTATATCAGAATGATATGATTTGAAGCAAAAACAAAAATCGTCAGTATGGGGGCACAAAAAAAAAACACACCTACGATTTTAATGCAGACAAAGAATTTTGCTCTTTCAGTGTAAATGAATGTAGCATCGTATTGTAACATGAGATTTTCAATAATATTGTTCTTAAAAACTGAATGCAGCAGACAGGACATTGAATTCCACCACAGTTTTGTCAGCAACTATCGAAAATGGCCTCAAAAAATGTGATTACTGAAATCTAATTCAAACCCATCATATACATAAATAGTAGTCCAAAATTTATTCAGTATTCAAAGCCCATGTACACCGATTTAGTCGCCTCCAGTTACTATACGACCTGATATATATTTAATTAAAGCTAATTGTTGAGCCGCGTCGGACTAACAAGCGAAGTAAATGAATTTTACCACCGAATATTTTTACATACTTGCATACGTTATACCTGTATTTATAACGCTGTAGCAAACTATAAAGCTAGTTCCGTGTGTGCAATTTAGCGTTTGTTTCAAAGAACTGAACAAAGAACAGTACTTGTTAGAACCAAAACGAATAAAGTGTTATTGTTTTCGTATAACTATTGTCCTCTATTACCCTATCATATTGTGTCGGAGGTTCGGAACGATAGTGTCGTATGTCCAATTTAGATTTAAAAGATTTGGTACTCCCGTAGTATGGGAACCAAGATGGCGGACACCGAACGTAGTATGTGAACCCGGTCAGGGTTAGGCTCTAATTTCAGGTAAAAATACTACGGGAGTCACTTGGCTGGTCCCCGAACACGTAATAGAACTAAAATAAGGAAAATTGGAATAAAATTATGACTTAACCCTAACCTGGTACACATAATGCATTCCGGTGAATCGAATAGTATATTTTTCGAATCGGTTCGAGCGAAAATTTCGTATCGCACCTTCTTGTTTTTTTTTCTGTCCGCCAAAGGTCGAGGTGAATTCTTTAATTTTTTTCATTGGAGTCATATTTTCTCTATGCAATTCTGATTAATTCCAATACCGTGTTATATTGATATAACACGTTTTATTGTGTATGAAAGCAAAGAGTCTGAGTAATGGATTCTATGTTTTTAGTAATGCATGTGTGGAGTAGACCCATTACAATAAAAAGTCACATACGATTGCACATCTCCCAAATATTCAAGATTTGATACGATTCGAAAAAAATATTCGATGCATAGTAAAAGACTTCAAAACAGGAATAGAAATAATAAACTACACCAACGCAAACTCATAGTGGAGTCGAAATGTCAACTGTGGCGCAATAACAAATCGTCATGGGGCGGAATGGTATGATAATAAATATACAAATGGGGAATGTCGATAAATGTAAAATGACTCTGTTGGTCATCAGATGAAACTGGTATAATTAGCGTAAATTTAACAGCACTTATTAGAGGAAAAATTGTTATTCAAAAGTAAAATATGAGATGTATATGGTAGAATATATAAAATTCCCTGCTCTTAATTTCTCGAACAATTTTCGGAAAGATAACCTTCTTGATTAACTTTAAATCTTTAATAAAAACATTTGCAAAAACATTTAGTATACAATAAAAATATCGAACATAAAATGGCATATTTAACAAAAATACAAAACATTCGTCTCAAAGATAAGACGTTCATTTTAAATGACTACCTTTTGAGACGAAAAATTGTACAAGTATACGAACATTTATTGCACGAAAACCGCATTCCAAGGGCTATTATTTAATTTTTATTCACACTAAAGGTATATTGAACTTAAATACTGACAGAATGTAGCAATTAAAATGCACACATGATACACCCTAAAACAGTGTTTCCCAACCCGAGTCCGCGGTCTCAAATGAGTCCGTGGAGCGCTTGAATGAGTCCGCAACGAGCCAGAAATTCACGGCGGACCGCAAACGCTTTTGCGAAACTCAACTATCAGCCAAGTTATGATTTACGTTAGAATTTACATAAAACATAAAAAGCAAGTCCATTCACATAACATTAATCGAGTCAATAATTACTGGTTACTGAGTAGGGCGGCTGGTCGTATGGTCGAAAAATCAACTATTAGAATAAAAATTTGCCATTCGAAAGGTAACAAACAGGTGACGCGACGGGTCACTTGCTCGTCGCTTAATCAAACGATCGGATTTCACGACTCACTTGTGGATTTCCGACGGAAACACGAGTCTGCACACGCTTCGATAGATACCTAAATGGTGTTTCGCGAGTTCGAACAACGAAGAATCATTTTTTTTTTCTGATGCTAAGTGTCAATGGTGGCAACCCAAATTTTCTAAATTGAAAAGCGGCAATACTAAAATAAATCTGAAAACACCATAAGTTTTGTTTCATGATGGTACGCGACCGATTAAATACGCTTTTTCAGACATTACGAATCGCAAAATTTCGGGTGCTACCGTAGTATACGTACCAGTGTTGTACGAACAGCTCAGATTTAAAATATAATAATAAACAAAATATAATCAGACACTTTACCACGCATTTTTGTGTCCACGCATAATTATGATAGTTTCTGAGTGGTATTGCTTTTATTTCGTCAACACTCCCGCAGATTAAAATGATCGCAATTAAATTAATAATAAAGCAACGCTATGGATATGTATTTTTGTTAAAATGTAATATGTAGATATGTAATTTGTTAAAATTCTGTTGTGTTTGGTTTTATTGCTTTTTCACACAGAGTACGGTTGCAATAAACCCATTGAGTCCGCAAAGGTTTTCGCCGGTGAGAAAATAGTCCGCGACCAAAAAAGGTTGGGAAGCGATGCCCTAAAATAAAAACTCTTTGTCTATGCTACTTCCGGGTTTTTCACGGGGGATGAGTTTGAAATGACGTAGGTTACAGCACGTTCCATGACTAAAGAAAAGATAAGTAGGCTTACATTTAATATAGCAGTTTAGTCAGTTATTATTTGTTATAATATAAGGTTATACTATATATTGCGTTTGTGATAATGTAAACGTAATGTCAAGTGAAATTCGCGTTCAGATTTGACTTTCGAGGTTTTCTTAAGCGCTGCTGAATTTAATAGGTTTTTAAGGTCGATATGGATAATTACTGATAGACGCCCGTGAGGTAACGATCATGTTTTGGATAACGTCTTCAGCAAAACTTCAGAGCACTTTAATGTCTTTTTCTGACGGTATGTGCCGTATTATATAATAAGAGTAATTGTAAAATGACTTTGTTGGTCTTCAGATGTAACTGGGGTGAGATGTATATGGTAGAATATATAAAACGGAATAATATAATTCTTGATTAACTTTAAATCCTTAACAAAAACATTTGAAAAAAACATTCCGAATACAATAAAAATATTGAACAAAAAGTGGCTTATTTTATCAAGTATATAAATTACTAGGCTCGTAGATGAGACGCACATATTAATTGACTAACTTTTGAGACAATAACTTGTACTTAGGTTGAAGTTGACGAACATTCGTTGCTACGAAAAGCGCATTCATTGTGCTATTATTACTTATCGATTTTAATCGGTAAGTATGTTGATAGGTATTTGGTTGTCAGTATGTCTGTTAGATGCACGCGATATCTCACGAAAGCAAGATGGAATCTGCTCCAGAGTTTGCATGTGCGTTCATCATATGTCGGACCAGAAGTCTATCGATTTTGGATGAAATATAAAAAAAATATTAATAAACAACCTGAGTAAAAATAGCGTATAATAATAGACTTTCGGATGGAAATCGTTCTCATTATTTATCCAATCCAAGTGAGGCATATTTCCAAGTCGAGGCCTCTTCGATTGTATATTTCAATTTATAATACAGATTAAGCCAAGTACAGTATTAACCTCGTCATATTATCTGGCAGAATATCTTCACGATTTGTTCAGACTTTTTTGACACAGGTAAGACAGGTATATCCAGTGTGACATAAACCTAATGATTTTAGGCTGAAATGGCATTTGTTCTGACGTTCGAAGCCAACTTCATCTTATTTCCATATCGTATGAAATTTTAAAAATATATTGGTATGAAGGAACGTCTGACTTTATTAACATAAAAAGATTTACTAGTTAACGAACAATTTATATTTTATAATAAATATATTTTATTTTGTGCTTGCATGCCACAAATAAATACACGGAAGTAGTGATGTTTGCCAGAGCGCTACTGACATTGCAAAATATCAGACGTCATATAGTACGTGACTCAAAAAACGTCCCACATAACTTCCGTAATAACTTTTATGAAAATTGAATCAGTTATTTCCTTTTGCTTAGACTTGAATTTTTGTTTGCGTTTGCTTGTATCTATAAGTTGTAGCTATCGAGAACGCTATGTACAAAAGTTATGTTTTCTACAGAATAGATTCCAAATTACTTCCTTGCCATTAGAGAAAGCCCTAGATTTCTATTTTTAGGGGTATTCGAATGGCAACGTGTATATCAGAACAATCCTCAAACAATAGGTGAACTCAAGGCTGCAATTGCTGAAAAATCTTACTGATTCATTCCAAAATTCTTACAATTTTGCGCAACTGATGCGAGTCTGCCATTTTATTCCTTGAATTTATTTCCCAGTAATTACTTCAAAGTGAGAAAACTAAGCGTGACTGCCATCAGCAGGTTTTTACTATTGAGCAACACTTTAATACACTTTATTGTTTTAAGGTATAGCCAAACTACGTTGATGGCAAACGGATAAATATGGGGAATACTAATACTCAAACAGAAATGTTCAATGATGACTCAGAAGTTACAGGCACAGAGTACTTTCATGACTTCAATCCTGACCCGAACGGTTTGTTGATTTTTGTAAACATTTTATATATTAGCTATGGCACCATCAATTTATTTATTTTCATAACTTTCTGTACACTTTGTATAAATAATCATACAACTATCTAGCAGCAATCTGGTTGAATCATGAGCACTTCGTTGATAAAACTGTAAAAATCCGACGGGGCGAATATGATAAGAATCAGGATCCAACTATAATTTTATTAGCATGCAAAAATTACTGCAGTGAGTGTATGGTATTGATAAAAAAACTGTCACATTTCACTAAAAAGACAGGTTTAAACAAAAGCGGGTCACAGGAGAATAGGATGTAGCATATTCAATGTCAATGATTGTTCGGTCTTCCAAAAGTGTGATAAGAGTATAGTATAAATGAAACAAGCATATCCTTGAAAGGCTAAATAAAAAATATAATTTGCAACAAATCTGTTTTTTCAATATGAATATATCCTTAATAAATGATTGTGGTTCATGAATTGGCCAGTGAAGGTATTTTCTTATTAAGTGAAGATCAACGCATGTAGCTGAACATTTATTCTGATATTTAATTTAAAAATATTATATTCAAAAATAATAGTTTTTATTAAGGAACACGCTCATTTCGTACTGTAACTTCTGACTGTCTTTGCTTTCTTATTAAGCGAAATAGACAAGTATCTGACTCCAAAAACAGAATATATAATAGGTTACGTGTTCAAATTGAGATATCTGTTAATTTTATATAACAGTAAGGATCTGACCAATTTGCCTGTAAAGATTTTTGTTTCCACGGATAATATATCACAATAAATTTACTTACAATAAAACACACTCACAATCGTGAAAACCAAGTCGGTGATGAATTAGCATTGTTGTATCGAACGAATTGAAATAGAAAAGCCGTGTCAAGTCAATCGTGAAAACCAAGTCGGTGATGAATTAGCATTGTTGTATCGAACGAATTGAAAAGAAAAGCCCGGCAAACCACGATCAAAATGTCTATTTAAACGGTAACATCTTTTTCATCTCGCTCGCCAAAAACGGTACCTTTCTTTATTATCCAAAAATCTCGTTTCCCACGGAGCAATTTTTGCTCATATCTAGAATGTTCGGTACCCTTCTTACAATAATTACACTTGTTTATAGGTTACCTGACATGGGAAATATCCATTTTCTCATACACGAGAAAGATCTAGACTCAATATTTCGAATGATCTAGAAAGATCTCTTCAATATTTCGGTTGTTTATGGGTCACCCGACATGGGAAAATATCCATTTTCTCATACACGAGAAAGACTAGAAAGATCTCTTCAATATTTCGGTTGTTTATGGGTCACCCGACATGGGAAAATATCCATTTTCTCATACACGAGAAAGACTAGAAAGATCTCTTCAATATTTCGGTTGTTTATGGGTCACCCGACATGGGAAAATATCCATTTTCTCATACACGAGAAAGACTAGAAAGATCTCTTCAATATTTCGATTACGTCAATTATTATATAGAATTTGACTTCCATTATCCAAATTATTGGTTAATTTGTTACACATTCCTGGCACCACAAGTGAAATATTTTAAAAACACATATTAAAAATTAACCGATAATTGTAGAAATATAAGAATGAAATCGAAATTATCATGACAGTAATCAAATCTCGTAACTTTTGAAGATGGCAATTTGAAATGTCAAAGTAATTTGTTTGAAAACTGTCGGATGAAGAGCAAAACATCCACTACGAAGAGCAAGAAAAAATGGTCGAGTGTAATTAATCAATAAGACACAAGACTCAGAAACGACAAGACAAATTCCTTAATTTTGGATATTTAAAATGGCAATTGAAAGATTTATATACAAGAAGAAAAACATGAAATTTTGAGCACTAATTATACATGCAAGAATTAAAAACATACAACTTAAGAACTCATTGTAGCCCCATTTATTATGATTCTGACTTGGGGTCTTTTCAAATTATAAGGATGAGACATTTGTATTGTGAAAGGCATTTGAATTGTGCAATTCAGTGAAACAGTAATGGTATTATTATACCTTCTTCTCACCTACACGACTTTCAAAATTGTGAGCACTTGTGAATTTTAAGATTATATCCATTTAGGCATTACTGAAATTTATAAAAAAATAATTAACAATCTTCAATACGAATTTTTCAATATATCTATATAATGACTGTTTGTAGCCCTTTTATATTTTAGTGATTGCAATTAGAGGGATTGTGAGAAAAATTTGTTTTTCCAGCCGGACTGTATTTTGAACAACAAATAGGCAAAAAATGGAGACAATAAGGTGGTGGGGAAGTGGCCACTGCAATAAAATGGGCAAGAAATAAAACATTAAAAATTAGGCGAATATATGTATAAGACACTGAAAATTGCGAGAAAACTACGGCAAAAATATATAAGACACTGAAAATCGGACGAACAAAAAAGGCGGGAATGAAACAATAAAATGGTGGGAAATTAGTACTGCAATATTTTCTTGATTACGTATGACACGGTAAACCAACGAGAAAATAAATCGAAAAACTGGCGAAAAATAGACGTTGAATTGACGAAAAATTGCCACTCCATTTGGTGGAAATTGGGCACTTCAATATTTTCTTGGTGTTTAGATCAAATCATAAGCCTAGTTGGCTGCTCGACTGAGCTTCTTTCTCTGTTACGTGTCAATGTTTGCGCGTTACCAGCTTGACTTTTTCATCTGAAAAAGATCCTTTAGACCCCATTTGGTCATCCTCCTGGGTGCCTCTGGGCGCATTGTTACAATTTTTGACCTAGTTGGTCTGTATTTACCCATGTCGGGTTGAAATAGCGCATTGTTGCAATTTTGCGACCTAGTTGGTCTATATTTGCCCCATGTCGAGCTGAAATAGCGCATTGATGCAATTTTGCAACCTAGTTGGTCTATATTTGCCCCATGTCGGGTTGAAGTAGCGCATTTTTTTGTTTGTTTTGTTATGCCAGCTTCGGGCTTTTTCGGAGAATATAACGTATTTCGTCTAATTTTTGTTAAGTCGAGCGTGGAGCTCATTCAATCACTGAATTTACTTTCAAGGGCATTTTAGTAATAACGAAATCTATCCAATCAAAAAGGGGTTTGTTAATTCCCGCCAAGCTTTCAGTTATTATAAATCTCTCGAAAGTCATTTAAAGTTTAAACATTCAAATTCTTCTACCATTAATTCATCAAAATTGAAAATTGAAAAAACTTTGCCAATGCACTTTATTAATTATTTCGTATTTAACTGAATTAGTTTCAGAAATATCCAAATCTTGAAGTCCGAATTGTGGGTCGTTTTCGTCAACAAATCGACCTTTTGACATTTGTGGGGTAATATGTGGTAATTTATAATGATTCACCCCTAATTTAACTTACGTAATATCTATCCAATATAGACCAAACCCCACTAAGCAATACCAGTTACAAAATTACCATAACAAAATTAAACCACCAAAACAATAACAGGTACATAATTACAATAAGTATGACAGTAAGACAAAATTAAAAAACGTACAAAACAATACTAAGTAATAAGATATAAAGACTTGCTTACGGTTGTTAAGTATAATCCATAATAGGCTTGCACGTAATTTACGGATTTACGGAATTACGTAATTATTTGGAGTTACGGAAGGGAAGTTACGAATTACGTAAAGTCGTAATTATTGCATTGAAACGAGCTTTCTTCAAAGCAGTCAATTTCGTCGATTGCGAAAAATGAAAGCTCAACGAGTAGAAGAAGTTAGAGTTCCGGTATTCGCAGCCGTTTTTCTCTCTCTTGTTACGTAGGTGAAGGAAGGCATGCCGCGTTGCCATTTACTAACCTATTATCAACTTATCTGGCGTGGCCAATGTAAATTATTAGTTAGTTAATGGGGGAAGAACTGAGTAGGGTCGTTTGACGTCAACACACCTGGTTTTAACTTCTCCCGCAACTAAACCATAGATAAGGGATAGAATTGTGTTAAGACCGATAGACGCTAACACGCCCGGTTTCAACTTCTTCGGGTGAAATGACTAATGAACGCAGGAGATCAATCTATCAAACATGGCCTATCAAACATTTGTATCCATTTTACTTTTATTTATTATTTACTTGTTCCAGTTTTCCGTTACTTATGGTATATATGTTCCGTTTCTATTTTATATTCACGCGTTTGAATAGTGGGAATTCCCCGCCAAGTGTGGATTAGCAATGCTTAACCATTCTTTATTGTTAATATCAACACTTGATATATGAACATGGAATATCATATTGTTTTTGGCTGTTTCATTTCAGACTTGGGGTATAAACAGGAAAATATCCATAACCTTTCAACACGACGATCTTGTGAAATTTAACGAAGAGCTTTCGCGACGAATTGGAACCAAATAAGCAAAAAGAGCGATTGATCACTCGCGCCAATACCTCGCCGTGATAATTAATGTGCGCTTATCAAATAGCAATTTGACGACAAAAGAGAGATTGCGTAATGAACCAAAACGACGGATTCCTCGCGGACCGTTGAAAATTTAACTGCTATCATATATAATCAAATATGAGCCTGTGTGTTTATTCTGTGCGAGATCCATTTTCTATTACAAAATCTTGATGTTCTGTTAACGGTTTTATCTTATATATCAGTCCGGACTTGGCCTTGCTCATGATGTTTTTCACAATTCCTCTCAATATTTCGGCCATATATGATTAACTGTCTTACCAAATGCGGCAGCTTATTTTGATTTATCGTCGACTTGAATACCACCGGCACTCGACCAAACTTTTGTCAATGTTGGCCGATAGGATCGTCGACTTGAGTTAGCAAATAAATGTTGTGAGTGTAAAATAAATGTCACAAAATGCATTGTTTTGCGATAAAACTTTGTTTTTTCGGAGAAGGCATGTCATATAAGTTCGGTATTTAAATTATACGCAAATAAATAATATTTGATCTAAATTTATCGCAAATAATGTTATAAACATTCAGTCCGCGAAATGATTGAATGTAAAATGAAGCATGGTAATCGGAATATCGTCAATAAGTCGACATCAATAATTATTATTATAAAAATGGCATTAATGTCGGATAATGCAGAAAACGCTGCAAAAACAAGTCTTCGTCGCGAGGAAATCGCAAGTATAATCAAATGAGAGAATACGCTCGTCGTTGGTTAATAAATTAGAAACCCGTAATTTTCTAAGGTGGTTTTAAAAAACTATCGTTTCCATAAATATCCGTATACCAGTGTCGGTAATGATAAAATAAAATTGATCGCATAAAAATGGGACGGTTAATTTGCGAAGGTGATAAAGAAAAACCAAAGCTAACACAAAAGATAAAAATCAGAATAAAATTAATTTGAATTCACTCCTTGATAGTTGTCTTTAACATCTGCCGCCGGCGTGTAGTACTGCCAAGAATAGAAAAACCCAACTTCAATGTCCCATACGGAAAAAAAGTGGATTCAATGGGTTGTTACGATAGGTTTAAATGCGTAGAAAAATATCGCAATTACGGGGTCATTACGTAATTGATTTTGCCGTAATTACGGAATTGATTTTTGTCAATTACGTGCAAGCCTAATCCATAATAATCTCGATATTCGGCGTCATCAGTGAGACGACTTCTGGTGATGAATAATTTCAAGTTATTATTCATAACAGTAGCGTAGCGATCATCAGAATTATTGATATTTGACGATAAGGATGACGATCGCTTGAAATGTTTGAGATCGCATTTAAAGGGATACACAATTTTCTCGATTATTCGAGACCGTTCTTACACTGATTATTCATGTAAAACACGGTCATTCAATCGTGAAAACCAAGTCGGTGATGAATTAGCATTGTTGTATCGAACGAATTGAAAAGAAAAGCCCGGCAAACCACGATCAAAATGTCTATTTAAACGGTAACATCTTTTTCATCTCGCTCGCCAAAAACGGTACCTTTCTTTATTATCCAAAAATCTCGTTTCCCACGGAGCAATTTTTGCTCATATCTAGAATGTTCGGTACCCTTCTTACAATAATTACACTTGTTTATAGGTTACCTGACATGGGAAATATCCATTTTCTCATACACGAGAAAGATCTAGACTCAATATTTCGAATGATCTAGAAAGATCTCTTCAATATTTCGGTTGTTTATGGGTCACCCGACATGGGAAAATATCCATTTTCTCATACACGAGAAAGACTAGAAAGATCTCTTCAATATTTCGGTTGTTTATGGGTCACCCGACATGGGAAAATATCCATTTTCTCATACACGAGAAAGACTAGAAAGATCTCTTCAATATTTCGATTACGTCAATTATTATATAGAATTTGACTTCCATTATCCAAATTATTGGTTAATTTGTTACAGTACATCATTATTGAGTTTTTATGACATTGTTTTGCCATTCTTAGGCGAGGTTGTTCAGATTTTGAAACAAGATGAGGACAACAAGTTAGTGCTGGATCAAAATGCTTTGGTTGGAATGCTGCGGCACCCAAGCATTGGGAATAGACCTGTTTCCATCATTACAATTGCAGGCCCATTCAGAACAGGAAAGTCATTCATGATGAATTTTTTTCTGAGATATCTTCGAAACAAAGGGGTGTGTTTGATTTATGCTGTTGTTTTTGTATGTTACAAATATCTAATTTCATTTCACGATGAGTGTAAATTCTAGTCCGGTCTCGACGTAACGTTATTGCGGATGTCGTCACGCTTTGTTGCATTTCCGTAATATACGTAAAGTTGTGCGTGACGAGACGTAGCCTCGCTTCAATGAGAACGTCATTTTGACGCAGCGTCGCTGTTAAATCTACAGAAAATCAAACATATTTGGCCATGAAATTTGAATGGCTCGTCGTGAAATCGTTTTGGATACGTCTTCAAAAAGCTATTCAAATTCTCTAGATATATTGTCGATTGTATATTAGGTTATTCAGGCAGGAAATAGTCAATTTTTGATATTTAATTTTTGTTTTTATCAAATAATTTTACACACTCATTTTTTGCCAATTACCCTCAGATAATTGGAAAATATAGCAGCAATATTTAAAGTGTAGATGGTTCTAATGACCAGCTTTCATACAGTATAAGACTTACTTAAATATCTAATGTGGTTCTTGAGATATGAGGGAATAAAGTTGATTGATTTTCACGCGATAAACTGGCCGGTAAACCGGCCAGCAGGGTTCAAGAGGTTAACGATTATAGCCGTCATTGTTATGCAAGCACCCGCAAATCGGGTCTTACGATCAGAATATGCATTGTTATGCAAGCGCGATGATTCTACCGTGTTTCCTCGAAAATAAGACCAAGCCTGAATTTTAAAAAGGATTTTAATATAAGCGCTCGCCTTTAAAAAAGACTTAGTCAACAACGCAACTTTTTTTTTCGACTCAATCCCGTGCCGTCGTTTCAATTTTGCTAAGGCGTCGGAAAATTTCGTGATTCGTGAACCTTTCAAACAACCCATATCTTATACTTTTACTGAAAAAGAGAAAAATAAAATCGGTCTTATCTGTAATGGAGCTATAATAACAAAGTTTAATTATGAAAATTCGGTTTTCTGTGGATAAAGAATATTTTTCCTTGATTTAAAAAGCGTTGCGCACTCCCATCTGCTTTGCGATTTCGTATTTATATGGGGCAGATTCCACTGACTGTCGTTAAGATTCGTTTGTTCGTTTATATGAAACTCATTGCAAAAAAGTTTTTTTTTAAAAGGTATCAATACTATTTTCACGGGGAGTCGCAACTTGTGCCTATTTTTCAAGGGCGTCAAAATACAATGAAGTTCGGGAACCACTGAGTCCCAGTCTAATCTATATGTAGCCGTTATTTTGAAAAAACGTGCTATTTATAAGTAAATGGAAATCGATATTCATATTTTGTATAATAAAATATCTCGTTATTCTTTATCCCAAAAATAAGCCCTAGTGTTATTTTCGAAAGAAAAATGAAGACAGTGTCTTATTTTTGGGGAAACACGGTATTATGATGATTTATTCACTCGGAATCGTGAAATTTTTGTGTAACACTATTTTTATTAATTGTATTTCGAATCAAAAGTCTGCTGAAAAAGTACAATAGATATGGTACTTTGTGTAAAATTGGTGTTCTCTTTGCGGCCCCTAAAATTCGTTTCGCGGCCCCTAGTTTGGGAAGCCCTGATCTATAGCATTTCAATTTTGATGAAGTCATACACAAAACTCAAAAACGAATACCATGGAACAATCCCCAGTCATTGAAAATTCCAATGAAATTGTTCCAGTAGTCGAAAAATAGGTGATTTTTTCCCAGCAACAAGAATAGAAAGAAGGAGAATAACAACAGCAACAAAATATTAACAAAACGATTTATCTCTCACTACGGTGAATTGTTGTCGCGTGTTTATCATGACGTATTTTCGTTTCAATCACCTAGTTTGCAATGACATATTCTACCTAACTTCCAGAATCCGATTTCAAAACAACAAAAATTTATCAAGAATAATAATTTCTCGAAAACGACTATATTATAATCACGCTTAAAAATCGGATGATTTACACATGGAGCTTATGAACTAAGTTGATATATTGGCTCAATCTGGAATTGTAATTCAACTTTCAAAATTCTCGATTCAAGTTCAAAATATCACATGTCTGGGAACTTTTTATTTTGTAGTATACAAATGCCGACTGGATGGGATCTAAAGATACTCCTCTCAATGATGGTTTTCATTGGCGCGGCGGTGTCGAAAAAGTTACCACTGGAATTTCGGTTTGGAGTCAACCTATTATTGTGAGGAGAGAAGGCGGACGGGAGGTAATCTTATATTTAGTTTAAAAATATTTATTTTCAAGGTCTTTTTAGATAGTCATATTGCAAACTGTGTTTGTTCTGTACTTGCTTTGTATGTTATATTCAATGGATTAAAGTTTAGAGTGTCGAGCAATATTAATTTTGGGATAAAAAAAATAGGCAATTATTAAAGTATTTAAACATGCTAAGTTTTCATAATACATTACAATTATATTATAATAACGAACGAATATTCAATCTTTTGCAATAATCGAGCTCAAAGATGCTCGAAAATTTTACGGTGTCTCGAAAATATCGTGTCCCGTGTATCAAACTTGTACTACCTGATCTACGTGTCCCCCTTGTCCTACTTATCCCACTCGTTCTACGTGTCCCACTTTCTCCACGTGTGCTACTTGTCCCAATATTGTAAATTTGGAATATAGGTGAACTATACCTGATTAAGCTAAAGGGTACTCCCGTAATGTGTGTACCAGTTTAGGTTCATTTTATTTCGATTTTCCTATTTTAGTTCTACTACGACTGTCTGTGTTAGCCAAGTGAATAAACCCACTGCCGTAGGTATCAGTCCCTTACACAACTTGATGTAAAGTAGACGAACAAACATTTTATATTTGTGATGCATATGCATACATGACGTGTCATTAGAATCAATGCTAACGGTTCAAGATACTTGAATCAATGGCACCGTAAATTGCTTTGCAACCTAGTACGCATGAAAATTGCGCCTCAACGCTTTTATTGAATAAATTAAGGTAGTTTCTGCAGACGTTTTGTTGTGTACAGGCGCTTGGAATCACGATATTTGATCTGAGTAATCTATAAAATTGTAGTTATAGGTAAGTATATTTGGTAATTTAATGTCTTGTTCAACTACATACATTTCATTCAAAAAGTGCTTCCTTCACTTATGTCTCATTCACAGGGGGAATTTATTCCCGATATTTTGCCTAAGTACATGTCGAATGTGTTAAGGTAAAAATAGTAAACGAGAGTAATGGTAGATGTGGTACAAACGGTGCAAATGGGACGCGCACAAAGAGAAAATGATTACATGCAGTACGAATGCAACGATATATACAAGTAGTGAAGGTGTACTACAACTATCATTGCAAAGTGGTACGAGTAATACAAGTGGGAAATAAATACATGAGACAAGCAATACAAGTGTGTAACACGTGAAACAACTCAACTTGCTCTCGTCACATACAATCTAAAATACTAATGACACTGCCTTTGTTGAAACTCGGACGGCATAGTGTTTTACGATTACAAAACACTACATTTTATAGACTACTTGTTGATGTCCTAATCCAAGTTATGTTAAACGTCTGGTTCAATCGACAATATACTCATACCTATGCAAAGTCTTCGTCGTTTAAATTACATTAAGTGTATAATTGCCAAAAGCACCTTGTCCATATCATCACGTACTGCGACACCAACAATCCGATAATTTTAATTGAAAAATAGCTGCCATATATGGTAATTAAAATGTTTTGTTTAATCGGGTATAGTTTATCTATACACCAACTATCACAACCTTGGTTGCTCTTCTGATTGCTCTTCTGATTCTCTTCTGAATTGCTCTATCTGATCATTCTTTAAGTGAAGTTTTCCCCAAGTGCATACTATCTATCAAAACTATTTTCTAATAAAACTATCTAGTTAGACAAATAATGGGCACGTAGGACAAGTGAAACACGTGAGATACGTCGGACACGTGGGACAATAGGGCACGTAGGAGTAGGACACGTGAGACAAGCGGGAGAACTGGGATACGTCGGACGCGTGAGACATTTGAGACAAGTGGGGTACAAGGGACACGTAGTACAAGTAAGATACTTAAAAAGAGTGACACGACATTTTCGGGACACCCGAAAAATTACATATATACTTTTGGAATGATTAAGATTTCGGTATTTGACTATCTTGAAATAGGTAAGCCAATGTTATTTACTGTAGATGGAGATATACGAAATGGCTTTAAAAAGTGACCATTGAATACGTAATAGAGCGGCTTTGTACTTTGTAACCACATTGGAAGTTATTGTAATTTACCAAAAACTATTATCACTATCACTACGACGACATATTAGTGATCAAAAGCAGAACGGTGGTTGAAATAACACTATATATATATTGAAATTAACAGGAGAACAAAAAATAATAGTCCTAGTTTTCGGCCGAGGCTAAATGGCACTTTCAATTTAAAACATCCGAGGCAGGGTTCTCAAACCATCTGAATTATCCCAAATGAGCTATTATCACAGCTACTACTGAAAAACTAATTGAAATGCAGCTGTATGAACACAACAAATATTTCGATCTTGAGGAGCAGGCTACTTATTACAAGGAGGCTTTTTGAAAAGGCGTTGGCTTGAGCCCTACGATAAAGCCTACCCCGCTTGCAGTCAAATATCGGGATTGTATATTTCTGAAGACAGTGGGAATTAATCCTGCAATCTATTACCCAGGTTTGTTATTGCAATCAACAAACATTTAAAATCTTTCATGCTTCGATCAGAAAAGTTTTATGCTTTTCTGCACCCTAATATTACAACCAACAGAAACACAGTCCGTTCAACATGCAGAGAACCTACCCGTCAAAATGCATTTTATCACCATTAATGCACAACAGCAGATGAACTCATTTTCAACTTCAACTGAGGTAACCACATATTCCCTACTTGCAGTGAACAATATTTTCCTTACACAGGGCCTCTAGTCAGTTTACAGACTCGTCCACACTGACATTGTGAAATGCTGATAGTATTGGAGGTTTAACTGGGTGAAGATGTTTTTATCTTACAGATAGCAGTTCTGTTGTGTGATTCCCAAGGAACGTTTGGTAACCAGGCCGATAAAGGAGACGATATGAAAGTTTTTACAATGAGCCTAATGATGAGTTCTGTTCTGATTTACAATCTGATGAGTAAAATACAAACTGACAACTTGGAATATTTGAAGGTTTGTAAACAAAATTCATGACTACAACCAAACAAGTCTATCCGAGTCGAACATATACTAGCGCCTGTTGGCACAATATAAAAACTGTAGATCAATTAAGCTTGTGTGTAACATCTTATTATTATTGTATTATTAAGCTCTTCATCAATTATACGAAGCGTTGCACGAAAAGCGCAGGAAAGCTATCACAGGCAAGTAAATGAGGCAGATGAGTGATACTTACAATAACAAATCACTATCTTTTATTTTACCTATTTTTTTTTTTACGTTATCTAATTGTTACAGAAATTATTCTTTCTTGTGAGAGACTGGGTAGCACCTTTTAGTTTCGAGTACGGTGATGCCGAAGCGAAAAAGTATCTGGCAACCGTGCTAGAAGGAGATGAACTCGATAAAACCTTCAAAGCAATATCATGTTATCTGATGCCGGCACCAGGAAAAACAACTCAGGTTTTTCATGACCGACAGTTTGATGGAAAGCTAGGAGGTTGGTAACAATCTGTTGTTTCGTGAATTAAAGAACTTCTATTTGTATTATATTAGTTGTATCATCAACTTCTGTTCATACTTAATCTCAACAATAAGGATGTATTTTAGATCAAGCTATCAAATTTGCTTGACTTGAAATGGGTATCGGTCAAACTGTATCTATTGTCAGATTTGTTGAAACCGATCAACCGACTGAATGTTCTATTCATAAATATGGACGGAGCCAAATGGCACCATTTTTATAGTGCTATCTTTAGGACATCTTGTCACTGCTAATTGAATCAGAAAACGAATTTGAATTTTATGTTTAAAACAGTCACATTGGAGATTGAGGAGTTTATGTATGACTTTTGTAACGCTCTTGCAACTTTCGATAAAAAAGAAGAGAGATTTCAATCCAATATTGCCTAGTTAGGTACTTAGGTATCCTCAGTCCGCAAAGTATTTTTCGGCTTGTTACATCTCAGGTTGCTATACGCCTATACATTGTTTTTGCTCGGCCTAAAATAAACTGGAATTTAGGATTCATAAATGGTCATTCAAGGCGACAGCATAGCTAATTTCATTTGATGTTCATTTTAGATTTGGACATTGAGTTCCGTGATCATCTTTCTCCATTGGCTGCTTGTTTGTTGGATCCTCAAAACCTTGTAGCGAAAGTTCAGTCCGGTGAAATGTTAATCAATATCATTGTCAAATCTTGGGAAAATATCAAAAAGTTTGAAACCCCAAATGGAATTGACGAAGTAAATTTTATTCATTTTATGTGTAGTTGTTCACTAGCATTAACTTATTCATAAACACAGAATCACTGTTGAAAAAGTTACAGGCAGTCATTTGAGCTTGAACACCTTGAAGTGTCAAGTTAATATCAATCAGATAAAGGCGATTTGAGTAAGAGCAAATATTTGCTCTAGCAAATAAAATACAGTCTTGTGAAAATTAACACCTAATCAACTTTTTTTTTATCTTGCAATCAGAACATAATATGAGGTCGATAGTAATCTTCTGTCATAGAATTATGTTATTCACATTGGTTTTTCTGTGAGGTTCAGTTATTGAACCTACATTGTTTTTGGTATTCATCAATGGCTTTTAGATTTTATTTACTTACTTATTAACCCCAATTTGGTCAGTAAATAATTTAATATATTTGTAGTCGTATTATTATTGCATTTTTCACTTATAGATAAGAATATATAATACATTGATATCAATTTACGCATTTATGTCCAATAGTTATACCAGGATCATCATTGCTTGGAGGAAATTTTCAAAACTATGAAGTCATACCAACAAGACGAAGCAAAAATTTTGGTAAATAAAATATTGTGATGAAGTTTTTGTTGTGAATAATAACAATTGTATTGTCACGGGTTAAATACTCACCTAGTTGTGCTATCATTTTAATGGTGCCAGACTAATTCGGGGATATCCAAAAATCGTCATTCTGTTTTATTTTTCCAGTAAGTAATGTAATTTATGAGTATAAGTCACTACGAGTTCAAGATGCTTTAAATATTTGTTCGTCCCGTTTATTAGATTTATGTTGGATAATCATATGAATATAGTATAATGTTGGATTTATATATCGTCATGCTAATAACCGAATTGCGTAAGTCATTTTTGCGATTTTGAGTTTTTTTTTAAAAATAGGTATTTTTGTAATGCTGCGCACCTGTCTGTTAACTCAGATTTTATTTTAGGAATTCCAAAACCCATAAAAATGAAGATTTAATGCACATCTGTGCAATTGTTTCGTCATAATGAATTATCATTGTTAGCGCTGGACTATTGTGACGTCACAATGATAAAATAACCTCGGCGATGCATTTTCGAGTTTTGCATCTCGGATTCTAGCTTAGCGCGTATTAATTTGAATTTATACTACAGTATAGGAAGGCGCGCACTTGTGATATTCACTGTCCGAGTCCAATTCACCTTGGTTGGCTTTTATATTGGATGCATTGCTTTTTTATTCTTTTTATTTAATCTTAATCTCATTTCGGTGGGTGTGCAGAACGTGTTATATTAATGAAATATATATTTTTGAACATAAATAATAATGTAATTGAAACTGATTAGCTATTTTGGGGATTGGACATTGTAGATACTGAGAATTACATTCGTTTTTGGAATGTTTAGTTTTCAGGACTGGTGCATATAGTAAAGTTGCAAAATTGGGTATGTCCCCAAGTCATAGACACATTTTTGCCTATGTCACAGTGCGCCATTATGACGTCACTTAACTGCGTCATACAAATTAACTTAAATCCGGCTACAATCAAAAAATTGAACCATGGCAAATTATTGACTCTCAATGGCATAACAATATCATTAGGAAGTTTTTTACGTTTTTTTCAAAACTGCTAAAAATGACTTACGCAATTCGGTTATTAGCGTGACGATATATATATATATAGAAGGTCCATACATTGTAAACAAAAGAATTTAGCAGTTATTGATCAGAGGCCAGTGTCTGAAACGGAAACTTCTAACGTTGTTGCTTCACAGTAATTGTTCAAATCGAGAATTGAAAGGGATGACAAAATATTGAACGTGCTTATTTGAAACAATTATTTGATAGTAGACTTTTTTCAGAAATTAAGACATATTCAAATATCTAATATTTGAGTTGTGGGACATGTTTGACTCTCGAAAAAAAATTTCTATAATTAAATATATAGAAAATTATACTTTCAAACAATCCTCATCATTAACAACTCTGATTACTCGAAATAATCAACTGATATAGGAAATCAGTGATCAACACACCTTTAGTTTGTTGAGTGGTGAAATATGTGATATATAAAACTGCAACAGGGTGACAAATCTGTAAATGCGAAAACGACAGAAAAGCAATTGTCAAAAGCAAGAAACCGGGCTTTACTTCAATTCGAAAAAAACTGTGCAGATTGCAGCAACAAGAACATAGTTAATAAGGCAAAGAACATTCTTCATGAACAACTCAAAGGCGCGAGGACACAATACCTGCTTCAAAAAGAACTTATAGAAGTATGTGGAGCGTCACACTTTTCTGGAAACTGAAAATGACAATGTTTTAAAAATGTTTTATATCATTGTAGCTTGACAAGAAGAAGAAAACGCAGTCAACATTTCAGAATATCAAGGAAGAATATTTATTCAGAATGGAAAACGTAAATATTAGATTACTAACAAGCGTAAATTCAAGATATTTGTCTCTAATAGTTCATATACAAGTTGGATGTTCTATAAAGCTTAGGTAAATGTGTACGCAGTGGAATTTGTTGGTAACCCCGATGGCCTTGTTATTAATACTCTCCCCACGACATCAACAGTATTCCGACCAATTGTAATTTAAAATAGGCCAAGTGTTGTTGGTCTTCATCGGAATTATTTTTTTTTTATATTTATTTCACAATACAAAACAATTTTAATAAGAGACGTTTCTGTACTCGTCTATTAGTTGTTCAAGCTTATTTGAACCAATTTCCTATATATACCATTATCAGCTACCAGTATAAATATTGAGACTATGAACTGATAGTACAGAGTGAGCACAAAAAATTTAACCAATTAATTTTTTAATAACATCTACAAAAATAAAGAAAATTCATTAAACATTGTTTTGGTTTCAACTTTCGTTTGTGCCGGACTTTACTTGTAAGTTAAGGAAATCTAGAACGCTTTGCACAAAAGTTATCCGTTGCGTAAAATCAATACACGATCGCGTACTCCTCTATGCGAAATTTTTGCTGCTGCAATTGCAGTTTTAAGTTCACCGGTGGTCTGAGGAATGTTATGATACACATTGTCCGTCGAATACTCAACCAGGTTAATCATCTTTTTTGAAATCGCTCTCTATCAGTCAACCTAGGACGTGAGGTGTTACGTGGGGCGTCGCCCCATCTTTTGGAACCGCTACTAATCAACTCGATGAATTTCCCTACGTCGTCCGAATGATGTCCAACGCTTTCTCTGCACCGTCACATAATGTTCCATATTCACCGCGTGATTTTCGTTTTTGAAAAAACACGGACCAGTTATGCAATGGTTACCCATGCTGTGCAATTCATCGGGTATAGCAGTCTCTGTAAAACCTTTTTTGGAGGTGTTGTACCCAGCAGGTGAATATATTTTCACTATTGTCATGCCCATATACAACAGAAAGTGTGATTCATCAGAAACCTGAGTGGGTGATTGACAAATTTGCCCAACGGTTACAAGTCTGTTTATGTTGATAAGGGGACAATTGGATCATATTCTAGGGAGAACATAACTTTTGTGCAAAACGTCCTAGATTCACGAAACTTAGATGTGTAAAATCAAACAATTTACTCCATTTCCACGTGGGTAACCAAGAAATTTATTGGTTTTGTTATTAGAACCACCCGTAAATAATAAAAATTTATTTTATTTTTCTCCAAAGCAAAAAGCACTCCTCGGACGGGACGATGGATCTGCGCATCACGACGTTAAAAAAGAAATGGAAGAAAATTTTTTGCCAACCCCTGACAACGAAGATTTTAAGTCAATCAAGGCCGATTTGGACTTTCTTTTCAAACGAATGGACTATGATTGTTCCTTTAAACAGGTGGCTTCAATTACCGCGATAGTTAACCAAATTGTACTTTAACTTTGTGTACTCATGAGTTTGCTTGAAATTATAAAATGTAAGTATAGTAATATGAAAATAGAAAGCTCTAATTATGTGTAATTGCCTTCAATAATTTGAAGTTGCTTGTGCATATAAAACCTTTCAAAATTCTACTAATTACAGATATACCAATTGCGATATTTGAAATTGTTGATATCACCAATATTCCAATATGATGTAGTTACCAACATATGTATATACAATTTTTTGAGTAGCCGGGCGGATGGGATAAAATATTTGTTCGCGAACATTGTTTACAGTGGTCTAACGGTATATTAAAATACTTGACCAAGCGCAGCTTGCATTTTGAGCTTTTACGAACGCGAAGATGCTCATCACTTCCAGCGGATCTCTTTACCAAATCCCCATGTCTCTTTATTGCGTGGTTGTACTAGATTCAAAAATGAAAGTCTATATCTAAAAGCCGATATCTGAACTTGCTAAACTGTTGCAGATTCAACATACTATTGAAGTGAATAATGCAGTAATAAAGGCCGCAAAGCATTATGAAGAAATATTTAAGGAGGTATTCATGATTTTATTTATATTATGAGTTTATAGCAAATGCATATCTGTTTTGAATCACTAATCACTACTTATTGATATACGCAGAAAGTAGGCGGCTATCACAACGAAAACGAATTGAAAATTTTCCATGAGCAGTCAATCGAAGAATCTGATAAAATATTGTACGCAGAACTGCCAGAAGCAACTATTGATCAATCACAAAGACAACGGGACAAACTCATACAAATGATAAAAACATATATCATTTACTACAATACTATGAATCAAAAAGTAAGTCGACGCCATGAAAAATGACCAACTCGTGATAAAATTCAGTTATCAGTAGGTCTACATGTTGCGCTGTTAATAATTTCATACGCTTGAGCTATGAATGCTTTTGTCGACATTTACAGCTGCTTAGAATGCAAAGTTATCTAATGAGAAGACGTTTTCAGATTTACCTTAATAAATGAATTGCTTCTGTATTTGGGGTATTTTCATTTTTTGTGATTTGTATCCTGAAAATCCAGAAAATGGATAGTTTAAGTGGAGGTTTGTTTACAATTATTTGACTACAAAATTACTACATTGACTGTTTCGTTTTATTAGAAAACAGATGACACGGAATTGTACAAGATATGGCAGTCATTCAACCAATTCATGAAAATGGTAATGTTTTAGAAACATGATTTTGAAGAATACATAACATTGTACAGTATTCAACTGATATATTGTTACAGGCTACCCGCGAAAAGGTGGTTGAAGATTCTTACATAATAGAAAAAACTCACGAATTCAACGAATCAGTAAAAACTATGAGTGAGGCTTTCGAATTTTCACGATATGGCGAATTCATGACAAAAAAATGGAATTGCAATGTTGACGAAATACGCAATATAACAATGATGAGAAATATGTATTTAAAGGTGAGATATTTTGCGTTGATATTCTATATTCTATTCTATTTATAATTTCAAAAACTAATTCCATGATTTATGAAAAGTAAAAATACCAGTACAAACATTCATTCATGTGTATCTGACGTTTGATGTTCACCACTCATAACGAAAGGTTGTGTGGGACCAGCGAATGAATGGTATTCATTCAGTCTACATGCAAAACTGGTTGACCATATTTTAGAATTTACATTGATTAGCTTATTAGATATTTCATTAGAATACGGAGAAAGATGTCGTGTCGCCTCGTCGTAGTTTCAGAAACGAATAGAAAATTACATCACACGCGCAATTTACGTTTCATCTTTATGCCGGTAGCATGTTTTACCAGGGCTCTCAAGACAAAGTTTATGTTGAAATCAGCGAAGCAGCAAGCAAGGCCGAAGCACTCAAGAAAATAAAAGTGTGAAAAAAAGTCCAAGGAAGGTTAAAAGAAGTCCATAAGCATAAGTGTAGGTAAACCAAGCCCTAGTCAAGCAAAATATTAGTAGTACCAGGAAGCAGTCAAACAAAGTTAAGCCGGCAACATGAAAATGGAGTGAAGAGAAATAGCGAAAAGAAAAAAATGGAAACCAGCGAGTTTGGGGCAGCAAGCAAAGCAATCAGGCCCCCGCCCCAGCAGCAGTCGAAAATAGGATTAGATAAAGACAATGGTTTTTTGCTGCTCTGAAGGGTCCTACGAGATGTTTCTGCGTTTGAAAGGCTTGGATGAATTGTGTCAGTGCAGAAAATGTATGCTATTGTCATTGCTCTTATCAATTTAGTATTGACAAATTGATGATTATGTTGAAAAAGGGCATAAGACTTTAGGACCGTGCCACTTACAGAGACGGCTCAACTACTGCACTATGAAGTTTGAAATATCTTCTAACCTAGGCTATATGTTTATTATATTTATAGAAAGCTATTACATTGTTCTAAAGCTAACATTTAATATGGAATCGGAAATTATTACACTAGCGGGGACTATCACATTTTTCAGCGAAGATTTAAATTCTATTAAAAAAGAAGAACTCAAATTTAAGTCTAATTTCGTTTTGGACATTAGGATAAACGATTTTGGTATAACTGCTAAAGTAAGAGCTTCCATGAAAGATAAAACATTTTGAGACACTATGTAAGGAGATGGTGCCGGAGGGATTGAAAGTGCAAACTGCGAATGCCCACGAAGAAATTGAGTTTGCAGCCATATGGCTGCAGTTGCAATTAAGGATGCTAAGTATGACTACTTACAAGTATTCGATTCTTATCCGATTCCAAAATTTTCGATTCCGATTCTCGATTTCGAATCTCGATTCCTCGACATAGCTTACCGAAAAAACATACCCACTTAAACAATACCATATGAAATCGAACAAGAGAGCGATGTTCAAATGTATGGACATTAAGACCAAAACTAAAATCGCACACATAAAAAGTATCCTTTAGTTTAGAGCCCACAGAAAATTTAAAAAAACATAAAATAAACGTAATAGCCTTCTAGAAAAAGTTTTCTAACCACTGAAAATTTCAAAGCGATAGTTCCAGTAGGTGAGCAGTTATTTTTTCATAACAATAACAAGAAAATGAATTCTAACCACAACAACAAAATAACAAAACGATCTGTATATCCACTTTAAGTCCAAAAAAATCACTGTCGTATTAAATAGAAAAAAAAAGCTATTGTAATCTAAAGTTCAATTCGTTCACATGCCTTCCTGTAAGTCTCGATTGCAGTTTGAAAACAGTAAGCTCCGCTGAGCTAAATGCTTGGGGCTATAGATGTCATTGTACAGAACAGACTGCGCCGGCATTTCAATTTTTTAACATATCTTGAAAAAGTGACCAAACTTAGTCTTTGCAGCTAATTTTATCCCGGAATCTTTAAAAAAAAATTATTAGCTGATTTCTTACTCATTGAGATTCGAAAAAGGGAGTAAGGGTTTTCGAAACATCGTAGCAAATATTTATGAAATTCTTAACGTAGAATATTTTTAAATATGCCCAATACTATAGCTAACCAAATAATTGTCCATATTTTCGAAGGAAGTAGCCGAAGCTGAACTATCAACTTATGGACATACACTTCTAGAAACATTGCATGCTGAATTGCAGGTGTGTAATATATTTTGTTTATCTATGATATCTTCCTACTTTTTTATCAGATTATTGGGCACAAAATGTATTCATTGGTCGCTTTGCAATATTAGTGTTGTTGTTTTTAAGAAAGTCTAGCAAATTCAATTCGAAAATGCCGTCAAAGCAAGGGGACGCTAGAACAGGGTGGTCCAAACCCAGGCCCGCCGCTTCATTATCTGTGGCCCGCGTCACATTCGGAGAGTAATCAAAAAATCCCATTTCGTGTTGTTTCGTGATAAAATTATTCAGAAAAATCTTTTGACATATTGTTACATCACTAATGTCACTGAATTGACTAGTGCCATAGCTAGCTGAGGCAACTAGCGAAGCTTAAATGATGTGCTTGGCAGTCTAAATTATTATCTGGCTTTCTATCTTTTTGGTCGGGAATATAGGCATCGTAGAAAACTAAAAATCGAATATGGATTTTATTAGCCTTGGATGGCTATGTCTGATAACTATGTGTTTGCACAATAAAAGTGTTTGTTTTGTGTTGCACTGTTTATCTATTCTTGGCACTATTGTGGCCCGCGAACAATGCAAAAACAAATTTGTGGCCCGCGGAGCCCACAACCTTGGACCACCCTGCGCTAGAGACTTATTACTTATATATATTTTTTTCAAATTTTGCACTTATTGCGCCAACTGGGTGTTGTGACTTGTGACGTGCAGTTTTCTGGTGCCATCATGTTGCATTTGTAATACAGACTTGAGTTTCTCGAAGGGTTTTTAAATTCCAATTAATATGAAACTAAAATTTCGCAATTTAACATTCATATATGACCGCATCATACATTTTACTTAACCGCGAGACGTCTATAATGACGTAACATAAAATGAAAATGGGATGACCAAAGTAATCCATCCGCAGATATGAGAATTTTTGAATCCTAACCATTTCAGGAGTATGAAGGAACCTATTTTTACAATCTGGGAGAAATTCTGCTTGAAGAGAAGTTTTTCATTCAAAGACAATATGACGAAAAACTGAACGAACTTTTTTTGGACGGTTGGAATAAAGGGCCACGCAATGAATACTTTAGTAAAATTGAAATAGAAATAGATTTTGCTCGCAAAATCAACAATAAAAATCAGGTCAGATGAAATTTTATATAAACCTATAAGAGTATTAATATCTAGAAGTATGCTGTTATTTTTTTTATGTTTTTATGGCGGCTATACATTATCTGCTGTTGGAAAATGCTTTAGTTTATAAATATATTACAAATATTAGTAATTTACAACAATTAATCCAAGTTATTTTCTAGGGACTAGTTGAGTTGTATTTTGAAGAAGATGCTATTCGGGCACAATTAGCTTACTGCAGAGCAATGGAAGAGGTTCATTTCAAGCTATTTTGTTTTGTATAGGAGTAACCTATTTGCTTATTCATTATAGTTTATTACATTATTATAGAAAATGACTGGTGCCTATATCAAACCAGATGTTTTGGAAGAATACCACAATGAACTTGTGTCTGAAGCATGCAAAAAATGGGAAGAAGAGGCCAAAAAAACAGATGTCGAAACTCGATTGAGATTGGAGAAACAAATTGAACGGATGAAATTCAACCTAGACGGGTTGTACAGAAAATTCAAGAATTGGAATGAAGCGAATAAATCTTTACTCAGAAGAGTAGTGGGTGGTATTTCCGGAGTTGTGGGTGCAGCTGGAGTAGGAGGCGGAGCTGTTGCTGGAACGGTTTTGGCAGAAGAAGTGACAAGTATCACTGCTACTGCGGCACTAGCGTCATCAGTTGGGATAGGTCTGGGAATTCTGGCCGGAGTATCTGTCGCCGGTATTGCATTTTTGGTCGGTAAAAAATATTTGGAAAATAAAGACAAAAGCTTTTTCGCCGAGGAATGTCACGACCTCAAGAAAAATTTAGAGAACGTTCAAAGCAGTCATCAATAGATGGAATACAATGAAGGACGTATTGCAATAAGCTCTCATCATTAATGAACATTTATTAGTTTTAGTTAGTTGGAATTTGGAACGCTTATGTCCTGCATTGTCAATGTAGATTTAGTATATCGCAGTGATTATTGTATATATTTTTTCTGCAGGGGTAGTACATATACCTGAACTGTAGGCCTACCTGAAAATATTAATGTTTCGTGAAAAAAATGTTTGAGACACGCCTCTTGCGTGTAACTTTTTTAAAGAATTGATTGTGTAAAAACCGATTATTTGTTGTTTTAATCTATAATTTAAAAATTCATCTTCAATCACAATGAATGAAATTTCAGTATATGACAGAAACCATTATTGTATATTTGCTACGAAGCTCGATATAAATCAATATATATATATTATTATATGATCTTGCAGTACCGTTCATAACTATATCCATGTAATTCAATATTAATTTAATATTCGGTACTCTCATGCTTACTGATTAAAATTGACATCCACAAAAAATTGAACTACATTGAACCCCTTCATGTTTTGCAGTGCTAGATGTTTTGGGCGTTAGTACTACAATTTTATATGGTGAAGGTAAAAGCACGTAAAATTGCGACGGTTGTTCCATACAGGTATAATCAAGATTTAAATTTGAATTATAACGACGGGTAAAGCTTTCTAAATATATATATATATTAGCTAACATAATGTTAAAGTTATTTCGTACATGCCTTGCCGTTATGCTAGAGCAGTGAGTATCAAGTTGAGGACAGCCTTCCAGGTTACCGGAGCAGCTTAAAAATCACGACGGGCATAGACAAATGTCGATAGAATTTCCCATAAATTATATATAGGTTGGACTGTTACAAACAGCACTTTTTCGCGTTTACAAAACGAATGCTGGTTGCTTACCGTAGAATGTCTTTTCATTCAACTTGATATAACTTCAGCGAAATACATCGATATTCTGTATTCCTCTAGCACTGGTATTTCTCAACTTGTGACTCTTTTGAAGATTAGTCTCAACTTAGTCTATCATGCATGTTTCTGTCCAAACATTTTAACCAATTTATATAGTAGTATATTGGAGAAGGGCGTAGCAGCGGTATGTAGACTATATTCAGGAATTTTCTGGTAAACTATGTAAACATTTAAATATTCAACTATTTCCGAAGAGACAATTTGTAAATTTTATTCCATTAGATTCTTGCTTTCGCATTTTCTCGATCCAAATTTTATTCGATTAGCTTCAAAAATAGCGGAAATGAACCATTTTTGTTATAGGTATTGTGTGTGGTTTACTAGAACAGTTTATATTCAAATCGGACAAATGGTAACTTTTTTGTAATATATACCAGGATATAAACATAAATAGATATTTTATCTGACCAAGCATGTAGGATAAAACTCAAAGAATTCTATCCTGCGCAGCGGTGGTTGGGCATATTGCATCTTATCTCCTGAGTTATTGGTTTTCCACTAATAGCTGCACAAGGCTCCATATTCTGAAAAAAAAAAAATCAGCAACAGTTTAGATATTTTAGCAAGTTTAGGTATGGACATTTTAGATATATTTAAATATTCAACTACTCAGCACTGCTTCATAGAAATTGAAGATTGAATTTTATAATTTCATAATCTCAAACAATTTCATAAAAGTACAATTTGGTTAACTAACGTGTTTATTGAAGTACAAGTGTACTTTCTGTCATATACAATTATGTGGAAAAGTTTTGTATTCAAGCCAATCATTAGGATAAACTATTTTCTGATATTCAATATGATTACTAGATGCACTGGACGACATTTGAATGATCCCTGTGATATATTTTTACCAAAACTAGTACGTTGTGCAGAGAAGGACAGAAACCTAACGAAATACTGTCAGTAATTGTTACTGACTGTCATAGAAAAAAGTCGTTATTAGTTTTGTCGCCCGTATAGAATAACTGAAGTCGATTGTTAGCCGCGTATATATAGGATACATAGCAAATAAAATGTTTCCCATCGAATGTTCTTATAATTTTACTTTGACAATAACTCAATGCACAATGAAAGTTATAGTTTCCCGTTTAGGCTTCATAAAACTTAGATCAAATGCCAAACATAATTCCTACTTGTAACATTTATTAAAAGATGAAAAAGACGCAAATGTTGAACAAAAGAGCGCAATGGTCTAGCTCAGAGTGGTCCAAAGTCCAAACTCTGGCACTGGCACACACAGTGTAAGTTAATAACTGCCACGAAAGAATATGATTTGCTGCGACATTACAAAACCAAACACGAGTAAAGATGGGGAAAATACCACGGCCCTTCTTGGGAAGCAATTTTAAGATAACTGAAGTCTTTATATATATTTATAATAAAAAAACGCCATTCATGTAACACAACAATATGCCTACTAGAACCGTAAAATCTCATTCTCTAATGTATTTGAAGTAAGCAAACTCGCGATATGTTGATCAATTTTGGATTTTTTCCGACTGCGGCCCGCGAGACGTCCTCAAAAAATTTTGCGGCCCCACCTTGCACCACCCTGGTCTAGCTTATTTCTCGCGTGCAAAGATACAAATTAACTTTACAAAAAAATCATCAATAGTCATAAGTAAGATCTAATTATTTTTAATTAGAATTTAAGAAAAAAAAAAACGACAAATCGACAAGACCTCATGTATTCGATAAAAATACGAAGCATCACAAAAAAAATTATTTTTCTTATTTCATTAGCGAATTTTATCTCGCATACTCAACCTAAGTGGTGAATCCATCGGTTATGAAGTGACACTCAGTAATAGAAAGAATATAGATTTAATATTGGATACATAGATCGAATATTGGATACTAGTAGTATAAAAGAAAAGTGTAAAATTCTGAATTTCTAAATTATAAGATTCTAATTTTGTTGCGAACATGTCAGTTAACGGTATAAAAAATATCTAAATTACACGAGACTCATAATAATAAATATGACATGATGATAATTTAAGTACAATTTTCGATAATGTTTTTCTCGTAAACATGTGATCACTCAGTTCAGTCATCGCTGACAGCTACATAATATTGAAACAGCATGCTAATATTACTAAATTCTGGCTATAAGCATGGTTGTGCTAGGCCTTGTTGTTGTTAGTCTTTTTGCTTGGTGTTTTTCTTGTTCAGTACATGAAGATAAAAGTAGTCGCCAGATGGCTATTTTTTTAATTTATTCCAAGTTCCCATCGGGTCTCAAATTTTGCTGTCTTGTAATTCGTGGGAACATTGTTTTTAAATCGTCAAGTGTGTCCGTTACGACTACCCTCCGTTTTAATTTTTGGATTCGGTGCTCTTCCAAATTTCCTTGTGATTCGCATAAACTACTGCTGTTAGTAATTGCATCCTTGCGACCATATATTTTACCATTGTTCTCTTGTTTTAGTTTCGTCGCCTGTGATTGGGAACAACCTGTTCCACTGAAACATGTTTTCCATTTTTTGACAACAGAAAAACTCACGTTATCAATATGCTCAAAGGGAACTGGTAAGCTCGACCACGAGGAATCATTATGGTCTAATTTTTCAATGAGTTCCGTTTGCTGACTGCAACCAACGACATATAAGGTGCCATCAACAACGGTGAGACTGCAATGTGGTCTAGCATATGACATGTTAGGAAGCAAGGTCCAGCCATTTACAAATTCATTGCACATTTCAACGCTATTTAATGATACTCCGTTTTCGCCTGTGCCACCGGCTACGTATATTGTACCTTGGTAATATACCGCCGATGCCTGGAATCTTCGAATTTTCAAGGGCCTTAGGCGGCTCAATGTATTTGTTGCCAAGTTCAACTTTTGCACCAAATTAGAGGTACTAGGTACTAATTTTCGAGATCTTCTGTGCTCTGTTGAGTCATCTAGAATATGTAATCCACCCATGAAAAAAAGATTGTGACCATCAGCAGTGACTGCTTGCTGCTTCCCCCAACTTTCATTTGGACCCAGGATACTCCATTTGCCTGTTTCTATATCAAAAACTTCGCCGACACTTACGATTGTTTTTGATAGTAATGGTTCAACTTCATTATTGCGTTTTCCTCCACAAGGATTTATAACACTTGCTACTGGATGAAAGGAATTACGCTGGCCGATAACAACTAGATATCCACCACAAGCTAAAAAATTCGAAATGGTTCTTTGGTCTATTATCATGTCATTTAGGTACGTCCAAGAGTGTGAAGATTTTCTAACGTCGTATCGATACAATGATCTTTCAGAAAGTAAATAAATACAATTATCCGTATATGTAATTTGATGAAGTTTTTTTTCGTAGCAATGTGTTGGTAGTTGAACAACCTCCTCCCATATGCGACTAAATGCGTCATAGGCGGATATACAGTTGTCAGTCTTATTGATTATTGCTAGCCTGGCGTCTCCATTAAGATAGCTTTTCCCCATCATAGCTTGAAGCAATAAGTTCACGCAAGCAGCTGACTCTTTGGCAAGGGGCTCCTGCCAAACGGTATTGTGTAAATAATCAACAGGGAAATGTTCTATGTGTATTGCATTTAAAAGCTCGAAGAAAAAGTCCTTTCTTGTTTTTATATCCCAATTAACCCATGTCAGAACGGCTTTCCATAGCACATCTTTGCTGGATATTATGATTTCATCAGATTTCAGATATTTTATAACATCGCGGAGTTTTAGCAATGAACCAAAGTTCTTACAATCTATTATTGACTCAAAGTTTTGTAAAATATACCGTTCCGCAGCTTCTGAGGCCAAAACACTGTCATATTTCTCGGCCATATCTTTTATAACCAAACAATTTTTCGGACTTATGTTTTCGATCAGAGACTTACATATCTTGTCTGACATGCCGCTGATTCCTAAATAAGCAGCCGCTTCCAGACAAAACCATGCAGACTCGATAGTAACGTGCACTTCTCCTGTGTAAATATATTTCATACAGCAACTTACAGCTACTGGGTTTAGACCGGTTAAGGTTATCCTACCGGCATCTTGGTTCTGTTCTAAAAACAAGTCTCGAAAATACACAGAGCATGCTGCCATTATAATACTGTGTGCTGGAAATCCCTTGCCGTCGCAAACAACGACAATATCGGACAGAAACCGTCTCTTGCGATATTCGTTGAACAGTTCAAAAGCAGTTATTGTACGGCCTATCTCCATTTCGGTATCACAGACGCAATTGCAACCAGATTACACCGCGCATTTGGCCAAACGCTAGTGCTACACTTCCAACCAACAACGATAATAAATTCTAGATAGACTTCGTCGTCTGAGTCACTTCACAGTGGTGTCGATAGACTATTGCCTACCTCGCACACCGTTCATTCACGCTTTGTTGATCTCGAATATAGTATTCGTCAGCATATGGCAAACCAACATTGAATAGAGCCAACTTCTTTATTTAGCGGTACATTTCTAACATTTAAAGACCATTACCTGATACTCGTACTGACACTCTCTCGTTTCCGTGTTATAGCCTGCGTGTGTAATGTCTTTCTTAGTGTAGGGTAGGCAATAAAGAATAATACATCGTAAAAATACTGATATTTCTGAGGGGTAAATGGAATTTCTATTATTCAAAACTTCCAGTAAATCTCACTCTACAGTACATAACACAAATACAAACATCAGTCGTCACGGTCTAAAATCCATACGCTAATTTCACTGTGTGCAGAGTTTACACCAACGATTACCATGCCACATATATATCATTTGGTTCCATTACATTTGAACCCACGTACATTTGAACCCATGACAATTGCACCTGTATGCTATTGCACCTATGGAATTTTTTTTTGTTTCACGGATAGTTAAACCCATACTAACCCTAACCCATGGGTTTTAGCATCCGCATATAGATTGAACCGGTGGATATACACATGGGTTCAAATGTACGTGGGTTCAAATGTACGGTACGGTCACCATATCATTTGCATATTGCGTATCCTTAGACCCTTGTGCACTACGCATACGCTTTGTACTAGTCACGCCAATGTGTGACTTTCGCAACACATTTACCAGTCAAATGAAACTGGTAGAACATAGAGATTCGTGTTCTAACTAAAATATACCTGACCACAAAGACAAATGTAATTAATTACACAGACAGTGACATGGTGATAATGATACTCATCAAAATACAAACACAATATATTCGATTTCATCATGTATAGGATTTGGGGATCGATGACGAAGCACAGAAGGTTTCTTAAAACATAGCCACTTGGAAAAATTCGAAAGCTGATTTTCTCCATAATGCACCGATGTACGATTGCGTTATTACAATTTCGACTCACCTGATGTCAAGATTTTCCGTTCATTTTTCTTGTAATGAATAAACTTCTGTTCTTCGTATACTTTCAGCCTCAGTTTTTTTTAATGTACACTTCAGTCATTTCCTCCAATGCTATTTTATACCCCGGGCATCTGCTGAGTTGCCAATAAACTCAAATGTCAATTTATACCTGAAACATTGTTTCAATGCATATATAAATAAATTTATATCCGGTACCCAATACTGTTACTTGTACAAGGGTTACTGGTAGGCTATCGTTTTCCGGCAATGATCAAATGCAACTACCGGTATTTTTATTATAAAACCCATTGTATCAATTTGATTTATTACACCTGACCTGACTCGCTCTATCAGTGCACAACGTCTAACACAGTGGTTCCCAAACTTTTAAAAGAAAATCCCTGACGGCCCCTCGCAATTTTTTCAATGATTCCTGGCCTTGTGCAAAAAAAAAAAAAAAAAATAAAAAAATCACAAACAAAAATTCAATGCGCCGTACGGTAGGCCATATAGGCCGCGAGCCGAGGCCATTTATCTTTCAGTTTCGTAGCGCACATCAGGTAACTACCTGAAAATGATTTTAAAATGTTCCTTAAAAATTTAGTAACAAATATTGTCTTGTTCCCACTTCCAAAAGTTGCACGTTTTACAGAAAAGACGTTTTTACTACAATAAATATGTGTTACCATCTGTCCTATTTTCTCTGCTTTTCCGGTATCATGGGCCAATGAACGCAGACTTCTGCAAGACGTAACAGTCAAGTTAGTCAGCTGTAGGTGGATCCCCTGTGGTCGGATGAATATCAGATGTACTACAACTGCTCGCTTTTGCGTTGAGTAGCCTTTCCATAGTTTTTTTCAGTTACCGGTAATATTAGTTCAGTTATTCTAAGGAGGTGTTGAAAAGTATAGGTAAGATATCAAACACTTGCATATCCTTACCATAAATAGCAATTTTAGTTGAGCACTAGCTCATAAGACGTTGTTAAATAGGTACGGTGCGGTAACTCCAACGTCTCCAAGGAAGGCTAGACCTAGAATAATATGTCACAAACAACGATATTTTCTGGCTTGCATGAAATGTTTATGATTAATTTAATGACTCTTCTTGACTATTCAGCAGACTTATACTACTATATACAGATATAGGCCACAGCATATTTGGAAATAGAAATGAATGGCTGTTTCTGTAATGCACGGTTGTGTGAAAGAGAAGAAAATCAATTTTACTAATGTCGGTTGGTCTAAATCTAAATTCATAGAGTCGACAAGAACCTGGGAAGCAATGATAAGTTATGCCGGAGTGGAAAGAAAGGTAGCATTGGAAACGATTGAGAGGTGAGAAATCAAGTTGTAGACAAACAGTTGATGTTTTAAAATATAGTCTATAGTCCATACCGGTACTCATACTGTCATAGGACATTTCAGACTGTGATATATCAAAATTTAGTGTAGATATAGTCTAGTACCGGTAATGGTATGCAAACACTGCTGGACTGTAGTACATGCAATGAGCATATATACGCTCATTTAGTACATCAGATAAAATGCATTATGTATTCAAGGTATTAGTTAGTATTTAGGGGTATTTTAAAACTCATGCTGCTCCAAATATTATTTTCTTCCTCATTTTAGATACTGTACTACAAAAGAAAACGGCAATGTTCCACCAATCCGACCTAACGCAGGCTCTGATCCCTGCTGCTATCAGTGCTATAAAATGGATTAAACAAGAAGTCTTGAAGCTTAAAGGTATATGAGAATCATAATAGTTGCAAACAGCTTAGATGGGCTATTCATATTGAAATACTTTAGCACTTTTCTGCAATTGGAACTGCCCATCAAATTCATGTTGGAGACTTCATTGAGATTTTCAATTCATTTTTTTCCCTCGACTATGAAGATCTTTTGAAGTTAACGAGGCATTAATAAATAAAGCTGAGGAATTTGAAGAGGATATGAAGAATGTAAATGATACCAGGGCACGTCTATTTAACACTGTCAAACATAAGGATTATACTCTCCACCCAACAATGATTCACTGAAGAAGCATGTGGCCCTCAAATCAGTTCTTGAGTTGGCAAACTGCAAGTGTAAGAAAAATAGTCAAAATAATTTATGAAAGTGTGCCAAAATCAACTTAAATTGCACAGATTTTTGTTTTTGTATTGACTGCAAAAATCACAGTACACTTATAGAGGAAAAGTCGATTTTTGATATAGTGGATTTCGAAAACAATTCAGAAGAAAGTGAATTAGATATTACTGTTGATTTAATAAGTATCATTTATTTGTTTTGTTTTTCGGACATTTGTTAGTGTCGTAGTCCTGTTTCTAGAAATATTATTGCCTTTGTTCAAATACATAACCACATAAACTAAAAAAAGATTAATTGTAAATTGTAATATTTCTGTTCACTATGTTATGTACATTATGTTAATTTTCTTGACTTTTGCGGTAAATTTCTAAGTGAGAAATAACTGATTTATTTGTGTTTTCGTGCTCACGATGTTAATTTGTGACTTCATTGCTTAAAAATAAACACGTTTGATAGCTTCTATAAAACGGATGTAGCTTTTTATGCTGTTCTTGTTGTAAACTGCTTGTGGTTATTACATAAAATTTATTTATGTGAATCAGCGTTGTTGGTGTCGCTGCTTTCGAGGTCACTCCCGATTCCTGTCACACAAATAAAGTATTTTTTGTTGTTGGTTACATGTAGGCCATATTTTTCGTAATCTACCTAATAAATTATGATTGACTGAGGAAGTCCGATTTTGGTCAGGCAAAACATTACAGGAATACATTTGTGTTAGTGTGCTGTAGGGCTCTCGAATTGCATAGTTCTTATGTATGTGTTGTAAACTTATGGTTATTGAATTTCCGGGAACCTCTTATATTCAATTTCGCACTAGAATTGTGGAACAAGCTGTAATGCGTTCATTATGTTCGTTTTCACACAAAACTGAAGAATTTATTTAGTTACCAGATGTGCGCTACGAAACTCATTTTCTGGGCGTTTTCATGGCTTCGTCTCACGGCCCATATCCGTGGTAAGGATCTACAAGTGTTTAATAACTTACTTATACATTTTTCAACAACGTCTTAGCATAACTTAACTAATAATAACTAAACAGGGCTATGGAAAGCCTGCCCAACTCAGCGCAAGGTCAAGCAGTAATAACTAATATTCAACAGCTGGTTTAATTCAATTGTTACGTCATGCTGAAGTCATTGTTCCTTGCCGAAAATGTAGAGAATATAGGACAGATCGTAGCACATATTTCTTGTAGTAAAAGCGTCTTTTCCGTAAAACGTGCAACTTTTGGAAGTGGGAACAAGGCAATATTTGTTACTAAATTTTTAAGAAACATTTTAAAATCATTTTCAGGTAGTTACCTGATGTGCGCTACGAAACTCACTTTCAAGGCGTTTTTCAGGGCCTCGGCTCGCGGCCTAATAGTGAAAAACATCTTTTCTCCACCTGCGTTTATCACGATAAACCCTAACTTTTCATAAGATTCGTCGTATCTCAATTTCCTTTTAGGAGGCATCTCTGGCTACGCTCTACTCACCTAATGCTATCTACCTATCTTTCAATATCGTATAAGCGTAAAACAGCATTTAGGAGTTGCCTGGCGTAAATTTATAAACTGCCTACTGCCCTACCGTAAGTAACAACATCATATACCAACAACCGTGCAAAAAGGTATCACAGCTCTGTGACATCACAATGGGAAAGAGTGTTCAAAACAGAAAGTGAGAAATCATAGGTAACTTAATATATCCAATTAAAGAGTCCAGCTGCACACTAACACAAATGTATTTCTGTAACGTTTCGTCCGACCAGAGTCAGACTTCCTCAGACAAGAAGTTTACAACAATGGCAAGAAATAAATTTGGTACATGAATTTGAAATATCAAATCAAGTATGACGTAATAATGCATAAACATTTAATTTGCATTTAGCCGTAGAAGTAATGATGGGAAAATTAGAACCACGAATATCAGTGGAGCTCATTTCAGATGTAATTAAAAAAAAAAAAAAATTATTATTGCATTTACGAAAATTATGGGTAACTAAATGTAATTAAAATTAAGATTATGGGCACTTAGAGAACACGAGGAAGTAAACCAACATTTAAACATAAATCAATGCTTAGTTTGGTGAGGACCAATTTCGAAATAAAAAAAAGTTTAAAAGTTATTGCTGAATTTTGATCTTGAATAGCGCCAAAATATAATAATAATTCATAATAATAAATGAATGAACGAACCATCTAGCATATTTCGAGTAGGACAAAAAAAAAAAAAAATTAAAAAACTATCGCAAGCACATAAATCCAAGGTTTTGAATTATAATTAAAATTAAACTTGGACACTTGAAAATAATAGTAAAATAAAACGCCAATCAAGGGGCGAGTAATAATATAAACTTAGGAAAAAGGGTGATTGTTAAATTTAAATATCATATGACGTTGAAATGAAAATTATTATTAAATAATAATTCTTAGATGAGTCTACAGTCTATTTCTCCCGTGAATTGAGTCCTTGGGGTTCCAATGTTCCGAATTTTTTGATGTAGTATGCTTCTACTGTTTGGCGATAGCTCTGGTCTCTGAATAGTTTTTTTATTCCAGTTACTGAAAAGTCACTTATTGAATGTCCCAGTTTGTTCAATGACATTAAACAACATGATGCGCAACTCCGGCATTTTTGTCCGAAGATCGTATTCGATAGCACGCTCCAATGCACATACTTGACGAGACGAAAACGAGCGGATGTGTGCTGCTTTCAAGGCGTAGCACGAATGGTGTTCGTGCCTGCTTTGACAGTTGTTGTCGATTTTAATGATATTTTTGAAAGTTGGGGTAAAAAGAAATCGGTAAAAGGTAAGGTGAATACTATTGTTGTATATCACACCCGGGCATCGCACTGTTAAGTACATGTGGGAAAGCCAGCCTTTGTCAAATACTACGAAGTTATTAATTCAGTACGGTACGTAGTTGCCCATTTGCCGAAATTACATATTTACTTACCCGTTATGGTTTCAAATAGTTCATGCACCTCCAGTTAGATTTTTTTAATCAGTGAGGATATATACTCATTGTTGATTGCTGCTCATTGTAACATACTATTACGCATTCACTTTTATTTGCGTATTGAATCAAAGTGTTAACAAGTTCACCTAACATTTCACTCATACCGGTCTATATTGTATAGTCTGATTTCTCAAGTATTTGGAGCCACGAATGCTTGTAATTTTCTGACTAAACCCTTTTATTAGTTGGTTTATATACCAAATTCAGTAAAATATTTTTTAAATAAAACATGAGATGTTGGATTTATTAGCTTTTCCATTCTGAATCATATAGACTGCTTTATTTATTCTTAACGAAAATTAATAAATCTCCTCTCTTTCTTCAGATGTGAAAGTTGTGGACAAACCTGTCTAAGCATTGTGAGACTCTTGCAGCACAAGAGGCAATAGCAGAAATAGTAAGTATATCAATCAAGAAATTAAGCCGACATAAAGCAAAACTTTCAACTATTCGTCTAATCTCAATTTCCTATTATTTATTCACAGGACAACTATAGCAGACGGGGAGATATCAGAAGTCTGGCGACATATTAGTGACAGTGTGATTCCAAGAAATATAATGCAATTGAAAATAGAAATTTGCAATAGAAAAACAACCTATGGAGGCATGCAAAGACATTTGACCCTCCGGTAGAGTTGTGTATGGCCCCCACATCCTGCAGGGCTTGAGGAAAATAACTAAAAATTCCAAAGCGTAAGATTGCTTGAGCGGTCTTATTTGTAAAAAGGCACAAAACACGCCAGACATAATTAAAACAGCTTTGGAAATGAGGATTACGGGTACCTCACTGCACCTGTGTTATATTTGGTTCATCAACTTTTGGTAGTACTATAGAAGAAATTCCGGAAGGGGTATAATCATCATTCATGATAAAATACTATCATATATTTTTTGAACAACTTCAATCTAGACCAGGGATCTCAAACTCGCGGCCCCAGACAACTTCCAGTGCGGCCCTCGATTAACAATAATTGTAATAGTATTTTGGAAGTTTTTTTTTTATCTAAATGTAATAGATTTTTCAAACCTTCTAAAGTGAAATTGATTATTCACACAGAAAACAATTTACTGAAAGTAGTTTTGGAATATTGATTTTTTTTGTCCACATTTTGACCCAATTAAGAATACACATCAAGCTAGCAAAAGAATACTTGAATAAAACACTTGAGTAATTAAATTAAACGCAAAGTACATGAAGAAGGTGGCATTTTCGAAGAAAATGGGAGTTGTAACATTTCTGCTCTTCACAAAATTCTGAAGCACATTGTTTAATTTGTCATATTTCCATCAATACAATCAAAAAACACAATAAGCTCAGCAGTCAATATGACAAATTCGAAGACCAACTTCGAACAGAAAATTTCCATGTGTTTGTATATTAATATAACTATACAACGACTTAGTTACTAAAAATCAATATCAATAATAATTCAAGCAATCCTATGCCACGCAATGTAGTGCGAAATGTCTTGTCGAAAAAATCTGTCATTTGTTTTTTTACTGATCTATACATGAAATGATAAAAGTAACTTTTTTGCATTACTGGAATTAATTAAACATTCGTAAAGATCCAGATAAACCCATGATCATGTGGCCTCGTTAGTTAGAGTTGGTACTATAAAATCATTTCAGACTGGCCTTAGTATGCTGGTGACACAAAAAAGATGCCAAACGCCAGGACAAATGTAATTATTAAAACATTGAGTTTATACTGTAGTATTTTTGTTAATTTTAGGTTCATATATTTGGATTAAGTTATTTTTAGTGTATGTATTATTCTTTCCTTATTCAAAGCTTGTTCAAAAATGATTTTGATGGTTGTACATAGAATTTTACGATTTTTTATAATAAATACTGTAACTCGCAAATGTTGCAATAATAGTGGAATGCAAATATTAATATGTAATTGCATTTGAAATTGAAGAAAATAATAAAACTTAATCCAACTGTTTAGTTGCATCACAATATATGTCACAAACTAAAACTATCTTAAAAATATCTTTTAAGTATACATTATCAAAAACTGTTTGCGGCTCTTTTTACAATTTTCAAAATGCAATGCGGCTCTCGAAAACCCATGAGTTTGACACCACTGATCTATTCTAGACGATTCAAGCATTGCTTTGGGAGATTATATCACTTCAATTAAATTGAAATAATCTCGCTATATTAAATACAAAATCGTTGCTATCATAAAGGTAAACCAATTCAGCCACTCGAAATATATTGGCCTTCACAAAGCAATGGAGGCAAAATTGAGAGTTCATGAGCTATGAACATTTGTCTTTTTCTTTGTCTTGAACTTTCCATACTCCACAGCCCCTATTAATTTTTTTTATTTTTAATTACCATGTGATGGTCATACATATCTTTAACTTGTATTTTCTGTCATGATGTATTATCTCAATGTGCCAAACTATTAATTAGTGTGCATATTTTGCTTCCAGATGACATAAATGTATTGTCATGTTTATTACCTCAGCTTGGAGTATTGACAAGAAAAAGGTGCCAGTAAATTAGGTAAAAAAATTTTCAACTCATTGTTATAATCAGACTTCACAATCAATAGGAATTATAAACAGCCAACAATCAGTGAGAATTATATGCGAAATCCCTCAGAATAAATTTGTCTAAAATCGGAGGAAGGCAAAAAATATAGGTAGTTTCCATCCACACAAGCATTTCAAGGAGACTTGCTCGAGCCAAACTAAATGAGCATCGTCAGGTGATCGGTAAGGCTGCAAGTTGAATTCAGCCCTGCAACCTCCTGCATAGAAGATAATATTAATTAGTGGGCTATGAGCTAAATTCCTAAATTTAAACAAACCTCTATGATGCATTATGTACCAGCAATGTTACCTACGATTAACTGAATATGTAATATGTCTAATAAATTTACCTACAAAAGCAAGTTCGATAGGTGCAAACTTTGTGTTATGGAATTGTATCGCAGCACAGTTTTGTATGACACCCTCTTTAAATGAAATTTCAATGATTAAGCGCAAACATTAAAATTACTAACTTTGAACTTTGTCATTATCTGCAAAATGTTTCACACAAATCTTTCCGCTATCGCGTTTGTAATCTTCTCTGATAAAACAAAACGTCTATGATGTCCAGAATTGCTCTTTACAGCTTGCCTGTTATTCCAGCTTTCCAAGTAAGCAAAACTTCTTAGATATAGAGATTATTTTCTTACGTTACAGGCGCAAAAAGGCAGGTACTAAACGTAAAGAGGACGCCGATTAGCAAAAGCAAGCGGAAAACGGTCGCGAAAGGCGACGAGAAATATGTGCATTGGAGCGTATCATGAAATACAATCTTTCGCATGTAGTCTTATGGAGTGACGTCAGAGTTGCCTATCATGTTGTTTAATGTCATTGGTTTGTTGAAGTGTTCTCCCACTACTAAATCATATTTCCTTTTCGTAGTACTTATCAGATGTTCTGTTTTACGATATTTTAACGACCTTCCGGTCTCGCCGATATACTGCATCCCACAGAGCCATGTTTATTCCAGTTACAGTATCCTTGCAGTATACGCATACGGATCCACTAGCATAAAGGCATAGAGAAAAGATAGGAAGTTAGTCTCGCGCAACCCAACTCAAATTTAACTTAATATAGTTCGCTCACGCTTTCTACGTTTCTGTTTATTTATGTGACACTGTTCTCTCGTTACGCTTGAGTGATGCGTCATGGTATTCTCTCTCTCAACGCGATATTGTGGCGCGTGTAGTCCTTAGCTATCTGGCTGTAGCTGATGTCTAATGGGGATGTGCGTTATCGGACCGATTATTGTTTGAATGTCTTGTGCCTTTGACAGAAATCGATTGCTGCTGCTAGCAAAACTCATAAAATAACATCTTAAGACAAATTCATTTATGTCACCAAATTTTAATTTCTAGTTATCATCGTTATACCAGAGCCATGATATAACTAGTCTGGAAGGCCGTATACTGACCTGTTGTTCACAGCGTCATCTAGTGTTGGCGTGGGTAATCCATAACCACAGCGTCGTCTGCTGTATATTTTAGGCTGCTCGCTGTTAACAATATTCAAAGTTCGAATGAAAATGGATTTATCTGAGGAAGAAATGCTTGAATTTTTTGATGACGTGAGTTATATAGTACTGATTGCTTACTAAGATAGGTTTCGATCCTGAAAGAATGAATAGTAAGAGATTATAGTACCGTAGTTTAATATATGAAAGAAGAGACCGTTTTTGTTTTGCTAAAAATTTGGTCAGTATTTTTTCATCACATTTGTTTTTCTTTATGCAAGCACTTAGGCACTGTTTTAGACCCGATTTTATATATCTTACAGCTTGATGACGAGATAGAAGGAAAATGGGACATATCTGTAGTAGAAATCGACTACGGAAGTGTTGATTGCAAGAAGACACTGCAGACTGCATTGAATGATTTGAACATCACATAAATCAGGAATCACCACTATGGGCAGAAGTTATAGCGGATATGATGGAAATTTCTAGGGAAGAATCCAGAAGTTAAATGACAGCTAAATACATTGAAAAATTGCAAAAGCCATATTCGAACAATTCTGAAATCTCTCATTGGACCTAAAACGCATAATCTAAGCTGTAGCACCGAAAATTATAAAAGAAGCGTTTCAAGTAACTGAGCCATTCATGCAAACGTCAATAACCAAAGACGACAAAAAGGTGAATGAGTACCTAGCTGGGGGATTGCTAAAATGGGGATTAAAGCGTCTAGGTCAGTGATTCTTAAACTTTTTGAGCTGCGCCCCCCTTTGAAAAATTTTATGAACTCCGCGCCCTCCATCTCTTTCTTGCTTTGGAAAAATGGTTTTGTGATGGGCAGGTTGCTTTATATTAAGATAGCGCTGTAAGAGTGTTGGTCTCATAGCGTCATTGCTCAGATTGCTTAGGCATAAAACGCATCGGGATACAATTTCGCCTTTCATTGTTGTATGTATAAAGTCATACACAAATATTGTTCATCATACATTCTCTTTTTTCTGCTCAGTTTGCAATACCTGGTGAAGTCAACTTAAGATTTACGTAAAATTAGGGTCAAAAATACAGTTTACACAATAGAGAAGTGCAAATGAATTCATGTAGATTTGTAGCATAAAAAAGCCGTTCAATTGTTAATAGTAATTATGCATGTGGACTTTTCCCGGCCCTTGAGCGCTGAAAATTAATGTCCCTAATGACGTTTGCGATTGCATTTTGTTTAAATCTCCGATTGTTTTCGCCCGCGTGACGTCCTATTTAAGCCGTAAAAATTATTTTTATTTCGGTGTTCATCTCCCTAAATCGGAAATTTCTCTCAACAAATATTTTGTGCCGCGAAGACATGATAATTACTTTTTGCGTTCTCGCATGAAACCATGACACCTGTGGGGAAAACGAGTTTTTATTATTTAATCATCAGCGACGAGATGCTAAAGATAGAATAAAGAAGTGAATCCGCAACCAAATATTTCTTGATGTCAAAAGGGGCATTATAAAATACTAAAACTAAAACGGAAACCAACCAACGGGTTTTGTTATGGAATGGAACGCGATAGTTCAAAAACACTTTCTTAGACATCGCAAATCTCGTGTATTCCTTGTTCGTGCGGCACACCTGTAGTGTGGATAAAGCAACCATTTCAAATATTTATATCGATCATGGGCCGTTGAAAAAGTCGGGCTATTTTAACGAGTGGTGTGATATCAACAACTGACCCAGGAGCCGTACCGCGGGTGTTATGGGGCGATGAATATGTATTTCTGATTTACTAATATACTTTATATGTAATTTCATTGTACTAAATTGAATATATATACTTTCTGAAATTGTATACCAGATCTTTCTAACGACAATAACGAATTTGCATGAGCGCAATATATATCAAAACTAAATATATATTGTCGGGCAGTTGATCTCACATCCTTATGTCCAGGGATTGATGTGCTATTTTAGATCTGTAATGAGTTTATTTTGTCATGAGTCGCCGCAACCGCGAGCTACCTTGAACACAAATAAAGTAAAATAGAGAGACATTTAGAATTCTTGTAGTTGTCATAGATTGAATATTGCGGGACAAAAAAGGGGTTTATATCGTAAAAAAGCAGGCATTTTTAACGAACCGAAGACCGTTTCAGGGTACGTTGCATGAAAATTTTCGATTCCATCTTGTGATCTTTCCATCTCCTGACCATTCTTGTGAAAAGATTTATTCGAACGAGGGCCCATAACCATTGCAAGACTGAATTGCAGAACAACGTTTCAAAAAGAAAATATGAACTCAAATCATATGGACTTCGCGATGGTTTGAAAATTTGTTTTTCTAAATAACCTCATTATTACCCTATAATAAAAATTAGCCAACAAAAAAATTTCTACTTCGTGTTTTTAGCATAAGAAATGCCAAAAAAAACTGAACCACTAGCCAGCCACTAAAATTAGAAACAAATTTAAGAAAATGGACTAGTACTTGTATATAAATTCGTATGCATGTATTTAAGCAGAAAGAAGTCAGCTTCTAGAAATTTATCAATCATTTTCAATCGCAACATTAGAACCAAAAACACTACTACTCGACTAAAGGTGGGGTTTCCAGTACGGGAACCACGCTCGCGTTGGTGACCAAAATATGCCTCTAGAGCAGGGGTCTCCAACTCAAAACATGTCGCGGGCAACGTTTTGAAATTTATTGGCCACGCGGGCCGCAAACCAAGAAATTAGGTACAAAAATGAGTACCTGAATGTATTTGCCATAGTTATGCGCATCGCGTCTGTGTAGCGTATTTAGGTATAACAACTATATAAATCTTCGATTATAATTATGGATGTTTCCTCGAGTATACACTTCCTTATGTACTGCGGTGACATTAGCCAATCAGTATAAATGCAAATTTTGACATGATAATAAACATTTTAGAAGCGCTCAGATACTTTTGCCATTCAGACAGTCTGTCGTGGTTGAATTTTGAATTTCAGTTGCAAAAGAATATCCGGAGTTATTAACTTATAATTCGCATAAGCTTATAATTCGCATTAGTCATAATAAACGCTATTATTCATTTTATACGCTAAGTTTCATATAATTTTATGCAAGAAAATTGATAGGGTCAACAATAGTCTTAAAATCGATAACTAATTTTATGCTTACCATATGCTTGGGTTGCGAGAAATTAGAAAAAGAATTTTTGGGTCACGCTGAAAAGTAGCTGCGGACCTCTGCTCTAGAGGGTCTTGGGTTATGCGGTAAAACATAGCTCGCACCACTGTCCAAAACAATACGAATAATCGCAGCCATAGAAATAGATGCCACTCTCAAGCCATTTTTCGTGGCATCACTGAGCAGCATTTTCTGGCGATTAACTTCTCCCACTACTGTATGCCTTTTCTTCCTAATCATCCAGGTATCTTAGAAAATCTTTCTCAAGCCATTCTAATCTTTTATCATAGATGTTGTAAAAAGGCTGAATTTTCTCTTGTCACTGTCTTGATCATGCACATTGAGACGCATACAAGTGAAGCAGATGTTGGGTCGTGTACCAGCATAAGAATAAACTATTTCACATTGAGAGCTGATATATCTGTATTGATACAATACCAAAAATAAATTTAACAAAAATACAACTAAATAGAAGTATATCTGACTAAATGCAAAAATATCTTACTTTGATTTCAAGGAAATTCTGCCATCATCTTCTATTTCTGGAACACTTCTGGAAATCCATGAACTATTTGTGGAAACAATATCGTAACCCAAACACGGGGTGAGATCAACCAAGTTTTTCAGTAGGATTAAAATTGGGACTTCTCTTAAATTTAGTGCCGATGATATTGTGGAAGAATAAACTCAAGCAAAAGCACAAGAAAGGGAAAATTGTTTTTGGTCAAATTGACAAATTAGAAGGCTTATTTCCGGTGTCGCATGTAAACTGTGATTATTTAGAATAGTATGTGAAATGAGCTTTGTATGTATTGATTTGATGTATTCTCCAGTTTTTCAAAGTGATACTTTCAAAAGCTGAAATTATTTCATTAATAATGGAATGTAGTTAATAATTGCAGATTGAGATGATGAAAGTGGATTAATAAGTCATTTATAGATGAATATTTGGGAACAATTGGGGGATGCTCCAAACTTAATCCAACTTTTTTTATTAGCCTTTTGAATATCTTCATCCTTGACATCATCAGCACAAATTCTAGCTTTTCCATCCTCAACTATGCTTTTAAAGTTAGGAGAGTAGCGATATTTAAACACAATCTGGATGCAATAGAAAATTACTTAGCAATTAATATGTCAAAATCATAAGTGAGTTAATAAATGGCTAACATTAGAATACAAGAGAGCTATGCTCAAATATATGGACACGTAGCGCCACCCAATGACAATGATTTTGATGACGTCATAGCGAGAGAAAAAAAGTAATAGCCTTCTGGAGAAAAATTTTATCTTTAACCACTGAAAATATCAAAGCAATTGGTCCAGTATTCGAAGAGAAAAACAATTTTTTAAAAATGGAGACGGAGACAAATAAAAACAATAACAACCAAATTTTGTAACGATCGTTATGGCCACTAAACGTGTCCAATAAGGCACAAAATAAACAGTGAAAACTCATTACATCACATACAGCAGTAGCCTACACCATATTTCTGAAATTGGAGCATAAACTTTGCCCTTGCTTTGGATACCCAAAATAAAATACGGTAAAATTGCGGATACCAAAAAACGTGATAAAACTTCTGTGTCCATTCTTTTGAAGGCATTCCAAATTTCCTTTTCTTACCAACCGGGATACGATGCTTGCTTGGAACCATAATTAACTCTGTAACTAAAAAACGAATGTTACCAGCATCGGAGTTACCAGTAGCTTAGGATAGGATTCTAGACTACCTTTTCTGCATATACAGTCTATATTTAAGTTTAATATTAATAGTTTGCCTTTTTATTTCAGTTTTACATATCTTGTCAACTTCGCGCAACTTGAATATGTAAACATGGCCTGAAAACAATCACACATCACCTGCATCAAACTGCCTGATTCGACTGTCCAGCAGACGACAGGGGTGTAAAACCCACGTCAACACCAGATGTCGCTGTTAACAACTCGGTGTCATGCAAAAAAACGAGAGCTTCCAGACTAGTTATATAATGGCTCTGGTTATACATACCACGTGTGGCAACTTTTTTAATTTGGTGTCACTAAAATACCGCAACACACTCGGCCAGGCGTATGTCGCGCTTGGGCGATAGGAACAGATTTATCAGTGACTCGAAATCCACGATATATGTATTTTATTGGGAGCGCAAAAGAAATGTAACAAAACGCTTTGTTTTGCTCTATAACTTTGTATTTTTGGAAACCTGGTGTCGTGAAACGTAAAATATGATCAAATAATCATTTTTTTATCTAACGTCGGGTACTCAGCATTTTCCGCGAGAATTCGAAAAGTCATTTATTTAAAATAAAGAATGTTTCACTATTCCATAAATGAAGATTGTTGCAATCAGAAAATTCCATGTATGATGGCAGTCGGCACCAATAATAAAACGGTGCCATAACGCTGTCTTCGCGTTATGAATATTCAAGCTGGAATTACGGTGTTTGATATCTGGCGCATACGCGTTCGGGCTCTTTGCGAGAAAACACAAGTATAATCACGCGAGACATATTTCGTGGCGAGAGAATAACGCTCGTCCCTGATTTAATAAATTATAAATTCGAAATACAAAAATTGACGCACGGCGCCGGAAAAGACGGAAACCGAGTTCGAGGGATTCGAATCCTTCGGATTCGGTATGCTATATCGTCCATCTCTACATAGGAGTAATTGAATTCTTACTTTTGTGCTATAATCCTGGTATAAACCTTTAATTACTATCCAATAAATGCAATCACAGAACAGCAGAATTACTCTGCCCCTACCTAATCAACTTTGATGACTTGTGGTACCGACACAGAGATGACTAGCAGATGCCACGGCCCCCTACTTTATCCTAATGCCTCAGTATATATTTTCATTTATTCCAACCAACAAAACCATTCCAAATACGCAAATAAAATCAAAACGGAAATCCCCTTCTGTAAGCTTCAAAATATAGCAAACTGATGACGTAGTAACGCATCACTCATGCGTAGCGAACCGTCCGTGGGCGAACTTTATTCAGTAAACTATGGAGAAATCAGTGTCGCCAGCAGTGAATGCGAAGCAGCAAAAGACGAACAGTGTGCATTTGCAAATTTAAACACTTAATTTTTGTATTATCGAAATATGAGCCATATATATAACAAATTTCTTTCGCGGGCCCCCGGAAAATGCTTCACGGATCTCAAAAGATCCGCGGACCCCACTTTGGGAACCACTGGACTCTAACCGTTGTTGCTACATTGTAACCCCCTACAATCTTACATAGATAGATGGATAGATAGTTTATTCGAATACTCCAGAATATACACAAATTTAAAATGGAGAACTCTGGAGGGCGAGCAAAATCTTTAAAAGAGTTTAGAACATGAGAAATATCATGTGCCCGCCCACCAACACACACATACAAATAAATTACAAAAAACACAAACCTATAGTTAAAACAAGGCTTGAGCCAGAAATAATCAAACGAAAGATACTCGAATGTATAGGAACTTCCGGGCTGTTATACTTTTGAAACATCTAAGCAAGGGTGGTCCAAAGTTGTGGACTCCGCGGGCCACAAATTTATTTTTGCATTGTTCGCGGGCCACAATAATGCCAAAAATAGGTAAACAGTGCAATACAAAACAAACACTTTTATTGTGCAAACACATAGTTATCAGACATAGCCATCCAAGGCCAAAAGAATCCGCATTCGATTTTAAGTTTCCAATGATGCCTGTATGGTTAGCATATATTCCCGACCAAAAAGATGGAAAGCCAGATAATAATTTAGACTGCCAAGCACATCATTCAACTTCGCTAGTTGCTTCGGCTAGCCATAACACTATACTCAATTCAGTGACATTAGAAATGTATCAATATATCAAAAGATTTTTCTGATTAATTTTATTACGAAACAACACGGAATGCGATTTTTTGATTATTCTCCGAATGTGACGCAGACCACCGAAAATGAAGCTGCGGGCCACATGTGGCTCGTGGGCCTGGATTAGGACCACCCTGACTAAGCTATCGCAGTAATAATGACCAGTTCAATATGTACAGTATATATATATGCCAGCAATACGCTGTTAATTAAATGTTTATTTTGCCCCATCCCACAGAAGCACAAGCTGAATGTCCTGTACGGTCGTTGGATGTCTGTATGTTGATCTCTTCAAAAACCATTATCCGCATTACTTTTCCATGAATTTTCTTTATTCGCTTTACACCTTGCGATTGTTCTGTTTCATACTGCAGCCGAACTTGGTCATCAGTGACCGTCAACACCAATTTGTCCATCACACTTTGATTCACAGTGTTCCATTCCACATCCAAATCCAGTTGTTCGAGTTTAATCCCATATGCTTAAAATTGTCTATGTTTTGTAACTTATTGTGAAACCAACTTAATCCAACCCTTATGTGCGATACGAAGATTGTTCATTTCCCAGAAGAAATCCACGGATTTCAACAGATATAAAACAGAGCAGCAAAAACACAGCAGCCAAACTTATAATCAACATCCGTTGGTATTATGACAATTTAATATATATAATAATATAATCACTACAGTTTATCTATCTCTAGTAAGCAGTATTAGTCGGATAATTCGTGCGGTATTCTCTGTCAATATAGGTAGAAACTCTAAAATAACAAAATTTTTGAATTAAAATTAAAACTGTGTAGTTATCATTTTCTCGTAATATTTGTTCGAGTGATTTTTACCGGTTAAATTAACTTGACTTGGCGTTAGAAATTGGCTGCTTGATATTGAAACATTCCAGATGATGACGTACGGCGCGATGATATACATTTAATTTTATTTAAATTACAATACAATTGCATTTCAAACCGATAAAATAATATGAATGGAATGTTAGACGTCGAGATATTAATATTAATTAAGCGGTTCAATTCATTTTTCGGGTAACAAGCGTATAACTATATTTAAGCTATTACCAGATATCAACAAGTTCAAAAACCCACAAGCGCGGTATGTCAAAATGAAATATACAAATTGAGTCAATAATAATTTTCTTCAAAACGCTTTGCAACGAATTGTTGAAACGAGGCGTTTCGAGTGTAACAATAAAAATAGCCTGATGTAAAGCACAATTTGTTTTTATCCCTCATTCATAATTATTAACAAGCAATTGCGTAATAAATCATCAAATCTACAGATTGAGTCAATAATAAGTTTCTTTAAAACGCTTTGCAACAAATTCGTCTGAAGACATTGGTACATCGGTGGTTGATATGCTGCCGTCTTCAAATTCTAATTTATCCAACATGACTTCTTTGTCTATTTGAAAGAAAAAGGCCAGCGATCTTCTGGATTGTAACCTTTTATCTCTGTCCTCAGGAATAACGACACGATGCATCTGAAGTGTTTTTTTAATGTTTTCGTTAGAGAAGAAAAAATATGAAAATGCACCGGTAAAATTAGAAAATGCCTGAGATTAGGAAATACAATTGAACAGTGCACATACTATGAATATTTTCTTCTAATATTTGAGTTAAATGAGTTGTGACAATAACACACGGAAGTGGTCATCGGATGTGGGATTAACACCATAAATTGTATCTTTTCACTCAATTAATTAAGGAACATTGGGGATTATTTATGACCTACTGATGAAAATATGGGGATTTTTTATCATCAACAATTTTGTGTGAGATTTTGTCATTGCTTGTTTTGCAGGCAAGAATAAGTAACTAAACAGCCACGTAAATAAAATCAGATGTAAGTATACTGAGTAAATAAATCGGAAGTGATATAAAAACAGGTAAAATACCGTGGATTTAAGTCGTCCACCTGTCCAATATTGCAGTTCATCACCAACGTTGACAAGAATCGAATTCGGAACTTCAGATATATTTTTGTACTCTCCTTCGGAATTCTTTATCTAGTATAGGAATAAGTGACAAGTGAGATAAAATATTACATATCAATTTCGGCAATACAACAAGAACTATTCAATTTTTTGAAACGCTCCCACTAATTTCAATGCATCATTAATCTAATACAGTCAACAGTTGGCGCTATACAAGACTGACTGACTACCTATCATTCATTTGTGATTTTTTTTTCATTTGTGAATGGATTTGAGAGTTTTGCTGCACACTGCTACAAATGCAATTTTGTTACGTTTCGCTTGATCAAGGTTCCAAATATGTCAAAGATGAATTAATTTTTTCTGATTTATTTGATAGATTTATACCAACCTGCAGTCCACTCAAATCATCGCCGAATAAAAACGTCAAAGATCCAAAATCAGTATGCTCAGGAAATCTAATTTGAACTCCTTCCGATATGACGTCATCATTCACAGGAGGATAATGGAGGAGTTTCAGTATAGACGGATTCTTTTCACAATTGACCGAAAGATGAGATTTGAGTAATTTATCTTTATCCTGTAAAATGGCAATGCTTGACAAATTTTACGATAAACAATTTGGCCAGGTTTGTGAATAACTGTTAATACGATTCATCAAGTTTGTGTATCTCAACATATCGTCTGAGCTATTCAGAGAAATGAGAATTAAAAAAAAAAATTGTGGTTTGAGATTAAAACGAAAGCACAGTTGAAAGTAATTAGATATATAAAATTAATTTTTAATGAATACACTCTATTAAAGTTTACTCGGTGCAAAAAAACTGATTGGTGCCAAAGCATGGAAAAAGTTAGTTAAATGTGTCTCTAAAACAACATATCTTCATTTTAAATCTGAAAGTACGCATTAACTTGCCTTCAACTTCATAGCGAGGCCCAGTGACTTGAAAACTTGTAATCCAATAACTTTACATTTTTCTTCAAACTTCTGTATTTTTTCTCGGAACCCGGGTAAATCAGGCCAATACTCGGCTCCGATAAAATATGGAAGCTGCAGACCTTCTACATAATCTGGTTTCTTCACACTTTTCGAATGAGATCTGATTTAATATAAATATGGTGTTCTGTAAATTCATCTTTGAATGGGCTGCAAAACGTTTTATGAACGCTCTGAAATTGTTTTACTTGAACGGAAGAGTAACTTACGGTGAACGGTATTATATGGAACTTTACGATATAGTTCTTGTCCGATTAAACTAATCATACTGAATAATTCTTACGGTGATCAAATCAAATTGTCAAAACTTTATGCATTTGAATTTTTTTTTAAAACCCTGATTGCCATTGACAGGATTGATTGATTAATGGTCACATGCATACAAGAGGGCAGTTATTTTACAGCTTGTGTGAATTAATATAAATTAGAAGTTATCTTCCTGCGGTCAGTGCAGATAATTTATTTTTGTTGTTATTTTGTTTTGTTTGATTGATTACCCTTTAGTGTGTCGTATTACACACTATTTCATAAACTGAAATAGCTATTTTTGATTACGGCTTGGCATTTATATTGGAACATTTAGGAATGGTGTGTAAACCAAATTCAAAATATATGACTGAGAAATCTACCAAATCATGCGCATTTTTATCTATCGTTACTTCTAACCGATCAACGCAACAGGTGAATGCAGTTTTTCGCATAGTAATAACACTCGGTAAAAATTACTTCCTTGTTCCAATTGGAACGTAGGTTAATCCAGTGCGTCCATTGTTAAAAGTCTTCTTCTTTTCTGTCGGCAGTGAGAAAAATTTCTGGGATAAAGTGTCAATTTCCAAAACTTCCTCTCTGTGAATGTAAAATTGATTTGGGTATTTCAATTATAAACCGCGAAATGGCGATTCATTTTCAAGCCAAATAGCTCACATCAGTTCAGCACACACTCAGCTCTCAAATCATTAGGACACAATGTACATTGTAGTATATTCTGCAATATAAGTTCTGAGGAGAGTAAAAAAATTCAACCCTTCGATTCATTAGGCTAATCAACACGGCAATTGTGCGCATATCAAAGATGTTCCTTACTTGTGCGCATATCAAGGATGTTCCTTACTTATAGACTGAACACTTTGAGCTATCGCCCATATGTCAACTGGCATAATATATACCTGCTTACATACCTCGTTATCACGCTGGTAGTGATGTATGCAAAACCATCTTTGGAGAATGTTTCACATAACTTCGTCCCAGCCTCAGTCAGAGCGGCACTTTCATTTTCATCTTTTCTAAAACAATCTTCAAAATCAACAACCTGTATTTCCATATCAATTGCCTTTGCCAAATTACCACATAGCTTGACAATCTATCTTTGCGTACACTGAACGGGCAATGCAAACCTTTCGTAGTATTTAACGCCGTTCAGCCTCGCTGATAAAGAGTACATATACAAATAAAAAGAACAGGTCAGTTCTCGTTGGATACTGAGTGACGACATTGCAAAATTTTAGATGTGTTGCTGCTGGAACGAACGTCGAACTTTGCATAAAATACTGACTCAAATGATTTTAGATTTTTTAGAAACCAAAAAATTATAGTTTTTTATTCTCCACTTTCTAAAGTATAAAAATTTTGACTATAGCTCTAGGCAGAATTCAATTCTAAAATCATGTGAATAACACGAACTTGTATTTTTGAAATAACTGATAAAACTTGCGATGTATAAATACCCACCTGCGCTATGAAAGTACCCAAATTACATACTTCATAGTTAATTTGTGGAACTAATTCTGTATCAGAATGAGACGTTTCTAGGCGATATGCATAACAGCTGTGTAGCAGTTTGAGTCAAAGTAACTGTTTTTCGAAGCAATATAATGTTGTAGTCTAAATGTATTTTTGAACTAAGCACATGCCGTATGCATTACCTAATAATGTACCTATTCGATGTACCAAGTGAATATGAAATGTCGTGTAGGACAAAGCACATTTATTTGTGTTTTTCGTAACTGAAGAATTGATCTTTTTACTTGAGCAGAGTATCCAAGGTGCCAAGTAGGAAGTAGTACTGATAGGTGTTGCAAGCTTCCTATATATATAACTGATTGAATATTGGATGGACGGAATATTGGATACACGGGAATAGTAACGTCTAAAAAATACTTGGGTGTATAATCAGTGGAAATGGGAGATGGAAAACGTTTTCCTAAGTAATTAAGTTGACAAGCAGCAACTTATAATATGCATGGACAAAATTTTGCTGGGCTGTAGCCTTACTGCGTTATACACGTGAAGTAATACTAACACTAATACTCGACCGTTAACTTATTTACACTAGAGCAGAGAGATTCCACCTTATAGTAAGTAAATAATGGATATATAGTGAAAACTTTTTTTTTTAAATAATACATGCTTATTTGGTCTAAAGGCTATATAACTTCAGATATATACTAAAAAATTGTTAAACCTTGGTAACACCGGTGACGAATTTATCTCAGTGAGTTAATATTAGGTTTCTATAAAACGCTTCCAATGAACTGCTCTGACGACATTGGTGTCCAACCATCGATAGCGGCTATGCTTATGCCTCGACTGGCTAAAATCCCGAGAATTTGCTATGAATATATACTATCTATCGATCTTTTAGAGCAGTGGTGCCGTGTGAGTCGTGCCGTTTTAGAGTAGTGTGCCGCGAAGAGATTTCATTTTTGAATTTATTTCATGTAGTTCCAATTCCCAATCTCTTGAATTCCGCGAGAATCACCCCACGGCTCTTGCTAACAAACAGAAACGAGAAATTTGAGGAGTCGTATTTGGGTATTGTCTCAATTCTGAGTTTTGCATAAAGCGCGCCAACACCGTTTCGCAAAATTAAAAATGTCAAACAAGGTAACAAATTAATGTGCGAAAATTTTCCCAAATAATTATTATTTGACTAGTAGAATTGCAATCATAGCCGATTTATTAAATCATCATTTGAACTCAAAATAACATTTAGGATTCACGCAATGACACGCAGTTTTTTTTTCACTACTTAATTTAATAGGAAAATAAAACAGACACGGAAGAAAATGAAAGGATAACAAGGTCAACTATCGTCTTCATATATATCCGCATTCCGGTGTCAGAACTGGTAATATTGTTAGCTTAAAATTGGGACAAGTAATTTACAAATGGTGGTGAAAATTCAAAGATCAAAGCCGGCGCACAAGATGGAAATCGGAATAAAATCCCGAATTCACTCCTTATTATATGTCGCCGATATGAACGCATAGTCCTTCCAGGAATATAAAGCCAAACTTCGACGTTCGCCGTTGTGTTATAATTGGTCCTTGTAAAAAAAGAGTACGGGCGGAAATAGCTCACAAACATTAGAATGTCTAGCGTTCTGCATGCCTGTTGTATATATACTAAAAATACCCGATATTCGATTTGATAAAACGATTCTATTTTACCCTCCCTTGCGACCTTTAATCACGCCAGTAATTTGGCGAAACGCGTGGTAGTCCAAAAACTGTTGCAATCAAACTTCATAAAACCTTCATTTAATTTAGTAAATTGCACTAATTCACAAAAGCGTGGTAGAATTGACGATTATTTTATATCTCGAACACAAAAACGGTTACCTTTTCCGAATAGTTTCTGCGGTCTGAATAGTCGAATAAGCGTTTCGACATAGTAAATGCTATGATCATCGCCATCGATAAATATATGCTCGGGCCTTGCACAAAATTCATAACGAGAAAAGATACGTCCAGCGGTTTATAACAACTTGAAACCAATTTAGTGTTTTTAACAATAATAATTAATTGTTTTAATGAAATACAGTTTGTTTGCCCTTTCATTTCTCTCGTAAGTGCCGACAATAACACTATTGAATGATTTTGGCAATGGGAGAAACATATCAAACTGTAACAAAAAAAAAATAGGTTTTGCAAAAGTGAGAATAACTGTGATAATAATAAGGCCGAAACGTGGAACGCGGAAGGTGGTGCGTCTGAAGACCACGTATTACTCGTACGGCCGCGCATCTTTTACAATAATGTCGGGTGCGCTGAAGGCGCTCTCGTGTACATTTTTGTAAGAAAATAGTTATATTATCGGTAACTATTAATCATTTGTTCGCGCTCGACTATCGCACTTTTCGAAAATGATAATTTTGTGAAGCGAAAACAACATGTGTTTAAATATAGACGAAATTATGAGGGGCGACTGCGCTCCCTAACCCCCCCCCCCCTCCCCTTCGTTGAGAGTGTGTATCTTTCAGAGAGTTAGGAGGATGTCTCCCTCACAAAAAGCAGCAATAATAAAGAAGCACCAGACATAACAGTCCTACTGACATTCACCATTACTATTCTATACCTGTTACTAAATACAGGGTATGTTGTATTTATATGAATATAATTCCCTTTATCTGATCTTCTCTTTTTATTATTATTTTATAGCAAACTGGCTTTATGCATAGAAATGTTCATGTTTTGTTATAAGTGTGCCGCAAACATTCAAAGTGCTAAATAGTGTGCGGCGATATGAAAAAAAATTGGGAACAACTGTTTTAGAGTGTCAACTGCATATCTTTAGTTGTTTTTCATTTCAAACCAGTTTGGTAAAAAATCATATTTCTCATGTAATCATAGGTTTAGGAACGATCGAACAGTACAGTATATATTGAATAAATGGTCAATCTACTGCACAGTTGGGTATATTGCCACACGTTAGGGTACATTTGGCACGTTTCGTAAAAACGTCTCCATGCAATTGCCAAAACAGCATTCTAATAACGTCTAATGATCACTGTTAGTAACGCTTGTTATGGCATATTTTGAGTATATGATCTACAAATGGTATTTCATTTATATTTTTCACATACATATTATGTCGTCCTTCTTGACCGATTAGATGAAACCCACCTACCTCGTGATCACGCTTGTAGTGATATAAGCAAAACCGTACATGTAAAACGTTTCGTATAACCTCATTCTAGCCTCTGTCAACGCGGCGTTTTCGATTATATATCGACTATTTTCAAAACAGTCCCTAAAGTCCACGATTTGTATCTCCATGTGAACGCCCCACTGACAATATTTCTTTCACAACGGCGACGCAAGGTTGAAGCAGTCAACAAGAATAATGCGATACTGTGCAGAGTGTTTCGCAATATTTGTCGATGTCTTGCCTCACTACACAAACTTGCTTGATGACCGGTTACAATTTTTGCTTTTAAAAACAAGTAATGCTATGTTCGTTTAATTCCGGTACATGACATTGACATTTTAAATGCTGTAGCACAGGGGTCGGCAACCCCCGGCACGAGATTTTATTCCGTTTTCAACTGTGATGATAAACGCGATGTCTGTAGCCGAGAGGTCAAAATCAGACGTGAGTCAATTTCGAGAATTGTTGACAACAGATTTTAAGTTTGTTTGCCGTAGTGACATAACTATGTGTACAATCTGCTGTGAAAATGTCGTTTGCCGTACCTCAAGTATTAAACGTCATTTTGAAATAAAAAAAAAATTATTCAATGGTGATTCTGAGAAGAATGAAGCTCTCAAAAGCGCAGCTTCTCGTTACGAAAAACAAAGTAATATTTTCAAAGAATTTTTTCATTCGCAATTCAAAGCACAGAAAGTAGCTATCAAATGCAGAATGTATCGCCAATCGCGCGCGGGGAGCCTTTTGCCCTTGGTATTTTCATTAAATAAGTATTTATCAATTGTTCCGAAGTTCTTTTGAAGATGTGCCAAATAAACATGTCATTCTCTCAATGAATAAACAGTTCTCAGTGTCTGCTATGAGTGAGGAAAAGCAAGGGTAGGATTCCACTAAAACAGAAGGTTATTGTGAATATTTCTTTGTATAATGTATATATTAAAACTAACTTCAATAACTTTATTATACAACGCAATATTTCATCGGTACGCAAACGTATATCTTAACATTAAATTGGTACGCCGGAAAGAATACGTTGCTGACCCGTGCTGTGGCAGTATAGCCAAAAACGAATAAATTTTTTGAGCACGTAGCAACAATCTAATCCAGAGTTACGCCAGGAGTGCTAGGAACGCCAACAAGCAGTGCTAGAATTACAATCCAGTAATTTTTGCGTGTGTTCATCGAGGCATTTCACGTGAATATTGCTCCGAACCTTTCTAATAAAAGTGGGATATTCTTCTAGTTGAATTCCATTCGTGGACTACCGGGGTCAGTTCTCGCTGGGCACTGAGTGATTCGAATATTCAACAATTAGAATAGTAATATACTATTCGAAAATTTGGTAACACGTGACGCGAAAGGTCACTTGTGCCACGCTTAAACGATTGGATTTCACAACTCACTTGCGGATTTCCGACGGAAGCACAAGGTTGTACACGCTTCGATAGATACCTAAGTGGTGTTTCTCGCGAATTCGAACAACGAGGAATATTTTTTTTTTCTGTTAGGTGCCAATCAATGGTCGCAACCCAAATTTTCTAAATTAAAAAACGGCAATACAAAATACTAAAAATAAAACGGAGAACACCATAAGTTTTGCAATAAAGCAAGGCGATGAATATGTATTTTTAATTTACTAATATACTTTATATAATCGGGCAATATATTCTCACATTATTATGTTCGCAGATTATCGTGGCATTTCAAAGAAGTAATGCTTTCATCTTGTTATGAGTCAACGCGACCGCGAGTTACCATGAACACAATTAAATTAAAATAGAAAGACCTTTTAAATTCTCGTCGTTGTCATGGATTGAATATTGTGCGAGAGAAAAGACCATTATACACTAAAAAAGGCAGCTCTTTTAACGAACTTGTAATTGCGGCGAATTTCCGATTTTGAAAATCATTAAATTTCTGTTGTGTTTAGTTTTATTGCTTCTTCACACAGACTACGGTTGCAATGATCGCACCTTGAGGCGCAAAGGTTTTCGCGGGTAAGAAATTAGTCCGCGACCAAAAAGGTTGGGAAACGCTGGTTTAGTTTGACGCCCTTGAATTCTTTATCATAATCATCACGGCAAATGTTTTTACGTTTACTCATTTTATCTCGTATGAAGTTCCAGATCTGGACTGAATTTAAAGTTTAATTTAGCGGTATATTCATGTGTTTTCTAAATCACTTATTCTTGACTAACTGCAAAGTCGAAATTAACACGTGCTGAAATGCTTGGGAAGTAGACAGTCGCTTAGAACGCCAGAAAACTAAATCAGTAGGCTACTGCTACACTTATCAAATCTATCAGATCTCGAATGGTTCTACTCGTCAACTGCAAAGCTTTCATTCACTACTGTATTTTGATTCGTGTTACACAAAAAGATCATTGCCGGTAGGCTCTTGTTTTGTCACTGTGGTAATTAATTTGATGTCATTACGTCACGTCGAATACGTGTAGCAATAGCAATCAATGGACCTTTCCCCGAGCATCGACTTCCTTGTTTACTTCGTGACATTGGCCAATCAGCCAGATGCAAAAAGGGACGTAACAATCCCCTCTTTTCGCATCCGCTCAGACACTTTTCTCACTCAGACAGATTTTCAAGCGTAGTTGTAAACATTACCTCGTTTTCACGTTTTTGAATTCTATTCGTTAGTTTTCAGTTGTGTTTCGGAAATTTAATTAAAAATCAGATAATTTAATGATCACTATGTCTTCCTAGGAGTTTTAATTTAATTGCAGTAATAAAAATAAGTGTAGAAATAGCTGTGATAGACTAGCCTGAAATACTTACCGGTTCTTTTAAAAAATAGATTGTTGTATGCGATGAATCATAATGATAGTTTGAAACACATACCCCATTTTACAGGCGCCAATTCGCAATAGCACTCTTAAAATAGCCCGGAAAATTTTGCAATAGGAAGTATAGGAAGAATTTTCCGAGGGTCAAAGGTCGGGGAAAGGTCCATAAGGTTTTAATCATTTCTAGCAAATCCATTGTCCGAATTGACCCCAAACTAAGTGCTCGATATAAAAATCTCTCCCCCTAAAATAAGGACAAAAATAAGAACACATGTCAAAATAAGGACGTTTCTTATAGAAATAAGGACGAAAAAGTTTTCTAAGACCAAGTCCTTCAAAAACTATAGCCCTAGGAAGAATTAAACTGTAAAATCATGTGAATAACACGAACTTGTATTTTTGAAATAACTGATAGAACTTGCGATGTATAAATAATACTCACTTGCGCTATAAAAATATTCGAATTACATACTTCACAGTTAATTTGTGGAACTAATTCTGTATCAAAATTAGTAACCGTTTTTTCAAAGCCATATAATGTCGTTGTCTAAATGCAAGTCCGTACTATACGTCAAGTGCAATAACATCAAGCGCCCTCTATCGCCAATTAACTTTCGTACGAAATTTTCCACTGCATTTTTTAACTATGCGCAATCCGTATGCATTACCTAATGTACCAAGTGAATATGAAAGGTCGTGTAAGACAAAGCATATTTATTTGTGTTTGACGTAACTGAAGAATTGACATTTTTACGTGAGCGAGGTATCTAAGGTGCTAAGTATAGGAAGTAGTACTGATAAGTGTTGTAAGCTTTCTTTCTAATATAGGCTATATATACTGATTAAATATTGGATGACACGGAAATAGTAACGTCTAAAAAATAATTGGGTGTATAATCAGTGGAAATAGAAGATGGAAAACGTTTTCCTAAGTAATTTAGTTGACAAGCACAAACTCATAATATGCATGGATATAATTTTGCTAGTCTTTAGCCTTGCTGTGTTATATACGTGACGCAATACTTACGCTAAGATCCGACCGTTAACTTATACACTAGAACAGAGAAATTTCACCTTAGTGGATAATGCAAACATTTTTTCCAAAATAATACAGACTTATTTGGTCTAACGGCCATATATAACTTCAGATATATTGTAGAAAAATGTTAAATCTTGGTAACACTGGTTAAGAATGTTAGCTCATTGAGTTAATAATAAGTTTCTTTAAAGCGCTTTGCAATGAACTGCTCTGACGACATTGCTATCCAGCCATCGGTAGTGGCTATGCTGCCGTCTTCAAATTCCAATTTATCCAATAAAACATCGTTGTCTATTTGAAAGAAAAAAGCGATTGATCTCCTGGATTGCAGTCTTTTCTCTTTGTCATCAGGGACTATGACGCGATGCATCTAAGAAAATAATTTAAGCGTTTCAGTAGTGTCGTTACAATGTTCAAAATGTTAGTGATTTACGAAAATACGTGCCACCAATTCAGAAAAGCTGGTAGAAACATAAAATTTAGTATTGATCAGTAATTACATTTGTCAAGACACAATATTGTTTCTATCACTCATGAAATCGATTTCACTTTAGATACCGTTGATTTGAGTCGTCCACCAGTCCAATATTGCAGCTCGTCGCCAACGTTAATCAGGATTGAATCTGGAACATTTGATATATTCTTGTATTCACCGTCCGAATTTTTCACCTAAAACGCAAAAGCCTGGAATTTATTTAGTTTTCATATCGGGAGATGCATAATGAATTCCGGTCTGCATTTTGCCTCTCGGGATTTATCGGATATGCAACACGACAATTGCTTAATGCTATTTGAGTTCGTCCCTTTGTACGTTCATAGTTGTTACAAAGCAGAATATAATATTCGATACCGAATTAGTGATGAACCTTTCAATTCTCACAATCAATGCTCTTAAATATTACTTTATTAATAATAGAATATCTGGCAGACTTGGCACCAACCTGCAGTCCACTCAAATCATCGCCGAATAAAAACGTCAGAGATCCAAAATCAGTATGCTCAGGAAACCTAGTTTGAACTCCTTCCGATATGACGTCATCATTTACAGGAGGGTAATGAAGAAGTTTCAAAGAAGACGGGTTTCCTTCGCAATTCAAGAGATGATGTGAATTGTAAAATTTATTCTTGTCCTGTACAAACAATGGCGCGATCGTTTAACCCAGAATTGTGAAATGATAGGAATGATACTTTAATTAAATGGTGATATTAACTTGCCTTCAATTTCATAGCCATGCCCAAGGACTTGAAAACTTGTAATCCAATAAGTTTACACTTTTCTTCAAACTTTCTGATTTTTTCACTAAATCCCGGTATATTTGGCCATTTGTTGTCACAGGTGATATAGGGAACACGAAAACCTTCTACATAATCTGGTTTCTTTATATCTTTCGAATGAGATCTGATTGAAAAATTGTGTTCACTAGTTACTGTTTGCCAATTGTATACAGAAATCTCGCTCTTTTTGTACTCAGAGTATTTTGATTGTCCTTTTGCCTTGGAAAACGCTGCTGATAAGTTACCGTGTGAGAGTATATAGTGAATCTCCTATGAGACGTGGCGGGATTTCGTAGTAGTGGCACGAACAAGTAAACAGGCACGTCTGTTTATTTGAGTGTGTCGAAACTGTCTGGGCTGCAATCGCAACCTCAGCTGGGCGAACAGATAGGCAGTAAACATAACTCAAAATGACCCCATTAAGTCTGAAACGGCCTGACGAATGATAGGTGGTATACCATATTAGTAGACGATGACGTCAAATTAACATGGACACATAGTATAACAGTCTGGGGTGATACTGAGGCTTTATAGATGAACCAAAATCAAAGTAAAATACGACATTTTCTTGTAATGAATAATAAAGATTACTTTCTTGTTCCTATTGGAAGATAGGTTAATCCCAATCGACCGTTGAAAAACGTTGTCTTTTCTTCCGTGGGCAGGCCAAAAAACTTCCTCGATAAACTGTCGATTTCGAGAACATCTTCTCTGCAATCATAGGTATAAGTGCGTTTCACGATTAAGATGAACTTAGAAGCATGAAATTATTTCATACAAATTTAATTGAGCTACGCAATAAAATTGAACAACTGCAAAACGCAGTCATGCAATGCATTCATTGGTTAATTGCAACTCGACATGAAATCATATTCTGAATACAAAAGCCACTGAAGTGGGGCCGCCTCGACTGGCTAACATCCCGCAAATTTGCTACGAATATAAGTTATCTATCAATCTTTTAGTCTTAGTTAGAGTATCAACTGCCATATCCTTGTTGCTTTTTTTAAACTAGTTTGGTTCAAAAATCATAATTCCCATGCAATCATAAGGTTAGAAACGATCGAACAGTCCAGTATATATTGAACAAATGGTCAATCTGATGCACAGTGGGATATATTGCTACACGTTAGAGTACATTTGGCACTTTTTGTAGAAACGTTTCCATGCAACTGCCAAAATAGCATTCTGATAACGTCTAATGATTACTGTTGGTAACGCTTGTTATGGCATATTCCGAGTATATGCTCTACAAATGGTACTTCATTTACCTATTGCACATGTATATTATGTCGCGGTTGTTGACCGATTAGATTAAACCCACCTACCTCGTGATCACGCTTGTAGTAATATAGGCAAAACCATCCCTGGAAAACGTTTCATATAACTTCATTCCAGCTTCTGTCAACGCCGCGTTTTCACTTTTATTTTGACCATTTTCAAAGCAGTCATTGAAATCTACGATTTGTATCTCCATGCGAACGATTTACTGATAATATTTCTTTAAGTACGGCAATTGAAGGTTGATGCAGCCTACAAAAGTAGCACGATGATTTGTAGTGTGTTTCGCAATATTTGCTGATGTCTTGCCTCACTGCACAAACTTGCTTGATGGCCGGTTACAACTTTTACATTTAAAAACAAATATTGCTATGTTTGTCTAATTCCGGTACAAGACATTGGCATTTTGAATGGCAGTATAGCCAAAAACGAAGCAATTGTGAGCACATTACAATCACTCAAATATAAAATGCCGTCGAATTGCGACAATCGTACACGGGAAAATGTTATCGAGAGTTACGCCAGCAACAAGCAGTGCTAGAATTACAATCCAGTCTTTTGTTGCGTGTGTTCATCGAGGCATGTCACATGAATATTGCTGCGAGCCTTTCCAATAAAAGTGGACCTTTCTCCCAATCGAATTTCATTCTTGGACTACTGACATAATAAATACCGTGATCGGTGGTGGAAAATTTAAAAAGTTTTTGATTATAAAACAATTCTAGTTTTTTTTTAAGTAAAGGTATGAACATTGGGTAATTTTTAAATATGTGCATTTGCCTGCCTTGATTTTTTCAAAGTAACGTAGCGAAAACAATTACCGTGCCACACGGTTTACAAACATTTATGGGTGCTCCCGAAGTATGCGAACCAAGATGGCGGACATCGGAACGTAACATGGGTAACAGGTTAGGGTTGGGCGATAATTTTTTTCCAATTTTCCTTATTTTAGTCCTATTATCAGTTCGAAGACTAGCCAAGAGCCTCCCGTAGTATTTATACCTAAAATTATGGCCTAACCCTAACCTAGTACACATATTACATTCCGATGTCCGCCATCTTGGTTCGCATACTTCGGGAGCCCCCATTTATGACATAATGAAATCACCAGAAAAAAGAAAGCAAGTGTGAAATTTAATATAGGACACGGCGCATCATGGCCTTTAGACTAGAGGCCCTAAGCAGTTAAGACTTTGGTGTCTTATATATAATAACAAGAGAGCTGTGCTCGAATATATGGACACGTCACAAGGTGTCGCTATTTTTTTATTCTGACACATTAAAAACGAATTTCTTGAAGTCCACAGAAATTCTTGAAATAAGTAAAAGTAATAGCCTTCGCATATTTTAAAAATGGTTCTCATGCCTGAAGACATTTATAGAGGTTTAAGATGATACGTGAGAAGGAAAAGCAAGCAAAATTCATTTCAACCAGGCTAGCATTAAGGTCTAAATCGCCTGTCCAATCATTTCAATAAACACTGAGACCTTGAAAAACGGCTATGAAAATTTCTGTGATGCTCCTCTTCCCCCGGTGCCCTTAAGCACGTGTCTATTTCGCTTAGTGGTCAATTCAGCCCTGACTATAACATCCTTGCTTTATTACACGCCCACAAATCCATCAGCATAATAGAGAAAGACTAAATAGCGCGTCATAATCCAAACTAATATCTTCAGTAAAATCGAATACTAATAGAATCGAAGTTACGGTGAAATTCTGTTTAAACGTTGAACGACTAGCGATTTTTAACAGTATTACTGTGTGTAGTTTTGCGCAGATGTAAGTTTAACCTATAAATGACTGTCACACCTTAGATTACAGTTACACTTCATCGAAAACTCATATCGTCACAGATGTCGTAGGTTTTGGTGTACTTTTTTATCATAGCGCTTTCTGCATGCTTATGGGCACGAAATATCTCAGATTTTTAAAAAATGGTAAATTTTTGACTTCTATTCCTTTCATTGCCCCGATCCTTATCCACCGTTTCACTATAAATTCTGTACGCTTGAACCATTTTCTGTGTTTCGGTTTAAGTTTAAAATCAATACGCAAAACATGGGTTCAAAACGTAATGCAATTCATTTCAGCAGAAAAGCTCACACTTGTGTTCAATTGTATTGGGTTACTCCAGCTATTGGCATATATCTATAAAAATCTTGACAATTTTAAAATATTAATCTAATTTTATATTATTGCAGCCAACAAATATGTCAACAAATTCTATCTGTCAACGATCAAAATAAAATTATCGATGATAAGTTCAGTCTTTGCTAAAAAGAAAGGATCGATACAGTCTGTTAAGATTATTTTGCTAAGCATTCTGATGAAACACAATATCTAAACTATCTTGAGGAAAATCAATGTACACTAATTTCCTATAATTTGGCATTTCATTCTTTTCGGGTCAATTTATAAATATTAAGGTTACATCTGGCAATCTGAATTTCTGATAAGAGAAGTTTAGAAAAAAAATAAACTCGATTATGTGCGAAACTAGGCCCTTAAAAAGACTTATTTAAACGGCAACACGTTGAATGTAATTCAAAATAAAAAATATACGCACGCTTTTTACAGATATATATTGTAAAAACATCTCATTTATATTTATACAAGTGTTCGAATTATGAGATATCTATACGAGTTTTTCAACAACGAAATCCTCCGGTAACTTCCAAACAAGCTCCGTTTACATATGAACTTTCTTCTGATGCTAAAAATAAACAAGCGTTAGCGACCTCTTCTGGTTTACCAAGTCGCTGCATCGGTGTTTGGGATATGAATCTTTCGCCGATGTTTTCGCAAGATCCGGCTAGCATTGGTGTGTCAATTCCACCTGGTAAAACGGCATTGCACCGAACTTTATGCTTTGGATACTCTAATGCAATTGTTTTCGTCAATCCAACCACTGCGAACTTTGACGCACAATAACTGCCAGCTTGAAAACTTCCTCTGATTCCGGCAATGCTTGAAATGTTAATCAATGATCCCCTATTCCCAGCATTCGTTTCATTGCTCATTGATGCTATAAATTTTTTTGACATCAGAAAAACTCCAGTTAAATTGACTTTGATAATCTCATCAAAGTCTTTTTCGGGTATCTCGTTAAAAAAGCATGATTTCAAAATGGCGGCACAGTTAACTAAAATTGACGCTTTTTTGTTGAGATTCTCTTGCGCTATTTCGAACGCTTTTGCAACTTCTTCTGACAAGCTAACATCGCATTCGATAAAACAATGTTTGTTTCCAAATTTTGTAGGTAAGTATTTCACTGTTTCTTCAATCCCGATCTTGTTGATATCAAGAACTGCAACACTGGCACCTTCTTTTGCAAATACTCGACAAATTGCTTGTCCTATTCCACTGCTACCGCCTGTTACGATAGCAGCTTTCCCAGCAAGCCTTCCAGTATTCATCGTAAAAATTTTTTCAAAATTTGACCTATTGCTGCCAGTGGAATTAATTCCTAATAAGAGACCACACCAGCCTTCTTGGCTTCTCAAACTATTTTAGAAATATGTACTATCGCAACTTTAATGAATGGGACGTCTCCCGCCGATATGTACCGTGCTGTAATACATAGATATGTAAACAACTTGATCGTTGGCTACAAATATACCTATGCCCAGCATACCTATATTTATTGAAGGTTAATTTACCTGAGTGTCCCTTAACGGCTATATACACATCTCATATAAAGATTATGTATAGGACATTACATGAATTTAATTTTCCCATTGGCAAAATGCATCTACAGTATAAACATCATTGTTTTGGTTTCATTAACCTTGTTTTATCTATATGTGCAATTATTAATGTCAATATATTTGTTAAGAAATCAATATGGATGAAACCAAAATCAAGCTTACTAGAGAAGCTCAAAGCCAGGTCACGCTCAAGAAAAAAAGAGACCCATCAAGAAAATAAGATAGACCTAAAAATCTGACCATCTATAAGCGAAGTAATTAGTTACCACTGAATCGGCCGGAGCTAATCAGTTTGAATTGTGGTCGTACATTACACGCCAGTAAATTTGAATTGGCTCGTAACTTGAAGCAGTTCATGTCATATCGTCAGGGATACTAAAATACGTTATTGAATTCCATAGAAATGAAGTTCTGGATTGGACCTTCTGCCAGAAAATTTCTTCTGTCCAGAGTTGAGGGTACAATAACAGTAAACGGATGAGGCCAATCGAGCAAGCTGACTGAAACCTTTACTTGGAGGGTCCGAATGCACAGCTTTTTATATATAATATCTGTAAAATAAATATAACAAGCCATCATGCAATGCCATGAAAAAGTGTGAGCTGATTCTATTTGATAGTCTCGTATAAATTCGGTCAAGAAGGTATTTCATACAAGGGCGTATTATTGGATTTATACAAGAAAAATATGTACTGGTGGGTGCATTAATGGTTGTGTCAAAACATGAGATAGCCTATTTCTAGTATGGGAAACCACCGGTCAATAAAATAGACCAACAATGAAATGCTGGAAATCAGCAAACATTACTACCAACACCATGCTTGTCCATCCTGATTATGGTTGAGTGGTTGAGTCAACGGTTAATGGTCGAGTCAAAACATGAGATAGCCTATTTCTAGTATGGGAAACAACCGGTCAATAAAATAGACCAACAATGGGATGCTGGAAATCAGCAACCATTACTACCAATCCCATAATGGTGTTTCTTCCGTACCAGAGATGTTTTAACTTTCAGAGAGCACTTGCGAAACACCCCTTGATACGCTTAAACGTGCTTCGGAGCCCTGAGCATTAAATCTGTTTATTTGTGCCACCTACCTTTCCGCGTATAATATGACGTTATGACATATTATTTAATTATTGCTTGACTGCAACGACAAGCCCTAATTATATCATGGAAATTGACCATCGTCTGATCTAGTCTGTGGTCGTTATTTTTATAATTTTGCTGGGGTGCCAAAGGAACATTTTGTGCCGGAGGTTACTACAATAACAATTTACATTCCAAACATAAAATTAGGAATTTTTGAATTTAAGATTACGAAATTAGATAAAATTCCACACAGTTTAATCTCAGCATTTGTATCATGCTGGGATGTTAATAGATTTATTTGGTAAATTTCAGTTTATCTGCCTACTTGACACAGGGCTAACACAATAGTCTTTTAAGTTTTGTCCTACAAGCACAGCCATTCTCAATATTCATGAATCAATTCGATTGATCTCCTGAAAAACGCTGACACGGTAATACAAAACTTCCTGCATAGGCACCGGCCTACGCTTTTATTTTGAATAGATCAAATGAAGTCGACTAAAGTACTATAGTATAAGGTAACACAATATTGAAATGCGGTGCTTTATACATCATCTTGCACCAACACACGGCGAACTCATCAATCATTCCGGTTATCACCGATAATTACAAATTAAATGGCGCTAAGGGCATAGAATCGACTGGCTAGCTATAGGGGTATGAAATTGATCTACGAAGAATACAAATGCACTATCGAAACTGAAAGTTCCATAAAAAACGCGAGGCAAGCAAGTGGTAGAAATGCTTTAGAAATGCAGGGCTTTATACAAAGGTCCAACAATGCCACTTCCTGCTCGCATCGGGCTTATAATATTATTCACACACATACGTCATTTCGCTGGAAACCGCTTAAATGAGCGTTACATATTGCACGACTTCAGCTCTGTTTCGGGACATCTCCCAGACAAATACAAGTTGACTCAAGTTTTAGAAACAGAAGTATAATTGCTGAACCAGTCCGTATACAAAGTCGATTCATATACCGCATTTAAATCGAGACTTGAGACGGTAGAAGATGGGAGGGAAGCAAACTAAGATTAAAAAACGACGAAGCAAGTCGAAAAAATTAATAACTACTAAACTTGATATGCTAGAAACACCAGATCACAAGCCAAAAATTATATTGCTTGGTACTGGAGGTTCGGGAAAGACTACAATCGCAAAACAAATGAGAATTTTGGCTCAGGACAGTTTCTCAGAAAAAGAAAGGAACGACTACAAAAGTACTATATACAATGGAATGTTAAGATCTATAAAAACTTTATTACCGGCTATGAGTGCTTTGAAAATAGCATTTGAGAGCAATGAGAGACTATCAGATGCTCAGATTGTTTTACACGAGAATTATGTCGAGATATCAGAACTTTCTCCGGAATTGGGTACGGCAATGAAAAACTTGGTTTGTGATTCTGGATTGAAATCATGCTTTGAAATGTTAGACAATTTTCAAGAAGAAGAATTTTTCACATATTTTTCGAAGGAAATTGACAGAATAACAGACCCGGCATATGTACCGACTCTTGAAGATATTTTACATGTTAATATAAAATCTACTGGTATTTTCACATATGATTGCTCGTACGAAGAGTTAGATTTTACATTCGTGGAAACGTCGGGAAGACGCACGGAAAGAAAGAAGTGGATTCATACTTTTGACGAAGTGGATATCGTACTATTTTGTGTATCAATGTCTGATTATAATCAAGTATTATTAGAAAATGAAGAAACGAATTGTATGACAGAAAGCTTGAAACTTTTTCAATCTATCTGCAATAATACTATTCTCAAGGAAAGCAAGTTTGTTCTTTTGTTGAACAAGAAAGATGTTCTGAATGAAAAAGTAAGGAGATGTGCATTTGGACAACATTTTGATGAATTCAAAGGAGAGAACGCCTACGAAACAGTTTCACTGTACATCAAAAACATGTTTGAAGATGTTATCGTAAACAAAGAAAAACGAGAAATACACACTTTCTTCACATGTGCTACGGATACAGACGATTTTCGTGCTATACTAGACGAACTACATAGACTTATGACTGAAAAATCACCATCTGGCAATTTTTTAAAATAATTTTTATTGGGAAATTCAAATAGTCTCATTTAAATATGCAATATTTTTTGTACTTTAAAAACTTTTTAACCTGTAAATTAGGTCGTCCAATGAATCCCTGTAATTTTTCAAGTGGAAAATATTTAAGAAAATCAATAACCATTTGAATGAATATCATTTAGTTACTTTCGTGAAGGATAAAAAGAGTGTAGTATACTTGTATACGTTCAGTACCTGAAGTAGAATTCCATAGCAAATTCTTAAATCATACAAGCCGTGTTTTATCGTCAGCTGAGAATGATTCGTTAAGCCATCCAATCAATTCGTTAAGCTTTTCGATCATCCACATTTTATGTATTGAACTATGTATGACTTCGACTTCACCATATTATACAAATTGGCATAAAATACGATCATGCTAAACGTCGACTCCACTACAAGATCCGAACCCTTGATAGAAATGAATCAACTTTTACTTACAGATTCGCATATAATTTCAGTATTAACCTTGAACGGTGGGAAAAATCTTATTTGCGGAGGGCCCAATTGATAAAAGTACTTAATGCTTTTGAAAGTCCGTATCATATACTTACTTTTGGTTGAAATTTAACATGTAAAACATTCCGAATCAGAGATTTTCAAAAAAATATTCAATATTAAGTAAAAACATGAACTGAGACAAATTTATTTGTGCTTGATTAGGTCTCTTGCTTATCTATGCTCATTTAGGGTCTTAGAACAACCAGCCACAATGTCGCCAACTTTTAATTGAGAAAATTAACTGTGACGTCACAGTTACTATTCACATTCAACATAACAGTATCGTATGTAATGGCATTTTGAACGAGGGATTCAAAAAAAACTCAAAATTAATTTTACAGTGCATAGTTAGATATTTTAGATTAACTTAAATTTTGTATATAGCCCAGTAAGAGTGTTTCACAATTTTCTCCAAGAGCAGGGGGCTTCACAAAATGCTTATCCACTTTACCCATCCTTGCCCTAAACCATAAAAATACACTTTTCGCTTTTGGGCACGAAATGTACCTATAAATCGGTTTAATAATATATTGTTGTTAAAATTCTTTATCATGTTCTCGTTCATGTATTTGTTGGTATGGAAAAAACACTGTTCCTTTTAATTATTGAACTATTTTCTTTGAAGTTTTTAAAGATGGTCGCTAGAAGACTATTAGTTTTATTTATTCCCAAATGTTGAGATAGATATTTCATTCAAAATTTCTCTGTATTATTTTTTATTTGTGGGAACACTGTTCTTAATCCACCAAGCGTGACGGCTGTCTTGCATTTTAATTTTGCACAAACTTCTTATTTTATTCGTGAATTTCTCAGGGATAGAAAAGTATTGAAGTGTACGTTCTGCTTTTGCAACTGCAATGCAAATGCTCGTATTTATAATATATTTATGATTATTAATTTAATAAAGAAAGTTAACATAGTGTATTTTGTCATTTGGTGAACAAAAGAAGCTGTTTCAATATTTCTGTAATTTCTTGGTATATTTTTTCTTATCATGTTTTTCACATTTAATGTCAATAATTTAATTTCTTGAATTTCATTTTCTGGTTTATTTATATTTCATTGTCTTTTATTCTCATTTCATAAAGCAAATATAATTTGAATGTACAAACTTTTCATCTTGTTATTGGAATAAGTTATCTGAATATGAGTACTCTTTCTTTACCCTCTGAGAGACGTGTACTGAGAATAAGCATTTTCTTCATTTAAAGTCTCCAACGAATTCTTGCAATTAGGGTTATTAACGTAAAATAGAAACAGTGAATGCCTACTTTTAAGAATCTTTATAATAACGTAAGTTTTTTGATATTTCAATCATGCAATTTGGGTAAAACCTAAATATGAGTTGCAAATCATTATTCTAATTCTAAGTGTTGTATATTCAACATACTGTAATTGATGCTTTAAAAATGTGCGGACAAAATTCAGTTTGTTACCGATTTACATCAAAATGAAACTTTTGCCATCAAACGTATAATCGAAGGTCTTCTCTACCGTTAAATCACTTTCCTGGAATGTTGTCTTTGCGAAAAGTTTTAGAAAACAGCGCTTGTGAAACTGAAGTATAAATATTGTTATATCATCCGCTCTATAGAAGTTCCTAATATACAAATATTTTTCTTATATGGCTAACTTCAACCCGGACCTAACGTTGCTTCGCTTTGCTTATTGGAAACGAAGTCGACCCATTGATGGTTTTGCTGGACTCTTGTTGTTGTAGTGATTGATGCTGATCGCTTTTCTTCCCAGACAATGAATCAGATTTCAGATTTTTATTACTTCAAGGTGGAAGAGGTTGATAGACTAGAAGGCTAATATTTTTATTTAAAAGTGTGACCGAATATTTCACCACAAACTTTGTTGTATCAGTGGCATTAAAAAATGAAAACTTTTTATTCTGTATTGGTCGACCGCCTTCATGTTGCCTGCTTGTCCGTCAATCTTTTCAAAAAACTCAGTGCTCTTAGACCTTGCCTTACCCGTACCGAAGCGCGACAGTTGTATATATATATATATTGAGCATAACCCTCATGTTTTACAGATATTTAAAAGATTGTGATATTGCATTACGAATTTGCCGAACAGAAAGCACAATATATATATACTCGCGCTAAATTGGAACTATTTTTCCTCCGTTGAATGTTACTTTTCATCAGGAAAGTTGCAATTCCTATGCCCTTGGTCATCACTCTTCAAGTGGAAATTTGAGAAATAAGTAATATATAGCATTGAGAATAATGGTTAGGTTATCAGTATCAACTCATTTCAAAATTGTTTTATAGAGTGGCTTTTCTATTAAAATGAATTGCCGATTACTGCTAACTTGACGGCATTGGATCTAGTCGTATTTGCTCTGTATCGCCACCACGTGCTGAAACTTTTATACGCGATGTCGGGACCGATCACGCCTGTAGAACAGGAGTCTGATATTGCTAGTATTGAAGCCGGAGCTCGGAGACTTCTTTTCAGATTTCCCAACACCGGAGTCGAAAATCGATATTGTTCATTAAATAAGGATTTGACCAAATCACAAATCCGCTACGAAATATTGCTACAGGAATCTGCTCAGATTCTCTTTTTGATTCAATTATCCTGAATATTCACATTGCTACGTTATCACCTCACTACGTCGTAGAGAAAGTTTAATAACGGATGCAACCACGTGAAAGTGTCTAAAGGAAATTTATATTTGACACTCAAATCGACCCATGACACTTGAGCTTCTGCTACCGGTACTTTTCCGTTATAGTTATCATATCAACTCTGACTTTGCTTTAAGTAAACTAGTGTTAAGGATCCTAGCCAGGTAGGTTTTCAACCCAATTTCACCCTGATTCGTATTTGTCCTTTTTATACTTTTTTCTTCATAACCGTAAATATAGTCGAGTTCACAAACAAACTTGTACAACAATTTCCTAACTTCTTCTGTTAATAAGGCCACACGCTGTATTATTTATGAAAGAGCTTTTATTTATTAGTTTAATAACCTTGAAATATTAAACCACGTTTTGAGCGTATATTAATATCATAATAGTATCATCTGTACATTTAAAACATAATAAAGCATGAAGATAATACATGCATAACAAATAAAAAAGAACCAACATCGCTATATTTTGTAGTTTTGTGACGAATATATCCATCTGATATATCAACATAATATCATCTTTAAAACGCTTATAACCGCTACAAATTATTCAGATGAAATAAAAATGAATGTGGCATAATTAAATTGTAGCCGGAAAACTTTCCTATCATTATTAGTAGTTTAGATACAGATTCGAAATATCGCAAGAATTAACAAAAGTTCATAATTTGAATTTGCCTAATGTAAAGTTGTGAAATTTTGGCTTGTAAAAGTTATTTTAAATAACCACTTAAATTCCGACTATCTATGGGTAGTAAAGCGGAGACAGACGGCAAATAATGTTGAGCATGTTTTAAGAATACACTAACACTTGTATGAAATGCAGAGAAACTATTCTGACATCATTATAACAGTAAACTTAACAGCGACAATAAAAAAATAATATGTTTGAAATTTTTTCTTCTAAAACGGATGAATCTCCAATGTAAACTTGCAGTGAAATTCAAGAAAATTTACTAATTTCCGTATGCAGTGTATAATATTACTTCAAATTATACATTTAATGCTTCTAAATAAAAAATATATAACAGTGAAAGAAAACAAATAAACATCATGTTCAGAAAATAAAACGTCATAAGCCGAAAGAAACGTAAATAAGTTTAAAGAAAGCAATGCGTACACAATTCCGTTTTTTTCGTATTTCATCTTGTGAATGGAAAGTAAAATCCAAAATTATTTTTAGTTCAGGCTGATAAAAAAAACTTATCAACTCTATATTTTGTAAATGAATTTCAGATATTTTGTAAAAGAAGTATAGCAATTTGTAAATGATAAATAATCATTTTTTTAATATATTCCCATGTTTTACATTGGATGTTTTGTGTTCGCGCGTTTGCTACTTGCAGGGCAACATGTTTACGGGCTTCGATTTGCCCACACGTTGGTCAAAGATGAAATAATCGGGGCTCAAGCTTTTCCCTAACATGTGATTTCAATATTACTTGATCTCAGCAGTAAACATTGTTAAAATAGGAAAGAGTACTTAATGAAATAAATCGACTAATATAGAATGCGATTCATAAAAACATGAAATTCATCTATCATTTCAATGAAAAATAATTGTAAATTTAACAATAGTTAAAAGTATTTCGTAATGTTTTCAATCGCTCTCTAACCAAGTCCAGATATCCCTAATTTAGTTCAGTAGAAGCAACGAATTTATAGCGAAATTCTTATTTTCGAGATATGTCATGATTAAACCAAGTTTGATTATTTGGTCAAATATTCATTTACTACACCGAAATGCAATACTATCAGGATATTTATTTGCACCTGTATTTTTCATCAAAACATTGGGTAAGGGAAAATATGTATAAATTACTATAGAAGACAAGAAAAAGTTAATAATAATGATATAAGGAAGTAGACATGATAGTCGGAAAAGTTGAAATGAAAAGAAAACGAAATTTAAGACGACTTCGTTGAAAATTTTTTACAAAAATGAACTGACTGAATTATAAGATGTCTTGAGCCAAGTTTAATAATATGAAACTCATCAATAATTCTAACGAGCAGTTAAATGCTGAAATTTAGCACAACTCATTACATGAATAGTGAAAAGTTATTGTTGCGGGTTTAGCTCTTGCCGAATTGATTTCAACTTGGATGATAAGAAACGTAGAAAAATCGCCGTTGTTTAAAAACAATATTTCAAGAAGGCACACGAGAGATATAGCACAAAAATTTGCATAATAAAAATCTAAAGCAGTTTTTTATGTCCTTTTGCTTCAGTTTGAAATAAACTGTGTAAAACAATACACTCTCGCCCGCAGGTCATGATGGGTTGATTTGTGTTTTTATTTGCGGTACAAATACCCCATATATTCTCCACGCCGCTTATGCTTTTCAAGACAAGCACAGTCGACTTCGCCATTTCTCTAAAAGTATATTTAACCTTAAAATAACCAGTCTAAACCGGATCTGTCCGGTACTTCTATTGATACATTACAGTAATCGGTTGCATCATTGTGGTGGGATCTATTATCGACAGAGGCATTGACATTGACATAGGTACGGTGGGTGACGGGGTAGATACTGGAACGTATGTTGCGGATGGAGCCGGGGCAGCTCCGTTCGTCATAGAAGGGGGTGAAGACTGAGATCCACGTACATTTGACAACGGTGCTGCGGCGTACATGCCCTGAAAAAGATTTTTTTTATGATGAATACTTAAAACAAATACCCAACTGCCGAAATTCGGTTATAACTTGTTGGATTAAATGAGTATAATCAATGCCCAGAAATTGATTTAAAGTTTTTTTTACCATACTGTGAATTTCATTGCTTTGTGTTTAAACTTCTTTTAAAGGGAAATTGCAGAGATAAAACGACAGTATTTGAACTTGCGTTCATTTTTTAAAATGAAATAATGGGAAATTTCATTTTTCAATTTGAATCGATTTGTTTTATTTAATTAGCACAATGAAACTTTTCCAGATACCAGTCGAAAGAAAAGACTGAATTGTGTCAAGAATAAATTAGCTGTTCTGAATGAAAACTTGAGAAAAAAAGAAAGATTTCTTTTTTCACAGACTTTATACAATTTTGATCAAGCTTGGAGGTGATTGTGTAATTTCTATAGCGACTTTGTTTCAAGTACACTAAAAGTCCCAACCTTTTATAAGGAACATAATTAGAGTAATAATGACAAGAAAAGAATCGGCGGGTTATTATAATAACACAAATCCCAGACTGATTTTTGTTGCGCATTCGGCCATTGAATTATCAAAATACTAAACTTTTATATTTTGTATAATAAATTATTGTGCAATTAAATATATATACAAGCTATTTTTGAAAGTCAAATCAAGTCAAATTTTCAATATAAACGGGAAAACAAAGAGCAATCGATATACAGACAACAAAGGGCCAAGAAATTTGTAAAGTAAATTTGAATGTTCCACTCAGAAGAAACTCGAAAACTGAATTATAAATTTGGTCATAGATCATTAATATAGACAAGGTGGCATATTTGCCTTAAATGACCGGATTATAAGAATCTTACGATAATATTCTATTTGATAAAATGTTTACGAAAAAACGATCAATTCATTTTCATTTACTAAAATACTTGTTCGGCCCTTTAAATTCTTTTATTGACAGATCCTCTTATCAGAAAGGCAAACAATATTTAGGTGTTTTGAGCTGCAGTAAGTATATTAAAAGTATGTTTGCATAAGCGTGTCTATATGCTTGTATTACCACCTAATATACGGGACGAAGGTCGTAGTAATTGCATGTCGCATCGCAAAAGATTATTTGAGAAAAAGATATTCGCTGACTGAACAAAGAGAAATTTGTTTGCTTAAATCTTGAAAAGAATTTTGTGATCAGCACCGGGAGATTTTTTACGGACATCGTGGAAAGCGCCGTCGTCGTCAGTGACGACTCATCACATACTTAAAATATTGAAAAGGAAAGGAAAGATCGCCAAGAACAGAATTTCTCGAACTTACGAGCTACGCATGACCCGTGCTTAACGCTTAATTTTGAAAATAGTGAAATGGTTCAGACTGTACGTATAATGATATACATTGGTAACTTTAATTTGATCAATAATCCTATCGCATTGAACACGTCTTATATAAAATATATTGATGTTATCATACATACCGAAATCTAACAGGCATTAATAATATAACTACTTTAAAAGTGTTTTATTGCAATTTTGTAACAGCACGAGGCTAAGAATGAGTGGATGATCATATGGACTCTTTTTTAATATGACCTCTTTGTCAGACTTTCACTCCCACATAGTATACACATACCGAAATGTATTGACGTAAGCGTTTTGCATTCAATTATCAACGAGGTCGCTGACTATGTTTGTACAATGCATTTATGTGCAGAATTTTAGTTACTCATTCACCATTATGCAACGGGTACTGACAGTACCATGGAGATAAAAAAAAACTGCAAACAAATAATATTTGCCACTGTCGAAATTTTGAACTACCGTGATGGCGGTATCGATGCTGCGCAATTATATAAACAGACACGGTACGTATAAGCCACGCACCATATTATGAAGTGAACAATTGTACTCAAAAAGTTTCGGCCTCCAGTTCGACAACACTGACAACATGATATATCATAGTTCTCGTTTACATGTACGCCTGTTAAACGTCTAGGTATTTCTAATTAAACCTTCCTTGTAAAAGGATGTATACGAACAAATTAACTAAATACCTGGTAAGCTCCGGTCTGTGGAATCACCGCTGTAAATGGGACAACAGAAGTTTGATTTGGATCTGGTTGGACGACTAATTGCGATAAAACATATTCAGCAGCATACGACTTTGCTTCATCTATCGTTGTACAGAGTTTATTCGGCTGAAAACAAAAACGAGGTAGATTAAGGATTGTTATGTACCATTTCTATAGATGTATGTGTATTTCTATTCAAGACTTTGATGTAGTAATAAATGGCAACATTTTGATCCTGAAGGTCTATATTTAAATGTCGAAAAATCCATTTTGCCCATTTGTTTCTAGGATTTTGAACAAAAATCATTTTTGCCTGCCATGATTACAAACGCTCAACAACCGACATTGCATTGTCAAGGTGATGGAATTGAAATAGCTTTCACCGCTCTAATCTGCTGGTGTATATACCAGCTATTATAAAGCAGTGCAAATTGAAAAAACGCCTTGAATACGATGAATTTACTCATATATCTATACCTGAAAATATGGCTGGTGTGGGTATAATGTCGCCAGGGCTGGAATTGAAACTTTATACACATAGAGTTGTCTGCCTTCTGGTCCTTGAGTTGTCATTAGTTGATACGTTGGAATGCCTAGCATCTGTTTTTGGCATAAATCTTCTAAAATTGCAACCGCTTGTGGGATCGCTGAACCCGTGACGGGTGGAGGAGCCACCAACGTTTGTTGAGGCGCTATGGCACTAATTGTCTGCGGAGCACATGCCGCTGCATAAGCTGCTGCCACGGCCGCGGCGTTTTGTTGCTGAGCACCAATGTTTTGAACGGGCTTATATAACGCCAAGGAGCCTGGTGCGGCAGCAGTTGGTGGAAGCATTTGTCCTGATGGACTTAGTTCTATAATATTGCCGTTAATATCAACAACCCTTTCCCCGGGATTATTTTTTGCATAGTAACGCCCGTATGTTGCTTTTCCTGCGCTGTAACCAAGATAACTGCTCCTGTTAGCAGTTCCCCTCCCGCGACCTCCCCTTAAGGCCCCACCCCGTGTTGGGTAAATACCCCTAGTGTTGGTTGTGAGATTGTATTGACCAAGTGGATAATATGCCATATCTGGTTGGTATACACCAGCCATGGTTTGTGGATAAACGACCATGCCCCCTTGGGTCATGACAGGTTGGACCTAAAATAATAGAATAATATTAGTGAGAAATACATAACAGAAAGCAAAAAAAAAAGTTTCTGTACCAAATACTATATCTAATCTTTTTAAAATCCTATATAAATGAGGCGGCCATTCTTTCAGTGATACTGATATCTTATTCGCATAAAGGCCACTTCGAATGAACATAAATGAGCTATCTTACCAGCGTCGAGGCAACGGAAGGCTGAGCCTCAACAGTGGTGCCCGGAGTCGCTCCCAATACTTTGGCTCCGACCTTTGCCAGTCTGTTGTAATCACTTTTGTCGACCGGTTTAGCGAGAGTAACTTCGATTTCTGTTCCGTCAATTTTAGTTGCATTTAGTTTATTCATCGCATTCATGCAAGCTTCTCGATTTGAAAAATGAACAAAAGCATAGTCGCGTATTTTCTTAACCCTTTCCACTGTTCCGGGGTGAAATTGACTGAAAACTTTCTGCAATGAGAACATAGAGTCAGTTACATTTTGTCAACAAACGAAATTTCAGCCAAGTTGAACTCAGCCAACGGTTAATCCAATGTTTAGTTCAAACTTATTTGTTTACCTAATATTGCCTTACGTGGTATATATATTGTGTCAAATTTGTTGTAGATCATACCGATTCCCTGTTATTTGAAAAATATTCTTATTATTTTGATTTTTTCTAACAGTGAGTACTAAATCGATTTATCGAATGAATACATGACGACAACAGTCGGTGGTATTTTTGTATTTGATTTTCAAAATCGATTTTACAGGTTTGATTGTTAATAAAACAGATATCACTTCGTACCTCTAGTAAGCATGACGATGCAAATATTATATTTGACTGTCACCTGGTAACTCCTGGAACAAAAAAGTTTTATTATATTGTCCATACCTGTATGGTATCTTCTGTGGTATCTAGCATCAAGTTTCTGACGTAGAGAACTTTGACTTGGTCCATGATGTCCTGGTCCACTTCCTGTTCCGGTTCTGCCCAATCGACCGCGATTGGATGACCCCACAGTTGAATTCTTCCTGGTATTAACTTTCGTCTGGCCATGGCGGCGGCGCGGTGGCTGTCATATTCGACGAAAGCAAATCCACGGTTTTTAGACTTATCGGAAGCACTTGGATAAACAATAACGTCAACGACGCCCTCGGTTACTTTTGTCATTTCGGCATATATTTCGTCTTTCTTTTTGGTTTTGGGTATTCCCCCAACGAACAATCGGCAATTGTCGACGCTGTAGCAAACCCCCAATAGTCTTCCCTTTCGAATTTCGTAGTTATTAAGTTTTCGCACCGCCTCTTTTGCATCGGTTTTACAAGTATACATGACGAATGCATACCCGCGGTTTTTGCCGTCAAAGTCCATCATAAGTCGCATTTCGTACAACTTGCCGACAGTCTCAAACACGGGTACGAGTTCGTCTTCAAATACGTCACGTGGAATCTTGCCGACGAAAACTTCGCTTCCTCTCGGTGGCGATCTGTTGTTCCATCCGGGGGGTGGCCCACCGTACTTTCGTTGTCCATTCTCTTGAAGCATGTTATACCCAGTACGTTTCATTAGTGCTCTGAGTGCCGCTTCGTTTGGTGCACCAGCAATTCCCTCCACTCCATTAGTGCCGATTTCAGAATTAGGCATTTCCGCACCGACACCATTCATTTTAGGCGCGCTCTGTTCCAAAATTAAATCTTCGGCAGTCATCCTAATAGGAGAAATAAATAAAAGGTCAAAAATTAAATATTTTTAAATATAATTCAAGAACAATTCCTGATTGAAACATGACTTGCTATATCGGTCAATTCTTTTTTCTACACCTTGTCTATCGGGAAATAATTCAGATAATTATAAACCACGTTAAAATTATCAAGCACTAAGAGATACCAAGTACTAATAGCAGACGTAAGATTTGATGCATAGCCCCAATTTCTCTACAAACTTACGCCATGGGCTAGATATATCAACATAGCAAACTAAATGTATATATATCAGAAACTACACATACTATACTGGGGATTCGTACTCTGTATACAATGTATAAATGCCGTAAATGCATAATGTTGAAGATTGCCATAGACAGAGATATGGTATTTGATTATACTATTAGATCAAAAATTCAAATCTATATTTTTACGAATCAAAAGTTTTCAAACAAGCACGCTCTCTAATTCGATTATAATTTGCTTGAATCGGAATTAAAATCAGGGGGTATAAACATAATATTTTATTAGTCTGAAAATCATGTAAATCTGGAATCAATTTTTTCATACGAATAGATAATACGAAATTCCTAGAAATATTTGAACGATTAACCAAAGAATCCACGACGCAAGCGCGGGGTACAGTCACATGACGTAATTTAATTAAGCGGGTGTTCATTAATTGCGCGAAAACGACCGGGAACAGATTATTAGCCAACAGAAAATATCGTTATAACGTCAGCTATGCTGAAACTAAACCTGAATATCTATCATCTTGATTGACAAGAATAATGGTCTGTTATTGGCGGTGCATGGTGAGTTCTTTTTATTGTCTATTTTACTCTCGTGCTACTCTACAACTTGCCAAAAGTTAGTTTATCGCCCTGAACCCATTGCTACATTAACGCTACACGTGGACCTTCTGGTCTAATGACTCTTCCATGTATGCGAGTCGCAGTGGCGGACGTTGCACTCGTGCAGAGTTGCATTGTTGCAAAATCCGTAGTGAGCTGTGCCGTTTGTCACTTTTATGCTATTATCACTAATGTAAGCATTAAAGTTGAATTAAATCGGAGAAGGCAAACAAGCACGTCAGTTGGTACCTGTCGCAAGCTACCGGTACCCGTCCGGTTGCAAGTGAGTAAAAGTTAATTGTTAACTTTACGACTATCTGCATGGTTATACAAACACATTAAATGTTGCATTACGATGTCACCATTGTAACAAAATTAATGTATTTTCACATTGCTTTGCTTGGTCTTTCAGGCTCTAATGCCATAAATTGTTGGCCTTTCTGTAGTAATTGAGTACTCAGGTATAACTGAGATGAATATGCGCTGTAAAGGTACTGCCGAGCTAATGCATGTGCAATTACAATACCATACTCCCAATATATTTCTGTACTACACTGTCCTCATAACCCAAATTACGTTTTATGCGATATGATTCCATGCTATGTGCAATATACGCTTGAAAAATACTTGGAACAGTTTTATGCCCAATTATGTTTTTATCATACAATATCCTGTTTCATGATATCACTCAGCGCACCACATTTTCTTTGTGAATCAAGCTAGTAATTTATACTGCACGCAGCTTTTACTGTAAAATTCGAACCATTCGCTAAACGCGTCCATAACCATAATATTTGTTAAAGGAAACAAGCAAGTAAGTCTACTCTTTAAGAACAAAGCCTGTTGAATTTGTAATATATATTATACTTATATATTGTATGAACAAACTAATGTTGGAGTGAGTAATATGCCTTCGATTATATGTTAACGACATCGGTATCTCTTATTTACTGAACTTTATACTCAATGAATGCAAAATAACGATTTTAAGCAATGCTGCATATAGTATAGTATGCCACGCCTTGGCCGCACCCATTTTCAGCTCCCAGCTGAATTTACGACACAATCTCGCTTAAATGAAGATCTTCGATACTCTCATCACCTCACTTAGGTTCATCGAAGTCTCATCTTGGGCTCCTTCATAATTAGTCAGTAAAGCAGGAAAGCTGTCTTCAGAAAGTTGTTTATATAAATATCAGTAAATGATGAAAGCGAGCAAAGGAAACTCTCCCACATATTTCCGCCATGTATAGAGCCACCCACGACTCACTGTCAATAAGAGTGTACTTTTATATTGAAAGCTTTCGTTTTTCAGTTGATAGACCGCATAATTTAGGTTTAACAAAAAAGGGAAATAACTCTGCGAACTGCGGCTACTTTGCATTTCATGTATACGGTTTACAGACGGCTGTTGACACTTTTTGGGATACTATATTCAGTCATGGACTTTTTACAAAGAAGCAGATTTACAGTTTTCTAAGAAGAGTAACACAACATGAACCTTGGCACGTTTTTTCAATTGAACAAATATTTGATAACTTTATAGGTTGAATATGCGGACAAAAGACAGGTGCTAACGATCACCACTATGTCTATGAAACCAAAATGCACCTCTAACAATGAATGAATATATTCGGTGTCCGGATTGACCGATTACCTATTGATGTTTGCTAAATTGACTGAAGAGACTAAACCAAACTTTGCGCCGAACAAATGTAAATTCCTTCTTAAGTGCGCAACATCATATGTCCGTCCACTTTTACCTCATGAATACTGTTACACTACTCATCAACAGATGAACCCATTTCACTTTTACACGACATCGAAAATAAATTGCTCAATTTTATTACAACGTAGACTAACTTCTACATGCTGTTTAAAAACTATATACGGGAAACACTCTTTATCTAACATATATATCAAATAAGTAGCAAGCACATCATCGTTTTGGGATATTTTCAACATTTATCTTCCTCTGTTTCTGAAACTGCAGTATTTTCTATCATGTAACTTACAAATTTGAAATTTTCAGAGTTAGATGCAATATCATCAATATTGCAACTTATAATATGCATACCGTACACATACCGAAATCTCATGCGATGTATCATATTTAACCACGATGACGTCACACCTCGGAAAGGGGTGATTCTTTAAAAGTATGGACCGTTGACTAATTATGTCTTGAACCATGTACCAACTACATATCATACTTGGTCTAGTGTTCAAATCTTCGTAGGTTTATACGACATTTTGCGACTTTAGCAAAATTGAAAGTCCGTGTCACGCGCTACAGCTTCCGCTAATTCACGCAATATCCCGGTAAATAGCATGAGTTATTGAGCATACTGTCTAAGGTAATTTTATTTATTTTAACTTTATTCATGTCATAATACTGCGGCTGAGCTGTAAGGCTGGAGTATTGATGCACAAAACGGATGGTACGCGTCCGTTCGTTGAGCTATTATGGCGTGTTGCTCGGAATCATAATCGCGACAATCGTTGTTTGATTCACATTGTGACGTCACAAATATACTAATCGTGAGATGTACAAAGAGTCGCATATAATCTGCTACTAGTCTACAAATTGATACAACAAAAATTAGTTGGTTGGAATTTTCGTTGAAAAAAGTATGTTATTCGAAAACTAATTAATACCTTTATCCTATAATGTTTCGATCGTCTTCTAAAAATCCATTTTTGAATCAAATTTGCCACCTGTCTAAAACACACGTCGACTCGGTAACACAGCCCCACCTATATTCAGCAGTGAAAGCGGTCTACCATTGAATGAAAATATAAATTGTTTCCATGTCTCACAAGAAAAACCCACCAGACAATAAAAATACGTTATTTTTAATAAGATCCGAGAGCATATTAATCCCTAGTAACAAAGGTAGCATCGGAGATGTGCTGAAAGGATTCCACGAAGGACAAACTTTAGTACAATGATATTCGGGAGCGGCCGACCAGCGAATGACACAAACAGTGTTTTCGAGTTGAATAAATCTCAATTTAGCTTGATAAGTGACCGAATCGTGTTTTTGAAGCATGATTTATGTACCAAACGCGCCTAACCGCCGATAGCACGAATTTGCGGACGCTTTATCCAGTCGGCGAAGGAAAATATTTATATTGGGTATACGGTGTGAAATTGCATTCACTAAAATGACACCTATGTTTATCTAACCACGTGATTATGGAAGATGATGGAATGGGAGAAAGTGACTGCGAATGGTGACAGTAAAATTCGTTTATGGAATTCTTGCGCAATCCACAAGTGGGCGGTTCAGAGCACAGATTTCCATCGGCTATATTTACTGGCTATTACAATGGAGATCAATCATTATCTTATTTAATAAAATATCATTAAGTTAAGTTATTGGCTAAATAATGGGTGCTCCCGAAGTATGCGAACCAAGATGGCGGACATCGGAACGTAACATGGGTAACAGGTTAGGGTTAGGCGATAATTTTTTTCCAATTTTCCTTATTCTAGTCCTATTATCAGTTCGAAGACTAGCCAAGAGCCTCCCGTAGTATTTATACCTAAAATTATGGCCTAACCCTAACCTAGTACACATATTACATTCCGATGTCCGTCATCTTGGTTCGCATACTTCGGGAGCCCCAAATAATGTTTTTGGAATTACAGAAATTTAAAAATCTTTTTAAATAATCAAATATTGTAAAAAAAATTACAATTAGTTTTATTTATTCAATGATCAAATTGAATAGTAAGTAAAAATTACAAGTATTGAAAATAATGAATTTGTGGCGTATAACATCATTTGTAGACAATTCTTCACATAAATATTTATGTGTTCACTTTTCCTGACTCAGAAATCCGGATATGCCGAATCTCAGACAGACCGTCTGTACTAGGCATGAATATGACACCGACGCCGTCGAGTCACACAAAAATTTTTATGTCAAAAAAAAAGTTGCGCCAAAAATTTTTTTTTGTTTTTATGACGCTATTATATGTTCAATCGATCGACTGAAAGCCACCCATTGTTATTTTCGAAGGTAAACTTTCGCGTCGAATATAGAAAATGCAACGGACTATGACAAAAATAAATATACTTTTTTTTTGTTAAAAATGCTACAATAACTGTAATACAATAGCTGGCGAAAGATGTCAACGGGAACTATTTAAGCTTTCAAAAACTTCAACATACACAAACATTATCGTTACGAGAATAAATATTTCATGAAATACATATCATAAACAATAGATGTGTTTCTAATCTTATATCCGAACAAGGCCCGTATAAGCAAGGATATAAAAAGATTCTATTTTCGGAGGAATCGTTTTTTCTGATTTGAAGTGTCAAATCTAATCTCTAGTGCTTGGATTGTGCGATAAATAAACATGACGAGTTTATAAAATGCGATGCTAACGTAAAAAGCGAGTCTGCCGTTAACATAACATCATCACCCTCCATTATGAAATATTTCTCAGTTTATTATACATTACCTGATTAACGTTCATAAACATTAGTCGACGTATTTGCGCTTGTTCGCGGGCGTACACTTAACTTGGTTCCATTTGATTTTCCACGTCTTTCATATTCAATCTGTTTGGGTTTGGTTGGAGTTCATAACGTACGTCATGCGCATTTGTCAACAATAACAATTCCATTTTGAGCTTCGACTAACTATGGACATTATTGGACAATATCGGACATTTTGACTATACCGTGTTCTTGCGGTTTGACATTTAGAAAACCATAAATTCCATGCTTATGAATAACAATTGGAACGCGAAATTCACGCTTTTTAAACTGCGATAAAAACTTTACTTGTGGCGGGACGATGGATTACAAAAGATGCGTACAAAAAGTGATAATTTTACAAATAATGTTCATAAGCCTATAAAAATCCTTATCAGTAAAATTCCATGCCATCATTTTTTATTCGTGAGTCGTGTATACAGTCATATTACGAATCAAGACTCATTGTATATTGAATTCTAGCGCATTCAAAATATATATATTTACTGCATAGGCACGGTTACTTCGAAAAAAATCGGCTTGGGAAACAATAGCCAAAGTTCAAGATATGTTATTATTATTATTGGCTTAACATAATTGGCTTATGGATAAAATAATCGATTGTCATTTCATTGCCTGGTGACGTCATGAATAACTCAACTTTGCGAACCTTTACTTTGTATTCTTAAATAGGTAAAATTATACAAGCAAGTTTTAGTAAAATTTTAATAAGTGATGTTACATTTACAATCACTTCCGCCATTTCACACTTAAAAATTTTGGAAATTTGGGAAGCAATTATTCTCGTTTTTCTTGCATTTTACCACACCAGAACAAGACCACAAGATTCGATTTTTGAGATTTGTGTTCTTCATTTATTACTGCACCGAGTGGTCATAAAGTGACAAGAAAGGTGTGTTCGATCGCGTTTAATAACAAACAAATCTTGCTCACAAAGCACCAATGCAGAAATCACTCTCATTTCGACAGCATAAATAATGCAACAACTGACGAGTCAGGTATATTGCGTCAACTTCAATCAATAGTTTTTGTTATGGAAGGAAGACTTTTATTCATCGAGACAGATGTTTAACGCATGGACCATGGGTGATTATCTCATATACCTGCTTGGATTGTGTTAAACTTAAAACAATTCCGCCATTGTCACTAATTTATTCAATCTTCCGCAACCTTTACATATCAGGGTTGGCCAAGCAGCCAAATTTAACATTTGAACTTGGAACTTAGCATCTTAAACAAAGAGGTAATTAACTTATTACAATACTTATTGTTTGAACGAGCATGAAGCCAAAATCTGTATACAGTATATATTAAAATTTGCTATAGTTCATGAAAGACTCGCAATAAGTTATTCACAAATAAGTTCATATTCTACTGCATGGATGATTTCGCAAACAATGTGATAGAAATATATATACTCCCAACACTGCATTGTGAGACGAAGTAATTAATTAAAATGTCACAGCGTGTTGAATATTAGCATAAACAGGCGACTGAAAACCTTAAAAAAATACAAATATTTTGTATCGGAGGCCGAATATAACTTTCATGTAAACCCCGTGACCTGAAATTTAAACCAAATGTTTAGCGAATCATCTTCCGGCATAGGGGCAAAGGTCAAATAAATTATATTACAAACAATGGATATAAAATTTGTCGATTCGAATATGGAGTTCAAGTAAAATAAGATGATAAAGATAGCTAATTAATGTTTACGGATATAACGATAACAATAATTTGTTTATTTACAACATCTCAAGATCGCGTGTATACTATGAGTTTTTTTGTGGTAATTACGACAAAATCCGACCTTCACAACCATTAATCGGAAAATCCGCTCAAGTTAGGTATTTGTTGTCTGGTTTACAATAGATTTACATCGTGAAATTTGAACTTATAAATGGCAGAACATGGTCATATCAAAGATAATCATTTTTATCAGTAAATCTATGTTAAATTTTTCTAATATTTATCCCCAAAATTGTGAATAAAATTTTTCCCTCAACACTTTGAAAGTTTGCGCGTAAGATAAATTGCGCCCTTTATCATCAGAACAAACTTGGACAAGATCGATATGTACAAAAGCAATGCAGTTTTTTGAAGTACCAGAAAACAATATCGTCTTGCCTTAAGCAATATGTACAACAAAATGCTTGTTTTCTCATTTTTATCGACTATATTATTGAGATAAAAACGTTGATTAGTAACCGTTTATCCAACACAAATTCAAGTCACTTCACACGTATGAAACGATAAAATAAATAATAACATTATTACAAATAAACAATCATGAAGATAAGAAATTGTTCGACAAATAATGATCACTTTATTAAAACGAAACTTTCATTAAAAATTGCAATTTTAGGAATCAATTTTAATTTTAAGCTAATATTAAAAAATCTCAAATCACATTTTATAATTCATCATAATATAATGAATCAATAGGAACTGTACTCCATTCTTGGTAAACCAATACTGTATCTTATTTGTCAATTTTTGCTATCTTCAAATCTAATCATTTCTGGCATATTCAGTTTTATTTTATATTGCACAAAAACTCATATCTATTGTAATCAAATCGTCATTCAGATAAGAAATGTTCTGGTATCATTTCTTTGTATTTTGCTTTTTTTGTCTACAAATTATTCGATTGTGCAAGAAAACTGACGATCTTTATCAAATTTTACAAAGTAAAATATGGTAATTTGTCATGCATATACATGATGTGTCAATGTCAGTTATGATATACAAAATTTGGTTGTACCTACAACCATAAATTTTAATTAATCGCTATCTTCTAATATAAATTACGATTAATTGTTTGTAATCTGCCGTGAGTAGCCAAATCATAACTTTCACTATATTTTGTTATGCTCACCATCATCCAACAATCTTCTCCTTTATTATAGATATAAATAGAGACATATGAAATACAAATACAAATGTACTTTAAACAATGAATGGTCATGAAATTGGATATTTAACATGTAATATTAGCGGACGATGTCGTCCAATCTACTCAAAAAGTTGAATACTGTCCCAAAATATAACCAGAGTGGCTGCTTACTAGAACAAGTCTACAGCCTTACGAATACAATATAATGGCCTTCTGGTACAAGGCAAAAGTGCATGCCCCTTGTTTGTCCAGTTATCAAAGAAAGGTATCATCTGACTCAAAGTTCAACGAATTTAAAAATTTGTTGCTGTCAGTAATTTTATGATTATAGCAGTCTGGTTCAGGGCATTTGAAGCTTCATCACTTAGTCGCATAAATTGGGCCACCACTTCCAAATAGACGACAATGTATCAAACTTTTTTTCAGCTTTTTTTACTAGTTTTCATAAACATCATAGAGTAATGCCTTGTTGGAGACTACAAATTCGTAACTTAGAAGTATTTTGTATATTTATCTATTCGACTCCATTTTTAATAGCAAAATAAAAAGGACTTACAATTGTTCTTTATATCTTTCAACGTCTCTTACACAAGACATTTTGACAGGCGGTGGATGTTCCCCATTCCAATCTAGTTTCCGTTTACTGGTCCCCTGAGCTGGGACATTGTTGGGTATGAACAAACCCCCTTCCATAAAAGTTGCCGGAATTGAATGGGCAGGCAACATTGGGCAAATTAGTCATATATGCCGTCTTTCAAAGTAAAAGTCAGTACGCTAAAAGCTCATAGGTCATTGCCAATGTTCATAAATTGTTATTGCTGTTTTGAAAACATAACACGTTTAAAAATATTCAGTAAAACTATCTAATTTTGACAGCTAGCAACTCTTATATATAACCGTAAATCGCAGACCTAATAAAACATTATACGACAAGAAAAAATTGATGTATTTTACTTTGTTTTAGCAAATGGGTAATAGGTTCTTAAATTTCAAATCCACGTGCTGGTCACTGATACCTTGGTGTCCGATTTCAATGTAAAAATATTGTTACAAAAATTTATTTCACCATCTGTTCAAACTTGTGCCAAGCATAAACTGATTTAACTATATATTCTACATATATGACAACGTTGATACTTATGTTCTCGGTGGAAATGAGCAATATATTGTTACAATGTTGGTAGCGACTAGCGATGAATTTTAATCCATTATGCATATGTTTGTAGACGATTTATTTTGTATTTTTAACATTTTAAAACAAATAACGGACATAGAACAAATATACTGTTGAACTGTTGTAACAAGCAGCATCTTAATTGATTTAAATGGTTACAGAATTAATTGAGAGGTGAACCCGAGAAATCGAGCTCGCAATGAAATATATTACAGCCAAACCAAATGTCACAATCGGCTAGAGTTGTTGAAGTACTTTTCTCTCCGAGTTTCCATCAATATCATTTATTTCTCATCCTTAATATTTAATCCTCTATTTGATTTTTTCGATCATTTCTGATTATAATTTTACAATTTAGATATTTTAAAATTGAAATAAGCTCCTATTTTTCCGCTGTCCAATTTCTCTTAATATTACGTAACTAAACTGCCAGGTATCTACATCGCCTGAAACTGGTTCCTCAAACAGCCGAAATAAACTTTCACACAAAGCGATTTACAACACGTCTGTTAGTAACGGTCTTTGACCATCTGTGCATATATCGTGTACCATTGTATATCAGCATCTCTATTTGCCTATTGCAATACTGTTAGAAATACCCAACACTTTTACTTGTAATTTTAAATAATTCACGTTCCTTGTATACTGGCTAATATAGTCCAACTTTTTGTGACATATTACACAACAGACATTTTTCACTAGACTAAAACTGAAATGTCATACCGAAAAAATACAGGTAATTTTGCATTTTATTTTAATAGCAACTCAGATTCGGTATGAATTTGATACATACATTCAGTGAGTCACCTCACGGAACCTGCATTGCCCGCTTGCGACTCAAATGCATTGAATGTACTGATAGAAACTGAAAGGACGTTACAACATTCATGTGAAATGGCATCAAAAGGGAATGTGCAGTAACATTAAGATATTGTGGACGATCGAACTTATTTTACTATCACGACACACACTATTAAAGATAACAAGTTGTGAATTTTGGGTTTTTAATGTCAGGTACTATTTACTACAGTTCGAGATCGGCCAAAAACCTGTGACATTTCATTTTAGTTTACTTTATTCCAATCAAAATTGTTCTGTGTTTTTGCTTCACCCTGTATATTATCTCCGATTCACTCAAGAGATGCCTGTCCGCTGTTGCTAGGTCCTTCCAATCACGGAATCCCCTTTCTTCAAAGTTACTTCTCTAAAGCCTGGCCCTGCTTGACCGAAAAATGCTGTTCTTGCTCTCTAGATTTTGATTTAATTTACTGAGGATTGCAAAAATTCATATGACTGTTTATTTGAATTTCTAGTATCAACTAAAAAGATGAAAGCGTGATTTACTTTTCGAATAGTAGTACAGATACGTATAGTCGTATACGACCATTTTCATATCAGATGTGACTAAAGTGCAGTACTAAAACTAACAGGTTATTGTATGTGATATAAACAGAGAAAAACTGAGTCTAAATGCATTTTATCAACAAACCACATAAAACGCAATTCGCTTGGGGCGTCCATTTGATTTTTGTTAAAGTATTTGATATTTTCGACTCAAAACTCAATTAAACGACAGATTATCACTTTATTATTTACATTATTTTGTTTGCCAATTCGACTACGGTGAGCATTGATATTGTTTCGAGTTTACGCTCTATACGTAGCTTTTTCAAAAAGGTTAAAAGTTAATTATAATAAAAGAAATGAGGTGATATGACTGAACAGTAACACTGTGGATAAATATGAATTTAATTTGCCTTTTTGTTCAACCAGATAATTTGTTTCATAATGCTCGTAAGTGAACAAGACTTGGTGATCTATTATGACTTCGGATAGATATAAAGCGCACAGGAAACGGCGACTATGAGTAGATTCAGTCCTATTCATGGCTAAACACTTAGATCACCAAAATGTTATCTCGAACAAAACACTAACCTGATAATATAGCATTGTGAATGTGTGAAAATATACTCAATCTATTAGTAAATTTTGATTTCACGAGAAAGGTGAAATACAGATAGTTCAATAATTCTAACACTTCTAAATATTTCTCAAGTTTAACATATTTTAGATGCTTTCACGTAATATTGTCCATGATCGCTTTAATCTTGTTTAAACTAGATCTAAATCTATCTAAAATCATATCTATCGTACATAATTCTTTACTTCCAAGTACTAAACGTTACCACCAATCTGGGATAGAGCTCAGCTCACTATACACGATGACTTGAAGGAAATCCGGACTTGCACATTCTACTATTGTCTACCATCAGTTGCCCTGTCCTGCGTACAATGATTCCAATCTTAGAAGTCATACGATGCAGTATCATATTCTTGTGTTTTGAAAGGGTTGAATCATCTATTTTTGCTCGATCGTACATGGACGTTTATAGAACACCATTTTAAGTACGAATTACAATCGGTTTGTGTATGTTGGATTGATCAAGTTTGAGTTTCGAATCAATTAATACCAATTAATTGCAATATCACGCGTTAACGGTATTCCTATTTTCTTAATATTATTCTATTATAAGATATTACTTATATGAACTCCCTCAATAGAATTTTTGATTTAAGGATGTTCTATAAATAAAGACGAAACGCTGACACTTCATATCTTTCCAGTATCCATCCTCGAGTATACATTTTATTTAAACCAATCAAATATGCCTTGCCAATTTTTATATGGCGATTCAATTAAATCGGGCCAGAATCATTCGAGAAAACAATCTGTTTTAGCATTTTATCTATTTCAGTATAATGTAGCATAAGAAGGTTTTTACCACCCTAACCAAGAACTTCGTTTTCACGATTTTCAGAAAAATAAAAATAGCTGTATTTTAACTAACAGATGGTAGACAAATACCATTACAATAATGTGCATTTGAAAATTCGACATAGGGGAAACACACTGTTGCGGTTTGCTCCAAAGTTTAAACTCAAAAAGCGAGGTTTTCGACTCATACAAGCCAGTTCGTAGGTTAACAGCCACAATCAAATACCGAAAAATTGGCTTTTAATAAAACACACGGTCCTAACGAAAGCCTATAATATATAAGATGAATTCGTCGATAAAAACACAGCACCACCCACTGAGTCGCGTTCAATGCTACGTTATTATTCGATATATATATTCATAGCAAATCAATTTCCTCTTTCCAATATATTCATCCATTCATTATTTGTGGGCATGCCCTATATATTTCGATTTCGTCAAATCATCAATCGTGCGGGGGAGCCAATATATAAAAATAGCGTTCGTTATGATGCATTTATATGAATTTGCGCTTTTTAAAAATTTGAAGTGAAAGATAATTGCTTCTTATGGTAAGCACTATCACTAATAAAATTATTAAAATAATCGAATATGAAGCGTATACAAATATTCATGGCCCACACTCAGCTGAATGTATTTCCATCTATTTGAGTGACTCAGGGAACCGACCTTTTACATTTTTTTTTAAATAGCATACAGTTATGAGGAAGTGAACCCGATTTCACATATTGATATAATTTGAGCTTCAGTTTCAATTGTTTTAGAATTGCGTAAACATTTCAAACCTAAATTTACTGACGGATAGCTGACTACAGTTCTATATATCCTAAATTCTATAGGTCGATAGACTTGCTATTTCGAACAAACTTATTTTTTTTTATATATTGAATGGAAACAATGACGGGAAATCGAGAATTTTAACAGATTTAAGGTTGAAAAACGCTTAGCATTTAACTAAAATAGCGATCTAACTAACAAACCTAACGAATCTATAAACGGGCGGATAGACCACGTCCGTTCAAAGGGCTTGGCTTATGAAAAGAATAAATAGACTCGCATTTATTAAGGAAACTTGCTTCAACAGGGTCACGCGCTCTCACTCAGAAATAGACTCACCTCTGAACAAAATTACGCATGGCCAATAAAATGTAAAAAGCTATTAAAATTATTTGAATGTTGGTGCATTACACGCCAGTAAATGTGGGCTGATGCGAGACTTGAAACAGTTCATGATGATCAGCAAAACAGCTACGTTATGGTAAACTCCACATACCTGGGGTTCTCGAAAATTTATTCAAATGTCAAACTTTCGGTATTTTTGCAGTAAACGAATGGGCGTTTGGAGCCACCGACTGAAATGCGTTCTTCATGTGTCGAATAGAAAAACTTGTTGCTTTAGCCCAAAATGTGCAAGAATTTAGCAAAATTTATTAGCTCCCGGAATTCACAATTACTTTCTCGACTAATTTTATACGCCAGTGGCTTGTTTGTTTACATATTTTGGGTTTCACCGGTCGTGGGAAACGGTGGTTTTAGGCAACAGAATAGAAGTCTACAAATACCGCAATCTTATAATCAGTTTTTACTGCAACGAAGTATCGTCTCTTGCGCAACACGTTGCGAAAAGTTGAGCAAAGCAAGGCATCCAAGAAATATACAACGCGATTGCGCTGTCTTCGTTCATGAGTTTCATCCAGCCAGGCCAACCAAAGACCGACGACAGTATTTTCAATTGCGACATGCGACTCTAAATTCAATTAAAATATTGTAAAAAAGTAAAAGAACTACCAAAACGAATTGAAGTCAATAAATATTCAGATTTCAATATACTGTACTAATGATTGGGAAATACAATATTACGAAAAAATATTACCGTGACACCACAGAGAATGATAAATAATGGACCTCCCAATTTTGAATTTGGAGATATTGCCAAACTGTAATAATAATGTTAGAATTCTATGGTTGTAAAAATGCTAAGCAAAACGCTGACTTCAATTTCGAATGAATGACGCTAACTAAACTATAACTGCATGCCTAGTATATCGGGCGCATGGAATTTTCGTGTTTTTCACGTCAAGTTCAGGCAGGCTTTTTGTTCTGGAAAATCGATTTCTAATATCCACTACCAGTACTTCGACAGTGTGATGAAATTCGGCTCAGAGCGGCTTGCATCTCATTTAATACCGAACAAAAATATTTTCTGCGTACATTAAAGCGCCGTGAAAGAGGTCATCTTTGATAAACGCAAAGCATTCGAAGTTCAAGTCTGTTCGCTCTGCTTCGATTGTTCTGAATTGGGTTTCATTTCGCCCCCATGAATAAGTACTTCTACACTTAACCCAGTCTTGAATTTAAAATCCCAGAAATTTCTTCTTTCAATTTAAAACTGAGAAATACAAGGTTACTTAATACAGATCAATCTATTCGATTAACTTTGTATCAAGTATCATGCTTGATGAAACATGACCCAATATTGCACGTTCGTTCTTCATAACCCTCATTTGTTTGATGGATGGGGCTGAGTTGTTAGGTGATACATACGAAATGTGAACTAGATAACCCTTAATAAGCCTTCGACATACCCAGGCCATACATGTACACGATCACCAAAAACCTATTATAAACTGAGATAATTTTGTTAAATTTATAAGTTGATTCTCCTTTTATAGAAGTTAGTATAAAACTTTAAAATGAGTGACAATGTTGTACTCTTAAACAGTTAGTTTAATTATATCAACAAATAGGTATATTGCTTCTAGAAAAGCATGCGTAAAAAACTAAAGTGGAACGTTACTTTTAATTAGATTAAAAAGTGCAGGCGCACAATACTTAGGGGAAGCTTGTTTTATTCACTTAGACTCTAATCCGAGGCACTCTACCGTAACAAAATATAGCAGAAAGACGGCTCTATAGTCTGACTACTTCGTAATTGATAAACCCACACAATCGAGAGTATCGAACATGCCAATCCTAAATTTAAGCGAGGATACGATAATACTCGCATTTGTGGAAAGGCAGCTTAACTTTATATTTATTTCACAAATTCTTTGGAAATTGCTCTTTTCTATTGGATATTTACCAAAAAATTGTTGGCTTCTGGCTACATTTATAATATCTTATTCGTATCTGATTTGTTTGATTTAGCAATAAATATATAATATTATTATAACATTTTTATAAAATTAACTTCCGTTAATAAAATTTCAATTTCAATTTTTTTTTTACCTTTATTATAAGAGCACATTTTCGGTCATTTGTAGTCATACTAAGAACCATTCCGTACCTCTATCCTACCATAAAATTCTGATACACATAACTGATTCGATGATTTCTGAACCCCACATCTGTATATTGCCTCTACTGTCACACAATCAAGTGATAAATGCTTGCGTCTACAGGTGTTATATCGTGCTCTCTGTAACTAATCAAATTTATGTTTTATTATCTAATTATTATTTCGCATCCGTATCGAATGAGTGCAAATATCATCGATTTGAAATTAAAATAAATTAAAATAAAATCTCTCCCCAAGCTTCTTGTCGGTAGAAAGAATGATGTATGTACAGGGTTCATATTTTAATGTCCATACCTGACGTAACTCAGAAACTGTACTCTTTTTCTAAGCTCAATTTTTAGCGAAATAAATCCCCGAGTAAAACCAACAATTTTTAGGTCTTAACCTTGTCATAAATTGCGCAATTTTTTGCTGACAAACATTCTGCGACCCCATAAATTTCCACAAATCTTCTCTAACCTCTGTTCGTGACAAACGAAGCGAGGACACTACTATTATTGTTGTTATACCTCATATGATTTGGCGACGCATCACGAACGAAAGTTATTGTAGGTCTCGAGAGTCAAGATTGACTTAAAACAAAAATTTAGGTATGAACATATGGTAGATTTTAACTATACAGCTCAGATTATCACTCTTTTAAGCTTGATACCAACGTTACACAAGAACTAAAAATACAATTCAATTTTATCCCGTATCGAGCTAGAACGATACATTTGTTGACTTGACATTCTCTCGCCAACAAAAACCCAGGAACGCGACTGTCGTAGCCGTTCACCGCGCCAGAAGAGTTAATAAAAACACGCTGGTTGCTCTGTTCGCATTGTACGATTCGGCAGCCGTTTTCACGTCGCCCTGGCAATGGTATTTACGTTTTAACATACTCCTTTAGAAATTGTGTTTTCTCAAATCTGTGTCGATGTATATAGATTAATTCTACGAAAAGAACGTACTACGTAAATAATGCCATAATAAAGACCGCTTTATGAGGTTCTTTTGTTACATTTAAATGTCCGTTATCTGGTTGTGATATTACGATATTATATCGTAAAGTAACATTATTATGAAATCATATTCAATCTTATGATATTAATATATTTTTATCGAATCTAATAAAAGATTATTAAATCCTGATTCCATTTCAAAACTATCTTCCTGTTCAAAAATTGAAAAAATCGTACGTTTAAAACTTCCGAAAATGGTTTTGACTAATGACTGGTTATATTTAACGCCTGTCTAAACGACATTATAAATTTATCTTAAAAACAGCGAAGCTGGGTTTTGAACTCCTTTTTGTAATACAGCGCGTCGTGATAATTGTATGCTTTCTCTTTCTGAATGTTACATTTTCATCCAAAAAATAGAAAATTGAAAGGTACAAAGACACAATTGGGCTGATAAAATCACAATGTGGCGATAATTTACAAAAACATTGGATTTCAATTCATAATCCACACCTGCGAAGTATTTACGACAATCTTTGATTTTTATCTATTTTTTGAAATTATTTTTGGTCACCATATTAAAATCTTCCAGAATTGTTAGCAGTATTTTCAAGTAAATCAACTGTTTTGCGACTATCAATACCGCATTGTTGACGTACATATTAACTAATCAAAGCATTCCGGAACCATCCATACTTATAAACGTACCAGATTTTACATCTCGTCTGAATCTTTTCTTAGAACTGTCATTCACAATATACTTGTAATTCTATTGTTCAGCGATGCAATTTGGTCTATTGCCATTCAAATTCAGGTCGATGAAGCTCTAACATAATTATTTGGCCTCGGAAAATAAATTACGTAATCAGAGAAACGAATTTTCCTCGCGTTAACGCGCAGAACAAAAAACCTTTGCTCGTAATTCCTTTTGTATAAATTTATCCAGAACGGGTTGCCGGTCGATATCTCGCAAACACAATTTGTCTCCGTCCTTCAGATTTGTTTTATTCAATAAAATTCAAATAAAACTATTATCCTACCTTGTTTTATTTACTTCCATGTCACGAAGACCCAGCTTGAAACTTTTTCTATTTGTTCAATTTTATTATATTTACAATTTTTGCATAATTTCGCAAAGAATAAAAATACAATTTCTCAACAAATATCTTTCAATGTACAAAACATTTACCCAAATTTCACGGCGAATTTCACAGCTTTTCGTGGAAATGAAGCGTGCCGTTCATCTACTTCATAAAATAATAAAATCAATCATCAGCTATTTTATTTAACTTATCTTATATCTTGAACCATTTCTGACCATTCTTCAGTCAAGTTTGACAGAACGTTTTCAAACTTGCTCGATACAACCTACAGACAAACAACGCAAGTCCTAGAATTGAAACATACTTTCAAATCCACAAATATTGCTATTTATTCAATTTTATTTCAACAAAGCGAGCCCTATCAATACCAATCACAGTTCACACTTCGCGCTCCCGTCCACCAAAAATGTGATCGAATACGTCGAGGAGACGGGATTCCGTTCGTAATGGTCAAATCATAAATGAAGGATGGACCCTTAATCTTAAAATAAATAGTAATTATGCGTAAATTGTGGGATATGCTAAATTTAGTCGACAAACTCAATCACACGTCGAAATTACGTTGACGCATGCTGCGTGATTTATCGATGATAGAGTAGAGAAAATCTCCAAAAACAGGGTAAAGGGTCAACAGCGCCACCAGGTGTTGGTTTATGACATTGCGTATTATTATTTTGTTTCATCGAAGTACCATTCAAATTACACTCTAGTTAAAAAATTCTCAGAATATATCAGTCAAAAACTAGATTTTTTTATCATATTCATTTTTTACTTCGAAGGACTACATATTTTATTGAAAGGATTTGATTAGTATTGGTCTTCAGGCTTGCGTCACAATACGCAGTCGACCACGGCTGCTATCAAGATACGACAGTTGCGAGAGCTTTCTCGGGCGTCATACTCATATCTCGTCTTTCGCTTTCGCAGAAATGCATTAAAGCGCAACCGTGGTTCAATGTTAAATAATTCTATTTTACGCATAGCGTTACCATGACTTAGTCTACCTACGTACGTGCATAGTCACCCCTATTTAACATGAATAAAAAGATGCAAAGTCTTGCCTTCATGCAAAACTTACTTTCAAATATGTGTTAATATAAATAATAGCATCAAGATCAGCATGATAGTATGTTGAAACAATAAAGCATTGCTTATTCAGTTTGGCACAAAAGTACAATGACTAACTGCGGTAGCCAACGCGGCATATATATATAGAAACTTGTTGACTGGTCAATCAAATTAAAATTGCAAAACTTGGAGGAATTATACACGTAGCAGACTTCTAGCGACATCTTCCACCTTTAAGAAATGGAAATGTGAAATCTAGGTGCAGAGAAAAGCAAGTGTTTTACAGAAATAACAACAAGTTCGAAAAGCGACCCGTAAGTACATATCGTGTCCATAGTGTTAGGCAGTAACAGCCATTATTGCCCGATGATGTTCTGTGCATGTAGTAACGTGCCGGTAGGAAAGCTACTGAGGTTTAAAATTTTAAGAATTTATCATTCTACCACTCTTTGTCCAGTTTTACAACTCTGACTGTGACTAGGATTATCCCTATCCTATTTTCACAAATATCAATCCCTTTTTATCTTCATATTCAAACTAAATCAGCGTGAAAGAATCAAGTTGTTGTGATATTTACAAATGACATTGATGCTGTTGTAGTTTTTCGCCTGACTGGCTTAAGCCATTATAAGTATGCTGTTAAATGCGTGAGTGTATATCGGCCTCAGATTATTGTTTTTGACTCATGTTAGAAGGTTTAAACAAAGTACTTCTGAAATAGTATTTAATGGACGCTTATCATCAATTTTGCTGTTTTCTGCGTTTGAATCTGAATAAGATGAGCATATATCGCCCCAATGTAAATTCGTTGGACTGGAATTCCGGGCATTTGCTTAAAATGAATTACTTCAAGGAATAACCTTTTGACTCGTCCACAAATTCTGGACACTTACAATTTACTTTACAATAGTATCGAATTCCCAGAGGAGCGGGGATTTCAAATTCAAGTGCCGTAACGTTTTCACTTTTTTCGCTTTACGTCTTCAGGGCATTTCTCTCGTCCATATTTGGGCATGACAGTGTCTAATCATGGACATGTGTATGCTATTAAAAATAAAATCTAGTGGAATTTACAAGAAATTAAATATTATGAACAAAGATTTTTCAAGTATGTTATATCAATAAAACGTGCTTTTCTTCTCCGATATTGACATGACTACTTATTGCTTGGAATCTGTCCTGAACCACTCATGCGTGACCACGGTTGTTTTTAAACGGGACGCGCGAACCCTTGACTATAAAACCACTTCAAGATGATATTTTAAAACGTATAAAGTTACATTCGGAAAGACATTTTCGGATCAATTTTCAAAAAAAATTATTATTTTCTTCTTGGTTTGGGATCAGATTGATGGAAATACAAAGTGGGTTCACCGACCACCCACCATTTGAATCGGCGTAGATGGGTTAGTTCAATATATATGTTAAAACATTAGGATAACATATTGGCCTAACTTACCCAATTTATGAAAAAACCTTGCAAAGTGTGGATAGTAATATACCACCAAATTAAAACCTATGTGTGCACAAGATTAAACGTTTGCACACAATAATGAGGTACGTCTAAAGTACATTATTTTACAAAATTTTATTTGGTTGTGTTCATTTTGAATATGTTCTCAATCTAAAATCATCTAGGCTGTTTATCATAAATATCTTTACTTTAGGCCGTTGTCTAACTTAGTAATGGTTTTGTATAATATTTTTACAAGGGTGTCTAACCCAGAAGATCAAACATATATATTATATATCTTTATCAAACCAACAACACCGACTACTCCTCGCGCACTGGAAGCAACTATCGCAACATAAGACGAACTTCTTCTGAGCCTCGTAGCAAAATGTTGAGTCTAGATTTCAAGGAAAGATACTTCCTTCTTTGTACTTTTCTAATGCCGTAAATTTGGTAATGCGAAATAATTTCATTTTATAAACTGAATATAAAAGAATAAATTACTGACCTTAATTTTTAGGAAGTGCCAACAGTCGTCCTTCAATCTTTTTCTTTGTCTCCTTTTATTAATTTATGTGTTATTTAATTAGTTATCTGAAGAAGAATTTTTTTTATAGTATACAGGTTTAGGAATTAGAACTTGCAATTACGATCTCGATCTCAATTATCTTGTAATGAAAAGCATCGTACACCCACACCTCGGAATCTATCAATAAATAATTTGTTTCGTTTTTGTAAATTATGTTTTGAATCCTGTGTGGGGTAGACTGTAGCACCTTGTCGGATGTACTTAAAAATGGGTACAGACTGGAACATCATGGGTCCAGACGCAAAGTCAAATATACGAGAATGTATTACTTCAAAACGTAATTTAAATTAATTCTGTTCAAGATATTTGGTGGGAAAACAAACGAATCCCAACTCGAGCAAAAATATTGCATCCCATCCATAATAGCCAATACTGTAATAAATCGTTTACACAAAGATGTACCTCTACTTAATGGTACATACTGGGAAGTTCAAAATATTTCCTCTTCCTTTTCTCTTGATCGGCACGTTCTTTAATTCAGTTATTTTATAGATTACGGCTCTTTTGAACTACTCTGGCAGATCAGTGAGGTGTACAAAATAAATGTAAAAATTGGGACACTTTACAGGTTCCCGCACGACATATTCAGGAAGGCAAACACAACAAGTAAATTTCCATTAAGTGAACGTAAAAAATCAGAAACAATAAATCTCCGCAGTGAATTTTCTGCTTATATAGGAACGTATCTGAGAAATCACACAGTTCAATATATTTTTTCCCAATTATAATTTTCTGTAACGAAATTTAACTAAATTAAACAGTAATTTTAAACAGAGGTATTTACTTGTTGTAATGTAAAAGTTTAAAATGTTTTGAAGTTGAGATGATACTGTTAACAGTGTTTCCCGGTCATACTGCCTTCATTAAGATTTTTGCGGTATTAAATATTCTATTTAAGAATTTCAGATATTTTATTGATACTGAAAAATTTTAGTAAATAGTCTGATTTTTTCATATATCTACGCAAAATATTATTTTGTAAATAAACTCAATTTTGAAATATCAGCTCTAGAAGCATCGATTTGTAAATCTCAAATGGCATCAGTTTTGTGGAAATTTCGAGATGGAATCACAACACTCTTAAGTGCTTTTGGTGACTGTGGGACCTATTCAAATTATACCTTATAAATTAAATTTTTTTTTTCTCGAAAATGCTTTCAGGGTGCAAAGACTAGAATACGATAAACAGAACGATAAATAACAAAATAGCTGTGCACATAAGAAATATTTATGATTTCTATAATCGTACGAAGAGGCAATTGCAGAATCCAAGTCATGTAATTAATATTTTCCATATTTATCCGTGCAATTAATATTTTCTCCGACTAAAATCTAAAAACTACTAGAACAAATCGGTAACATCGCTTATTCGTGCCCAATTTGTTACACAATAGGTGCATAGCCGATAATCAAAATGAGTTACTAATCTTCAAACTATATATCGAGGATTCGAAACTGACGATATTACTTTACAATACTTGCATTTATGATGGGCGAGGATTTAAAAAACGAACCAACCTCGTGCAGTGCCAGCTATTGACAAGTGTTATTGCTTTGCACCATTGCTAATTCAAAAAACAACTTTGAGGTAGAAATATATACTATCATTAGTTGTGGTTTGCCGACCTCTTGTTCATTCATTTATCCAGCAATGCACCTGGGATTTTAAAAGGGTTGTTTGCTCAGTTGTAAAGTAAAAGGGTGGTAATAATAATACCCCTAAAAATTTTCAAGTCTTTATCAAACTTGAAATGTAACTGTAAATCTTAACATGACGTTGACTAGTTTTTATTTATAATACTATGTTTCTTGTATTATCAGAAACTTTCATTGCATTTGGCTATATTAAAATTTTCAATTGTTATGAACAAAAAAAAACACAGTGAAACAGAACATAAATAGGATTAATTGAAATGCTTAAACATTTTATCAAATTATTCTCAATGATTCTATCTTCCATTATCAGGCGCAAACATAACAATTGATAAAAAGAAGTGATTTTCAAACGTCTTGGAATTACGGATATGTTTCTCCGAGCATTTTTCTCTGTGCTTGAAATCTCTACAATGACTTCCAAACAATAAATCCTATAAAATCATGATTATTTAATTTCTAAGTTTATTCTAATAACGCTGTTATTATTATTATTAATTGATAAATTAGTCTTGATATGGGAATGCGTCTAACCAAAGTATCAGACCTCAAGTTGTGGACTTGTGGAGTTTTTGCATTCAATCTTTTTTATGTTGTTATAAACTGTTGTATTTTAGATTTTTAATGTAGTGATAATGAGCTAAACCAGATGCCGATACATTTCTAACAAAGCTACGGTTGAGCGTATGCTGGCTGACCGAAACCTCTAACAAACGAGCCACCAGAATATTCTTTATGTCTCTATTATTTTGCTTGTCAAGATGCACAATGACGCCTACAGTTAGCCGATTACATTAACAACTATATACAAGGAAATAGGCAAGTTAGTTATATTTAAACTTCCCCAGTCTATGCAGTTTACTAATTCACCTGATTTGCATATTATATATATATTCAAAGTTGCTACCATTTTTTAACAAATTTTATGAAACAACATTTCTTCTTTTGTTCACTATTCAAATTTCATGCTAAAAGAGAAAATATAAAAAATAAAAATGATTAAAAAACTTAATCTTATCTTCAAGCCTTACTGTGCAGAAACATCTTCTGTACAAACTATAGCTTACATTCGCTGTTGAGGCTTCCCCATTTCTACAAAACTATCACAACCATAGATTTCAATACCTATTGACAAAACGAGCAAACCAAACTTTGTTGCCAAGTTCTCTCTCCTTATATTTAGGAATTTACCCACAAATATTGCATTTTTGCGTAAAAAGTTTGACGCAAGCGCGACAATATATTAAAGTAGTGAAGTAACGCGTCTCACGCGTCGCAACACTGGTATTTCATGCGCATAATGTCGCGATGCTGACCTAAGAAATTCTTTCCGAAATATTACGCATTTTACCCAGTCATAAATATTTGGCAGTGAACGACCGCGTGGGGATATTGCCGATGCAGTTTTTCCAAAACATTGAAAATGAATAACCGGGCATTTAACATATTTTTATAAAGCCGATCTTTATTTTTTGCGGATTTTAACTAGTACGAAGAATATTTTTGACATACGAGCAGAATACGTCAAAAATTAGCGTCAGCCACGTTTTCGCTAATTGACGAATGATCGAATCTTAGTTACTATGGATACTTCTTTAAATGATATTAATCACTGTCAGATGCTTGTATAAACTAAGAAAGTTATACTTCGCTTTATATGTCATTATGGGGTTCTTTCTAACAAAATAAGCAGACCATCGTCTTACAGCGTAATTTACAGTCAATTAACGATAAATATAAACCTACACAAATTTGAATTATTTCTATTTTGAGAGTTATGTTTAATATTTAATTCATTCCGAGTCGAGTAATATAAAAAAAATGAGCTATCCGAATTTAACTTGACTGTGAATGCAATATATGAAGGTACGCATTTTGTATTCAAAGTACACAAAGCAAGGCAATCAAAGGTAAAGTAAATTTCGCTCCGTATCAATGATATTTTCTAGAGATAATTTCTCAAAATTGAAGTAGTGGTTCTCACCCTCTTTCCAAACGACCCAAATTTTGTAAAAATAAGTTCATACATACAATTACTATCGAGCAACAACACTTCAACACCAAATACAATATAAACAATGAAATTTGCTAGAAAATAGAATCAACTTGAGGTTTTTGTCGAAAAAAAAAGTAATCCAAAAGAATCAATAGGCGACCATATAGTTTGGGAAACACTGGTCTAAAGTATCACAACTTACCTCAAATGAGAGATAACAAAACATATATTAGTATAATAGCTAAAATGTTTTTATCATCGTTTGATTTAAGCTCTGATTACTTTTTAAGGCCGAAGACAAATCCATCCTCATAATGCGGTAGGTCATCCCAGTCTACTAATTAAATTAAGTTCTTACGATGAAGCATACAACCCTAAATTGTTTGTGCCAGATGTCAAAATACAAAATGCATCACTCATTAAATTAGAATGAGATTGCTACAATACTCCAAATCGTCTTTGCTATATATGCGACTCTATACACAAAAATATTTTCTGAGGCACTACAATTTTAACTATATTTATGGTAATTTGAGTAGGACACTAAAAACGACTACCCCTGAATAAGACAAAGCAGTTTTGGTATTCCAAAGTTTGAATATTTGAAGGTTTTATTTATTTTTTTGAGAGATTTTAAAGACTATTTCGAATGACCATGTTATTCCACTTTTGTGATGGGAGCGTGAATATATATTATTTTTTTTAAATCTCAACGTTTACTTGGCCGATTTTCGCTGTACCACCTTGAACTCAATTCCAATGTTAAACTATTTGACGTTGTTATAATATGAAGAAAGAATATATAAACAACTTATCCTAGAAATCCTGAACTGATATTTTGGCAGTTTGAAACTTTACCAATTTTGCCACTATACTGTGCTCGTCTTCAAAAACGACAAAACTTTACCTTGTCGTTGCGAACAATCTCACTTTTCCAGAGATCAGTGCTGGGCCCTACTTTAACGAGATTCAGTTCATAACCTCGAGAATTTGGAGGCAACATTTTAATCATTCATTTGCATCATCCTATATGCAGTAAGAAAAAACAATAAAACGATTACGTTTATTTTGAATGGTTTAAACTAGAACAAGTATAGTTTCAAGCATGATTTTTTATTGTACATCGTATTGCCGAATATAGCATTCAAATTGGTCAACCGTAAACATTTCATAACCTTAAATTAAGATGAATGGTGATCGAAGGTAGAATGACAAAAAATTTGGCCTAAAATTTTGCATTTAATTTGAAAAGCCTTCATTTACTGCTTAAGGTTAGAGATCATGGTTGGATACCTTTACATTTGAACTTAATCTAAATTTTAAACTCAAAACCTTTTTATTGACATATCAACTCACTTTATTTCATGGTTGAAACAAGTACAAAAACCTAATTTGTGCGCAAAATATTCAATTTATTGGAAGACTACAAGCAAGTTCAGGAATAAAATAACGTTATGGTGTTTGTAGCAGGTGGTATACCAATGAATTCCGGTGTCCTTATTCTCAACAGGTCCGTAAATCTAAGTCAGTAATGGACAAAACCTATCTCGATGTAAAGATGTTGAGGAAGTTTTCAAAGTTATTCTTAACATATTTTTAAAGTTTTTTTGCATTGTTAAATTGAATTAATATAATTTATGCAACTTGGATTTGGATTTGGCATTTTAACGAGCGAAGTTGTAACTAATTAAAAATATTAACTTTTGCACGCCGGAGTAACGAATGTTAAGGGTAAACATTGAAAAAGCAAGCTTGGTGGAAATACAATTCAGAGAATTTTAATAACAAGGTGAAATGTAATTGACGTGGGGTGGAAGTAATATTAGCGCATTCCTTCTCGTAGTAAATAATTTTTTGGGAGAAAATGTCCTTATTTTTGTATTCATTCGGAACGCACAGTTGACTTTCTGGTATTAAATTGCAGAATTGCACGCTTACGCGAAAGATTATACTTTAATGGCGAGAAATTTTGGACGACGATTTTAAAACTATGCTATACCGTCCCCTTGTTTTATCATGTTACGAAATGATACAAATAACGAAATGAAAAATTTGAACGACACTAACTGGACTTCTTCTTCTGTATGTTTGGTCTAATTTCATTATATTAAAAAAGAGGATAATATTATTGTAAATCATTGAGGTCCTTTGAGTGTGGTTCACACCAAGGTTTAAAAGATTAGAATCTTGTTCAAATAATTGGCGAGGTCTAGTTGGCAGTACTATGCACATTCACACGATCCAATACTTATCTTAACCTCTGCATTTAATGAAAAATTAATAGGCACTTACTGTACAAAACTGATTATGAACATTATAATCATAACACAAATTATATTGCACATAACACACACATAACATGCATTATGAACCTTTATTGTTAAAAATCGAATTCTAGTCTTATCTTATTATGCATTATGTTTTTCTGCATTCTAACTGCAATATCAAGTCCTATCATATTCTGGCTTGACTAGACTTTGTCCAGCTGTCCCCCGAGGGGTCAATGCGTGACGTCATTCACCACCAGAATTATCTCGTCACGAATTTACAAATATATTTATTTTTTATTTGATTTTATCGAAATAATGCACATTACATGAATATTATCGACTTAATGGATAAATATTTAGTACAATTTAATATAAAAAGATTAGTTCCCCTAGCATTGCACGAAGAAACTATTTAAAAAAATGAAAGTCAAGTTACTTGAAAATATTGTTCATTAATTCACGACATTCGAGAATTTAATCTAGTTTTCGCAGTAATGTATGTAATATCGCATGTAATATCTGAATCAATTTCTAATACGATATATCTTAAGTACTACCAAGAACAACATAATCATCTTTATAGTTATTACAAACCAAATTCTATTGTGGACGTTTGTGTCAGTTCAATGGTTGGACTTTTTTAAGATAAAATTCGAAGTTAAACCACTTCCAACTCGAGACTGGGTGCCTTTCCTCTATTCTCTCCTCCTAGTCCTCTCTCTGCCATCAATTTTTTTCTTATGGCATTGATTTGAAGTTTTTTTTAAATATGGCATACAAATGCAAAAATGCAACATAATCTAACACGTCACAGAATTATTTGTTCTGCGGTAGCATGCCTTACTCAATTCTCTACAACTTTACTTCCATGACTAAATAAGTCAAAATAAATCTAAAGAATCAAGTGTAAATCTATTTAATTAATGGCTCAAACAAACATTATTATGGATATCTGTAATTGAATATTGCTGCAATTAAACCCAGACTGAAAGAAGCGTAAAAATTATTTCTAAAAAACTGCGATGACCTTTATCGACAACTATGTCCTTATTATACAGCTAAAGAAAAAATACTAAATTTTATTGGAGTAAAAAGCGACAAAAACAAAAAACAAACGACTTTAACTTTGTTTCGGAATTTAAAATACTAGTTTAAGCAAACTTAAGTTGTAATTAGTCGTTATAGCTCTTAAATGCAACGTCTAATTACAATTTTCACCGAGACTTGAGGCGATATTTGTACACAAGTATTTTCTATCTTATATTGTAAGAATGCAATAGTGGAACGTAATTTGTAGTGTTAATATTAACGCAATATTGCAAGTAGATTCAAGCCAAAAAAATATTGAATATTTTATATTTTAGACGACTGCTATATGAAAGTAACAAGCTACTAAATTTAAATCAGCAAAAAACTGCGGTTTAGATAGTTGTCATAGCAAAAAATATACTATTTGTTCGAATCAAGTCACTTATAAATTTGACTATATTTTGTTGCTTTTTCAACAGTGTGGAATGCGATTGGTTTAACTCTGTTAGTTGTACATATATGGTTCGTTCATATGGGTGACTTTGTGAACAGTTTTTTGCGTTTCTTTATACAATACAATCTTCAATGCCTGGAGTAGATCACAACTTCGTCTCATAACAATGTTTGTAATGCACTTTCACTTTTTTTTATAAGTATAAAGAGTTTACAGGCGTATTAAAGATATCTTATAATATAGCTCATACATACGCGACCAACATTAAAATGTTTAAAAATATTGATATACAAATAAATCAACAAATGGACACTTCAAAATCAAAACGAGCATATTTACATATACACATAGCAATCAATTCGTCAATTCTCACATGGATACACACAGCTAACACCCACGCGTCTGTATACCATGATATTACTAAAATTCTAAACAAAACAAATATTCAAAATGTTACAGCAGAAGTGAATAGAGGATTCAAATGCCTAGAGTACTAACACCTCGACTATGGTCCCCAATAACTTCATTTTTGTTGTATCCTCTGTAACAACTAAAATACTATACTTAGAATAATAATCTCCATCTATCCTCGTCAACGCGATAAAATCAGCTTAAAATTCCATCTCGTGAAACGAATCTATTTCCCGATAGCTTTCAATTTACGACGCCTTGTTGAATTGTAAATTTCCAACATCAAGTCACAAAGTTGTCTTTGAAACTAATATAAAGACAAACATCAAACTTAAATGGATTGGATTATTTTTTAAAGATTTATCTGCGACACTTGTGCGATCAAAAATAAATTTTTCGAAATTTTCTTATCGAAGTTTATATTGATAAACGGTTGTTTTCAAGTACTAGTTAAGTGCTTTTACGTTGTAACTTGTTGTGCCGCATATATTATTAAAATTATTAAAATGTAACTTGGATTAACGTATAAAAAATTATAAGCCTACTCGATTTAACGGATACTTTGATTGGCGTCACCAAATAGAAAATCTGAAACTCTTTTATCAAACCATTGTTAGGAATACTTAAATTGGATTATATTTCAAAACGGAATTTTTAAAATTGGTTTGTGTTCAAAGCCATAATTTTGTAAATATTTATGAAAATTTGATTATTTTATATGAACGTGGAAATGATATTTCATTTATAGCCTGATGTATGTCAGTCGTCAATTTTCTAGCGCTACCTCGGCTATACCATAGACGTAAGCTTGAGAAAATAACGTGAATTACATGTTTTATATATTTTAATTTATTGTAGTACTATTCTTGTTTTGATTTTCTGTTTTCCGATCAAAATATAAAGTATTACGTAAAATATAACCTTTCTCTGACGTTCTAATTTTCTAAAAAAGCGTACATTACAAGCGTGACGAACGTGCCAAAAATGTGGGTGAAACCACCCACGTAAACGTGCATACGTTTTACGTCAAGCACGTATTAGTTATGCACAACTCACATATATTATTATTAAAAAAGCCAGAATATAACATTTCATAAAATATGAGTGGGATCGACCGTACGTTAAGGCTTGGTACGATGTATGACCAAAGATATTGTTCTGTATATAATTTACCTATTTTTTTCTTGGTCTGTACACACCAGATCCCATCGTCTGTTATTTACCAGAAAAAAAAACTTGTAATCTGAGTGTATTTACGTTTTTACTTTTTTTTCTGTGTCGAGACTACACTGTTGCCATAGCAACACTTCAAGTCGCCCACGCAACCCATAAACAGCAGTTCGTAACGTTTGCATATATTCTAGATTTACGTTAAATGATTTATGAATTTTTACGCTTTGACCAAACGAAAGCAACATATGAACAGAATTTTCAATATTTCCTATTTCTTATATATTATCAAAGAAACGGCATGCTATTTCATATACTCATTACGTTATCCGTCATCATAATTGGTAAGCTATGATAGTGATGTATAATTATAAATGAGCATGATACATCTTACCTCCGTCATTCCACTCTTATTATTCCGTGCGGTGACCCACGACGTTGCCTTATTGCAGGGGTATAGAGAGGCCAAATAACTGCTGATAATATGCAATATAGCCTTTTATACCCATTTTTGGGAATTGATCATGAGATTCGATGCAGTGAGTTAACTTTACAAACGAAAGCATGGCTATAAAATTTATTTACGGGAGATACTACATTTATATCAAGTTCGAGGAATAAATATTCTCTTTGCTATTCTTTATGTACGCGATGAATATGCGAATGGTCATTCACTGACGAATAAACTAACTCAATAAAGAACAAAAGAGAGATGCTCAAATATATGCCAAAACAAATTAGTACGGAATATGTCATAGCAGAATCTGTTATTGCAGTCTTCACGAAACTCGCCATGCCATAAGATCGCGAACGCGGATTCGCCACAAGGTGCGCAATATTCAATTTCGATAATTCCATCGAATCGCTAGAGTCCATAGAAATTTTTGGATTAAAAAAAAATAATGGACCAAATTTTAAAGCAATTATTAGTTCGGTAGTTGAGAAAAAAGACAATTGTGTGATTTACATTTTATTTTTTACAATTTTTTTTTGATTTGATTGACTCATAAATTTTTTTTGAAAACAACAACATAATAAGAACGCGGAATCGCCACATGATGCGCAATATTAAATTTTAATGACGTCATCGAATCCCTAGAACCCACAGGAACTTTTAAAATGAAAAAAAAAATTGACCAAATTTCAAAGCAATTAGTTTAGAAGAAAGGCGATGTTTTTGAAAACAACAACATAATAACAAAATGATCCAATCCAAGTCTAATTGGTGTCCAACTTTTGAAACCATAAAATGAAGCATTGAAGGTTTGTAATATTCGTGTTGTTTTATTATACGTAATCTTACAGTAAAGAAGAATACACTTTATTTACAGCAAAATAATAATATATCGTAAAATTTAATTGTCCATAAAAACCAACAGAAGAATTTCTGGAGAAAATATTCTACTATAGATAATCAGCATATATCTGAAAACTGACAAATATATATAATTACATGTTATAGTTATGCATCTATAAAAATGGAATCAATTTATTTATCATGGGTGTTATTGACAGTCGTCTATGGATTTCCACAAGTTCTTCATATTTGAATAGCGAAATTATTATTTTAAAAGCAATACCAGGAAAGCACAGTATGGGTTCCAATAATTGTTTTGAAATATTATAGATGAGGATTGAGACGGGCACGTTATCTAAATAAAACTGCACATAGAAAGGGTTTAATTTATTTTAAATCCGTCATAAGTACAGTAAATGTTAGCTATTAAAAACCTTTAGTTTGGTACATGTACCTTATTTTGGGTGAAGGTCAAGCCTGCCCTCTCGCGGTAATATTTTATTTAAATATTTTTGAGCAATATTGCTCATAAGTGTTTATAATCAACTTTCTGATCACTTTAAATGTAATTTGAGCTATGTATATTGTAATATTCTATCTCTTTGGAAGCCTGGAATAATACGAAACGTGACGTCTAAATTTACTATGATTTAAAGTTTATTTTATCACCTTACTGAAAGCACACTTGATGTACAAATTGCAATAACTAATTAAAAAGCATTTCAGGGTGAGGAGAGCCGCGAGAAACCAAATTTGGTTATTGAGCAGCGGCACCCATGAGCAAGTCTAATGAGAAATTAATTTGGGAAAAAAGTACGTCAAGGCATGCGAAGTAATCTCGAGTTTCAACAGCAACAAAAGAAAACGACTCCGTGCACCAAGGATATGAAATACGAAAAACTTTTCAATTTTAAATCTCTCCGATTGAGTTGACAGTTTCATTTTCAATTATCATAATTGTCACCACGGAGTAAAGTGAATAAATAAAGATAAAATAAATCACAGATCAAAAAACTGTATTCAATATTCATGCTTTAAATCGTCCAGGAGCAATCCAATATATATATTTTCAAATTTCACATATAAAAAAGCGATGAGAATCAGCCTGATTATTGAGATACTGATCTGTTCTGCTTTCATCGGAGTTGACGCGTAATATCATGTTTGTCTTATCGGCTATTTTGTGTGGGAAACCTTTCCACCACAGTAAATCATTTACAGCTATTCCAGTTCCATCACGTAAGTAGAGTTTTTCTTTCTAAAATATTCGAAGAGTTTAAATAGCATAGTTATCAAGTAATATTATAAACAATAGTGTATTACCAATAAACGCAAAACCGCTTATCATGTAAACCCGTAATGATAATGAAAAAAATTATGTTTTTCTAAATCAAATTACGCACCTTGTAAATAATATTTTGAAATTTAAATTATCCGATTAACCAATGCAGACAGATATGTCAAACCGTATAACATTACAAAATAAGATAGAGCCCGTTACCCGTTAGACCGCAACTTAACACCGATATTACGGCAAAGATCGGCAGATAAGTATGGCAAAATATAGTGTTTTCGTGAAATGTGTTTTTATGGCTTAAATAAAAAGAGCAAAATTAATAAACAAATAAATAAAAACCAACTAACCGCTTCAACAATATCCGAGTTCTGCACATTTTAATGTACATTTTGTGTCAAATATTAATCGATTTAAATGCATGCTATTATTTTATAAGATTAATGTAATACGTTGTACATACGATAGGATCAAAAGTCATTCCAGTGAGAAAATAGATCTCACTCCTTCCTCTCATTTTATTGCTTCGAATGTATTCCATTATTCGTTTCATGTGGACGTTATCATAAATATTGGCTAGCTTCCCGCCAATGTTTTTGCATTTTTCAATGGCTCCGACTTTGTTAGGTTTTGAATCGGTCATCACAATGAAGACTCTGTTGTTGTAAAACTGATTAGCTTCCGCATTATCTCTATGAACATCTGCAAAGGTTCAGAAATATCAGTTACGCACCATCGAATAAAGCATTTCAGGTAAAAGACGAGGAAAAATAAAAATCAAAACGAAAGAATGGGTGTCGCAAATTGCATAATTCGAACCATGGCCCCCGCATAAATAAAGAATTTGGAACGTCAGAATTATTATAAAAGCTCCAAACGTATCAATCTATCAAACGAAAATTTCTACGAGATTGCTAAATTTGATATATGAAAGACATTTCGGAATCGCAATCCTACAAACTTGCTCGTCTGTCTTTCACCTTTAGCTTTGTTTGTGGCATTTATCACCCAAACGGAATCAGGTTCCAAAATTTTCACACTGTGGGCTGGCTTAAACATGATTTTTATTTGCGGACTGACTTTCGAAAAAGTATTGATCTTCAGGAATGAATACTAGTTCAATGAATAACTCTTATTAATTCGATGATCGTAATTTTGCGCCCGATTGGTCGCAATTTGATTAGTCACGGGTTGTTAGAAAAAAGTCCATTTTTTTCATATACGCCCGGAAGTCCGGCGTCTAACGTTACAAAAAGGTATCAATGCATCGAATCTGGAAAACTATACGACCCAGTGACAAACTCCGGGCAGCCACTCATATGAAGTATCATAAGAAATAATAGCTTCTCACAACCTAATTACTCGTAAGTTACTCGCCATGAGTAGTATACCGTAATATCAATAGTTTTATAACGGTCTGTTTTGGGGAAATATAGCAAGCTAATATTTGTCTTAGGAATCAATATTTAAGTGTTCCAAACAGCGATACGAACAAGCAGCTAGCTACTTAGCTATAAGTGTTTAACAAGAAATTATAGATATAAAGATATTATCTTACTTGTAGTAGAAACAGTAGTAGCAGAAGTGGATTTCTCACTGGTATATTCTTTTGTTGTCAAACTATCGTGAGTAGTATCACTTTCAGATCTACCGTCAGTTTTAGTTGCTGCACAAAAGTCAATTTAGACATCATAATGAAACAAGAAAAGACCAATATTATATGTCTAATTTGAATCATTATACATATCTGTAGAATTTTGGGAATATCTGCTAGGAAACAAACAAATAATTCATTTCAATTGATAATTAACACAAGCAAGCAATTTATTAACACAAGGCAAAACTAACTGGTATTAAATCTTTTACAGTTACAGTCTAGCCACTAGATCGCTGAAATGCGATCACGCAATCACGGCACGGTGTGCAATTTTTGATTTTGATGACGTCATCACACAACATTTCGAAGTGAAAAACGAGTCTCATAGAGCACCAGAAAATTTTGAAATAAATAATAGCCTTCTATTGACAAAAACAATACATAACCACGGAAAATTTTTTAAAGTAATTGGTTCAGTATAGTTGGACAAAAAAACGATTTTTTTCATAACGACACGAAAAACGAATACTAACACCAATAACATATTGACAAATTGACAGTGGCGGCGCGTCAATAGGGCCAACCGGGGCAATGCCCCGGTTGTTTTTTCGGTATAATAAAAAATATTCGAAAAATACCTCAATATCGGTTGCACAGACTGTCTACACTAGCCATATTCTCCCGACATGGTTCATTTTTCGCTCGCAAAGCCTTCGCCGAACGTCGGCGGGGCGACGCCGATTTTGCCCCGGTTGCTCATTGTATATCGTATTCTCTCTTTTATCTTCCACTCGCCGCGTTTGTCTCGTTTGTTTTCTGTTTCTTTTACTAAATCATCGGGGCTAGCCCCGAAATTATGACGACACAATGCCGACGTTTCTTACAACAACGTGTTGACATATTTACGCATTCCTTCTCGTTCGTTGGTTGCTTGAAGAGTTGATAGTTTCCTCGCCTTCGTTTTTGTCGCTTGTTTCGCTATATGAATCAGTTAGAGACCTTTAGTCCATTTGCTTTCGATTTTCCACATTCCTTTTGGGCTCCTCACTTCTTTCCAGTTTCGCATTTCTTAGCCTTAGACCTCATAATGAATAAGGTTGATGCACTACTTCGCACTCCGTTTTCGCAGCTGCCGCTGGAACAAAAATTAGAGGTACAACGTCTTGGGCCTTATCAACCAAAAAATTGTTCACTGGAACAATCCCATGACGGAGGAAAGCGTCGGCGTACATTCTGTGCAGAAACTTGGTGTAAAAAACACGAATGGTTGTGTTACAGCGAGGACAAAAATGCACTTTTTTGTTTTTATTGCCTACTTTTTGCTACCGCCCGTGACTCACGTTGGTGTAAATTTGGTTTTAGAGATCTTAAACATCTTTCCGAGCGTGCCAGGGATCATCAATCTTCTATGGAGCATCTGGACAATGCAGTAAAATACCGAACATTCGGAAATGTTAATATTGCAGCACAGTTGGATGAAGGACGCGCGGTTTCTATTCGTCGGCACAACCAAAACGTCGAGAAAAACCGCCATGCTCTCGGTCGATTGATAGATGTTCATTGGTTGTCACGAGCTGTCCCTCCGTGGGCTCTTCTAATAGAGGGGTATTTTGGGATATGGTGGAATACACCCCATCCCTAGATACAGTATTGAGAGATCATCTTGATGCCGCAACTGTTTCGAAAGGGACATCTAAGGATATCCAAAATGATTTGCTCGACTCAATGTATAAAATTTATTTACAACATTTGGCTCTGGAAATTGAGAATTGCCAGTTCCTTTCGATTCAGTCTGACGAGACAACTGACATCACGTGCGTTTCCCAACTGGCTGTGATTTTTCGGTTTGTGAAAGATGGTAAACCTACCGAGAGATTTCACAGCTTTGTACCAATCGTTGATCGCACGGCTTGCGGGATATGGGCTGTACTGAAAGAAGTGTTACAGCCTTACAACGCGAAGTCAAAATTGATAGCTCAAACTTATGACGGCGCGGCAGACATGAGTGGGTCGAAACATGGTGTTCAAGTTTATATAAAAGAAGATTTTCCTCATGCGCATTTTTTACATTGTTATGCACACCAATTTAACCTCGTTATTAAAAATATGTGTCTTGATACCCCTCCCGTCCGTATATTTTTTGCAAATGTTTCGGGGTTTTCTTCATTTTTTTCCGTTTCGCCGAAGCGCTCTGACCTCCTTCGCCAGATATGTAGCCGCCGTCTCCCAGCTTGTGCACCAACACGTTGGAACTTCCAATCACGCGTGGTGCAGGGCGTGTCCGAAATTAGGTCTGAGCTCATTGAGTGTTTCAATGGCATTCAGAGCTCTCCGGTTTGGGACGAGCGCTCTGTGAGGGAGGCGGCAGGTCTAAAGCGTCTGCTAGAAGATGGTGAGTTTTCATTTTTTCTCGCTTTTTTCTCCACAATATTCTATCACGTGGATGTATTATACGGCGCATTGCAGTCAAGGCTAATGGATGGAGCGTCTGTGCAGTCGTGTATTTCAGACTTCTGCGATGCTGTATCTCGTATCCGGGAAACAATAAAATACGACGACACATGGAGTGCTTCTTTACGCCGCGGGCAAACAACGCAGCGTTTGGTTTTGTCTGCAAAGGAATGCTGTGACATTTTGGTGAATCAAATAGGCGATCGTCTGCGCACTGAACACCTTGCCGCGTTCTTTTTGATGAACCCCAAAAATTTTTCAAAATTTGCACGTCAATTTCCCATCCATTTGTTAGCTACTGTCTCCAAATTTTACCCCATGATAAACGTGGGTAAATTGGAAAATGAATTGCGATGTATATACACCAATCAAACTTTTTTGAACATCACATCAACTTGCGCGCTCTATGGGTTCCTCATAGATAACACTCTAGTAACTACCTTTGCGGCGTCTGCAAAATTTCTGGACCTCATTTTGACGACGCCTATTTCTTCCGCCGACGCAGAGCGAACATTCAGCACGCTGAAGCGTATTAAAACGTATCTCAGAAACACAATGAAGCAAGATAGATTAAATTCCTAGGCTGTTTTATCCATTCACAGAGACGTTATTTCTGGGATGCATGACTTTAATCAGCGCGTTATTGAGCATTTTGCTTCCAAGAAACCGCGGCGTGTTGCATATATGTTCAAGCAGTAGAAGTCTAGCAGCATATATATCTATGAGTGAGCGACGCATGTCCTTATCTTTGCATTACCTTTCCTTTCTTCATAGTAACGTTTTAAACCTTATTTTAGGTTTTGTCTGCTTTTGTCCGTTTCTGTTAATATGTCATTGTATTTATCTGGGTAAATATTGCCTTTCCTTTTGAAAGAGATTTCAAAATAAACTATGTCTATATTTATTAATCCCTTGACTTGGACCGGTTTTAAAGACACTTTCTTATCGTTAAAAATTGTCGCTTTTGCCGATTGGTTGTTACCGATGGAATGTTTTTTATACTCATAAAATGATGGGAGAACTTACAGCGCTCATCCTGTCCCCGTAGATGGGGGTGACTTGGTCCCGCAGTAGCTTGCCTCGGTTGTCATAATGACCACGCGCCGCCACTGCAAAATGATCCACAGGTCCGCTTCGTTTGGTATATTATATATATTTCGTATATTGATATATTAACCTACTTAACTACCGATCTTAGGATGCACTTGAAAATATAGAAATGAAGATATCATCTTACTCAGAGTAGTGACTTCCTTGGAGGTATATTCTTTTGTGGTCGAACTATCGTAGGTAGTGTCTCTTTCAATTTCAGTTGCTGCATAAAAGTCAATATAAACATCATAACGAAAGATCAATATATAGGGATATTATTGTTCTAATTTTAATGAAAATTTCCAGGTAAACGTGCTATGACCTCTAAAAAGTGGTGATAGACTATCGTCACAATTTTCATTTTATTAGACTAGTTTGGTAACATTAAAGCTAATTCGATTTTTACAAAAAAATTATCTGGATATAAATAGAACGTAGCCTACTCATTTTTCATTTTTAAATCTAATAAAGTAACGTAAAACATAAAAAAATGAACGTGAAATATATGTAAATAAAAATTTGTACTTACCTGGTTGTTGGGTCGATTTTTCCATACTATTAGTCGTATTTAATGTGAGATTTGTAGTCGCATTAGGGATGGTATTTTGACCGGTATAGTTCGCATTCCGTTTCAAGTTTTGTATTGTCTTATTTAAACCATCCAAAAGATTATACGTTTGTTGTACGTCATCTGTTAATGAGGAACATGGTAATAATTTACAGCCTGGGCTTTGACATAAGAGGAAACGGAACGGGTTTAAACAATCTTCAACGCGAACAACACACATTGTCAAAATAATAATGATAAAAATTAGAAACTTCAAGCGACTATAAGTACATATTTGCTAATTGTGAGAAACAAATAGAAACTCAATTGAAAAAGTTTGGACTAATGCTAAAAATGTACATGTTATTTCAAAGTTTCCAACTATGATTCAACAAAACATTGTGCAATACGTTTAAAAAAAATAATTCCATTTTTATGGAACCCCACATTTCAAGTGCAAATAGTTTATAGATCATCTTTCGCTTTGGAAGAAAAAGACTTGCACTTACCTTCTAACTTATTCATTCTGTTTTTCATCTTTTCATCCTGACCAAAAAGATTTGACTTACATTAGTAACAGATGAGGTAGATCACACCCACTTTTGATGACGTAAAGGAGAAAAAAAGTTCAAAATTTTTCGTAAACAGTTTGATGGTTTTAAGTGGGAAAAATCAATAGCATGCCAAGCTTTGAAATAACGATAAATAACGTACAAAAACTTTTTTGTATAAAATTCTGCCTTGAAATAGCAAAAAAAATAATCAAAACGTTCTATATTTGTTGTCTTTGCATGTTTGTCGGGTTAATAAATACTAATAAATGGCGCGAGGGGTAGAAGGAAATTGTTAGAGCTATCTATATAGTAGCAAATCATGATTGAAGTGATTTCTAGGAATAAAAAACATTATGTATTTTTAGACGCAGCATATCGATAATTACTGATTTATGGTAAATTTCTTTATATTTAAACGAGGTGGAGAAAATCAGCCGACACATCTATTTATCAAACTGAAACTCTTTTGGAAATAGCAATAAATACACGAGTACATAATATGTAAATAATATATGGAATTGGTAACGACGAAAAATAACCCGTTAACCATTCTAGATGATAGTATTTTCGACAATGTCAATTTCTAATCCTAAGCCAAGTGCCACAAAAGGAATAAAATTAGGGAAAACAAATCATTATATAAATATAATCAATCAATTTAATAAATATGGTTGAATTCAGTGATTTAAATTTTCTAATCAAATTCAATAAAAAAATATTGAAGTTCACCGTAGTGGAGGTCTGTTTCTTTGGTGGTAATTTTATCCATGTCGGGTTATCGTCACAGATCATGGCAGACCAGCATTCCTCTCCTGTCCGAATGAGATATAAATTAACACGTTTCGATTTGTTGTGATTTGTTTTGATTTGTTTTACTAACAGCAATAAATAATATACATGCTAGCAATGTAATTATTTCCTGGGCTTTTGCAATAAATTTTCACAGATATATTAGCGTCAAACGACTTACAAATTAAAAAAAAAATTAAAATACAAAAAAAATATTTACATACCTTGAACAGACACTGTCACTTTACTAAAAATAACAGTCAATATAACAGCTTGTAAACTAATCATTTTGTACGACCTTAATATCCAATCTCGTCGAATCGTAATTTGTGTTATTAGAACAGTGGTTGTGCCTAAATCGCTTTAGTTTCACACCGTGATTGTGTACAATGAAGCCACCAGGAAATCCGTCCTTATTTTATGCAGTGTTACTAATGAAAAAAAGCGTGATGTAGGTTATTATATTTTATCATATCAACTTGACGTATTCTATTCTATGAAATCATACTTCCGCAAATTGTGGGATGGTGTCAATGGAAATTTACAGGGAGAGCTTCGTGGGTCGTTTATTTGCAACGAGGAAATATTTTAGATTTCCTCATATGCCGATTTTCTGCTTTGTACCGGTCGTCGTTTGCAAATTCTTCTTAAAGCAAAACTGATGGTTTTATTTTTCTGGTCTTTATGCACATGATGCAATATTTTGACATTTGAGATTTATATTCCGTATGTATCCACAATACGTTAACTTTCGAATCTGTGGTTGAAATACAATTGATAGCCATACTTTTAGAAAAACGCCAGATTTGGTAGAAGTCACATAGGGTCAAATTGCACAACAACAGTGTCATACACTTTTTCAGGAAATGATTTTATCACACATGATCTTATTAATTTCCAAAATTTTTAGTGAATATTGTACATATAGATCAAATTGTTCCAAACTCTTTTCCAGCAGAACGTCTTGGCCCAGCATTCCTCTCCTGTCAAAATGAGATATAAATGAACATGTTTCGAAGGTGTGGGGAGTGATTTGCTTTTACTCACATCAATAATTAATATACAGTACACGTTAGCAATGTAATTATTTCTTGGGCTTTTGCAATAAATTTTCGGCGCTCCCATAGTATGTGAACCAAGATGGCGGACACCGGAACGTAGTATGTGTAGCAGGTTAGGGTTAGGTCAATTTTTTTCCAATTTTCCTTATTGTAGTTATATTACGAGTTTGGGACTAGCCAAATGACTCCCATAGTATTTGTACCTGGAACTGGGTTGTGCCTAATTACGTTAGTTTCACACCGTGATAGTGTACAGTGAAGTCACCTGGAAATCCATCCTTATTTTATGCTGTGTAGCTTATAAAAAAAATCGTGGTGTAGGTTATACAGTATGTTATCATATCAATTCAAAGTATTCTATTCTGTGAAATTATACTTCCGCATATTGTGAGATGAAGTCAATGGAAGTTAACAAGGAGAGATTCCTATAGGTCGTTTAATTGCAAGGAAGGAAGGAATTGCGAGAAAGTATTTTGGATTTTGTCATACGCCGATTTTCTCTACAAGGCTTCGTCCTAAAGCAAAATTGATGGATTTATTTTTCTGGTCTTTGTGCACTTCTCTATTTGATAAGGTGCAATGATTTGACTTTTGAGAATTATATTCCGTATTTATCCATAATGCGTTAACTTTCCAGTGTGTGGTTGAAATATAATTAATAACCATATGCCGTTAGGAAACTCCAGATATGGTAGAAGTCAAATAGGTTTAAATTGCACAACAATAGTGTCATACACCCTTTCAGGAAATGAATTTATTATTCACGATACTATTAATGTCCAAATGATTCAGTGAATATTGTACATTTAGATCAAAAGGAGAGATTCCTATAGGTCGTTTAATTGCAAGGAAGGAAGGAATTGCGAGGAAGTATTTTGGATTTTGTCATACGCCGATTTTCTCTACAAGGCTTCGTCCTAAAGCAAAATTGATGGATTTATTTTTCTGGTCTTTGTGCACTTCTCTATTTGATAAGGTGCAATGATTTGACTTTTGAGAATTATATTCCGTATTTATCCATAATGCGTTAACTTTCCAGTGTGTGGTTGAAATATAATTAATAACCATATGCCGTTAGGAAACTCCAGATATGGTAGAAGTCAAATAGGTTAAATTGCACAACAATAGTGTCATACACCCTTTCAGGAAATGAATTTATCATTTATGATACTATTAATGTCCGAATGATTCAATGAATATTGTACATTTAGATCAAATTTTCTCAAACTTTTTTCCAGTAGAACCCCCTTGGCCCAGCATTTCTCTCCTGTCCAAATGAGATATAAATGATCATGTTTCGAAACTATGGAGAGTGATTTGTTTTTACTCACAGCAAAAATTAATATACACTTTAGCAATGTAATTATTTCCTGGTCGTTTGCAATAAATCAGATTTATTCTCACAGATATATTAGCATCAAACTGGGTTGTGCCTAATTACGTTAGTTTCACATCGTGATAGTGTACACAGTGAACCAATCCTTATTACTTATCGATTTTAATCGGTAAGTATGTTGATAGGTATTTGTCTGTCTGTGTGTTTGTCTGTCTGTCTGTTAGATGCACGCGATATCTCACGAAAGCGAGATTGAATCTGCTCCAGATTTTGCATGTGCATTCATTGTTGTTCATTGTGCATTCATATGTTGGACCAAAAGCCTATTGATTTTGGATGAATTATGTCGTATAATTAGCTAGTTATTAATTAATTAGTGATAGGACACAAGGTGTCACTATGGAGTAAGAGCGCTGTTTTGGGGGATCCCCTAACTTCCGATCGATAAGTCTTCGGTCTCTGACCGATATTCTCGTGTTATTCAGTGTTACTAATGAAAAAAATTGTGGTGTAGGTTATAATATGTTATCATATCAATTCGAAGTATTCCATTCTATGAAATCATACTTCCGCAAATTGTGGAAAGACGTTAATGGAAGTTAACGGGGAAAGCTTCCTGGGTCGTTTATTTGCAACGAGGAAGTATTTCAGATTTCCTCACACGCCGATTTTTTGCTTCGTACCGGTCGTCGTTTGCAAATTCTGCTTAATACAAAATTGACAGGAAATTCATTTTTCTGGTCTTTATACACCTTGCACACAAGGTTTTGCTTGACTTCTGAAGTATATATCCCATATTTATACCTAATACGTTAACAGTGGTTAAAATAAAATTAATAACTAAAACAACAATGTTACACACATTTTCAGAATATGATTCTTTCACAAAAATGTAATTGAATACTATACATTTAGATCGTTTTTCCCCCAAATTTTTGGATCCCCGCTCTAGAAGACCCTTATTTTAGTCGTTCTGTCTGTCTAGCTCACTGGTTCTCAACCAGTGGGCCATGGCCCACTGATGGGCCACAGTGATATTTTGCGGTGGGCCACTCAACTATCAAAAATTGCTAGTTTTAGTTATGTCACAGTAGTTTATTTTGATTGAAGCAGTAATCAATGACGATGCTGTTTTCGGCTACTGAGAAGTAATTCCCATTTTAATTATAAACGTGTAAGTGTTCATTTTCGCAGAAAGATCTTAACTTTTCTTGTAGATTTCCCCTTGAAATAAAAAGTTGATGGGCCACAAGTATTTTGGGCAACAAAAATGGGTCACGAAAGAAAAAAGGTTGAGAACCACTGGTCTAGCTGTAGCTGGACCGATTCGATTGATATTTCTAGGGTGGTATATGCTGTTATCCTAGTAAAGTGCGTTTAACGTAAAGTCCGAAAAAACATGCCGATCGTTAAAAATTTTGCATTTCCGCATAAGTTTTCGTTATTTATTTGTCAACGAAGTCGAATATTGAAATTGCTACCCACCGCAGAAGAAAATACCCTTTCGATCAAGTCGCAGTTCTTACCACTTCATGGCAGCTCCTGTCACGAACGAACCGCGGCGGCTCTTGCCATGATTTATGGCGCCATTACTGGTATATACAGTCGTGTACCAGATTTTAGTTTATTGTGCGGAATTATGTCTACTTAAACTTGAAACCTAACCCCAAATACATCAAAACTGTATCCATAAAAAATGTTCCAACTTACCCAATATTTATCACCATCAAGGGAAGCCCTGTCTTTACGGCCGACATGCCGTGGTTACGGCAGCCAAATTTTACCCGCCATTGGTTTTCAATTTGCCGCCGCGGTAACGGCAGCTCGCCATTGGTTTGTGGCAGCTAAAAAGTCAGTCGCCATGGGTTTGGCGATAGCGGCCATGGTTTGGAAATAACGCCATAGTTTCGCGGCAGCTTCAGACGCCACAAAATACTTAAAGCTGCACTTGATAACTGAGGGACAGGTTTATATCCAATCATCATTAAAGTATAATGAGACGGAGGAGCTTGGTGCAGCTTGCTAATATACAATTTTATTCACTCAAAAATAGTTGTAATTTTTTTCGTATGACCTTATCAAGGTGGTTGTTACCTTCGCTATCCGAAATCGCGACCAAGACACTGAAAGTTCGCTGAATCAAGCATGAGCTGGTAAATTGAAGCCTTTTAAAATAATTGACCCGATATCAAACGTGTCATGGTTTCAGTTCTGAATCCCCTCGCAATATGATAATTTGCATGTTATAAAAACTACTGGATAAATCAACTATTCATTTCCGAATCTCCAATTAAAAGACAGGTTTAAATCCAACCTCTATCTTTATGTCACTTTTAAAAACGATCACCAAGCTAAATGTCGCTGATAAACCACGAGTACATTGTTAAAACCAAATAGTGATGGTTTCAGTTTTCACCTTGATAAAATTAACTACTTCATGCCTTTAATAAATGAGAAGAAAACCTCGGTAACGCTTGTATGATAGCTCACCCATAGGCTCAGACAGTGCAAATATTATTTACCAAGATAATTACTGAATTGCCAATTATAAAGAACAGACCGTAATTGCAAAAAAATTAATTGATAATGTGGGAAATATCTCGAAAAGCAATGCAGAGGCCCAGTCACTGATACCTGGAAGTCTACGAAGGAAAGTATTTCTTTTTATACACTCACTCTGTCATCCAGGGGTTGAAAAAACAAGTCAATTAATTTAAAAATATATATATGCCCAAGATATGTTCTGATATTTATAACTGGGTTAAGGTTAAATCTCGTGTAAAATGTCAACAGAATAGAATTTCTGAACATACAGTGTTGTAATTATCTTATATCCCCATTCCTCTGATAGAATAGTTTTAAATAAGAATAAAATAATCTCTCTCCACGAAAAAGTAAGTGTAATTGTTAGATTTTGTTAGATCGTAGTCTAACTTCGCTGTTTGATTAGGTTATATCATGTTTTGTCTGAAAAAGGTAAAACTATGATCTTACGAACGCTAACAAATACACTTGCTGTTACGTACCATGGGATTATGTTATTCATATGTACCACTTTGATATCTTGTTCAAGCATCCTTGTAGCTACGGCCACGTACGGATCCGCAGTAGGAAGTAGAGAAAGTGCCTGCCTTTCAATATCCTCCTCTAGTACAATAGCTATCCACTTAGTTAGTAGCTACATTGCTTTGTACATTCGCACTCAAGCGTAGCGAAGAGAACAATGGAGAATAAACAAAATATAATCAGGAAGCGTGAACAAACACTATTCAAGTACAAGTATGATATAACAACGGAATATAGTCAGGGCTATTCGAGAATATTGTTTTGTTTTTAGTGTAGAGTGTGGCGTTCCAGTAGAGGTGAAAGCCAGGTATGAGCTCGGCGAAACTATTGAAATCAGACTTTCATATAGGAGGAGTAAGTTTTGGCACATAGTACGGCAATGCAGAATGTTATGATATGTTGTCAAATTATCAACTGTTTATACTGCCAAATAATATAATATGGTGATCTCCCAATACACCCTGTTCAGCCTGTATTCTTCTGGGGTTATTTGGCAGTATAAACAGTTGATAATTTGACAACATATCATAACATTCTGCTAAACATTCTCGGGTAAAAGTTATTTCAAGACTTTTACGGACTTGTTGTTATAGAATGTTATGGTATATTGTCAACAATACTTTAATGAATCGTGTGCCCTAGTATCCTTTGCCGTTGTGAGCTGATGTCAAAAGAGGGATAATAATATTTTTCCCAAAAAGTTAGTTTAAATTGTAAATTTACATTATCATTCAATTTAATAAATACAATTGTATATTCTCGTAATTTCGTCTCAATGCGTTTTGTCACTTGGTAAATAATATTAGTTTCATTTCCAATGGCAGGTTGCTCATTTATTACACAGGTTGTATATTTTCTGGAAAATAAAAATAATAAAAATATTTGTATTCCAATAAGGCTAATTATTACGTAAAGAAACAGAGTTTTTGACTTGATTCTGATTTTTACATATTACTCTATTTTGTCAATTTCAATATGTCTAAAATATACCAACTGTATACCCTTTTAGAAGTAACTGAAGTTAGAAATGTTTTTTTTTTAATTAAAATTCGATCATAAATCAGTCATGTTGTGGTCATAGGAGAAAAGCACAATTTTTGAAATATATTTGCAAACGTCTGAATCAACACGGTTTTATTATATCGTAATTTAAATACACTCCTATGTTATCAAGAAAAGATATTCTTTTGTCATATGGCGACGGTCCATATCGATTTCCTTCGCTCCAACATCACATTTATTATGCCTAACAATAGCGATACGTTTATTTGGGTAAACAAGTCGTCAGATTTACTAGAAATATGTTCCGTTTTACGTAGATACCAACAAAATTTTCTTTTGTATATTATGTATAGACGATAACGGTAATGAACCCAAGCAAACCACACTATATTAAATTAAAAATGGCTGTTCAACTTCCCAGTAACGGCAAGCTGGTTTCACAGCGCACTTTAATTACTTCCTGTGTTTTATAGAATATGTATCGCTTTATAATATACGCTAGATTAGGCATTCAAGACTAGTTATATTTTCACGTAAAGCACCGAATAGAGCACCGTGTTCTGGCCGCGGTTAGTATGATACAAAAAATCGCTTTGAAGCTTTGAAATAGCACTAGTGATAGAACATATTTTGCCTTTATTTCTGTTCAGCTGCAAACGTTTTTTATGTATTGTATTATGTGGGCTTTCTGGACGTTGTACTGTAGTGCCCCTTTTCAAACTGTCAAGGGGTCTTTTTTTGAATCAGTGTGAGAAGTATGGACTAACCACGGCAAGATAATCAGTAATCGGTAGCGTACATACTAGAGATGTATCGGTATCGGCAATATCGGCCATTTTTTCGATATCGGCCATGTATCGGTATCGATTAGATTAAGGCCGATATTTCAGATATATTTACTTTTTTGATATGGTCCAGAATGTTTTAAAAGATAAGTTGGAATACTACTTTTTAATTTATTTTTTGTCTGAAGAGATCGTGAGCTGATATATACCTGCGGTGCGTAGACAAAGTCAAACTTCCCGTTATTATTGTTTGAATCACACTTGAAAACTGAAGAAGACTATCGATTTAAAAATTGTAACGATCAACGTTATTTATATGAGACCTCCCTAGTGTCATGGGTCAATTAATACTGTTCTCATTATGACATCACACAACACTAGGTAGGTTTGATTTGCCTTGGCTGTGAACTGGATCTCCAGACCACCACCTTGCGTCAATTCTGGGCGGCTATTTAGAAATTCTTACATGTCAATATAAAAATAAAAAGCTGTTGACTACAATGCTTTCCCATAATTCCAGATATTTCTAGCCTTAAATTTACTGTGTCGCGTGTGCAAATGGTAGAGAAATGCCACTCGTCGTCAATAAAATGCTTGCAATTTAGTAATTCAAGTAAACGTTCTAAAACGCTCCATGCTTTCATTCCTCCCTTTTTAGAGAAATGATTGCACGTAATAAACTCGATTTAAAAGAGGTATTGATGAGATTCTTCCTTGGGTTGATCCTGCGCATGTTTTATATTTATTTACGCGAATCGAAAACTCAAAAATATTGCGCTAACACATATTTTATTGTGTACCCCGTGTATACCAAGAAGGATAGATAGTTTGAAGATGACTGACGCATCATTGTTATAAGCTATCAATAGTTTTTAACTTGCGTTTTATTATCTGGATATCTGTCGTCGTTTTTATTAGGAATGTTTACAATACACCCGAGTGATATTGTTACATATCTAACCATATCTAACCTAATTTCAACTAGTTAAGGTATGCAGTGAGATTTATAGGGGTACAAAAACAAACATAGGCGTAAATTAGTAAAAACAGAATTGATTATGGACTCGGTAAAAACGACGTGGACTCGAAATCGAATCCGAGTCCAAAAAATGCGTGGATTCGACTCGAATCCGAGTCCGGATCCGGATCCCGGCCCATCCCTAATATGGATACCAAACATTAATTTCATATTATGTGATATATTTTTTTTTCGATCTGAAATAATGTGTACAATGAACAACGCTCAAAGACTATTGTTTTAACCCGTCTGCCCTACACAGCACACTTAATTAAGTAATAATTACATAGTATCGGTATGGGAATATCGTATCGGTACATACGTGCCAAGTAAAACATTTACGTCTACAGCAAGAAAAACAAGTTTATTTAAATTTCTGTTTGTACCTGATAGTGTATACTAATTATGACGCTAAGTAAAGCTATAAAGGACAAGATCTTATCAACTACTTTGAATCAAACAGAGTTTTTCGACCTTGCGGAGCCGTATGGAGCATTTCGAAAACTTAACGTAAACGTCACGCCAAAGCTTGAAACAGTAGATTTTTACGGAGGCGAAAGGTCACCAGAGGAAAGCAGATATGTTCCACATACTTCACAGTATTTGAGAGGAGCTGAAAAACATGAATCAAATTTAACAAGATTCTCAACACTCTCGCGATTGTTGAAGGATTTCTCATCTGGTCAATTATGCTTCATCGGCCCTGCTGGAAGCGGAAAAACAACATTGTTAAAAGCTATAACAAGATGGGTGGTCGAAGGTCAAGGAGATCCACTCTTTCCAAATATCGAAATTGTTTTTTTCATCCAGTGTAGAAATTTTGTACGAGAGGACAAAATCACCGGAAAGCATATGCTATTAAGCAATATATATCCGAGTTTGAATGAAGAAGATGTTTTAAGTTTAATTCAATTCATAAAAATGAATCCGGATAAAGTTCTCTTCGTTTTGGATTCTTTGGACACTCATTCATACACTATCGACGGCGTATATAAAACACTAAATATACACGAAGAGGCTTCTCCTGAGTGCATTTTATGGAATTTTGTATCCGGTAAATTTTTCCCTGGCAGTCGAATTATTACATCAAGTCGCGAGCATGCAATCCGAAATTATAATGGTGAAGTAAGAGCTGATAAAATTGTATCCCTTGCTGGATTAACGAAAGAATCAATATGCAAAATTGTTGTTGGATATTTTGGTGAAGAAGAAGGAATGGATACAATGGGGATACTGGAAACCAAGTCACCATCTCTTCTCTCGCTTTGTGCCATCCCCGTGTTTTTAGTGTTTACATTAATTGGTTTGAAATCGTCTTTCGGCTTCAGCCCAAAAACAATTTCTGGTGTTATGATACTTGTTTTGCAAAGCATATTACGATCTCCTCATAGGCATGAACGGTACATTGAAGACGTTTTGAAAAAGCTGCAAAAACTCTCATTTTTCGGAACAGTTAAGGGACAGGTTCAATTCCAAGCAACTGAATTTGGAGAATACGGAATAACCGTTAAAGAAGCCAGGGATCTAACTATTGTTGCACCCAAACTGAAAGGCAAACTGTTCAAGGGTGAAGAAATTCTATTTTTTGCTCACCAATCGTTGCAAGAGACACTAACTGCATTGTACATTGCTCGTATGCCTATCGAAGAGTTTCGTGATTTCGTTTACAACTTTCTTCATCTTCCTCGCAACGCTGTGATTCGAAGAGTAGGGGAAAGTGGGGAAGGTTGGGACACTTTTTTTCTTTTGCATATTTTGAGCCTTTAATTCTGCATATTCCCTTAAGTTGGCGGGACTAATGCATAGAGGGGTAAATGTAGTTTACATTCAGCGAATAAGAAATTTTCTTGCGACACACATCTTACTACTAAAATGCTTTGAAAAACGTCTGTCAAGTGTCCCACTGTACCCCACTTGTGGGGCACATTCGGACAGACCCTGGGGCCCCATGGGTCAGTCCGTCAAAATTCAACGAAGTATGCCCTTAAAAATAAGCAATTAATCAGCATAATCGTCTAAAGAACAGGGAGACTTCAAATTTGAAGCTTTAATATTTTTAAAATCAATGTTCAACTGAAATAGTTCAGATATCAGACAAAAAGTTTCGCAAACAAATTTGATTATTCCTTCCCTCGAATCTAAATCTGGAAATATTATTGATTCTCGAATATATTCCATATTGGGCCATGGGTCAAAAGAAACCATAATATTACACTTAATATACCGCATATCTAGGTCTCTAAGCACTTATTGTATCAAACAATGTCGAATTGTGCACTGTAGGGCAAGTCCCACTGTGCCCCGGTCCATTGTTCCTCATAGGCAACAAATATTTTCAGACTATCCCACAGCGAAATCTGGAAGGCACATCCACTCGCCAACGTTATGAATATTCTACAGTGGACTAAAGCTGAATAATATCAGACGGTGGTTTGTCATGTTGGAAAGTCCAATGTAGAAAAAAGAAAAAACTGGAACGGTGAAATTTTAGTTTCAACCTTCCAAAACCAATTTCACTTCATAGCTTGCGCCGCACTACCCTTCCGTTGTCCGTTCGCGGGGACGTTGTAACTCACCAAAGGGCGGATTGAAACATCGAACCGCGGACAGGATTGCGGATATAGTATCAGTGTGAGAGCTGATTTTCCACTGTGTCCCATGTCCCAACGTGCCCCACTTTCCCCTACTATGCGGGATATTATTGGACACACAAGTTTTTGACGTGGCGCAGAATTTCCTCGAAGGTAAACTCATAACTTGGGAAATTTATCCTCAATACTCATTCATATAACAAGTTTGATATGTCCACGGAAGTTTTTCCGTCAATAACGTAAGATGAACGTCAAATATGAGACAGCATTTTGGACACGAAATGTATCTTCTTAATGTTATTCTTGTACTTGTGTGTCTTAGCATCAAATATGCTGGATGTTTGACTGAAATATTGGCTTATGTAACTACATTGGATTCGTATTTTCTTTTCAGACATTTCGGACCAGAAGGAAAAGCAAGACATTTTAAAAGCCAGCATTGTTGAGCAGCTAACTGGAGGCAAAATACGAAACCAGAACGATCTTCTTGAATAATACATTTCAATGAATGAAGCACAAGGGGGTCTCAAAGATGAAATTAAAAATTGCATTGACAGAGTGGAAAGCACTGGTCTTCCATTAACAAACAGTGATGTACATGCAATGGGGTCTTTTGTGTTCCAGTGTGGAAATCTCGGAGCGTTGTCCCTCAGAGATAGTAACTTAGATACTCTAACATTGAAAATTCTGACCTCAAGCATTGAGGGCTCCGATGTCAAGGTAAATTTTATGACTTTTAATTTTTGCAATTTTTTAATGCAAAATAATCACCGGGTTTAGTTGTTTTGTGGTATCGTATGAGCTACTTGCTGACGCATTGCAGTTTCCACCTGATACGTTTTATTAATTTTACAACAAGATTTGAATATTTTCCAATTGAAGTTTCCACAACGTTCGATTCAAATACATTCTGGAAATTAGAACTCGATAAAATAATAGCCGACAGATATAATATATTTATGACTTGAATACTGCTATCTATATCACCATTATATATCGCAGATACGCAAGTTCTGTTTGGCGTCTAATAACAGAATCGATGTTGACGGGTATAAGACAATAGGAAATTTTATGGACAATCACGAAATAACAGTGCTGGACTTGGATGGTTGTGACATAAATGCAGGAAAACTCAGAACACTCAACAACTTTATGACAAAAAAATCGGTGAGAAATGATATTTGATAAGAGTTAAGTCATTAATTTGTAATAGGTATTCTGTTATCTGACTTTTGACGTCGGTTTCCACATAACACTATGTGTACAATGTAAATTACTTTAAAACTTCTTCTTGATTCCATATTTTACCACAGTTGAAAGATTTCACGTTGGACAGAAATATATATCTTGATATTGATGGAATAAACGCGGTTGGCGAGATGGTTCAAGACTGTGAAATTGAAAGACTTTTTATAGCGCAGTGTCAACTCACACTAGGACAGTTACAACTTTTATCGTCGGTCCTGGGAAAGAATAAGGCAAGTCACGATTATATGTTTTAACAAAATCGTGAAATGTATAAAACAGTGTCACGATTTTGTTAAAAAACACCTATTTCGAATCCGTGTTTACAATAGTCATTGGCATTCGACTGACAAGAAATTTACGACTAAATGGATGTTTAAAATTGATGTTTAAAGAGATATTTAAACTTGTTTTACTTGATTCAGCTGAGTCAGTTAAGCATCAGCCAGGAGAATAAAATCGCGTCTCATGAAGATATTCTTGCAATTGCTAATCTGATTCCTCATATTACTGAAGACATGTGGATGGAAGGATGGGAAATACAAAAAGAAGATATAAACCTGTTGCGAAGTACTCTAAAAAATAGTGGAAGCAAGGTAAGGAAGTCCTAAACTTCCAGTATATCTGATGTCAGACACATACTCATCTTTTAATGAATGTTAAAACTGACATTATTACACCACTTCTTCACTCAAAATAATATAAAATACCTAATTTTCAGAAAATGAAGATTTTCACCGAATACGGTGTACTAAAAGCAAAGACGGACGAGGCTGTATTATCAGGTACTATATACCAGCACACTGTTTGAAATTTTACTAATTACGTGTCAGAACATGTATGTGCTGCATCAAAACGATGTATGGAATTGTTTGTTCAAACAAGGAAGCACTGCTTATGGAACAAAGAAGTCAAAACAGTGTATGCGTGAATTAAAATTAGGTTCATACATTATTGTGAAAAAAAGCAACAACAATAAATTAACAAAACGATTCATATATACATTTCGTAACCAAAAAGCGAATACCTTTCATATTGATTAGTTGTATATAATTTAAAGGCTAGGTGTAGAAATGATTATATGCTTTCAATTGCACGAGCTCCTCCGTGGAGGTAATCGAGGGCCGCCTTATATGACTGCGAGTTTGATTTTGAGGTCAGGACTCTATGCGCATCCTGCATATTTGTAAAAAAATAAAATAACTGACATATTATTGGTTATTAAATTATTTTACAGAAATCTCATACTCGAGCCCTCTTCTTCGTGATAAATTGAATAACTTCGTGGAGAACGAAGACACAAAATCATTGATTCTTTCCAATATTCAACTGATCGGTGACGATGCAAGAGGAATAGCTTCGGCAGTTTCAAGAAAACCCCATATTCATGAAATTTCTTTTAAAAGTTGCAATCTAGGAGACGCATCTAATGCATCATTTTTCAATGATCTTGCAAACAATATTCAGTTTAAGGTGAACAATATTATCGTCTAACGTTGTGAGCCAGATTTATTTAAGATTACTGAACCTGCATAAAATATAACATGATTATTTCCAGGATAATTATGAAGTGATATTATTGATATATAGGTAAATTTGGCTTGTATAAGGCTGTTTTACATAATATAAGTATAACAGAATGATAAACTATGTGAAATCAGTATCGTCGCTACAGAATTGAAAGCGTCCTCGGTAGTTTAAAAAGTGGATTCAAGAGTTATAAGCGCAGATGACATTGAACTCGATGTTTTTTAGTGACCTGAGCATTTTCAATCCTCATTCTTCATATATTTCTACTTTCTACTCTATATTTTCAGGCGCTCAAAATACACTGTATCAATGTTGAGGACAACCCCCGCATGGGAAATATAAATATGGACTCTCTTGGGTCTATAGTCAACATGAGCAATGCAAATGTTATTAATTTCAGTAAATGCAAACTGTCTATGTCAGAGTTCGCGTTGCTGAGGCGATCGTTTAATCAATCAAAGGTAAGATTACAACTATGCATTAGTCCTGTTTTAAAGTTTCATAATTTGAGTTCAAGGCTTCACATTATTTTTGACAATACTCATATATATTATGTTATATTCGCAAAGAAGAATTTGAAACGACTTTCAATGGAAATAAAAGAAGTCATTATTTTCTACAGAAGTTCAAAAAAAGTATTACATTCGCTAAGCGTTCTTTTAACAGTATATTAAAGAAGGTCTGCATACGCTAAAATCTTTGTTATCAAAATTTGATTCGAATTCGAATCAGGATTTTTTTTTTTTAATTCCGGAGTCGGGAGCCGGGGAGATTGGTACAGGGAAATTTAGTATATACTTCATTATTATTCCAGTATTACAAATTACTAATTTAGTTCACTGTCTTGATATACAACGACTCACCCGACATAACCGAGGAAGCACCGACTGAAGCAGGACTTTTTGTGAAACAATGCGACATTGAAGAGCTACAGATGGCTCGCTGTAATCTGACTATTCAACATATTCAAAACGTTTCGGATAAACTGAAAACTATGAAAGTAAGTATATAATTTATAATATATCTAATTTGGTAATATTGAGAGTATTTCGACATTGGGTATTTAGTTCAATTGAGCAATCTTGGGCTTACATTCATATTTTACTTCCGATTCATTGTTGTTGATATCAAAATAATTAAGATCCATCTGTTTCTGCATCCCAGTGATATTAACATTCTATCTGCTTCTATTAATGCATTCTAACAGATTGTTATAGCGTATTCGTTCGATAAATCCCGTCGAATGAAAACATTGTGGATTTGTATGTCATAGTAAAATTAACGGATTCTTTGGAATAAAAACGGGATATAATTCTGTAAACTCATTTGTGGGAATAACATGATCTTAAACGAATTTTGATTAGAAATGGGTTTGTTAAAATTATTTCAAAGATATTATCTACAAAAAGTGTTATTTTCGTATAAAAGTGGTTTACACAAACGATAAGTAAAAGTAGCGCAGAGTTTATTATTGTAGCTGATCACACCAAAACGAAGAGTACTATTGGCGATTAACTTGCCTATAATGCCGCAGTATATTATTAGGAATGTCACACAATGAAAATGTAATAGCAAACTTGAGATTTTTTATATTAAATTTTTTTTTACTTTCAGCGACCAATCAGATACTTGGATTTGAGTGAGAGTCATGGAAGAACTGTTTGTGCTGGTGATGTACAAGAGATAATCTTGCGTGTCTGAAATATTGGTTTTGAAAGGCTGGGAAATAACGGATACGCAGAAAAACGAATTACAACATGAGCTGAATAGACTGCAATCGGTTAGTGATATCAAAAGAAGTAAATTGTGTTGCCTGATATAGAATATGAAAATATTTCTTGTTTTTGTAGGGACTGACTATTGTGTTGAATGACAATATAGAGCTTTCCACAGTGACTCCAGAATTTGAAATTCGTGAGTAACTTGATTCATGTATAGTTTCATTTTCTTTTGTATATAATCAATCGCTCAAAACAAGGATATATATTATATCATTAGTGATTTATTCTCTATACAGCTACCATGATTGGAAGAACCAAAAGGGTAATTGACTATCATGGTATATTTTATTAATACAGCATAAAGGTGTATTAAACAAATCACATCATGCCAAATTGTTTATCAATTTTCAGCCTCTTAATGGAAATATATTTACTGGAGAGAGATATAAATTGACCAACAAATTTTTTAATCGAATTTTAAATACCAGAGAGATGTATGTGTCCATGTAGTTTGCTAACAAATTGTCATCAAATATAATTTGAAGACGGTTTCTTCTTTGTAAAATGTTGATTTCTATGTCTGTATACACATTTTTAATTTAACAAATTTTTTTCAGAACGAGAAGTTACTCCAAATGGCGGGGACATTTCAATTGGCGGTTATAAACTTCATTTCCCAAAGAACGCAATCTACCATGATGAAAAATTCAGTTTTCAAGTTTTCCTCGGAAAATCTTTCCAGTCAGAAGAATTTCTTACAATTACGTCAAAATTGCGGTGCAGGCCTGCCGTGCGATTTAATATTCCGATCACTATAGAAACGCCAACTTATTGTACAACCAAAGACAAAACATCTTGGCCGAAGTTGTAAGCAAGGATGAAAATGGTGTTTCGATTGTGGAAACAATTCCGCTGGAAATGAACAGGCGTACAATTAAATTCACTTGTTCCCACTTCACAGACTTTTGGACCCGAGTGCGGTGGTTTTTCTTTGGTAAATTGAACTTTACTATCCAAAGTGATGTCTACTATGACCTAAATGGGAATGTTACGTCGGTAATTCGCGCGGATGACGACGCAACAAGAGAAGCGTGCAGAATAAAGTTGGAGAACAGAAGATACCGAGTTTCGCCATTTGTCATCAACGCACTACAAATACAAGAAGGAGAAAAATTAGCAGTGACAATGGTAAGCGACAACGAGCAGTTTGTTTTCAACCCGGCAGATGCGTTGGAATTCGAAGTCACTGAGCGATTTGCTGGAAATCCGAGACAATTTCTACGTTTTATTCTGGATCCGATTCCACCTCCTAAAACTCTTCTGCAATTGAGATACACAGTTCAAAGTAATTCTGGAATAAGGCAAGATAATGTTAATCTGCGGTGGCCAAGTGAAGGTAAATAATTATTCTTAATACATTTGAGCACACTTCGACGTTAAAAATAATGCTACTTAACTTTTTTCTTAAGTCTTAGCTATAGTATTCCCATATTCAATAATATTTTCATACAAAAAGAAACGTTACGGTTTAGTTCTCCATAACTTAATAAAGTGATAGAATAACTATTTGACAATGTACTGTAATTGTCCTGTATGACTAGCCCTCGGAATAGCATGCTTCCCATAATAACAGCTCGTGACTTCTATGAATATTATGCTGCTAGTCAACCAGTTATCATTATTGTAGTAGACTTAGAGGAATGCGATCAGATTTGGGGCTGGTCTTTATTTATATATTATATGTTCTTTGGATGGTAGTGTGAAAATTTGATTTGGTCTGTCGGTAATACTATATCTTTAGTTACATAAATTTGTTAATCATTGCAAAATATAAAATTATTTAATCTATAACCGCTTTATAGTTACAGATCCTCCACCAACTGTGAATTACCATCTCCATGATCCTGAAATTGGCAACTTATACTTTAATTAATGTGACTATGTTGAAATTTTAATCACGGTTTTTTATGATTTTGTTTACATAAATCATTGTTGATACGCCTTGTATGCCAAAATATATTTATTTACACGAGCGATACAATTTTTGTATATACTAGATGCTTTTTAAAAATACCTTTTGATATTTGTATTTCCAAAAAAAAATTAGTTGCATATATATATTCAAGACGTTGACCATGTCCACTTTTAGGTAGAAGTTAGTAAAATGGACGCCGTTAAATGCTAAATATTAAAAAGACAATTGATCGAATACTCAATAAAAAGAGACCATCCTCTCACGTTTGGTTAATAACTATGATTTGCATCTATTTCATTGTCATTTGAGACTAAAAGTCGTCAAGGTCTTTGAATAAAATCAGCCAATACTGCTTTTCAAAAGTTTTGGAAACAAGGCAACTTTGCTCAAATGTATGACTATGATTTCAACATTTCAAATAGTCTTTGTATCTGCAATACAGTAGTTCAATATCCATTCTTGTATCTTGTATGTTTAAATTTTATAAACAAAAGAGCAATGCTTGATGCTTCAATGTTGTTGACGTCACCACACAAAATTGCGAAGTGTAAAACGAATTCCAATTATCGAAATAAATTAAAGTATTCCTTCTAGCGACAACAGCAATCTTTAATCGTTGAATTCCAAAACAATTCGTCCAATAGTTAAAATTAAAAGCGATTTTTTTCACAACGTACAACAACATAACTAGAATATCGGTTAGAAACCGAAAACTTATCGATTGAAGGTTAGGGCATCCCCAAAACAGTGGTTTCACTCCATAGTGACACCGTGTGTCCCATTACTAATTAATTAATAACTCATTAATTATAGGACATAATTCATCCAAAATCAATAGACTTCTGATCCAACTATGATGAATGCACATGCAAAATTTGGAGCAGATTTAACCTCGCTTCCGTGAGATATCGCGTGCATCTAACACACAGACATAGAGACAGACAAATACCTATCAACATACTTACTCTTAAGATCGATAAGTAATAATTCGTGCTATCGATTGGGTTTCCTGTCCGTCCTCTATGATTTAGTGCCGGTCGATCCGTATGCGTATAATGAATGTGTAGCGTACCGTTCGTCTATATATAAATGAATTTTCCAAGAGACACACTAAGTAACCTATACTTAAAAACTAGAAACAATTTTACAGACTAAAAAGACTCTAAAACATTAAAAATCTAACTAAAACAACCACAGCTGCATTTGAGCGAACCCACAACCTAGTCTAACAGGATAACAAAAGAAAGATCGACAGTGCCATAGCGCCCTCGATATTTTCAACAATAAATTACAAAATCTAGCAGTAATATCAAATACCAGCATTTAAAAAAACAAAGGGTCGTCACACGTGGATGCTGTAGCAAGAGTGAAGATAAATAGTGATTTAAAAGTTTTGCTGCACACTAACAGAAACATATTATTGTTTTGTCTGACCAAAGTCGGACTTCCTTCAGTAAAAATTATGTAAATAGGCAATATAATAATATACTCGTACTTGAAAACTTATTTTCGCTATATATATTTTTAATTTCATCTTCTTTTATAGCAGGCAATTAAAAAGAGGCAATTAAGATAAATATTCATAAAAAAAAGCTTAAAATGTAACAGTCATTCCCCGCTTCAATCTCTCGTGATATATTGTTAGAAAATCAAACATGCCAGTAGTGGTAGTGTCACGTCTTCAAATTCTTGTTGGTTTGCCAAGACAAGAACAAAGATGACTTTTTAGTGTCTTATTTCTGTGTTAAAACTTTAGTAGTGGATTATCTAGCCTGGCGCTCTAGGGGTATCAAGACATCATCTTGCAATGTAGCGTTAATTTTGTAGTGATTTAAATAAGTGACCGTTTTTCATCTTTGTGTTCGCTCCTGTACAACAAAAAGAGCATCTCTCGTCATTGTGGAAAAAGAAGGTTACTTACAAGTGCGAAATAAAGTTTTTTGCATAAACTTGGTTTGCAGTGCGTTACCGGTCCACGCATCACTGTGGGTGACTACCGGTAACATACTCAGATAAAAAAAAAATAAAGACTTATCACCCAGAATGAGTGTTGTCCTTAACTAACACTGTTAATTTTTGAATTATAAACAGTCCAACTAAATAATTTTAATTACCGGTATAAACAGAAGTGGACAATCGATTGCAGCCGCCATGCTGATCGGTCTGTAGGTTAAAATAACTTATTGTTATAGAGTGATCTATATATATAGGTTATGAATGCTGGGGAAAATGTGTTCTATTTATTCTTGAATGTTCCCCCATTTAGCAAATATCTTATTGGTCAGATTATCTATTCCTAATTTAAATATATTTAATATAATAAGTTCTTCTTTTTATATTTTATAATTGTAACGGCTGGACCTTAGCTGCGCTTGGATAATCGTAAGTCAGCTCGTACCAGACTAGGTTTTGACACAATATAAACTTTTGTCCAAGAATTTGTAGACAATTGTGCTATGTATTAGGTTAGCGTATCGCCTCTCCCATCACAGGTGGTCATTATCTAAGTATTATTTTAGAGTCTAATATTTTACAAAAGTGCAAATGCAAAAAAGTTCTGAATTCTTCTGCTCAACTTGTGTTGCTTATATATCGAATTGGGCATTAATTCTGTATGTTACTTGTGTATGTTCTAGTTATTATTTTTCATTGCGATTGCATTGACCTGGGTCATGGGCCAGCTGAGCACTCGTATTATAATTGCGGGATGCTTCATGATTTGTTGGCGACAGAGCAGGTTACACGTGAACAATCTAACGTGAAAGTTTGTTCATGTATTCGTAGAGAACCCCGATTTTTTTTTAAATTTTTGTCTTCTCGACGCGATAGTGTGGAGAAAATTGGAGGCGCAGTTCTTACCACTTCATGGCAGCCCTTGCCACGAACTAACCGCGGCGTCTCTTGCCATGGTTTTATGGCGCTATTATCGATATATTCACTAAGTCATGTACCAGATTTTAGTTTATCATGCAGAATTATATCTACTTAAACCTGAAACCTAACCCCAAATCTATCAAAACTGTATTCATAAGGAAAATGTTCCAACTTACCCAGGGTTTGTCACCATCCGGGCAGCCCTGTCATTACAGCCAACATGCCTTGGTTTGCGGCAGCACAATTTAACCGCCATTGGTTTTCAATTTGCTGCCGTGGTACCCGCCTCACGCCATTGGTTTGTGGCAGCTAAAAACTCAGACACCATGGTTTGACCATAGCGTTCGTGGTTTGGAAATGCGGCAGCTCCAGACGCCGCAAAATACTTGAAACTGCACTCGGAGAATTGGAGTCGAGCCGAGTGTCTTACTGGAAAGAGACGTAAAAAAAATGTCCATCGAGACTTTAGTGAAGTTTCTCGAACGTTTGAACAAATAGTTATGACTGTTTTTAGGAGGGTATAAAAAGTTTTAATTTATTTACTCTCGACGCGATAGGGAGGAGAGAATTGCGCCGATTGTCTCAGACGAGAGTCGGGCCGGGTGTCTAGGTTGGAAGAGGCGTAAAAAGAAAAAATTCCAACAAACTTGAGTCCAACAAAGTTTTTCGCACGTCTGAACAAATAGTTATGACATTTTTTAGAAGGAGTATGAAAACTCGTTCGGGAAATCGGAGAAAAAGGGTTTTCAATGTCCTTAAGTTTTACAATTAAGCAAACTGATCTTTGCAATCTAACATGATGACGCAACCCGCAAGCAAGCTATTAGTTAAGATTGTGGGCCCAGTCGATTTAACACAACTTTATTTCGTCGTGAACAGAAAACAAGATAGCGAGAAACAGCAGCATTGGCATATTTACGTTATGTGCAGATTTATTCTGACCGATCGTGACTCGAATCATCTCGTTGTTGACCAGACCAAGATATGATACCATCTTCTCATGTTAAATACTTGACATCGCAGACATACTAAGCTCTAGGTCCTAGGAAATACTTTGACTTTAAATTTTTCAGTCTTCTCCATGCAGGCCGAAACAAGAGTTCGGAATTAGTAATTTGATGTTCTCTGATGAACAATACCTTATGTTTGATAGATGATGTATGTTCCAGAAACGGCTGTGTATTTCTAAATGCTTGAAAATGGGTAAAGATTTTACCATTTTATATCACTTCGACACAAACAAGTTGAATTGAATAGTCATGGTGTCTGTGGTTGTTTATGGTTGAGCCTGACTATAACCATGTCAAGTATCAACACATCATGTATTACGTCAGTTACACACAGTTACACAATGATAAAATATCAATTTCTGCTTTTTTTTGGGTTGAAAAATATTTAAGTCTTCACATCTTGAAATCGGATTTATGTATTGTTGTTGATTCTCCATTCTCCATAAAACCTCCGTGTCATGAATGTCAAAGATATGTGGAAGCTGTACTAATTAGAAATAAATAATATATTGAAGTTACGGTGGAATGCCATTCGATCTTCAAATGACTGACTCTTTTTAACAATGATACTGTTAAAATGTTCCAGTCGTAAAATGTTTTACATACCATTTTACAGTAACTTAAATACCGTTAAAATGCCATCATGGAAAGCGATCGTTTACATTTCCCCCCATTGCCAAATACCCAGATTAAAGGCATGATATATTTTGGTATTTTGAATATAAAAATTCGCCATCGTCAACATTCCGAATTTCGAGTAAAATTTTGACTCTTGACTTTTCCGTTCTTCTCTCATGAAGGTTGGAACAAGTGGCTAAATAAATCCAATGAAAACGATAAATGGTTATTATATGAATGATGTCCCAGGCACGTTCAATTAAATAGTCGAGATTTTTGTATTTGTTTATGGTGGAACCTTTACTGCGATCGCACATGCTTGCCCGAGCACCCTGTTCTCAAAATCAAACTAAGATATCACGCGAGTGGTTTAGTTATCAATAATTCTAACCATCGAATATTTATGTAAATAATCTTTATAAAAAAAAAATTGCTTCGTCGCTCTCTTGGTTTGAATTCATCTTCTTAAATATAAATAGCCGAATAGGAACCGATACTTACGCCTATACGACCATATCACGAGTACAACTGATCTCGGAAGTTAAGGAACGTCGCGCTCGGAAAGCATGGGCGACCGACTGGGAATACCGAGTGTCGCAGGCTTTTACTGTTTTATCCAGATGGAACACAACATTTTGGGACATTTACTCACATACTAATTCGAAGTCAGGCAGACACTGGATCCAAATTACAACCGCTTCAACACAATATTTTGGGATATTTACCCGTATGTCAATATGAAGTCAAGCCGACATTGAAACCAAATTACAACGGCTTCATCTCCACTGACTTGACGTTTTATTGTGTCACAAAGTTTTAGAATTAAGCATACTTATCTTTGCAACATAATTGAAATAGGGCAAACCAACCATGTTTTCCGATCTATAAAGATGTAACCTTTCGATAATCAATTAGCAATGTGAGTGATGAATTTAGGATTAAACAAATTTTAATCCATATATTTGCACGACAAAACAACAAAAAAGATTTCGGCTTGGCCTACTATTGCACTGTACTAGGTATTGTTGAGTTAAATGGGGCGATAAAGTTTACTCGCCAGTCTTAGGATTAAGCTTAAAGTCTTTTAAATTAAATCTGTCACCTATACATGGGGCACTCATTTACATGATGCTGAAGCATAGCTTCTTGTATTTGCATAAAACTTTTTCTTTTTTCATTACATATAAGGCCATAGTACAGGATGAGTCCCCCGTACCCTCAAATTGTGAGACAGAAGCAGACGAAAGACATCGGAAGGTATAATAGAACCTCTCTCGTGAAATAAATTCTAAATTTGTCTAAGAAATGGTCTAAGGTTTTTGAATATTATTTTGGTATTTGGATTTATTTGCAAAACTTTGGCCACTATTGTATGTATAGTGGCTAAGTAATTGTAGTCATGTAGTTTGCATTTGGGCCCGTAAACCGCCTGGATAGTCGATGGTATGAACATGGAAACATTACTATGTTTATAAAAGAAAGTATTTAGGTGTAGGGAATTATGACACAACACGTACATTGGTAGGAAAGGAAATTGACAATCAATAAATAGCGTTTTCCGATGCGAAAGTAGCATACTTTATGAAAGTAATCATTGACATGATCCATGAGAAAGAGAAGGAAACCGTCGATCAATTAGTTTTCCGGTGCAAATCATCCTTTTCAATGTATAAAAAGTCATCTCTTTTGTCGTGGCGTTTTATGTGCTGGGATATATTTCTTTTTTGAGTCGAACTGACCGAGAGTGATTTTAGGCTGCGGCTACAAAACAGTTAGAGAATATTAGGGGTATATTTTTGCGAGTGAGAGTGAATCATTTGAATAAATACAAAGTAAACTAACTCTGATTTAAAACCGACAAGAGGAACAAAAAGCATTTTTATCTGCTCATTGATTAATATTTTTTAAAAATATTGAGATAAAAAAATATATTTTGATTTGAAAATTTTGTTTCCAGATTACAAAAAGTTATAAAACATGTCGTGGAAGTCTGTTGTTGTGTGCGTAGCTTTGTTGGTGATCAATTTGATTCTATGTTCAGCATATCCAAGAGGTGAGTACTGGAGACTTAGTGTAGCATTTGTAATGTTATATTGGATGGTCATTTTGTTTGTAGTACTAATTTTAGAAAGGAAGTAATTTGAATTCACTTTTAACAACTTGCTCATTGCCCAGTAAATCATTTACAATTTTTGTATTTAACTTTCTGTTCAAGTGGTGATATTTTTAGTGATACTTTTTGAACTGGGAATTCTATGCATAAGACAAATTATATATCAATTAGAGCTCGACTTTTGAGTACGAAATTTTATTCCGTGAGTTTGTTTTATAGCATCGGTATAATTTTATATCTAAAGAATGAATGAGAATTGTCATGTTTTCTTAAATTGTGAGAGGTAGGCAAAATAATAAAATATAACGTATAAAATCCCTAATATTTATTGCATCTAATCTCTTTTAGCAGGAGGTAGAGAAAATGAAATGTTGGAAACCTATACGAAATTTTTTTGTAAGTAGTTTGTGGTGAAATATTTTCTAGTCATTTTTTCTTTAAACGATTAACACAACGTTTTAATACTTCTCTATAGAACGTCGAATCTCATACAAAGACAACAAGAATTATAATATCCAGATCTATATTTTGTTGATATCCTGATAGATATGTGTTATTTTACGTGGTACAAAAAAAAAACTATGTGTGAATCTAATTGTTTATATTTATGAAATAAACATTCAAACAACCTATTTAATGGAGTCGAAACATTTTCTTTAGTTGAAAGAAAGTCGGTTTTAGCAAACGTACAGCACATTAACTGTTTGATCTTGTTCTGATAATCTAGTGTATGAACGACGCATAATCAAATTTTTAATTGATTAGACGGAATAGGAAATTTCTGTATAACTGTAGTTCAATTTTGTATAGCATTTGCAAAGCACTGCGTTTTGAACTTCCAGTTTGTGCAAACAAAATTTACCATTATACGCCATTTATATCTTCAACTAAATGTTAATGCTATAAACAAAATATTGCCATCATTTCATTCAACATTATGTTTATATTCCTTATTTGCCCTACCTCGAGAACGAGGCGCGGAAAGTTAACACCAGGGGTTCATAAAAAAATTTGTGGTGTAGTAGTCCATGATTAGTTGAAAATACAAGAGAGCTATGCTCAAATATACGGACACGTAGCGCCACCCAACGGCAATAATTTTGATGACGTCATAGCGAAAAAAAAGTAAGTTCTGGAGAAAAATTTTACCTTTAACCACTGAAAATTTCAAAGCAATTGGTCCAGTATTCAAAAAGAAGAGCGATTTTTTTAAAATGATGGATACAAATAATAACAATAACAACACAAGAGAGCAATGCTCAAATATATGGACACGCAGAACAATTTTCCAAAAAATCATATTCGGTGACTTACCAGTACCTGTATAAACAACGCACCACATCGCAGGAATCAAACAGACAAAAACACGGTGGTCGCAAATTGGTTGATAAAGATATTGTCGACGTATTGGAAATGCGCACCCCACCCGATTCTCCCTCCTTTAAATGTAGAAACGCGAAACCTTTAAAGATGGTTAAAAGAAACCCCACCTGCCAAAGTTCATCTTTTTATCTCTTATATTTGTATGGATTTTTAAGCTTTTGACAGCTACGAGTTAGTTCAGTGTCACCGCGCTACCAGAAATTCTCTATCTTTAAAAACATTGGGCTTCTAATTGCATTTCTGACCGTCATATATTTTAAGAGCACGGTTATTTCGAACAAAACTCGTCAAATTATAAACAAAGCACCACATCACAGCAATCAAACGGACGAAAACACGGTGGTCGCAAATTGGTTGACAAATACTGGCATAACACAGTATCAGCATTTGCAAAGTTATAACTGTATGATTTAAATATTTACTCAGTTCAAAGTTTTGTCAGGCAGGGATACCGGTACCGGTATGCCAATTTTGATTTTTGTTCGAAGTAGGCAAATCTGGTGAATGAAATTCATTTCACTACCGCTACTAGGCATTCTGACATTTGATATATTTCAGTGTTCGGATACGTACAAATTTTGGTTTTCGTCCGAAGTAGCCAAATCTCGTAAAGGAAATTCATTTCACTACCGGTACCAGGCATTCTGACATTTGATATATTCCAGTGTTCGGCACTTACCAGTACCAGGTAACAGCGTATGGTACCGGTGTTAGAACTGAGACAACGCAGTTACCGGTACGGTATTAGCCTAGGACTAAAATCGTTTACATGTTTCCTGTTTATAATACAATAACTGAATAACCGTATTGGTCTAGTTACGGTCTACATACCGGTACATACTTGGTCTACATACCGGTACTGGTCTACAAGACATACCACAGTCTACAAATATACTGACACCAAGCAAGCAGTCCATGATTTCGAAAAACAAATACCGGTAGCAAAGAGGAGGTAGTGAAGAGCGAAACAGTATTTACCTTTGACGCCACCGGTACCCACAAAAAATTCCGAGTTTCGCGTAGAAATACTTTACAGAATCAAACCGAACAGCCAGTGTTCCCATGGATAAAATAATACAGCGAAATTTTAGACGAAATAGCAGATTTCATGCGAAATTTTGAAATAAATAAAAGTAATAGCCTTCTGGCGAAAAAATCAATCTTTACTCACTGAAAATTTCAAAGCAATTGGTCCAGTATTCGAAGAGAAAAGCGATTTTTTTAAAAATGATGGAGACAAATAAGGAAAATAACAATAACAACAAGAGAGCTACGCACAAATATATGGACACGTTACACCAGAGCGAATCAGTCTTTACCGGTACCTTTGACGCTACCGGTACCCTCAAAAAAGTTCTGAATTTCCAGTAGCAAGAATTTTGCAGAATCAAAACGTACAGCCAGTCATGACACTGACTAAAATCCGTGTTCCCATGGACAAAAAATAATACAGCAAAATTTTAGACGAAATATCAAATTTCATAGAATTCACGCAAAATTTTGAAATAAATAAAAGTAATAGCCTTCTAGCGAAGAAATTAATCTTTAACCACTGAAAATTTCAAAGCAATTAGTCCAGTATTCGAAGAGAAGAGCGATTTTTTAAAAACGTGTCAAAGAACAAGAACAACAACAACATAATATTGAAACGATCGTTATGGCCACTAAACGTGTCTAATAACAACAAAATTTTGAAAACGATCGTTATGTCCACTACGTGTCCAAAAATAGTATGATTAAGTCATTTGGTATCGTCGTATGACTCGCACGAGACAACCACATTATAAACAAGAGAGCTATGCTCAAATATATGGACACGTAGAGTCACATACTTTTGATGACGTCATAGCGAAAAAAAAAGTAATAGCCTTCTGGAGAACATTTTTATCTTTAACCATTGAAAATTTCAAAGCAATTGGTCCAGTATTCGAAGAGAAAAGCGACTTTTCAAAAACGTGTCAAAGAACAAGAACAACAACATAATATTGAAACGATCGTTATGTTCATTACGTGTCCAACAAAGAGATGAGAGTGAATTCACGGCGGTACCGGTACCTAACGTAGGTGCGGTACTGAGTTAGCAATCAGGCAGCATCTTACCTGTACACTGTAGGCCATATACGGTAATTGATCACAGAACAGTTGTTCCCTTGCAAATTTTATGTTGTTTACACTTTAGGACAGATAATTGATCACAGAACAATTCTTCCCTTTCAAATTTTATGTTGTTTCCAGTAGACTCTCATCAAAATAAACAAATATAGTAGTGAAGCGAACTAACTTCTTTCTAACAAGAAAAAGACTTTCAATTATGTTGATGTTTAATCCATAACAAAGCAATGTTAACGACAAGCGAACAGAAAACAGAATGACAAGTTATCGTAAGAAAAGCACGTAAGTAATCATGCGTGACAAAAACATAAACAAAACAATTGTGACTCATAACGGCTATTATTAGTTAAGTGGTTCGCCACACTACCCCCCCAGACGGAATGAGTTATAAAAATCTAGTGGGTTTACGAGTTTTTCTACCAAATTTGGTTCTGTAATCATAACCGGTTGTAGGTTCGGATGAACGATCGTCTGTAGAACGCTGATTGTTCGTTGTTGTTTTAGGGATTGGAGGACGTCCTCTTGGTTTAGGAATGGATACAGAAACAGGATGGTCGAGATCAAGATGAGCTGGCTTTAACCTGTCAACAGAAATAGTTTCGCTTCGGTTTCCAATCTGTACTTTGAAAGTTTTATTCCCATGTTGCAAAACTTCGAATGGTCCTTCATAAGGTCTTTGTAAAGGAGATCGGTGTGCGTCACGACGAATAAACACGAACTTGGCTTGATTGAGTGCGGCTGGCATTCTTGCTCTGAAAGGACCATGGTGCGACGTAGGAATTGGAGCCAATGATCCTACTCTTTCTCTGAGAAGCCGAAGATTTGTGGTCGGGCAGCTATTGTCTTTAGAGTCTGATATGAAATCACCGGGGACAGTGAGGGGAGCGCCATAAACAAGCTCAGCTGACGATGCCGTAAGATCTTCTTTCGGAGCTGTGCGGATTCCCAATAAAACCCATGGAAGCACGTCCAACCAGTTTGTATCATTGAGTCGTGCCTTGATGGCAGATTTCATTGTTCGATGAAAACGTTCTACCAAACCATTTGCCTGTGGGTGGTAGGCTGTAGTGTGATGAATTTTTGTTCCCAATAATTCGGCAAAGGCAGACCAAAGGCCTGAAATGAACTGTGATCCTCGGTCAGAAGAAATGTGAAGTGGAACACCAAAACGGGCAACCCAATTTGACAGGAAAGCTCGGGCACAAGACATAGTTGATATGTCTTTGAGGGGAATGGCTTCTGGCCACCTTGTGAAACGATCTACTATTGTAAGAAGGTAATTGTATCCTTGTGATGGTGGTAAAGGACCAACTAAGTCAATGTTGATATGGTCAAAACGTTTGTCTGGCATTTTGAAATCTTCTAAAGGGGCCCGTATATGACGATTTATTTTAGACTTTTGGCATTCCAGGCATGTTTTGGCCCATTGTCCAATTTGTTTGGAAAGACCATGCCACACAAATTTTTGTGAGATCAGTTTGCGAGTGGTACGTATGCCTGGATGCGAGAGCCCGTGAACCGCATCAAAAATTTTTCTGCGCCAGCTGGCAGGCACTATAGGTCGTGGTCTACCCGTAGATACGTCACACAGCAATGTAAATTTGCCGTTGCAAAAAGGGACATCTTCGACACGAAGACCGGTGATAGCAGTGCGGTAAGCCTGTGTATCCTTGTCGTTTAGTTGATCTGTGGCCATAATTTCATAATCGATGCCGTCATTGATGTCGTTGATGACCGCGCGCGACAGGGCGTCGGCGACAGTATTATCCTTACCGGAAATATGTTTTATATCTGTTGTGTATTCAGATATGAAATTGAGGTGACGCTGTTGTCGCGCTGACCATGGCTCAGAGACTTTTGACATAGCAAAAGTGAGGGGTTTGTGATCTGTAAAAATCGTGAAGGTTCGTGCTTCGAGAAAATAACGAAAATGTCGTATTCCTAAGTAAACGGCCAAAAGTTCCTTGTCGAATGCACTGTATTTCGTCTCGGGTTTGCGTAGCTGTCTACTATAAAATGCAATTGGCTTCCAAGATCCATTTAACTTTTGCTCGAGAACACCTCCTAAGGCAACGTCCGAAGCGTCGACTGTGAGGGCAGTTGGTGCGTTTGGTTGTGGATGTGTAAGCATAACTGCATTTGCCAGTGCTTTCTTAGTTTTTTCAAATGCACATATCATACTGTCAGTCCATTCGGGCAAAACCTTCGACCCCTTGGGCAGGCCGGAAAGTGCTGCGAATAGTGGTTGCATTATTTGGGCAGCTTTGGGCAAAAACCGATGATAGAAATTAACCATGCCAAGAAACTCTTGAAGGCCTTTTACAGATGAAGGGCGAGGGAAATTAGTTATCGCCTTCACTTTATTGGGGAGAGGAAAAGCACCCTCTTTTGTAACAGTATGTCCCAGGAACTCTAATTCGCTTAAACCGAATTTACATTTGGCAGGATTGATAACCATACCGTGGCTTTTTAGCCTTTGGAAAAGATTTCGCAAGTCCTTTTTGTGTTGATCTTTAGACGTACTGGCGATAAGGATGTCGTCAAGATAGACAAATACGAAAGGCAAACCTCGACAGATGGTATCCATTAAACGCTGGAACACCTGGGCGGCGTTTTTAAGCCCAAACGGCATGCGGAGAAATTCAAATAGGCCAAATGGTGTGATAATGGCAGTTTTGGGGATATCTTGTTCATGAATAGGTATTTGATGATAACCGCGAACAAGATCCACTTTAGAGAAAATCGTCCTTCCCGCAAGACGGGCCGTAAAATCTTGTATGTTTGGGACTGGGTAGCGGTCAGGCACGGTCATATCATTTAGACGTCTGTAGTCTCCACATGGGCGCCACCCGCCGTCCTGTTTAGGTACGATGTGAAGCGCAGACGCCCAGGGGCTATTTGAGGGTCGGATGATTCCGAGTTCAATCATGTTATCAAACTCTGCCTTTGCCGCGGCTAGCTTATCGGGGTGCAATCTTCGAGCCTTTGCGTGCACCGGGGGGCCTTCTGTAACAATATGATGCTTTACCCCGTGTGCAGTGGTCGGGTTGCTGAATGTGGGGCGCGTTAAATCAGGAAATTCGTTCAGAATTTTGGCAAAATCGTTTTCGGCTACGTAGTGAAGGCAAGGCGGGGTGCCAGTAATCGTTCTGGTTGGAATACAAGCGTATGTGCTTGACTCGATAAGTCGTTTGCCCCTGATGTCAACCAAAAGTCCGTGAGAGCGCAAAAAATCTCCCCCGATAATTGCCCGTGAAACATTGGCTAATGTGAATCTCCAGGTAAAATTTCTACCGCATATAGTCAAAGGCACTTTTCGTGTGCCATATGTCGTAATTGAGGTGCCATTAGCTGCCAAAAGTGCTTGTCCTGGTCGCCCGTAACGACGGTCATGACCGGTGGCAGGCAGCACGCTGACTTGTGCACCCGTATCAACTAAAAAACTGCGTCCAGAGTTTTTGTCTGTGACGTAATAAAGGTTTGAATCGCCGACCGCCAAGGAGGTTACTGACGGTCGGCTATGGCGTTTTCCGAAACCACAAAAGAACATGGCGGGCGACATTTTTTGGCTTTCTTGCCGAATTTCCTGTGATAAAAACACATTTCAGACAAAACATGAGATGGTTTGAACGAACTGGTTTTTTGTACAGCGTTTGTCACCTCATAGCCTTTTGCAGTTAAAATATCATCTGCTTTCCTTGCCAGCTTCCGAAAATCGTCGCCCGTGGTTGTTAAAATGTCTGTAAGTTGAGACCGGACGTCTGGTGGCAGATGACTGACGAACAAATAGCGAAATAAGAAATAAGGTGTCTTACCTACTGGATACAATGCAAGCATGTTGTCCATAAGTTCCGTTGCCGTTCCATCCCCTAGTCCAGGCATTGAACAAAGGCGCGCAGCTCGTTCAGGATCCGTCAGCGAACATTTAGTAGTGAGCTTCTCTTTGAGATCTTGGTACTTGTTCGTTTCCGGCGGGTTATTGAGAACATTAAGAATGCTGGCAGCGGTATTTTCATCCAGAGCGGCAACCACGTAGTGGTATTTTGTTTCATCTGTTGTGATATTTCGAACAGCGAACTGCGCTTCGACTTGGTGGAACCAAACGGCAGGATTTTTAGTCCAGAAAATCGGCAGCTTTAATGATACCGCTGTTAGGCCTGCTTTGTTGTCTTCACTCATATTCTTCGTTATGTGCGTATTCTTTTCTCAAAAATATGCTTTTGAGGTCGGGGTCACCATTTGAAGCGAACTAACTTCTTTCTAACAAGAAAAAGACTTTCAATTATGTTGATGTTTAATCCATAACAAAGCAATGTTAACGACAAGCGAACAGAAAACAGAATGACAAGTTATCGTAAGAAAAGCACGTAAGTAATCATGCGTGACAAAAACATAAACAAAACAATTGTGACTCATAACGGCTATTATTAGTTAAGTGGTTCGCCACAGTAGGCTACAAGTGCTACAACGCTTGCATTACTGCACTGGTAGGACCGTGAAAGAATAAGTTACGGTAATTTCATTGTGGTAAGACACCGGTACCGGCACCAGTACCAGTATCGTACTTACGTACTGAGCTACCAGTACCGGTTAGCAGTCAGCCAGCATCTTACCTGTACACTGTAGGCCATATACGGTAATTGATCACAGAACAGTTTTTCCTTGCAAATTTTATGTTGTTTACACTTTAGGACAGATAATTAATCACAGAACAATTCTTCCCTTTCAAATTTTATGTTGTTTCCAGTAGACTCTCATCAAAATAAACAAATATAGTAGGCTACAAGTGCTACAACGCTTGCATTACTGCACTGGTAGGACCGTGAAAGTATAAGTTACGGTAATTTCATTGTGGTAAGACACCGGTACCGGCACCAGTACCAGTATCGTACTTACGTACTGAGCTACCAGTACCGGTACCGAACCTGTAGGTCTGATATTCCGTTCCGCATACGATAGGCTATAAAACTTGCATTGCAGCATTAGTAATACCGCGGAAGGAATAGGTCAATTTCACTGCGTTACGGTACCGGTATGGCAACTTACCAGTACCGACCTACAGTAGCTGTAGTACTGAGCAAGACAATCGATCGCGAAACCGCTTGCAATAAGTGTAAAACAGTGTTCCCATGAGTAAAAATCAATACCGCGAAATTTTGTATGAAATATCATATCTCATAGGATTCATATAAAATTTAAGAATAAACAAAAGTAATAGCCTTCTAGCGAAAAAATTAATCTTTAACCACTGAAAATTTCAAAGCAATTGGTCCAGTATTCGAAGAGAAAAGCGACTTTTTAAAAACGTGTCAAAGAACAAGAACAAGAACAACAACAACATAATATTGAAACGATCGTTATGTCCACTACGTGTCCAACAAGGACACGGGGCAACGCGGGATATATCTCTTGTAAACAAATGGTTTACAGCATCTCATAAATATTCAATTCGTCTGGTCAAGTAAACTAGAATGCTTTCGCTCTTTTTCCTCTTTGTCTTATCTATGCAATAAGTTTTTGTCAGCACATCTTGATTCAGGGGGTTCTCCTGAACTCGTCCTTGGAATGTTGTAAGATAACCAGCAAACCTGTTCAGCTGACTGGCGTTTCGAAAGTTGTATTTAAAGATGTTGACAGTCATGGGGCTATAAGTTTGGTATAGTTTTGTGAAATGGGGAACCTGTTGATAGTTGGTTCGGTAAAAAAGAGAACCCGTTTTCTTCTCACTGAGTAGCACCTTACATTTAAGTGGCAGCTTGTGGAGCGCCTTGTTCGAATTCAATGATTATTCTTTGTTTTGTTTTGATGAGAAGCGTTGTTGGGCACGATCGCTCGAATTGAGCATATTTCAAAATTTTTGTTTTTTTGTGAAAATATCCCCATTCTTCGCAATTGATGAACCTCGAATCCTGTGGGACTCGGTATCTTACTCCGACTTCGTTAGTTGCGCCATTTAGCCGTGACACCAGTCAATGCAGTGACAGTAGCGATGTATCAAGATGTCAAACATGTTTCTGATTTCAACCACGTTAAGTATCAACACATCTTGTAGCCTACGTCGGTTGTTGCCGAATATTTTACTGGTAGCTTCCTATTATTCGCTGTTTATTTACGCGTTTCATGTCACTGATTATATATATTCATTCCAACTCAAAATCTTGGAGTTGGTCAGGCCAACCAGTACCACAGTAATAAAATATCATTTTCTCCCATTTTTGTAAATTTGTGTTGAAAAATATTTAAAAATTTTATATATATAAAATATTTCATATCTTGAAATCTGATTTATGTTTTGTTGGTGATTGGTATCTTCAAAAAAACGTCCGTGTCATGAATTTGAATGAAATGTGGGAGCTGTACTAATAAAAATTAGAAAAAAAATTAAGTTACGGTGAAATTCTATTCGATTACTTAATGACTGATACTTTTTAACAGTATCACTATTAAAAAAATTAATTATCGATATTACTGCTAAAAATTCTCAGTCGTGAAATGTTTTACGTAGCATTTCACCGTAACTTCAATTTCGTGAAAATGCCATCGTGGAAAGCGACCAGCGTAACCGATTATCGGTTACATTTCCCCCATCGCCAAAGACCCAGATTGAAGGCATGATATCATCCAGAATTTTATTATAAACTTTCGACTTTGAACATTCCGAGATTCGAGTAGAATCGTGACTCTTGAATTTCCGTTCTTGTCTCATGAAGGTTGGAACAAGAGGCTAAATAAATCCAATGAAAATGGTAAATGGTTATTATATGAATGATGTCCCAGGCACGTTCAATTAAATAGTCGAGATTTTTGTATTTGTTTATGGTGGAACCTTTACTGCAATTGCGCATGCTTGCCAGAGCATAAAATATCACACGAGTGGTTTAGTTATCAATAATTCTAACCATCGAATATTTATGTAAATATTCTTCATAAAAAAAAATACGCTTTGTCGCCTTCTTGGTTTGAATTCATCTTCTTAAATATAAATAGCCGAATAGGAACCGATACTCACGCCTACGACCATTTCACGACTACAACTGATCTCGGAAGTTAAGGAACGTAGTGCTCGGAAAATACTCGGAAAGCAAGGGCGACCGACTGGGAATACCGAGTGTCGCAGGCTTTTACTGTTTTATTAAGATGGAACACAACATTTTGGGACATTTACTCACATACTAATTTGAAGTCAGGCAGACACTGGATCCAAATTACAACCGCTTCAACACAATATTTTGGGATATTTACCCGTATGTCAATATGAAGTCAAGCCGACATTGAAACCAAATTACAACGGCTTCAATTCCACTGACGTGACGTTTTATTGTGTCACAAAGTTTTAGAATTAAGCATACTTATCTTTGCAACATAATTGAAATAGGGCAAACCAACCATGTTTTCCGATCTATAAAGATGTAACCTTTCGATAATCAATTAGCAATGTGAGTGATGAATTTAGGATTAAACAAATTTTAATCCATATATTTGCACGACAAAACAACAAAAAAGATTTCGGCTTGGCCTACTATTGCACTGTACTAGGTATTGTTGAGTTAGATGGGGCGATAAAGTTTACTCGTCAGTCTTAGGATTAAGCTTAAAGTCTTTTAAATTAAATCTGTCACCTATACATGGGGCACTTATTTACATGATGCTGAAGCATAGCTTCTTGTATTTGCATAAAATTTTTTCTTTTTTCATTACATATTAGGCCATAGTACAGGATGAGTCCCCCGTACCCTCAAATTGTGAGACAGAAGCAGACGAAAGACATCGGAAGGTATAATAGAACCTCTCTCGTGAAATAAATTCTAAATTTGTCTAAGAAATGGTCTAAGGTTTTTGAATATTATTTTGGTATTTGGATTTATTTGCAAAACTTGCAATTGTATTGTATTGTATGTATAGTGACTAAGTAATTGTAGTCATGTAGTTTGCATTTGGGCCCGTAAACCGCCTGGATAGTCGATGGTATGAACATGGACACATTACTATGTTTATAAAAGAAAGTATTTAGGTGTAGGGAATTATGACACAACACGTACATTGGTAGGGAAGGAAATTGACAATCAATAAATAGCGTTTTCCGATGCGAAAGTAGCATACTTTATGAAAGTAATCATTGACATGATCCATGAGAAAGAGAAGGAAACCGTCGATCAATTAGTTTTCCGGTGCAAATCATCCTTTTCAATGTATAAAAAGTCATCTCTTTTGTCGTGGCGTTTTATGTGCTGGGATATATTTCTTTTGAGTCGGACTGACCGAGAGTGATTTTAGGCTGCGGCTACAAAACAGTTAGAGAATATTGGGGGTATATTTTTGCGAGTGAGAGTGAATCATTTGAATAAATACAAAGTAAACTAACTCTGATTTAAAACCGACAAGAGCAACAAAAAGCATTTTTATCTGCTTATTGATTAATATTTTTTAAAAATATTGAGATAAAAAAATATATTTTAATTTGAAAATTTTGTTTCCAGATTACAAAAAGTTATAAAACATGTCGTGGAAGTCTGTTGTTGTGTGCGTAGCTTTGTTGGTGATCAATTTGATTTTATGTTCAGCATATCCAAGAGGTGAGTACTGGAGACTTAGTGAAGCATTTGTAATGTTATATTGGATGGTCATTTTGTTTGTAGTACTAATTTTAGAAAGGAAGTAATTTGAATTCACTTTTAACAACTTGCTCATTGCCCAGTAAATCATTTACAATTTTTGTATTTAACTTTCTGTTGAAGTGGTGATATTTTTAGTGATACTTTTTGAACTGGGAATTCTATGCATAAGACAAATTATATATCAATTAGAGCTCGACTTTTGAGTACGAAATTTTATTCCGTGAGTTTGTTTTATAGCATCGGTATAATTTTATATCTAAAGAATGAATGAGAATTGTCATGTTTTCTTAAATTGTGAGAGGTAGGCAAAATAACAAAATATAACGTATAAAATCCCTAATATTTATTGCATCTAATCTCTTTTAGCAGGAGGTAGAGAAAATGAAATGTTGGAAACCTATACGAAATTTTATTGTAAGTAGTTTGTGGTGAAATATTTTCTAGTCATTTTTTCTTTAAACGATTAACACAACGTTTTAATACTTCTCTATAGAACGTCGAATTTCATACAAAGACAACAAGAATTATAATATCCAGATCTATATTTTGTTGATATCCTGATAGATATGTGTTATTTTACGTGGTACAAAAAAAAAACTATGTGTGAATCTAATTGTTTATATTTATGAAATAAACATTCAAACAACCTATTTAATGAAGTCGAAACATTTTATTTAGTTGAAAGAAAGTCGGTTTTAGCAAACGTACAGCACATTAACTCTTTGATCTTGTTCTGATAATCTAGTGTATGAAAGACGCATAATCAAATTTTTAATTGATTAGACGGAATAGGAAATTTCTGTATAACTGTAGTTCAATTTTGTATAGCATTTGCAAAGCACTGCGTTTTGAACTTCCAGTTTGTGCAAACAAAATTTACCATTATACGCCATTTATATCTTCAACTAAATGTTAATGCTATAAACAAAATATTGCCATCATTTCATTCAACATTATGTTTATATTCCTTATTTGCCCTACCTCGAGAACAAGGCGCGGAAAGTTAACACCAGGGGTTCATAAAAAATTTTGTGGTGTAGTAGTCCATGAATAGTTGAAAATACAAGAGAGCTATGCTCAAATATATGGACACGTAGCGCCACCCAATGGCAATAATTTTGATGACGTCATAGCGAAAATAAGTAAGTTCTGGAGAAAAATTTTACCTTTAACCACTGAAAATTTCAAAGCAATTGGTCCAGTATTCGAAAAGAAAAGCGATTTTTTTTAAAATGATGGATACAAATAACAATAACAACACAAGAGAGCAATGCTCAAATATATGGACACGCAGAACAATTTTCCAAAAAATCATATTCGGTGACTGACCAGTACCTGTATAAACAACGCACCACATCGCAGGAATCAAACAGACAAAAACACGGTGGTCGCAAATTGGTTGATAAAGATATTATCGACGTATTGGAAATGCGCACCCCACCCGATTCTCCCTCCTTTAAATGTAGAAACGCAAAACCTTTAAAGATGTTTAAAAGAAACCCAACTCTACCCACCTGCCAAAGTTCATCTTTTTATCTCTTATATTTGTATGGATTTTCAAGCTTTTGACAGCTACGAGTTAGTTCAGTGCCACCGCGCTACCAGAAATTCTCTATCTTTAAAAACATTGGGCTTCTAATTGCATTTCTGACCGTCATATATTTTAAGAACACGGTTATTTCGAACAAAACTCGTCAAATTATAAACAAAGCACCACATCAGCAATCAAACGGACGAAAACACGGTGGTCGCAAATTGGTTGACAAATACTGGCATAACACAGTATCAGCATTTGCAAAGTTATAACTGTATGATTTAAATATTTACTCAGTTCAAAGTTTTGTCAGGCAGGGATACCGGTACCGGTATGCCAATTTTAGTTTTTGTTCGAAGTAGGCAAATCTGGTGAATGAAATTCATTTCACTACCGCTACTAGGCATTCTGACATTTGATATATTTCAGTGTTCGGATACCGGTACAAACTTTGGTTTTCGTCCGAAGTAGCCAAATCTCGTAAAGGAAATTCATTTCACTACCGGTACCAGGCATTCTGACATTTGATATATTCCAGTGTTCGGCACTTACCAGTACCAGGTAACAGCGTATGGTACCGGTGTTAGAACTGAGACAACGCAGTTACCGGTACGGTATTAGCCTAGGACTAAAATCGTTTACATGTTTCCTGTTTATAATACAATAACTGAATAACCGTATTGGTCTAGTTACGGTCTACATACCGGTACATACTTGGTCTACATACCGGTACTGGTCTACAAGACATACCACAGTCTACAAATATACTGACACCAAGCAAGCAGTCCATGATTTCGAAAAACAAATACCGGTAGCGAAGAGGAGGTAGTGAAGAGCGAAGCAGTATTTACCTTTGACGCCACCGGTACCCACAAAAAATTCCGAGTTTCGCGTAGAAATAATTTACAGAATCAAACCGGACAGCCAGTGTTCCCATGGACAAAAAATAATACAGCAAAATTTTAGACGAAATATCAAATTTCATAGAATTCACGCAAAATTTTGAAATAAATAAAAGTAATAGCCTTCTAGCGAAGAAATTAATCTTTAACCACTGAAAATTTCAAAGCAATTGGTCCAGTATTCGAAGAGAAAAGCGATTTTTTAAAAACGTGTCAAAGAACAAGAACAACAACAACAACAACATAATATTGAAACGATCGTTATGGCCACTAAACGTGTCCAATAACAACAAAATTTTGAAACGATCGTTATGTCCACTACGTGTCCAAAAATAGTATGATTAAGTCATTTGGTATCGTCGTATGACTCGCATGAGACAACCACATTATAAACAAGAGAGCAATGCTCAAATATATGGACACGCACAACAATTCCCCAAAAATCATATGCGGTGACCAACGACTAACATACCGGCGGTGACTTACCAGTACCTGTATCGGGGTACCGTGACGGTACAGGGACTGTCATAGATATTTTAGGTACTGTGACAATTGAAACATCAGTTGAAATATCTCGTGATATGAGTCAATTATGTACCTTATTATCGGATCAGGTACCGAACCACAGTCAAACATTTCACATAAAAACGTTACTAAATAACATGCGTCAACTTAACACCAGCCGAATCGGGGTACAATTTTTGGTACAGTGACTGTCATAGCCGTTTAGGGCTGATGGACAATTCGACTACACCGACAACTCACCAGGCCTAGGGTGGTGTAGCCAGTCTGTGGACAATTTCATTCAAACCGCTATAAAACAAAAACCAATATATCTAACCCGTTAATTTATTCACCGTGGGTGCATTGGCGGCATTTATTCTACACGCTAAACCTCGTATTAACTTACTACGACAAATGGTTAAAGCTATACAAATCCCCAAAGTACGGCACTCGAAAGACGTATTTGCGACCGAACGACCAGTGTGCGACCACGGATTTCAAGCCTTGATCATCGTTTCTGCTGCGTCGAGACTATGGCATACGCAGCCATACAGCAATCAAACAGACAAAACACGGTGGTCGCAAATTGGTTGACAATTGTTGGTCTTGTGACAGCGTGAAAACATTGGGCTTCTAATTGCATTTCTGACCGTCATATATTTCAAGAACACGGTTATTTCGAACAAAACTCGTTAAATTATAAACAAAGCACCACATCACAGCAATCAAACAGACGAAAACACGGTGGCCGCAAATTGGTTGACAAAGATATTATCGACGTATCGGAAATGCACACCCCCTATTCCCCCTCCTTCAAATGTAGAAACGTGAAACTTTCAAATATGGTTAAAAGAAACACAACTCTACCCACCTGCCAAGATTCATCTTTTTATTTCTCATATTTGTATGGATTTTCAAGCTTTTGTCAGCTACGAGTTAGTTCAGTGTCACCGCGCTGTGTTACGGTACCAGAACTTCTCTATCTTTAGAAGGTCCTGTCTTGTGACAGCGTGAATTGAAATTGCAAGATGGTCCGTTGGACACAAAATGGCGTCCGATAAACGTAGAACGTTTAGTGACGTCATAGCAAACAAAAACAAATCTTACAGAGCTAACAGAAACGTGTCAAAGAACAAGAACAACAACAACAACAACATAATATTGAAACGATCGTTATGTCCACTACGTGTCCAACAAGGACACGAGGCAACGCGGGATATATCTCTTGTAAACAAATGGTTTACAGCATCTCATAAATATTCAATTCGTCTGGTCAAGTAAACTAGAATGCTTTTGCTCTTTTTCCTCTTTGTCTTATCTATGCAATAAGTTTTTGTCAGCACATCTTGATTCAGGGGGTTCTCCTGAACTCGTCCTTGGAATGTTGTAAGATAACCAGCAAACCTGTTCAGCTGACTGGCGTTTCGAAAGTTGTATTTAAAGATGTTGACAGTCATGGGGCTATAAGTTTGGTATAGTTTTGTGAAATGGGGAACCTGTTGATAGTTAGTTCGGTAAAAAAGAGAACCCGTTTTTTTCTCACTGAGTAGCACCTTACATTTAAGTGGCAGCTTGTAGAGCGCCTTGTTCGAATTCAATGATGATTCTTTGTTTTGTTTTGATGAGAAGCGTTGTTGGGCACGATCGCTCGAATTGAGCATATTTCAAAATTTTTGTTTTTTTGTGAAAATATCCCCATTCTTCGCAATTGATGAACCTCGAATCCTGTGGGACTCGGTATCTTACTCCGACTTCGTTAGTTGTGCCATTCAGCCGTGACACTAGTCAATGCAGTGACAGTAGCGATGTATCAAGATGTCAAACATGTTTCTGATTTCAACCACGTTAAGTATCAACACATCTTGTAGCCTACGTCGGCTGTTGCCGAATAATTTACTGGTATCTTCCTATTATTCGCTGTTTATTTACGCGTTTCATGTCACTGATTATATATATTCATTCCAACTCAAAATCTTGGAGTAGGTCAGGCCAACCAGTACCACAGTAATAAAATACCATTTTCTCCCATTTTTGTAAATTTGTGTTGAAAAATATTTAAAAATTTTATATATATAAAATATTTCATATCTTGAAATCTGATTTATGTTTTGTTGGTGATTGGTATCTTCAAAAAAACGTCCGTGTCATGAATTTGAATGAAATGTGGGAGCTGTACTAATAAAAATTGAAAAAAAAATTAAGTTACGGTGAAATTCTATTCGATTACTTAATGACTGATACTTTTTAACAGTATCACTGTTAAAAAAAATTAATTATCAATATTACTGCTAAAAATTCTCAGTCGTGAAGTGTTTTACGTAGCATTTCACCGTAACTTCAATTTCGTTTAAATGCCATCGTGGAAAGCGACCAGCGTAACCGATTATCGGTTACATTTCCCCCATCGCCAAAGACCCAGATTGAAGGCATGATATCATCCAGAATTTTATTATAAACTTTCGACTTTGAACATTCCGAGATTCGAGTAGAATTGTGACTCTTGAATTTCCGTTCTTGTCTCATGAAGGTCGGAACAAGAGGCTAAATAAATCCAATGAAAATGGTAAATGGTTATTATATGAATGATGTCCCAGGCACGTTCAATTAAATAATCGAGATTTTTGTATTTGTTTATGGTGGAACCTTTACTGCAATCGCACATGCTTGCCCGAGCATAAAATATCACACGAGTGGTTTAGTTATCAATAATTCTAACCATCGAATATTTATGTAAATAATCTTCATAAAAAAAAATACGCTTTGTCGCCTTCTTGGTTTGAATTCATCTTCTTAAATATAAATAGCCGAATAGGAACCGATACTTACGCCTACGACCATATCACGACTACAACTGATCTCGGGAGTTAAGGAACGTAGTGCTCGGAAAATACTCGGAAAGCATGGGCGACCGACTGGGAATACCGAGTGTCGCAGGCTTTTACTGTTTTATTAAGATGGAACACAACATTTTGGGACATTTACTCACATACTAATTTGAAGTCAGGCAGACACTGGATCCAAATTACAACCGCTTCAACACAATATTTTGGGATATTTACCCGTATGTCAATATGAAGTCAAGCCGACATTGAAACCAAATTACAACGGCTTCAATTCCACTGACGTGACGTTTTATTGTGTCACAAAGTTTTAGAATTAAGCATACTTATCTTTGCAACATAATTGAAATAGGGCAAACCAACCATGTTTTCCGATCTATAAAGATGTAACCTTTCGATAATCAATTAGCAATGTGAGTGATGAATTTAGGATTAAACTAATTTTAATCCATATATTTGCACGACAAAACAACAAAAAAGATTTCGGCTTGGCCTACTATTGCACTGTACTAGGTATTGTTGAGTTAAATGGGGCGATAAAGTTTACTCGTCAGTCTTAGGATTAAGCTTAAAGTCTTTTAAATTAAATCTGTCACCTATACACGGGGCATTTATTTACATGATGCTGAAGCATAGCTTCTTGTATTTGCATAAAACTTTTTCTTTTTCCATTACATATTAGGCCATAATACAGGATGAGTGCCCCGTACCCTCAAATTGTGAGACAGAAGCAGACGAAAGACATCGGAAGGTATAATAGAACCTCTCTCGTGAAATAAATTCTAAATTTGTCTAAGAAATGGTCTAAGGTTTTTGAATATTATTTTGGTATTTGGATTTATTTGCAAAACTTTGGCCACTATTGTATGTATAGTGACTAAGTAATTGTAGTCATGTAGTTTGAATTTGGGCCCGTAAACCGCCTGGATAGTCGATGGTATGAACATGGACACATTACTATGTTTATAAAAGAAAGTATTTAGGTGTAGGGAATTATGACACAACACGTACATTGGTAGGAAAGGAAATTGACAATCAATTAATAGCGTTTTCCGATGCGAAAGAAGCATACTTTATAAAAGTAATCATTGACCATGATCCATGAGAAAGAGAAGGAAACCGTCGATCAATTAGTTTTCCGGTGCAAATCATCCTTTTCAATGTATAAAAAGTCATCTCTTTTGTCGTGGCGTTTTATGTGCTGGGATATATTTCTTTTTTGAGTCGAACTGACCGAGAGTGATTTTAGGCTGCGGCTACAAAACAGTTAGAGAATATTAGGGGTATATTTTTGCGAGTGAGAGTGAATCATTTGAATAAATACAAAGTAAACTAACTCTGATTTAAAACCGACAAGAGCAACAAAAAGCATTTTTATCTGCTTATTGATTAATATTTTTTTAAAATATTGAGATAAAAAAATATATTTTAATTTGAAAATTTTGTTTCCAGATTACAAAAAGTTATAAAACATGTCGTGGAGGTCTGTTGTTGTGTGCGTAGCTTTGTTGGTGATCAATTTGATTCTATGTTCAGCATATCCAAGAGGTGAGTACTGGAGACTTAGTGTAGCAATTGTAATGTTATATTGGATGGTCATTTTGTTTGTAGTACTAATTTTAAAAAGGAAGTAATTCGAATTCACTTTTAACAACTTGCTCATTGCTCAGTAAATAATTTACAATTTTTGTATTTAACTTTTTGTTGAAGTGGTGATATTTTTAGTGATATTTTTTGAACTGGGAATTCTATGCATAAGACAAATTATATATCAATTGGAGCTCGACTTTTGAGTACGAAATTTTATTCCGTGAGTTTGTTTGATGGCATCGTTATTATTTTATATCTAAAGAATCAAGGAGAATTTTCATGCAAAATGTTTTTCTAAATTGTGAGATTGCAAATATAATAAAATATAAAATCACTAATATTTATTGCATTTAATCTTTTTTAGCAGGAGGTAGAGAAAATGAAATGTTGGAAACTTATACGAAGTTTTATTGTAAGTAGTTTGTGGTGAAATATTTTCTAGTCATTTTTTTTTAAACGATTAACTTAACGTTTTAATACTTCTCTATAGAACGTCGAATCTTATACAAAGACAACAAGAATTACAATATCCAGATCTATATTTTGTTGATATCCTGATAGATATGTGTTATTTTACGTGGTACAAAAAAAACTATGTGTGAATCTAATTGTTTATATGTATAAAATAAACATTCGAACAACCTATTTGATGGAGTCGAAACATTTTCTTTAGTTGAATGAAAGTCGGTTTTAGTAAACGTACAGCACATTATCTGTTTGATCTTGTTCTGATAATCTAGTGTATGAACGACGCATAATCAAATTTTTAATTGATCTCGTTCATAATCTATCTTTATCTATTTGTTTATGAACTGTGACAAACAAGCTTGAGTTGACATTAGACATAATCGAAAATTCCTGCGCAGTAGAACTTTTAACTATAAAATGCTTATTTTGAGAGTGAGAGAAAAAGTGTTGAGTATCTTAGAAAATGTTCCCAATAGGTTGTAAACGTTCTACAGACGTATTTTTCTTTATTTATTGACCACGTATAATCAAATTTATACTCTATGTATCTCATCTATTATTCATTCATAATCTGTGTCTATCAAGTTTGACATTAGACAGAATAAGAAATTTCTGTATAACTGTAGTTCAATTTTGTATAGAATTTGCAAAGCACTGCGTTTTGATCTTCCAGAGTGTGCAAACAAAATGTACCATTATACGCCTTTATATCTTCAACTTAATGGTAATGCTATAAACAAATTATTGCTATCATTCCATTCACAACATTATGTTTATATACCTTATTTCCTCCTCTCCAGAACAAGGCGCGGGAAGTTATTACCAGGGATTCATAATTTTTTGTGTGTTCTCGTAGTCCATGCATAGTTGAAAATGAAATAATATGAATAAATTATTTGACATCGTCGTATGACTCGCATGAGACAACCATATTATAAACCAGGACACGGGGCAACGCGGGATGTATTTCTTATAAACAAATGGTTTACAGCATCTCATAAATATTCAATTCGTCTGGTCAAGTAAATTAGAATGCTATCGCTCTTTTTCCTCTTTGTCTTATCTATGCAATAAGTTTTTGTCAGCATACCTTGATTTAGGGAGCTCTCTCGAACCCGTTCTTGGAATATTGTAAGATAACCAGCAAACCTGTTCAGCTGACTGGCGTTTCGAAAGTTGTATTTAAAGATGTTGACAGTTATCGGAGTTCGGTATAGTTTTGTGAAATGGGGAACCTGTTGATAGTGAGTTCGGTGAAAAAGAGATCCCGTTCTCTTCTCATTGAGTAGCAAGCATCTTACATTTAAGTGGCAGCTTGTGGAGCGCCTTGTTCGAATTCAATGCTGATTCGTTGTTGGGCACGATCGCTCGTATTAAGCATATTTCAAAAATTTTGTTTTGTTGTGAAAATATCCCCATTCTTCGCAATTGATGAACCTAGAATCCGGTGGCACTCGGTATCTTACTCCAAATTAGATTGAGCCCCCAATTAAATCAGGACTGTCTGCCATATTTTCAACTAACTCGGTTAATCAACTTGAGTCCTTACTGGTGAATTTACGGTTACAGTTAGTAATTTCAAATTATCAGATAACCGAACGAATAGGCAACTTCTATACTACGATTAGTGATTTATTCTTGGCGATATTTGAACATTGCCGCTTTGTTTGTACAACATATAACTTTAACACAACAAGCAGTGTGGACTAGTTCAGCGCTTCTCATCCGGTGGTCCGCGGCCCACCAAGCATCTCATGGTGGGCCGCGAACTCGTTGCCAAATTATTCGTATTTTTCTATATTTTTTTGTAGCATTGGAATTATTTCGACTTTTTAATGGAATAGCAATGCTTTTCTGATGAGAATCCGAATCGAATCCATTAATTTAGGTCAGGGAGGCCTAAAGTTATCGGCTCGTGGACCACAAAATGATTTTTGCTTTTGTTTGCGGTCCGCAATATTGCCAAGAATAGGTAAACAGGTCAATACAAAGCAAACATCTTCATTTTGCAAACACATTGATTAATATTTGTCATGTATCAAGCTTAAAGATGCAGAAAACAAAAAAAAAATCATTGAAACGTGCAAAAGCCTTTCTATATCTACATTTATAGTGTAAAATTTTAAACTCTTCATAACGGATAATATGCTTTCGCAAATGTAAGTGATTTCGAACATCGATAGGATTCTCAAAGCAAAAACCCTTAAAATTTGGAAATGATCATTGCTCACATGATTGCAAAAGGCCGTTTTAGATTATATTTGCAGATTGATTGATTACCAAATGCGAGGTACAGGAGAGTAATTACTTTTTTTTTTAACATATAGGAAGCAATTTTTGTAATACTGTTTACGATGGTAGCAAAAAATCCCCGGAAGGAATTGTATTGTTACGCCATAACATTAATATTTAGTTAGCATATTCATTGTTGATAGGTATTTGTCTGTCTGTTTGTCTGTGTGTTAGATGCACGCGATATCTCACGGAATCGAGGTTGAATCTGCTCCAAATTTTGCATGTGCATTCATCATAGCTCGGATCAGAAGCCGATTGATTTTGGATGGATTATATCTTATAATTAGCTAGTTATTAATTAATTAGTGATGGGACACACGGTGTCACTATGGAGTAAGACCACTGTTTTGGGGGATCCCCTAACCTTCGATCAATAAGTCTTCGGATTCTAACCAATATTCTAATTATTATATTGTTAGCATATATTACCAGCCAAAATATAGAAAGCCAGTGAACAATTTGGAATAGCCAAGCACATTATTCAAATTAGTTAGTTGCGTCATCTAGCCGTGACACTAATCAACGCAGTGACAGTGGCGATGTAACAAGATGTCAAACATTTGCCGCGTCTGCTATCATATGCAGTCATCCATGTCATTTATACGATGTTGGTATTTTAGAATTGTAATGATTTTATTATTACTTAAGTACGAAAATACGAATAAAAAATTTATTCGAATTGAACAGTTTAATACACATTTTATGTTGGCAGATTGCAGTGGTTTTTCCAGCCTAATGATGCTTGTATTTTTTAAGTTATTTTCGTAAGTCGACACAACCATGAGTCACGTTGAACAAAATTAAATTAATATACGGTACGGCAACTTGAATGCCGGTATCTGTCATGGACTTCTAAATTGTACGCAACAGAAAATCACCCTAATAAAAGTCACTACTTTTAACTGTATCTTTATCAAAATTATTTTCCAAAAAGCAGGAGAAAGAATAAATTATTTTTGAGTATCGTATAAATTACGGCTTTACATAACTTTCAATTTTTCGACGTAATTGAATGAAAGCTTAAATAAGAGAACTGGACTAGTTTCATTCGAAGACTCTTCAGGCTTTCGGACAAGTCATCAAAAAAGTCGATGGCACAGAAAAATTGGGAACCCCTGTATATTGATGACACCTTCCGAAGTATTGTGTCATCGTTACGGTAATCAACATATTGTGTTTTTAAATATTTATCTTTAATCATGTCAAATTCAATCATGTGAAAATCGCTGCATATTTCATGCGACATGCACACATTGATTTTTAAGAATTCAATTTATTTGTTATTTTAAGATGATTGTTTACTTACCAAGTAATAAATAAAAATATAAGTTGCTATTCAAACAAAGATAACTTTAGCACTCTCTAAAGACCGAATTCACTTAGTATTAGTTTGCTTTATTTCCCAAAAGAGGATTTAAAATGCATAGATTCAAATAGTCCTTTTTTATAACCCATTTCTCATAAATTAATTTCAAAAGCACATGTAAAGGTCATCAAAACAAAGTTCAAAACCAATTTAAAGTTGAACTCAATTAAAATTAGGAGTCTATGCTTTCACGTGTTTCCAATTTTAACTAAAAAATATCTTAACAGTATACAGTGATCGCCAAGTAACAAATTGGGGAACGTAATTTATATTAATATGTTCGCCAAGGCTCAGCACGGGAAGAAAAAAAAAACGTTGCTAACAAATAACGAAATGAGAGAAAGTGATAATTTAGGGTGAAATATTCAAAGGTGGTAATTGCTAATATTCACTTCAATCACAGTTTGCTAAGTTTGTGACATTTTTAACAAAAGTCATGATTAGTTTATATTCGAAAATGCTCAGCTTATTGTGAACACCATTCAAAAATGCGACAAATAAAGCATTCCGTTTTATAGGAAAACAGAATCACTATGCTCCGTGTATAACTCTGTCTCCTAACAATTTAGATATCCCACAGTTAAAATCAGTTTTATTGAAAGTAAAATCCTCTTCTGAAATTAAATCACATAAGCGTAGTCTCATAAATCCTGTTATCCAAACATCGTCCAAATGAAAGTAGGGATACCATCTTGAAACAGAGTAAATCGCGCTGGCATGTTTTACTGACATTGAATAAAATCCCCCTAAACAAAAAGGCGGATAATATTCGTAGGGATAAGTTTTTACATCAATTTGCCATTTGCACTCGTATCTCTTTGGTTTACCGGTTCGCGCTTGCCAAAATCCACAAAATATCGGGAAATGGTTGGCAGAATTTAACGCCAGAAAATCATTCGACGTAAAATTTATTGATGAATTTTTTTCTCCGTTCATTAAATACTCCACATCATTGTAGTAGAGAGGAAGATCTGGCAACATATCATCATCTGCAGATGAGTAGATCCAATTGTTCGGAAAATTCTCTCCTATCCATTGCATTGAAGCTAGAGCCTTATATCCTATGTTTCTGTTAAAGTTAAATATTTTGCATGGTTAATCTCTAGAAAAGTGTAGTAATACATGTAAATGTAGTATATTAATAAGATTTGATAGAGTTTTTAACAAAAATAGTGAAGGGCAATATAAATCGTTTAACTGAAATTACGTTACAGAGTTTATTTTATACATTTTAGTAAACAGCAATTAAGTTTTCTTTGATAATCCAATTTATTGGTGTTATATTGAATGACATGGTGGAATAAAAGATTTCAAATTCTTTGAATATTACAAGCCAGCAGCCAGTTTTAAGTATTTTTGTAAAAACAGATTATAAAATAGCATTTGATTGCGTTTTTGTATTAAAATTTTCCGTCTTGTGATTTGGTAGCAAATATTATACATGACGTAATGCATCATAAGAATGCAAACTTCAATGTTGTGGTGTGTTCAAAAGCGTTGTTTACTCGAATCAATATATTGTCTATTTCTTGCTAAGAATTTCGAGTTGGGGAAGGGTTTAAGTTGAGTTATTTTGTACCTGCATGTTAGCTAAGGTTTTTGTTAGATCGACTAGATGAAAGTGATATTGACATGAATAGATCGGAAATAATATGTGCGACAAATACAAATATTATTATTATACGTTCAGATAATCACAAAAAATTCAAAAATCAACCGAAGTCTATTATTATTATTACATATTTGATCGTATATAAGAGCATTGAAACTGACACTAACAACATAGTCGAGTCATGAACCATCCAGCATATGTTCTCAACGAAAATGCTTTACAGGAAGGACAATTCAGAATAAATTGATATCACCACAGTTAGTGGTATGAGTATGAATTGTAATGAAGAAAAATCAGTTTTACTCGATTCATTCGTTGCAATTTCGCGACTGAAGGGGTTATTTATGGTGGCCCATCGTTGTCACGCGTAAAATTGAAAATAAAAATAAAAAATAAAATAAAAAACCGAAAATAAAAAAATAAAAAATTAAAAATAAAAACGAAAAAAAAAAAAAAAATAAAAAAAAAAAATAAAAATTGAATAAAAAGAAAATAAAAAGGTTGTCAACGATGGTCCTTCTCGTGGCCCATCGTTGTCACGCGTTTTTATTTTTAGAAAATTTGCTTCTGCTTGGGACCAACGTTGTCAGGCATAATCCTACGCGCACAAATGTGTTCCCTGGGTTTCCAACTCACTACTGATTTTGTTCTATAAATTCTCCATGCTACAAGTTCAATAAGAATTAATATATTTATAATAATGATAAGAGAATATAAAATTGAATACGAAAATTGGGAAAATTTGATTTAAGTGTAGAAGGTAATTTAATTGGAGAATGCTGCTTAACTACTCAGTTGTCTGGACACTCGCGATGCCGGTACCGTACCGTCTTACCAAATACGTACGATATGGGGCAGGCGCAGAGAGTGTTTCAGTAGTCTATATTCTACGAGTCTATCCGTATCTCCCATTCTTTCATGAGTCATTGCATGGGTACCAGTACGGTCAGACGGTACCGTACCGGCATCGCACGAGTGTCCAGACAACTGAGCAGTTAAGCAGCATTTTCCAATTAAATTACCTTCTACACGTAAGAACAAATTTTCGTATTCAATTCTATATTCTCTTATCATTATTATAAATATGTTGCTTGTGGTTGAACTTGTAGCATGGAGAATTTATAGAACATTTTCGTTTTGAATTTATTGGATATTGCTCATGAAAATCAGTACTGAGTTAGAAACCCAGGAAACACATTTGTGCGTGTAGGATTAAGCATGACAACGTTGGTCCAAGCCGCATCAAATTTTCTAAAAATAAAAACGCGTGACAACGATGGGCCACGAGGCGGGCCATCGTTGTCAACCTTTTTATTTTCTTTTTATTCAATTTTTTTTTTAATTTTTTTTTTTTTTTCAATTATTTTTTTGTTTTTTCACAACTATTTTTTCATTTTCGCTTTTTCATTTTATTTTTTCATTTTTTTTTTTTTAATTTTACGCGTGACAACGATGGGCCACCATAGGTATTAGATAATCGAACTCACGGATAAGTTTCCTCCAAATCGATTTGTAAAATATCACCATGTATTGATTCTTCCTTTTCTAGTTGACTATGTTCTTCAATAGTTTTTGTATTTGCAACAGTAAAAATCACATGCAAGCATACCCCATTAAGGAATGTGTTGGAACCCCATGTTTTTCTGATATGATCTCGTTGTTTATCTCTGTCGTATCCTGACTTGACGGCAACAATCATTGACCATCGACAATCTGAAAAATTGTTTTGTATATTCTAGGCAAAGGAGAATAAAAATGAATATTATGGCTTTAAGGTATTAAGATGCATTCACTACCTTTGTGGTAGTCGATAATGTTAACGCTTTCGCAATATTTTACTCTGCAATCTGGATGAATAATATATATCTTTTACGCACAAGGAGTTTAGATCGGCATAAAAGATTCCTAATTCACGCAATTTGTACAACGCTACCAAAGACTATGTTGTTTGGCCTGTCTCGATGACTTGTTAGACTTGTTATTTGCCGAGTTTAGATATCAGGTCATAAAAATAGGCCTATCCATACCAACCTACCAAGACTATAATTATCGATACCAAAAAAACCGGATAGTAGAAAGGTAGTAAATCTTTAACTACGCCCACCTTACATAGCGGTAACACTGACTTATTCATTTTGGTGTTTATTTTAGTTCGTGTAGTCTATGTTGGCAAATACCGCTTACATTTATAAACCCATAATCTTATTTGTTCTACTCTCGATATGTTGGGAATGCGAATTTATTTAAAATTCGAATCTGCCTATTTGCATTTGATAAAGCGTTGGACTTGACTATGTTAGGAAGACAGATCAGAGATTTCACATCCATCAAGTATTATCTCTGCCACCTCAATCAGGGTGTAATAAATTTCGAACAAGAACGATTCCAGCCTTCAAATAATAGTAATTCGTTAAGAATCAATTGGTGTATGGGTTTGTTCAGAATGGTAACTTCATGGAAAGATTACTTATATAAATCCTAGAAATTCATTATAAATGTTACCTTCTGAATGCATGGTGTGATTGTCTGACAAAACTTTCCATGGGGTCATTTTGATATTGAACAAAGGTCTTTTCTTATCCATCCTCTTCAGCATTGTTATTTGTTCTAAACCAAATTGCTGGAATGAGGTATCTTTGACTAATGTATTTTTATCAAAAATTTTCTCTCGGTCCACTTTGATAATATGTGAGGCAAACCTGTTTTTAATATATGAAAATATTGCAGATTAGCATAATATGCTAATATACTTTCTACATCACAAACTAAGAGATTCGTATGTAGGGTATACTCTACTGCTATTAGTTATGAACCAACATTCACCAAAACTTCGTGTGAGTAAGTGTGTGTTGTTTTTCAAAATTAATCAAATGTATTCCAATTGTAAGTCATAATTTAGTGTTTTATAATTAACTTTTTACGGTACTTCCTTTGACAGAGATTGGTGAGAAATTTTCTGGCAAGTCAATAATGAAAATTGGTCTTGATTCTCAAGGTTAATAATATATATACAAATTAAGATGGCGACAACAATTAAAGATTAAACATAGCAATCCTCCAAATCGTTATTAACTGACAAAGACATCATTGATCAGTTCAATTCAATTAAATATGTTTATTTAATGAATATATAACATACCTTCCATTCTTGTACGTCACGAAGATAAAGTATATAACTAGAGATATTGATAAAGCACTCAATATCACCAATTTATATATCAGAGAAGTAATTGCCATTAATTGGTGCTTTAAACCAGTTGGTTCCCAATATTTTTCAATAAATTTTTTCCTTCGCCTATTTTTGATCTTTTTATTCCTCGCTCATCAGGCATAGAAAACTACGTTTTTGTTATTTGTTTATAAGCATAAGTGACATACACAAGTCGCACCCTGGTCTTTGTACAGTCATATAGAATATTTAATAATGTATGTATAAATACGTATTACAAAAATACTGAAAAAGTCAACAATATTAGTGCACCATTTTACAACTAATAGCCTTCGCCCTTCATAAAAAACTACCTTCCTGGGGAAGAATTCTTCCTCGACTGGAAATGCTGCTTTAAACAAGTGAAATAAATTTCGAACAATATGGATACTGTAATAGGCTGTTACAGGTATTTTATCCATGTCTGCATGTTTACTGAATAATAATGATCTCAAATGTGTATTGGACTTGATATTCGCTAATCACCTACATGTACGACCAGTGTCCAATGTTCATCTAATAGATTTAATTAGTTTCTGATATAAGATATCAAGGTGATAAGTTTCCATATACTTAACTTCAAGCAATATTTGAGATACGCTAAATTGTATGTGTACAGCATAACGCGCGCTGATAACGTCAAATTTGAAATAAAATTATGAGTAACAAATTTGAAAATATTACTCATATTTAAATCCCTGCACAAGATTTGTGCCGAAACGGAAGTCATTCATTTCAGATTCCCAATACCGTAAAAGAGGCCATTGAACAGTCTGCCATGCGCAGTAGAATAGCCTAGATATCCTTGTGTGTGTGTGTGGTTTGGTAATATATTTATGGCGCTTTAAACAATCTCTTGGTAGATTTCACAAAATCAACAAGAGCAGGGAAAATGCTAGGGTCGCGTAAGATAGCTTTGAGTTGAAAATCAATGCCATAATCGCGACATTTCATCTTTAGTATGCGTCTTTCATTTCTATATGCACGACAGTTCATTAGAAAATGTTCTACCGTCTCTGGAACATTACAGAAATCGCAAAGTCCATTATTATGGCATCCTATTTTATGGAGGTGCCCATTTAAACGGCTTGTCATTTACTGTATATTATTATTGCTAATATATATACATATAGCAGTGTTCTTTGTAAAGCCCAATGATTTTACTACATCTAAAATCACGTATAACATGTTCTAACATACTACAAATTTTGCTGAATTAAATAAAGCGTGGAAAGTCTAGGTCAGTCAGACGTTTGCAAGTTCTAATTATAAGAACATTTCTGCGTTCTAATGGGAGTTTCAAATCAATTGAGCATTTGTATCAAATATCAATTACTTGAGATACACACAAATACATAAGTTTTGTAACTGTTTTGCGTCTAAAATTTTATTCATATATTATTAAATATGACATAGCTACATTCTTTTCTTTGCTGTCAAATATATTGCTCCAGTTTAGTGTGAATGTTCATCTTGTCAAGAAAAGGTTCAAGTACAAATTCTTATTTCCTCCTTTACAAAAACCTGCTTTTGCCACAACTCTCCATTGTGCTTCTTCCTGTTCCGTTTATTTTCAAGAACTTGAAACAGTCTTGACTCATCTCATTGTACATCAGTAAATATTTAATATCCCATTTATTTACGATATAACATCGAAGATTACAATCTGTAACAAATCATATAAAGCTGTTATCATATATTTATTGAAGATAAACGTGTACTGTAACTAACGCCATTTTCCTTCCTGCTTGTACGGGCACACCTCGTGTACCAAATCTTATCGCAAGACAACTTCTTGTCTAAAAATAAAGCACAAATTCGTTTCACGTGAAGTCATATAAAATAGATTGCGAATCAACTTCGTTACAATTAAATAGGAAATATGATTTCATAATATCCACGATGTCGACCAAACGTTTCCTCGTTACGCTAAGCGCAGATTGTAACGTGAGTAATAATAAGAGGTGAAATAGAGACGTGCATTTCAGCAACGTATGCTAACAAACTTCCAGTTGACCCTTGAAGTCATCGTCATAACATCCGTTTAAAACATCGTTTAATTAGTCACCTATATGTTGTATTCTTATAGAACAGTGGTTCTTAAAGTATGGGTCGCGACCCAAACATGGGTCGCGGAAGGTTTAAAAATGGGTCGCGACAAGGTCGTCAATGCAAAGGCAATCTAAGAGGAGAAGGAAGAATTTTCAGCTTTCCCAATGTTTCAATTTAGCTTCTAAACTATGGTATTTACAAATAATGAAATATAAAATTTCATTCACGGAAAGAACTGTCTTGAGCTCATTGTTACATCACAATTCTTATATGCCAGTCACGTGTATTATTTTTATGGTATCGGTAACCAATAACCATGCACGTCGCTTGTCGTTGTGTTGACCGCGTGGAATGTCGTCTTAGTGGATTAAAATAACCATAAATGGGTGTCTTTTTGGTAATGTAAATTGTAATAGACGACGCAATGCAAAAGCTCGCTTCTCGACATTAGATTATTCAATATCTAGAGAAAATGTGACTTCATCTCGAGGCACCATTTACCGCGAACGAAGCAGTGTGTGCACATTTGATGAGTAAAAAGTTGTATATTACGAGAGATACCGAAGGCCAGCCAGGATGTCGTGTTTGCGACGGACAGCGGACGCCTTTCCTGCTACAATTCGCGACAAGGCACTTGTGCGAGCGAGGATATTTGGCACTGACGGTTATCAAAACTAAGCTCGCAATCGCCTCGATACCCGTGACAACTTGCGTATTGCGTTAAGTAAAATAGAGCTGTGTATTGAAGATATAATGAAAAGGAAATTTCAGTTCCATCAATCTCACTGAGTCAATGGACTGTTTCTAATAAATAGTTGTCTGTATCTGAGTCAAACTGTACTGACATTAAAAACACATTTTGCGTTATTTAGGATTGGGTCGCGAGTATTCATAAAACTCAGATTTGGGTCGCGCTCGAAAAAGTTTAAGAACCACTGTTATAGAATATAAGAAAATTCTCTGATATCCTACGAAATACCCTAGTTCTAAGGTGATGCATATTTAATTCATAATGATAATAACCCAGGGGTGTTGACCTCGCTTTATGTGGGCGAGCCCACGAGGTGCGGATAGGGGAAAAACGTAGATCAAACAAGGTTAGCTTTTAATACTGATTAAGCAGTCACAGACTAAAAAGGCAAAATTCAATATGAAAACGTGACCTAAAAAAACTACATAGAAAACAGAGTATGGGTGTTTAGGGGTGTCTCCAAAATTTCGTGTCCCACTTGTCCCACCTGTCCCACTGTTACCACGTGTCCCACATGTCCCACTTGCCCCCCGTGTCTCACTTGACCCACGTGTCCCACTTGTCACACCTGTACCACGTGTACCACTTGTGCCATGAGTCCCACTCTATCACGTGTCCCACTTATCCCACTTGTACCACGTGTCAAGTGGGAAACGTGGTACGAGTGGGACACGTGGTACAAGGGGTATAAGTGGGACATGTGGTACAGAGGGACACGTGGGACAAGTGGTACAAGTGGGACACGTGTACACGTGGTACAAGTGGGACAAGTGAAACATGTGGTACAAGTGGGACACGTGGTACTAGTGGGACAAGAGGGACACGTGAGACAAGTTGGACACAGGGTACACGTGGGACACGTGAGACACGACATTTTGGAGACACCGGGTGTTTAGCATGAGTAATATTTCATGATATAACAAAAACTAGCTTCAGTCGCTGGACTCCTCGCCGCCGGAGGGTGGTTCACGTAACCGCTAGTCAGTTATGGCTTCCTCCATCATCAAGTCCATAAATCTGAAAACAAATAAGGGTCTAACCGAGAATATCGGTTGGAGACCGAAGACTTATCGATCGACCACAAAAAAAATTATTAATTAATTAATTAATAACTCGCTAATTATATAATCATCCAAAATCAATAGGCTTCTGGTACGAGATATGATGAATGCACATGCAAAATTTGGAGGAGATTCAACCTCGCTTTCGTGAGATATCGCGTAACATACGAAAGTGTCTAACAGACAAACACACAAACAGACAAATACCTATCAACATACTTACCGATCTTAAGATCGATAAGTAACAAACGACAATATCGATCAGAGACCGAAGACTTATCGATCGAAAGTTAGGGGATCCCCCAAAACAGCGCTCTTACTTCATAGTGACACCTTGTGTCCCATCACTAATTAATTAATAACTCGCTAATTATACGACATAATTCGCCCAAAATCAATAGGCTTCTGGTCCGAGATAAGATGAATGCACATGCAAAATCTGGAGCAGATTCAATCCCGCTTTCGTGAGATATCGCGTGCATCTAACAGTCAAACAGACATACAAACACACAGGCAGACAAATACCTATCAACATACTTACCGATTAAAATCGATAAGTAATAAAAGTAACAGACTTCTAGCAAAAATATATAATTTTTTAATAACAGAAAATTTCAAAGCAGGCGGTCCTGTAGATCAGGCGGACCCGTAGATCAGGCGGTCCTGTAAATCAGGGGTTGTCAAACTTTTTGTGTTACGGAGCCCATGAAGAGGTTAACTATTATTCACGGATCCCCACAATGAGTGAATTAAAATCACTTTACTTCATTTAAATGCTAAAGCTTTTTTAATAGGGGTGATACAAAATAGAAATAAATCTAAATTTCACAGATAAATAATATATATTAAGGCTGTAAATTTGACACTTGGCAAACATATTATCAAAGTAGTGTCGAAATGAGGTATCCAGGCGATAATTTGAATATGACATCATTTATTGCAACCTAAAAACGTCGATGATTACTACGGTCTTTACGTCGGTGTTTATTCTCCCTAAATCACAAATTATTATCGGCATATCTAGGCATGTCTTGTTCCACAAGTACTTTGGAAATGATGTTACTGAAATCGAAACACTGTCAATTGTGCGCGCGTTGTACATTTTTATCCATCTGAAACCACCGACGGAGCCTCATGCGATTTTCCTGTATGTGACGGTATATAAGACAATTGAGTACATCAATCAATTTTTATTGCCATGAAATAAATGTTAACTCTTGTCCTCATCTGGGAATTTTTCAAACGGTTATATCTTAAAATAAACCCGAGTGACAGAACTGCAACTGCACAATTTTCACTGAATGCGAATCAAAACAAGATATAATCTGACACTACGCCTACACATTTTCATGTCCGTTGAATGCCGTGGTAATTTTGTGTAGTAATGCATCTATATTGTCGTAAGTCGACGCAACCACAGGTTACTTATAACACAATTGAACTATTGAACAAGACATTCTAAATATGTCCGCATGGGTTCTGGATTGAATACTTTTGCGCAATTGCGACTTTTACTCATTGAGATGTTAACGCTGACCTTGGAATGTTTGTAAAGACTATGTCTGATATATTGCTTGAAAATAATCTGAAGTGCTGAAAGAACAACTATTTATTTTAATATTATTTATAGTAGGCAGTTTAGTAGCGCGTATTTATGTCTACAGATTGTCTCAGCATTTTAGTTGACGTAAAGGCGAGTAACGATGAAATCAATTACATTGATACCACACTTGCATTGAATATTTTACGCAACAGAAATCTCGTTATCCGATGAAAAGTCATTTTTTTTATGGAGTGACCTACTTGCGAAGACTGTTGTGCGGGAATTTCCGAACCCCCTCTCTTTTAGCAATCCTGGCTACTCCCCTGCTTATAGATAATGTCATATTTGAATTTTGGACGCTATACCGTTGTCAAATTTATTATTGCCGATATTGCTTTCTTACAGTTACAAAATTAGCCAAGTCAGGATAGCTCGCGGAGCCCCTATGTGTCTTTCAAAGAGCCCTGGGGCTCCATACGGAGCACTTTGAGAACCTATGCTGTAGTGTAGATGATGGGAAAGACGATTTTTCGTAACGGCAAGAAGAGTCATAAACACGTATGTCAATGTATGATAAGATATTCTCACGACAGACAGCAGTAAAATATATAATTTCCACTCCTTCGCACTCACATGGGCCGTTGAGAAATTGTGACTACCATATCTCCTTTCTCTATAACCTGGCTCGTAATTATTTTAAGAATACAATATACACATTAAAAAACTTAATTGATTGATATAATATTCTCCTCATACATACGCGAGATATGACATGTGATACTGTCAGGTCAGGGCTACTATCTATAGCAGGGCTACTCAACTGACTTACCGCGATCCGAATCCGGACCTTTTGGGTATTCGGACTGCGCTCAATTCTGTATTTTGGATCATTGGTCCCACTTTTGAAGTCCCCTTTTATAGATTTAAATATATATGGAAAGAAATGCTGAAGGATGCTGAAATATAATTTCTGGAAAGACCGGACCCAAATATTTTCGAAGTTTTGTATGCGGATCTCCGGTAACTATAGTTGAGTAGCCCTGCTATAGATAACGCTGGCCTCTTGCGTCTTGCGTTGCGTGTCTTTTCTCCAGTACATCTTAAACATACTTTAGGGGAGGAAACCCCAACTGACTCCTTCAGAGGTCATAAAGCAATAGACTGTAATGGCAAATGTTCGTCTATTGCAGAATTGTACGATCAAATTGAAATGATCCAAATACATATATAATGAAATACACATATAAATCCTTGACACAGGTACATAGTTGAAGTCCAAAATCAGACTGGTCACACGAAACATAAGATAAAAAAACTTTTATTCTTAGCCCTCGATCTTTTCAGCACATGGCGCTTTCTACATGAAGGTTTTTCACTTATAAATCACCATGGAAACAGGACGAAACGACCTATTTTCATTGAATTCAATATGCTAATAATATAATGGGGCTAAATAACATTAAAATTCATAGTAACACTCCAAATTCGCTGCTATACTGTAATATTAAACATGATACTTTCATCGTATTTCTGGAAAACTAAATCTCATATGGGTAGTTCGTCTACGCACACAAACTTGAATAAGTTCGCTACACGCTACGATGCATATTGGTGAACTATTTCTTCTCTTCAGTCATTTGATCTGAAAACGACTTGTTTCGCTTTGTACGTTTTCAATCAAAACAAACGTCTGTGTATTGATTGGGTTTAGGAGAGGTGGATTTATTATGTCTGCTAGTCACTATTATTAGGCGAATATTGTATATTATATTCTTTTGTGTTTACGTGGGGTGGAACCGCAAAACTTCATTTACTCCGTTTAAAAATGCGATTGAATCTGAGCGAATGCAGCATTCTAGACGATCAATATACGATATTGTAAATCATATCCAGTCAGATTACTATATCGCGTTTTTCGATTTTCTTCTTTTTGTCTGAGGAAGCTATCATATTATACTCTTCTCAATATGTTTAAAGTAGATTAAATGTTGATTTTATTTCGTTATAATTACTACAAAACTAGTCGCAGACAACATTTTAACATTATAAACATCTGATTCGCTACCTTTAGGGTAGTTGAATTGAATGAGTGCCTCTCATTTATGTCTAAAATTTCTGAATGCCCGAAACATTATCCTAACTAAGATTCAGACAAAGCCCATATCATTTTATGTAGAATTTTATTTCATATAAACAAAATAGCAATAGCGCCACAGTGCAAAATTTAAAGCATATTTCTACATATAACATTGATGTCAAACTAACAAATTTAACCATATATGTAGCATGGAAATACCATGAACATACATACTGGAAAACACGAACAAAATAAACACATTTAAACAAAAGCTATAGAAGGGATATTCTGATGTCGAGGCCATATTTTCCTAACAAAAATATTTTATTCTGAAACGATGCACACTATAAGCAGAAGCTAACAAAACACAAAACGAGGAAGCAAAATAAAATAACAGTAAAAAAATATTACTTGTTCTACATTTTATCTCCGAGACCTACTTGGTGAGCTACACAGGATGAACGGTCGAAAAATTCTTGTAAGGCACAGATAAATATGAGCAGCAGCAAAAAAATTAGAAACCGGACGAGATTGAAACCTTCCTATAACAAAGGTAAGGGCAATGAGTGCAATTATTATTTTGTGGTAAACTGATATAATTTAGTTGGACCGTAATACCCAAATAGGTTGTGTTCATTTTGAATTGAGATGAAGTTATTATTTGGAAACAAAATTTTTTTGTTGTTGATAGAATCTGGGGTGTAGACCATAAACTAACTAGAGGAGAAAAATTATCTTGCTGATGAGGACCTGCCATCAACAGCAGTCGTACTAATTATTTAGTGGACTATTTGTGATAAAAATTCTATTTTGTTTTTGAAAATAGTATACAAATCACCTTTTGCGAATTTGTTGTTATTTTTTAAAATAATGCAATTTCATATCAACATTTTGATTGGGTTAGTGATCGTTTGTTCTACAATATTAATACTAATTCCATCAGCTACAAAATGGCCTACACTCTCTGCTTTGATCATACATGAGACATGCATAAACTACGGAAAAAAAGAAGAGTTCAAACATGCCCCATACGGGTTTTACTAAACAGGACATAAAGTTAAATAAAAAAGAAAATGGATAAAAAAAGAAAAATATTTAAAAAAAATATTATATAAGAAAATATGAAAGCAGATGTTTCGCGAAATTGAACAGTTGTATATTTAAATATAATGCAAAGCAGTGTCGCCTGTGATTACAAAGGAACGATGAATATAAAATACTTAACAATTGTGATTATTAAATATTTAGAATGTGTTTGCAGAGAATATTCCGACAGAATCATAGTATATTCGACAGCGCATAGGAACTATACTTCGTCAAAAATTTCACGTTCACAAATATGTTAAGATAAATTTCCTCACAAAACTCGCTACTATACGAAAAAGGGTGTTATTTGAATGTCTAATTTCCATTCCTATCCGGCCATATTCAGTGTTCCCATTTTCAAAACATTCGACGCAAATTTGATTCATGGATTGCTTTTAGCAAAGTGAATTACATTTTCAATTGCATTGAAGTAACTTTACACTCCCAACTTTCAGCTCTGTGAGCCTCCACTACTCGGCACTGGTGCTTTTTAGAAGCTTGTAAGCGCTCATACTGCGTTTTGCTCTGGTAGCGGTGAATGGTATCCTTTTATCGCAGGAACCGTCGGAGGAGGCACGTACCTTAACCTCTGATCAAAATTAGCTGGACTTGACATTTGTTTGTGAAACTGTGGAGGCGCACCGTTGCTATGACTACTATGACGATTATTTTGTCCTGGTTGAGACATTTGCGTCATGTAACCATTTACGTAAGGTTTTTTGTTCGACCTGTGAGCCTGTGAACGTAAAGGAAGACTCGAATATTTATCTGGTAAATGCATTGCTGGGTGATTCGAATTATCTCTTTGATCGTATGTTGGATATCTATTCTGTGGCGAATAGGTGTCGTACGATTGTTGTCTGTTAAATGGTTCCATTTGTAATCGTTTGCCGTTAGCCGCTCTTGGATTGGTCGGAAGAGTAGCGTATATATTAGGTGGTGATTGCTGGTATCCTTGTTGATGCATAGGCATCACTGCTTGTACCAGCCTCGGCGGTGAGTTGTTTCCAACAGGCGTTGAAGGCTGTGACTGAAAAGAGAAAGACTCGCTTCGCTTTCTGTCGTGCTGATTAGGTACCGAAATAGAATGTTGTGAGCGTTTTGAGTTTGATCTCGACACTGGTTTATGACTTGAAGGCGGTGGAAGTGGTGGTTGTGGTACAGTCGGTGAAGTTGGTTCTGAGTTCAATCTTTTGCGCCCTCTCTGGCCGAGTTGAAGATTTTCCGGTCGAGGCAAAGTAGGGACTTTGTTAGCGCGTTCGTCGTCGTTTTGCATCGAATTTCGAGGACTTGAACCTTTTCCACTGTCGCTTGAATCGTGTCTAGCTCTTTCGTCAAATTCTTCTGGCACGGCTTCCATTTCTTGCGATCTTCTTTGTTGTTCCATGAGAATAACTCGTTCGACATCGTTTAAAACATGGGTTGTATTTTCCAAATCAAAATCGAACTGTTGCAAGTCTTTGAATGTTGGTGTCGTGACTTGGGGTACTGGCGTAGAATGACGCGATGATAATCTGCTGGCACCAACTTTATCAGCTCGAAGAGTAGAAGCGTTTGAATATTCTGACGGATCCGAAGATCGGTTACTTGATGAATGACCGAGTCGAGGTGCGGTTGCGTAGGAATGGCGCCCTCTTGTGTTCATGCTAGACACAGACGATCCTGGTTGTGCCGAGTTTCGTCGTTTTGATCCGTAGCTTGCTAGGGATTCTGTGGTAGTTACCTGGCTAGTACTGCTTACGCTAGTCATCCTAGATCCAGGGCGACCGTTTGGAATATATTTTGAGCTGACGACAGAGTCGTTACAGAAGCTATTTCGTGGTTGTTTGACACATTCGTCGTATTTATTGCTATCGACAAGAGGTTCGTTTTGAGGATCTGCTAAAGTTGATTGACTGATATTTCGTGGTGGTATATGGCCAGGCTGTTTTCTTTTTCGTTTCGGAGAAATGCTTGCAAGTAAAGAATGCGCTTTTTTACATAACGTGTCCTTCACTGCAATCGAACCTTTGGAAGCGTCAATCGTTTCTTGTTGTTTTTCTGTATCAAGTACTGTAACAGGGGTGGTACAGCAAAACTTGCTACAACAGAATCCAATACTGAAAAAGAGAAGTGCGCATGCAAGCGCGATCGCCAAAACAATTTCCCATTGTATATAAAAACCAGAATCCTCATTAATTGTACCTTTGTGTTGGGAATAAACACCATCATCACCGTTTTGTGACACAATAAATGTACCGTTAGTGGCATTGGCTTCATCTCCATTATTTTTGTTGTTGTTCTTTCTTGGGGCTTCGTTTTCTTTTTCTGTCGTTGTAACAGAATCAGAATCGCCGTTTTTAATTCCGTCTTTATCGTTAGATGGTAAATCAGTTTGTGGACAAAGGCTGGCGATATCATCCACACGATTGATTGCGTTTGAGTGGACGTATTGTTCCACGTTGACGGATGGTGACGTGTATTCGACGCATTTTGTGCCGTTCCATCCACAATATGGGTCTGCTGACCCAAGACACGAATCTTTGCATCGATGAACGTCGCATGACCTCATAGCTACAGTGATGACGCAATGCTTGTACGTCATAAAAATCTGATTTCGACTCGGGTCAAGAGTGATATGGAACACTGATTTGGTGGTTTCATCAATTTTGCTGCTACGTGTCAAGTTACCAGAGCACCTGTAATTAATGTGATTTTGTTAAAAAGTGAGTTTCACAATAATTTACAAAATAATTTTACTTTTGAGAAAACATTGCTTACGTACCTATTGACGTCATAAACAGACTGCCTTCTAAGTAATGTTGCAGTTTTGATGCCGCTAGTTGGTGCCAAGTACCGTAATAGATCGCCGTTCGATGTGCCAACAAAATACACGGTCCAGTTTTTATGTGGCCCAGCTGAGGAGTCCACGGCAACAGATGACCAGCTTTCTCCCACATGAGTGGTTAGTAGAGATCCTCTTGCTTGGTCTTCTAAGAGTGGGTGAGATTTGAGAAAAAGTAACTCCGATTCGGAGTACGATTCACTGGGGCAATTTCCAGGGTGTCGAGCCCCCGTGGGAGCGGTCGATTTAATGTCACCGGTCCCCTTGTCATCTTTAAATCGACCCAAAAGGGCATCGTGTATGGCGTTCAACGAAAAAGCGCAGACGGCTGACCCCGGAACAGAGTGACTAAAATAAAGATGAAGATTCATTGTTATTAACCGAGATTTAACAAAAATCTCGAAAAACGAATTTCGTATAATTTGTAACAATACTTACTCTGGAGTTGTGAAAGTTGCGTAAATCATTTTAATAGTTTCCGTTTTTGGCCCCGCCCCCACATGTACATCCACTGGTTCTGAAACGTCTCGCAATTGGTCAAAATAGAAGCCATTCACAGAGCAATTCAACCGAGTCTTTTCAAACTTTGTCCACTGTCTCACTAAAACGTGTTGGCCACCGACATCGTTCTTGCATACCTACGATGAAAAAAGTCAAATTAATCATTCAGCTAAAACATATCTATTTTTTATTTTATTTTTTTGCTCTTGCATACCTACGATGAAAAAAGTCAAATTAATCATTCAGTTGAAACATCTATTTTTTATTTTATTTTTTTGCTTAAATTATACCTGAGCAACGTACGCCATCATGCGGATATCACCATTGACCTGCGAAGGTACCATTTCGTTCATAAAAATCAGGACTCGAGGTCCGTCGTCGACCATTTTGACAAAGTAGGGTTCTGAAAAAAAAAAGAAAACCTCAATTATACACCAAATCCAGGAATACGATACTAAACAGCTCCATATATCTAAACTTACCATTCAAAAATTTCGAATCGAACTTTGGTGTTCTGAGTTGTTTGCTGTTTCCCAGGCTACGGCTGATAGCGTAAGAACGACCGCTAAATTCTGAGACTGTCGCTGAATACAGAGATTCTCCTGAAATTAAAATATATTTGTTTTAACAGCGGCAGAGCATCTTCGAATAAAAACTAACCAATTTCAATCAAAAGTAAATAAAAACTTCAACCGCCAAGCTTTTCCAATGTCATTTGAGGTTGAAAAGTTTTTCCATCAAAAAACAATATTTTAAAAAGTTGGTACCGGTACTTATAATTTCACATCATGAAAAATTTCCATAAAATGGATTATACGTACGACTCCTCTATATTCAATTCTGGTCACTTAAATCATTTGCTAGCATTATATATTATATTATATATAAATATACCACTTAAATAATAAATTTGAATATCATTTTTTTAAAGATATAATTTTCTTGGTGTGTTTACGATCTCCCGCGGAAATAAACGATTGTCAAATTTATCATTCGCCCACCCACTGTGACTTAGGGAATTAAAAGAATAATTCACCACAGTTTCCCGATGAATCAATGCTAAAATAGATTAAAATAAGGGACTGGTAAAGATATTGCATATGAATAATATTTATGTGAAAATTTATCTCCGGAAAATAATCGTTTAGGGGCATCGTGATGGTTCCCCTCACCGAATTTTCATATGATATTATGACGTCACTTTTTAGATTATGACATCACTTTTGGTGTTCATTTAGGAAGATGATGAGCATCCGTTGAACAAGGTACAACACATAGTAGATTCGGAAATAGCAAGAAATTCTAAAGGAAATGGTAACACTACCGGTACGTATTCATGAAACGTGTGCATGTTTCATTCACACAGTGTATAGAAAAGTACGTCGCCCGTTTTGACGTACGCATATGACGTAGATTTGAAAAGGATTTCCGTTACGTTTGTCGCCGGAAAACAAGAGATAACTATTTAATTCAATATATACGTAAGTAGTGTAAATGTATTCAAGTATTCAGAATAAGGCGCGATAAATGTAAATGTGCAGTGCTGTGCGCAAACAGCATTAGTACTTGGAATTCTAGTTTATCAGGAAATAAAAAAACGAAAGCATTGCCACCACGTATGATGCAGTAATGCCCGACGTATTTATTTATGGCCAGTGAAAAATGCTTCGATTTCGAAAAATTGCTTCCACGTAAATGTCATTAAAACATCGTTTTATAATTTATCGCTTTCAAGTCTCCTTGCGAGATTAAAATTATTAATATCTGATTAAATTGTTTTATGATATATTATGTAATTAAACTATTATTCATATTATAATTTGATAATTGTGAAATATTAAAAAAAAATCTTACATAACAATGAAGCAATCACATTAATATATTTTCAAAATTTGAAAGTTTAACAAAAAAAGTTTTGATTACATTTTTGATTAAAAATACTTAATCATAGTAACCAAGAACCAAAATTGCTGCTTCATTTTTGAATACAAGGAAATTAACAACAATTTTTTATCGGTGAAAATTAAACCTTAAATTAAACCCGTGTATCGTTTCTCCTGCCTTTTTAGTTTACAGCTGAGTATATATTTAACCATCTTTAATAATACTTTTCGTCTTGAGATTTCAATAAAATAAATGGTCTTGAAAACTAACTTATAAATTTAGTTTGGAACGTACATGGACCAAATATAAACGTTGTTAAACAATCTTGCCTTTTGCCAATGAAGAATCTTGCCTTTTGCCAATGAAGGTGTATTGCTGATAATGAAATTTGTTAAGGTGAAACTATATCTATAGGATTGGTATTAAATTTATCTTAGATTCATGTATGAGCAGTATATTAACGTTTTCGTTGAAATTACAGATAAGTGCTTGGTTCAAACCAGATGTTTGGCTGGTAAACAAAGATATGAACGATAAAAATTGAAAAATAACAAATTGATTAAAACCTTAATATATGAAAATTGCAGACAATTTAAACGAATTTTGAAGTTTTCAATATAGCTTTTGTGGCAAAATTAAAATGATGAACTTAAATTCAAGTATGCCCTTCTGAGTGCTCATAAAATATAAACGATCCGTCCATCCTATCCATGCTTAGAAAAATACAGAGAAGACTATAGTAACAAAAACAAATTACGGGGAAATGACATTAAATTCAATTTATTTTCCTAACAGCTTCGAATTGACTACTCGAAAACACTTGAAACTTGTATTTATTCAGTCTTGATATAAAAACACAAAACAGATAGCAAATGATAGGTCGGTAGCCCTGATAAATCGTAAATGGTCGTCAACGACGCTAACTGAGCTCAGACAGGAAAATTGTAAATTATTAAGCCAGCTTCGTTTGTATAAAGTAAAAAAGCCATGGTAACTCTGCCTTATTAAATGTAACAAGTATGGCATCGTAAATATATCGAAACAGCCATTAAATAGCCTAAATTGGGTATAATATTTTACGTGTCTACTAACAGTATTTACAGTGAAGGTAAACAGTTCAACTTATGTTTGTAACAGGGCGGTTTAATCCGGTTTTGGACGGTTGGCAGATAAGATGACTTTTAGACTTTGACATTGGGGAACTGAAAGTCGTTTTATTTTATATTTTAGGTGATTTTAAGGCGTTTCATTTGCATTTTAATTTCACTTTTACGACTGAAATAACTTTTTGCTTTGCAGCAAATAAAAATTTAATATCACCGCCCTTGCCAAACTTCTGAATTTCGCGATTGCAAAAAATTTCATGAGTTAAAACCATACGACAATTGATACACAAGGAAACTAAAATTTGACGAATTTAAATTGGAAATGTACTCTGCTTTTAGCTATAGCAAAACAAATTTGACAAATCCAAAAGTAAATCCTTGTTTAACATGGAATATGACATATTATTAAACACGAAACATGACGTCCCGTGAGAGCGGATAATAAGATGAGATTAGGTTTTTCATGTCATGTTATGAAACCTTTAAAATCACATTTATTGGTTTATCTATTACCATGTCAGCAAAATTGAGTAATATCAAGCATGGACATGCATGAAACACGTTTGCAAATGAAATGAATATGTATATACTCTGAATCTCGAATAACCTTTTACTGTACAATAGGATAACCCTACTTTTAGTAAACTACAAATAATAAAATAAAAAGTGTATTTGGGTTAAAATGGCTTGAATTGTGTATTTTGCGATTTAAAAAACCATTTATTTTTTCACATCTGACTCATTTCAATTTTACGATATTGACATAAAAAAAGAAAAAAAAGCCTCACGATAAAATTACATTAAGTGCTTAAGATTTCCGCTTTTAAAACGTAATTCTAAGTCTGTCTACTTATTTGCCGACGAGCATCATCTTGACGGATGAGTCGTCTATTTTTCTTGTTTAGTTCAGGATATCTTTTGACAGGTGAAACTAAAAAGCTCGAACGCAATTTTCCCTTTGACATTACATTGAATATATTCAAATACAGAATATATTTGAAATGGCCATAAAGATAAAGCGTTTGCGCTACAATTATGACCACTTACCGGAATACAAACTGACTCCTGTCTGGTGCGGACCAAATGCGCATTTTTCTGTTCCAGAAAACGATTCTTCGTCTGCAATCAGTTCAATTTCACCGTGTTTTGACGTTGCCTAAAATATGAAAATATTTTGTATTGTAAATACGGAGTACTATGATAAATACGTGTGAAATGTACTGCAATTGCATAGTATAAATTTGTCAAATTACCGATAAGAAGTGACTAATGCTTGGACGATGAGTAAAAGCATTTGATTATGGCATTTTCAGTGTTGTGATTTGAGAAAATTGTTATATAGACGTGCCATAATAATTTAAAATTCGGATTATTATCGCAATATAGAAACAGTTGTTTTCAAATAAAATTCAAATATTGTGACGTGTGAATGGAAATATTAATGATACGCAAGGGAGGATAGTTGAATTTTTTTGGGGAGTAATTCTGAAAATTGAAATCGCAAGAAACACCGCATGTGAACAAATGGTCTTATCTAAATCCAAGATCAAATTTATTCTAGAAATATAATCTATGATCGGCCATGAATCGCAGTTGTGAAGTATTATTTTTGATATTATGTATGGGTTATGCTCGATCAAATATAAATTTAAAGATTCTTACCGTGATATACTTGCAAAGTGGATCAAATGAATTCGTAGCACACACTAACAATTTGTTGCCGTTTTCGTCCATCGGTTGCAAGACTCGAATATAATTATCACAATTTTCCTAATATAAAATAAATTAAAAAATAATGAAACGAGATTACTTATAAAAAATCAAAAGCAAACAGAACTGATCTAAATTCAGAAATGTGAATTCCTATGAGAAAACGCTTATCCGATTAAAATTGAACGCGAAGCAAACAACATGTCGTTTTATTCTATTTTATTTTTTTTATTTCATGCTGAAAGTTTCCATTATCCGTAACGTTCGCTCAGTTAAAAAATAAGGTATAAGAGCATTTATTCAAATACAAATTTTAAAAGAGGCAAAATATTTCACCAACGAAAAAAAAAATTTTTGTCATCAATAATTTCAGTGCAAAACACTATATACAGGCTTTTGAAGAAACCGTGAAATAACAAATATGACCAATCCGTGCTCAAAATAATCAAATTTGGAACATTATGAGAATGGCATTATGAGCGGCATAGTAATACAAACTGACACAGCACGGTGCCTTACCATTGTAACTGGCGTCGTAACCACTTTCGAACAACTTCAAGTTCAAATAGGAAAAATAAAAACAGACAGGGCGTATAAAGAAGTAGTTTTGAAGTGTGTGTCGCCTAGAGACAAAGAGCAGCGCAGTCGCACTATATTTCTAGTCGCCTAAGAACTTGTAGGCTCAAATGGAACCATTAGTCAACAAGCGTGCGACAGACGATGATTGACGAGTCTATTCAAGTCCTTGGAAATGAGATTTTATCTTTCGCCGTCTGCAACTTGTATTAAAACCAAAAGGCTTCAAAAGCTCTTCAAATTTATCTACATCTTAAACTTGGTCAGTAACTCATCTTAGAAAACTGGGGTTTAAATACACATTTTTCTGTTATCAAACAAAATCACTTATGGCGAAAAGATTTCTGTTTGGTCTTGGGATTGCGTTTTTGAATTCGCGGATTTCACGCTCGACTGTACTTTTTAAATGAATTTGTTCGTAGGCGTAAAAACAGCAAACATGATTAATTATGGAGTCTGAGGTTCACTTGAGCAACTTATCCACCGCCAGTTTAGGCCAGTCGAATTGAACACAATTGGAGTCAAAATAATCGTAGCCTAAACATATCAAATTGACCGCTTCCGCTGCGCTGTATTGACATTGACGCTTGTAGAGTTTTGTGCCCGTAAATTAGAAGAAATCCAATTTATATAACACATAATAAAACAGTTTTTAACGAAGTCATGCTCAAAGCAATACTATATTTTTAGTACAATACCGATAGCAAATTTTTGAATGATTAGTACCGACAACTGACAGTCCAGTTTGAACTCGACGGGACGAAACAAACGGCTGTTCATATCCTTCGGTCAAAACAATATGCGTCGATGGTCTCAATAACAAATTTCTAATAAATTAAAATATTAAAAAGAAGCGTCTATAAGTGGAAACAACTCGCAAGTGCCGCAATACTCTTGGGACCATCGAGCTGTTGTTGGTTGCTAACTTATTTGAAATTTGATGCGAACGGCTGGTGCGAGATTTTTAACTTATAAGTGTGGCGGATGGCATGACCGAATCAGCGGGCAATGTGACAATGATTCGGGGGTTTGTCAGTTGGCTTTGTAAAATTGTAATTTCAACCTATACATTTCCAAAACAAAGTTATTTTAAAACTTCCTTTATTTTTGTCGTACTTTGACGCCTAAAAGTTATTTTAGATTTTCAATGACCGCAGAATATATTTTTCTGGTTCACGTAGACGCCAAACAGCAGTTTAAACAAACGAGGCTCCGAGCGCAGAAAACAGTTTAATTAGTAGATAACAAGCAAGTAACCATCGTCACCGCTAATTACAAACTTGAATATCCGGATTGTTGGCGCCCACGACCAAATTAAATTTCCTATGTACCTACTAATCTAAATTAGGTTTGGTGCAACGTAGGCCTGGGATAAAAATTGCAACTTGAATTTTGGTAATTATTGCGGGTGTTTTTAGTAATCTTGGCGACAGGTTAATTAGTCCATTTAATTGTAATTAATAGTTTGCTGGTTTTATTTGCAAAAATGATTTTTTTACCAAACCCGTTATGTTTCCAAATGAATTATTCGAAAATTAGTGTATATAATACCAAATTTATAGTAATTGCACAGATCTTTCAATGAGAAAGGTGTGTTTTAAAAAATAGCGTAATTTTTCTCTTATACCCGTAACTCCAATTCCACGAATAAAAATAAATGGATGAAAAAGGAACCAAATTATTTTGGCAAAAAACACTAAAACAATGCCTCATTGTATAGAACATTGCTACAAATTGTCGTTTTGCATAAAATAGTTGACAATCAGATGAATAAATGCTTACAATTACAGCGTCCTAATTACGAGATTGCGGAGTCGAAAATTTGATTACAAAACGAAAAAGTAAAGAAAACGAAAAATTAGATGTTTGCTTATAAAATTAGAATGTTTACCTCGCTTTGGCCTTTCATTTGACAAAGTCCTTTTGCTCCCTTATCAGATTTCCATGTGAAAATCTAAATATAATAAATCTAATTTGGAAACACGAAAACATTAAAATTGGCCGATTCCAAGTGTTAAATTGAAAACATTTATGTTCAGAGTATTCATGGATGAAAAACAAAAATCTTGATTATTTTCTCTTAGTGTGATATTATTGCAAAACCTTGTTTGAAATATTATGAGACAAAGATTTATTTAACCTTCTATCAACGCAAAAAAAAATTAATAGAAACAAGCTGATTTTTAAGCACGTTTATGAAACAAACCTGGTAATAAATAACTAAAAGAATAATTATTATATATATATTTTTTAATTCGTAATTTTGAAGAGTATTTTTACAAAACAAACAATGTTCAAAAGTTTAACTTACATTTGCAGGTAAAACTTTTTTATCTGATGTAGGAGAAAAGTCGTCAGTTCGAACGATAAATAATTTTTCTCTGAAAATAAAAATTAATCGGTGTAAATATTTGAAAACAACAAGAGATTGGGAATACAAATTTTGAATAATAAGCAAAATATATCGACAAATGGCACTTTATATCTTTGTTTATAGCTTCACTTCAAATTCGGGTATCCATCTAATCTGAGTTACTCTATCAGCAAGTAAATTTGTAGAAACTGTCAAATTCTTAATATCGATCAAATTGTGCATTTGTCTGATTCAATCAACCACCTTCGATAGTTAATTACACACGTTTGCTAAATAAAATATATGACTTTATTTACTGTCCATAAACATATAATTTCAGTTCACCAGCTTACTTTAATTTGCCATCCGATCGGATGGTCGTAATTCATCGTTCGAGCGCTAAAAACAATTAACTGGACAGTAAAACACTTCGGCGTGAAATATTATCACAAACGATACGCCGCTGACATACGCCGGCTGCGTTAACTTCGGTGCCTTTGTTGCTGACCCAGATACGTCGACTCATAACTTATTGTTTTTATGACAACGTTATTATTTCAAAGAGTCTGTAAATGTCGTTCCAGTGATTTTTAAGCAAACATAATGGCTTGTTTCAATTCAAGATTCAACCTACGCGCAATATTCCAGTGTTCCCTACAATCTAAAATAATTTTTTAGAATTTATTTTTACCAAATACTTATTTTATTAGAGGGAACATTACCCCTTTAACCCATTTTTTCGGCAATATGCAATTACTGAAACAAAATACTCTATTTCCAGTGAAAATTTATATTAAACAGGAATGACTCAAAAAATTATATTAACCTATATAGACATAGAGTTTGTTACCACAATTACGACGTTTCGTATATAGCACGAAGTGGGCCGTAAACAAAGTATACCGGTGGTGATTCACCTACTTTTCTGGTTATTATAAACTGACGAAATAAAATTATAACTTGAAAAACTAGAATGAGTCAGAAGGAACACTTCTACTCTGTCAGTGAGAGCCTACAAGATCTGTCAAGTGTAGATTGAGAGTTACTCCAGACAAAACTCGAATTGATTAAAAAAATGCTGTTACCACGTTTAACCCAAAGATAAAGCTCGATTTTGAGCAAAAATGATCCATATTTCATGATTGATCGAATAAAACAAGCATCATTTATTGGAAAATTCATTTTGGCGCGCTTTTCTCACAAGTGACTCCAAAATTTATTGTGTTTATTGACGCAGCACTGTTGGCCTGTTTTGAGTGTTCATATCGCCATTGACGTGGGATATTGTGATTTAATATTGAATTTGCGCGTCCTGAAGTGCCGTTTTATGAAAAATCAGCACTTGAAATAGGGCTGATAAAGCGGAGAAGAGGTTCAATGTACTGTATTGTTAACATGAAGTGTTTTTATTCTAATTTGGTGATTTTGCTCGATAAGAAATGACGGGAAAATCTGTTTCAACAATACTCCATAGGAGTTTTAATAAAAATGATAATAATGAATGAAAAAGCTGAAAGCTTTTGAAATTTATCACTAAGCGTATCTCATTCCACCATTATTTTCACTGTTTTCATGAAATATAAAAAATATAAGCAAAATTTAACTGGCCTATTCGCATATAATTATACACACTTACAAAGCGTTATTTACGTTGGCGAATCCCTTATTATCCTAAATCTCCGTCACCGTTCATAGGCTCAAATTTGCGTGCAAAACTCCAATTATATATATAGGGTTCATTTTCTGGGCCATTTATCTCCAATAACACAGTATCACGCCCCCAATGTATTGAGGCCTAATTATGCTTTAAAGAGAATTTGGAACCTACTAAACACGGAGTTTCTATTGTAGCGCATCTCAGGCGTGGAAAATGATAGTTTTTATCAAACTACAACAGAGAATAATGGTGACGACCCTCTCAGCTTATCATCATGTGGTATACTAGATTGGGACGTTGTTTTTTAAAGGCAGAAAGCGTAGCCCTCGACTAACCCTAATACATATTTTCTTTACTAATTTAAAATAAATAAATATTGACATAACATGTTACACATGTATTACAGTATCTGGTATGGAGGTGACTTGTTGGTTACTATTTGGTTGTATTATAACGAGAGTAGCCTACTTAGATCATTGTAGAATATCCCCAGATGGTGAATTTGAGTGCAAATGGAAACCCAAGTCTAAATATAACCCTGGTTCTGCTAAGTGGTAAATATTAATTAGAATAAGGGAGGATGATCATGAATAGAAAAAGCAATCACAAAGCTGCTTTAATTGTTCCCACGTAAAGAGTCGCACGAAAACTGGGTCGTCAATATTTGCTTTTGTTAGCTATTGTAGGTATGTCGTAAACGAATGACGTCACAAATTGGAGTCATCGGTTCGATTGTATGGTGATGTCAACAGAGTGTTAATATAATGCCATACCGGGATTTTTTTTTGCGAATTCTCCGACTTCGTTGAAATCACCCCAGAATTATTTTCTAAAGACCCCATAACCCCACGTATATTTTTTCTCGCTTCACTGCGAGGCGTGATTTAAATCCCCACAAAACCGCAAAACGAAACTTTCGAAAGAAAAGTAGGCGTCAGAAACGGGAAACATTGTGTGCGTCATAATGCCTTTTCTCTCTGTCAAACTATATGCTTTTCAGACCAATAAACCACGTGGCCATGTCATCTTCTGAATGAATGAATATGTTCTCATCGTAATACAAGTGGGATTTTACATTTTGATAATAAAAATGGAAAGTTTAAAACATACAGAAAATACGATTCAAGCCAGGTGTGTGTTGTTAGGCGAGTAAACAAAGACCGTTGCACGTAAAACATAATGAAGTCTGGTTGGGAATATGGACGGTTCCGTTTTATTGTCATTCTGGGAAATTTGAGCTATCGTCGGCTTTTGTGTGTCTTTAACATGAACAAAAACACTAAATTTAGCTCAAAAAGGGGAAACGTTAGTCGTGATACAATTGAAAAACACTACTACCCGTATCAATTTCCATTTCCTCCCAGTGACGAAGACAAAAACAAAGTACCGTTACATCACGTATGATAGAGGCTCCAAATGTAGACTATCGACATATATAAAATCTTATACGGGTAAATATATCCATGGCGGTGACAGCTAGTTTTTAATTTCCCGATTTGCCTTATAAGGTATAATAAGCCGCTCAGACAGAAACGGTGTTAAACTTCTAAATTTATGTGAGGAAACGTTAATTTGTTTTTGAAAAAGTCAGCTTATTTCTGAACTCCACGCCAATAATCCAATCAGGTTAAGTAAACTTGTTACCGTAAAAGGAAGCAATATGCCAAAGCTGACGTTATCTAAATTTAAATATCTTAAATAAGATTATTTCCTATGCTTGGAAAATTTTAAAATTTTGTCTATTTTGATTGATTTTTGATGTTGGACGCATTTGCACGACACCTTTTGTGCCGGTAGCGAAAGTAGTCTGTTTCAAATTGAGTACCGTAGTATGGACGATTACTTTCGCGTGTAAATTTACAAAGGGTACAACAGGCCGGAAGAAGGCCTGTTCCTTCACAAAAACGTCCTTTTGCAGATGATATCGAGTTCCCTGTTTCAATTCACCGGAGGGGAAAGTTTACGCCAGTGTTATATGTGTTTGTAGCGAGGGATAATACAAGCTCTTCGTTTCATATAACATAGTCAAAGGTCTTGTTTTCACGACGATAATCGACAGAAGAACACAATACTGGAAGGTTTGAATAGAGACGCGAGGTATAATCTACTAATCCGTCTTTTCATAAATTTTGAATCAATGGCACTCGAGACTCCCGCGAAAAATAACAACAATTGTACGACGAAAGACCATGTGTTTGAAGCCTACCGGCACACCCTACTGTCGCCCACTGTTTCCCTCGTGTTTTATGCCGTTGTGGTCAACCACAATAAAGGTGGCGATTGATGCACCTAATTATAATACTAACTGGTAAATTGTATAGTATTGGCAAATTATTGTGAGTACACCTGGACGAAATAAACTCCGTTGACAAGCTGAATTAAAATTGCCAATGTGGCGTATAAATGAATATTATTAACGTACATTTTGTGCTAAAGAATGGTGTAAATGGCAATATGGTGATTCAGTGCAGCGGAGTTCTTCGTAAGATATGAAGCGTATACTCCCAAATTTTTCTCATCGAAATTCATCGAATACTCTAAACAAGTGCTTCTTGGGTTCCAATGACGGATTTGTGATTTTTTAGCCAAAAATGCGTTTCAGTTTTCACCAAAAATGTCACAAAAATGTACTTTTCTATGTTTTTCATTAAAACAGGCTTCGAATTCGAGTGGGCACGCGCCACTTTGAGTTTGTTTGCACTACAAGCTGTTTTGCAGCGAACAATTGGGTACTTGACTCCGACATGCTGGACAAAAATAGAGGTCAAGCCCCATTTTGAGTCAGGGAAATTCAATCTTATGGAAAGCTATCAGTGTATCGATAACAAAAGCTACCGTAGCGAAGACGTGTAATTTAGCCTGGCCGAAAACCTGTTTTGAAGAAATAGTACCGGGCCTTATTAGGACAGATTACACCTTGCCTACGCAAATTTGACTTGTTCTAGACGCTCCTATTACTTTATATTTATTCAATTGTGTGTATTTGCAGTAACAGGTGTAAGAGTGCAATTTATCAAACTTTTTTATTTGGGCGTGTATGAACCAAGGAATATTTTAAAATAGAATACACTTTCAACAATGGCCCACACTTGCTAAAAATGAGAGTTCAGTCCCAAATGTGGCTTTTATACGAGTTGTAATTACGTAATACTGAGAACCACACAATAGAAAATACTCGATCGCACTTTCACCCCGTCATCGGATCCTGGCTCATCGCGTGACAAATCAAAACCACACCACTCCTCTATAAAAAGACTTGAAAAGAGTCGAAAAACGATGATTTAGGTACGTTTTGTACAATATAAATTCAAATATATACTATATTTTAGCTCTCTTAGTCAAAAAACACCCACCTTGCTGAAATCGCGATAACGGTTTTCCCGGCAATTTTCATCATTTTGATATCTTGAACGTACTGGAGTCCATCTGAAGATAAATCGCCTCCGGTAAAAACCGAACTCGGAACATCTGGAAAATAATGATGGGTAGTTATTAGGATGATTAATCTACCATGTTTACACCAACAATACGAACGTTGTGACCCTTATACACAAACAATTATAGAACATAATAACACACACACAACCAAGCATAACCTGTGATTATAACCATGAAATCTGGTATAAACAGTCTGTTGATATAGTTTTATCACAGTCATGTGTTTTTACGAATGATCGGGTCCATGTCACGGATTATTGTCAACTCAGCAGTTAACTTGTGTAAATTTCCTTATCAGACTGTATTGTAGAAAACACAGTTGCTTAATTTAAAATTGAACTTTACTGATTAGTGTCTACCTGTGGTGGCCTTCGCCGGCTGTACGTGTTTAACCTAAACACACAGCATATTATGCACTCGGCAGGTGCTAGGCGACAGCTTTGGCCTCAGCCCGCATGAGAAATGAAAAATTACCTCACCGAACAGTCAGAAAATTAGTTATACTAAACGCTCTTCAATCGAAAATAACAAAAACCGACTCGATAACCAATATTTTATACAAAAAAAATCAACTTCTGAAAGTGTGAAAATATTCTGAAATTGAGTCATTAAATGGATAAGCCGTCGATTTGCGAGTCAAAATGACAGAAAATATTTCAATACCTAATTTTTTGATTGATCAATCTATAGGAATTCACTGATAAATTATATTAATTTACCATTTTTTTCATCAGCCAATCTTGGTGCGACTAAACATATCATAAACATTATCCATAATTTAAAGCCAAATGAACCGAATTAATTTCATTTTCTATCATGGTATTCAAAAGCGTACACGGTGGCAAAGTCAGGAGTGCACGGCGCCCTGAATTCAGAATAACGTCACAGAAGTCAAGTACACTGCCGAATCTATTTTGAATCTTACTTGATCATCACATAAACCAATTGATGAATTGATGAACAAAAAAAGGGGAAAAAGACCTCGAGCCATGCGCTGTATAGGCTGAATGGTTAATGGGTTTGTCTTAAAAACATTTATATATTCAAATTTGATTAAAATATATATTTTTAACCTTATAACGCCTCATTAAAAACCTAACTACGTGATTGTTATGATAACTAATCTAAAGGAAATTGCTAATTTATTTATAGAGAACGGTATGGTCCATTTAAAACAATTTTACGTTTTGAGTTAACCACAAAAGTTTAACGATTTGAGTAGGTAGGTTTTAAATAACGACAAATTGTGAACACTGGGATACGTAGTAAGTGTTGATAGTAAAACTACTTGTAGACGACAATTTTGTCTACGGATTTCTGAGTCAGCGGCCGAGCCGGAGATTAGCCCAGCATGTCGCCGCGGAAACGAAAACGACCTTTTCAAGCAAAGGCGTCTTCCAAACATGGGCGAAAAATCAATTATAAAAATAAAACAATTTATATATGGCCCATGGGCGAACGGAGATTTATATAAGAAAAAAAATTGAGGTCGTGAAAAAGTTGAAAGATCGACCCTATCTAGATCGACTGCAGCGAGGCGTTGACAGCGACCGTCAATCAAGACACCGTGACGTCAAAAGTAGTTTGGTTCTTGCTCAAAATAATGTATTTTACACGCCTGAGGGAAAAATTCAGACAAACGTAAATAAACTAATAATAAACTACGAGACCAAGATAACTGACATTTGGGGAAATTGGTGAGAACTCTTTATCGAGTCTAAAAACTTTTCGCATGGGAACTGACAATCTGAAAAAAAGCGTATTTTGCCGTTTATTGTCACACTGAATTATATTTATTACCGATACATAGATGACTAATTTGGTGTATAACTTTAGCGACACAATTTTCACAACTGTCTAAATAATGGACGGTTTTATATTGACTACTGACCCATTTTCCAAAATCAACAGAGCGTGTGGACGGGAAAACAGGTGTATCAGGACTCATTTCCAGCGTCCGGGAACACAACGTTTGCTTACATATGTATTTGAGGGAAAATTGTCACTGTATATCCAATAAATAGCTTGGTGTAGTTTGTGTGTAGTTAACTGTTTCCTTAGTAGGTTTAATTTTAAAGATTTAGCTATTGAATCATCTCGCACTAGTTTGGTACTTTTACATATGTAACACGTTATAGTTTCACTTTGAATGGTTGCTTAACTTTTCAACCTGTATTTGACTTTATTATCACAAAAATAAACACAATTTATTTTATTTAAGTAAAGAGTTTAGCATGGCAATCTCAGCTCAGAGCAGGCTTATGTGGTTAAGGTTGCACGCTTCAGTAAATGTAAATAAACTTTTGCAGCGAACCGGAATAATAACCCCGACCCATAAGGCGATAGTGATAGTTAAGTCTATACTGTTTACTAAAGGCGGAAACCAAGAAACCTGGGCTGAGTCCGATTGTCATATAACAGACTTGATCAAACATGGATCGAATTAGCTTTACGTTAACAGAGTGGTTTATTCCAGAGTCATGTTCGACAATGCGATGCAATTGACTGGGTTTTAAATAATGGGCTATAATTTTAGATTCAAATTGGTTCGGATAAAAAATTGAAGATGCGTAAATTTAGAATGGATTTTGCAGGGGTGTTCCCGTCAAGTACACGCCCAAATCTATTTTGTTATTTCCATACGACAACTTGAACTTATTCGACAGAAAAAGATCAACTTATATTCTGTTTCCCCCTAGTTCTGTTTATAGCATAGATCTGGTTAATGTGAGGGTGTTGTGGAAAATTTCAAATTCAGAACAATGGTTTATTTGGCTGTTTTCGAGAGCATTTGTATCCGCGTCTGAATCACAACTCTCAAGTCGAGTGTCCCACTTAAAAAATGAACCCGTTGTACACAAGAAAAAATACAATTTCAATAGTGATGCTCAACTCAAACTCTATGCTAAGTTTAAGAGTTGGGGTTAACGACAAAAGTACCAATTAGGTACGCGACCAACTCTAATCGATGTGGTACGAACTCCGAACCTCAGCCGAATTGGGAGCTAAAAATACAAATGTAAAGCTGTTATTTTATAGCTGATAGGCACAACTGTTGGCTTGTTTATACCGGCCTGAAATTAGGGTGATTGTCAAGAATATCTTTTTTGTAACAGAAAAAGGGCTAATGTTTTATAAATATAATTCTTAGTTTAAATACTATCTGAACCACCGAAGGGTGTAAAATCAAAATTTTCAACTAATTCGTAATGCAATATTGTAAGTCACTATGGCGAACAGCTTTTTACATCTTGAACGTGATTTATGAGTACGATAATAAAAACGTGGACAAGTTGAAACATCTTCGTCGTCCTAATGACGCGCATTTTTACGATTGATGACGATGACGAAAGTTTTGTTTTGTAGCTTTTGATCGATTAGCATTAATGCGTATTTCTGGTGATAGTTTTGCTCTCACAAAACACCGGAACATAATAAACCCTGAGGCGAAAAGAATGGATATTACAATCATAAGAAAAGCTAACCAAACAAACGACCATCTCGATTTAATTACTTCAACTAGATATCTAATTTTTACGATATATGACAGATAACATTATTTTAATTTGTGATCATTGTGAGGAAACATGAAAAATTTAAATAAGCGATTGCAATCTTGGTTGCAGACTAATCAGTAAACTGCTCGAGTGTTTATTCCCAATAGTAGCCACAAGCATCGATGTCTAGAATCGTTAGCAACTTTTTTATCGCTGGTGATGTTCCAAACTACTCGACTTTGTTTGTAATCCACTCAAAACCGTCCGTAAGTTTAATTTCTGACAAAGAATAAATGACCTAGGACTTAGACGTGTAATCTCAATCACAAACAAACCACTTGTGTTTTAGTTTAAACGTTGTACGTGACGAGATGCTCATACGCCAAAGTCGAAAAGACGTTTACTTTTTCTTTTGCGTTAGGCCGTTGATAAATCAAGAATTTATACACTATTCGAACATTGGCCAACTAAACTATTATAGCATTATTTTCATCAAATCATAAAACTAGTATTTGCAAAGGAGTGTAACCGTTACTCCAACGCTGTGCAAACGTTTGTGGGCATAGAGGTGACGTGTTGGCCGGGCATCGCGTGATCTTTAGACGACCACGCCTATTCATACGCCCGTTTTCAATTCAATTTTGATTTTTCGGGTCAACAAATCCTTTATTATCCTATATTTACAATTACGGCTACTGCGTGCGTACTTGACGGTTGCCTGGCAAGCAAACTTAGTTATTTAAAACAAGCGCGCAGAATTACACGATTCTGCTGACGCAACTTGCACGTAACATGCTGAATCATCTTCTTTGGGTTATCCCTGATTTTAGTTTTTGAAAATACTTCTTTATCTATGCATATAATATGTAACAAGCAATTAGTTTTAACTTCCATTTTACCGATAACATCATTCTTTTCAATTCAAGGATATAGTTGTCAGAATCATGACGTTTAAAGGTGTCATTTACGGCAATCCTGTCCTCGGTAGCGGGAAGTACTCTCTAATTATCTGTTCCAACGTATAACAAAACAGCGAATTTTTATAACCTCGGGCGATAAAAGTGATATCATTTTGAATTGTGATCTAATATTTTGCTAAATAAATTATTAACCAATTTTTACTACTGTACACAAATCCATCCCAGCCAAGAAAACCATACCAAAAATAATTTCAAAGCTACTTCCTAAGTACCAACTTACAATAGCTACAAAAAGTGTAACTTTTGTACAAAAAACATACAATTTGTTTGAAAATATATCATGTTTTGTCTCTGGTGGAACAAGGTGAAAATATAAGCTTCATATTCACAAGAATATAATTTGATCGTACAAAAAATAACGATTCATAATCTGGTCATATTAAAACTAATTCCGCCCGAAATCCCTTATTATATCAGGATTATAAAATGCTGAATATATTTTGAGCCGATCTTTGGTATAATTAGTGTAGTTTCCCAGTACAATTGCCCACAAGACGATTATTTCTCCCACAAAATCAAGTTTTATTGCGGATGAGTTCTATGTCGCCCTGGGGGTTTTAATGCTATACTACCAATCAACGGCATGAGATTATTATAGAACAATATTTCCAATATAATAGCTGATAGATTCGAACAAATATTGATGAAATAACTATTATTCAAATTGTATAAATAGTTTTAGTTTGCAATTAACATTTCTTCATAATTTAAACTATTTTAAGCAACAATACAATGGCCCGTGTCTAACAGGTTAAAATTAATACGAAACTACTATGTCAAAATATGGTATGAAATTAGTCATGTAGTGTGGGCATCTATTCCTATTCCATAATTCGAAAATATTAAACTCGCTGACGTCAGCACAACAACATGACACGCTTGGCTGGGTTCGAGCCTCTTGGGAGAGCTAGAGTATACAAATCCGTATCGTAGTACAGCAGGGGGCACAGCAAATAAAACGGAGAAAATGAGGTCGCAGCGGTGTTTACAAAGTAACAAGATGCAATATAAAGCGACCTGTTTTGCTGCATTGTATTCGGGTTTTACAACCAACGCAATATTCGATTTATTGCCGGGAATTAAAATTCGACGTGGAAAGCGCGAAAGGATTTCAGAAGATTAACTTTTCGAAACGCTTTTCACACAGATATTAGTCCTGTGTTTCTTTGGAATTAAACTTGACATTGTATCGTATTATTATTGCTGTAGATAAAATTTAAACAACATGTCTTACCGTTCAACTTTGTAACCGATATTGGTGCAACGTTCTCCGGGAAAGAACTCGACCCTACATGATTGAATAATATCACCAAAGTTGCGATCCGCCTGAAAATAAAAAAGATAAAAAATTATACAAATGTACAATTGTCATTAAAGCAACCAGAATCCATTACATTTTGAACTACTCGAACGGCGAGAGGCATACCCTGTTATTTTCTGAGGCTTAATTACAGAGAGCCGGGCAGAAGCTGTGCCTGGTACCATTCGGTCAAATTATCACAATAACCATTCACTCAGTACGGGGAAGGCCTATAATTTAAGTTAATTGCGTGGAACCTTACATTTTTAATAGCGGATTTGAGCTTTCAAGTTGGTCATCATCAGCATTAATAAATGTCAAAAACGATTTGATGGAACTAACTTATTCAAAATGTTACAAGAAAAATTATGTACGTTTTACGATAAATAAATAGTACTTACAACGAAATCCAAAAATATGGCTTCATTGAGATTTTCGCGTATCCACTTTTTTACAGGTGTTGAATCAGAATCAATAATATCCCAAAAATATTCAACAAGTGTCCACAATTTTGCGTAAGCTTACTATTCAGCTGTTGTGCGTTCTGGCTGTTGAACAGTATCAGTATTCCAATTTCCAATATACAAGTCGTTATCGTAAATGCATGTCACGGGAGGCGATATTCGAATCTTATCGCTTTTTTCTTAAAATCGAAGGTGTTAACTCAAACAGCGTTGTCGTTCGCTGTTGGAAATCTCTGCTTGATTTTTCCGTCGATTTTAATTGTCTTATCTTATCAAGCCACTGTAACGTAGCTTATTAGAATAACAATGTACCGATTCAGGAAAAATATCTGCGGGATAAATATAAATCAGGTTACACCTATGCATATTATAATAACGGTATAATTTTCAAATCTTATTTTTTTTTCTGTTTACAACGCTCAATACATGAGTTGTGGCAAGCCATATCCATGAAATTAAATTCATCAAAAGTAAGTTAATAAACGCATCCTTTTGTGCCACATTAAACATGTAACTATGCACTTTCCTCAGTAAATTACTGCTGCGTTAGGCCCAAAATACGAATCGAAATTACTAAGCGTTACTAAATATACCAATACTCCAACAAACTAAGATCTCTCACCGATACAATTTTACTCAAAGCTACCTTTTGTGACGACCCGATATATTCAATTTGCGAACAAGAAGGATTATTGCCTGACAGTTATCGCCCATTCAGCTATTGGTGACAATTTCGTACTGCCTTGCGAAAACTTCTCACCGACGCCCCGTTTATTACACACACACAGCTTAATTAGCTCTAATAAACATAACTTAACGCGTTGCAAATTTTCTGTATTGTTATTAGTAATTTATTTCGAAATTTACGCCTTAAAATAGCTTACAAGCGATATGAAAATAGGAATAATATTATCGCGCACCATCTCTATGTACAAAAACTGCCGACGGCTAACGGCGCACTACGCTACTACGACGGTACTTTACGAAGCAACGACGAGACGACGCCTGAACTAACTCTCTCATGGAAACCTGCCTTTTTCTATTTGCACTGAATCAACTAGCTGGAGGGTATCGTTTTACGATGTCTTTTTGTTCGAACCAAATCGGTAGGCGACTGCGAAAGTGGATTTTACGGCCGCCGGCGCGAAATAAAATCGCCACTGGACTAAAATAATTCCAATGATGTAACCAATAACCTTATAAGGGACAAAGATATTGTTTACATGTCCGAGTTGGTGCCTTGTAAACTTTATTTATTCCGAAAAAGAGAGATTTTAAACAAAGCTTTTCATATAAACAGACTGTACATATATGAGTATTCACTGTGAAATTTATAAACCTAGTCTACTGCGCTAATAAATTTGTTTGTTACTGCATCGGAAAGGAACTTGTCAATACCCCGGAACCTAAGTTTTGTATAGACTTCCACACTTATCCTAACTATCTCATTGCGGCAAATGTGCCTTGAGGCGTCATCATGAAGAGCCCATCTGACTCCAGACAATTAGATAATTGACAGCGGCAGTTTTGCGTTAATTAGAGCATATCGCAAATGAAAAAAATTGCTTCGGAACTTAAACAAACCTAAGCGAAGCTTATCCACTAGAAATGGCGCAAAAATAAACAACAGAAGACCGACTCGACTGGTCCTATTTTAAGTGTTTTTCCAGCAAGGCCTGATTCCAAATCTATCAGCAAAGTTTTATCAAAGACCACGCGTAACTTGTGCCAAGGCATACATCTCGGTGCAAGGCGTACATACATCTTGGTGCATTATACATTTCATAATTACCCCCTTTTCCCCATCAGTGATCGAAAGACTTGTGGAAAACCCTCACACGCAGCTTGCGCACACCATAAAGACCTCACGCACGGTAATAATCCTTATTTAAGCCTGTCACACACGTACACTTGAATTAAGGTAAACTCAACTTGTCGCCAGATTTGGGTTGGATTTACGTCAACGTCGCGTGAGATTTTGAGTCAAACTGTACCATTGTTTGTTTTTAATCTCCCAAAACTGTTTGTACTTAGATTGGTGTATCGATTGGAGCGATAAATTTAGAGTACCGTTAGCTGTCGACAATTTTCAGTAAAATATTCTGACACAAGTCACAGAAACTCCATTCAATAAGTTTTAATTTTAAATCTTTATAACAAGTATATATAATGAGATAAAAATTGCCATACCCTCCTCATATGAATGATATATATAATGAAAAGGCAGATTTCAGGAGATAATTTAACATGTCGATCACGAAGATTTAAAACGGCACAGAAAATAAGTGGTAAAACTATGTTTATCGTCACAAAACGGTGCAAGACCGACCGATAAAAATCTACTAAGATAGCTACCAAGTACAACCAGCCATATACACCTAGAATGGTACATTTGGTTTTAGGAATTGATTGTAGGTTAGAAAATGATCACATATCGTGCCGTGTCAATTTACCAAAGTAATACCATAACCTCATGCCAAAGTCATTCAATGAAAAGGAACTCGCTACATCTTCTCCTCTACATGGCCAACTTGTTAGTATTTTGAATTACACTGCATTAAACGCAATATAATTGCCAAAGTTTTAATAAATAATAAATGGCTTTTATTCGATATAATTATTGTATGTGTGTAGTCTTGATGATGGTTAATCAATTTTATAAAAGCAAAATCGATTCGCTATAATTCCGATCATTCTGCGAAGATTAAATCGTATAGGATATTATATTAATTATGTATTCCCAATTCCATTATGCAGCCATCTGCTAAAAAGTTTTTTTTATGCAGGTAAGGACCTAATGATTAGGCTAATATAAAGTAAATAGGGTGGTAATTTGGATAGCCATATCTCCGGATGATCATTTCTGGTGATACCATCATTACTTGAAAAATCTAAAAGCAGTTGCCTGTGCAGAGTGGTGAGTAAGTTGGCTTTCCGAAAACTTGGCAAAAATGAAACAGCACACACTAAAATGACTTAATAGCGTTTAAATCTTTCACACCATATGCGATTTGTTCCACACCAATGTCCCTGCATTAAATAAAATTATATCTTGAGATTGCAAATCCCGATGAATCCACTGTTAAAAAATCTGAAAACGTGTTACTTAGATAATGAAAAATTTATAATATAAACTTTGAAAAAATGTTTTTGATCGAAGAAACAAATTGCTTTTAAATGTCAGTACTGATATCTAAAAATAATGAGGATAATGATAAATATATAGGCAGCGTCTTGTTTCAAGTTTATTTTCAGTTTCCTCAATAAAAAAAGTTATTTTTATTCAACTATTATTCATTGTTATTTTTTATGAAAACATTAAGTATCGGCCATAAATGAGCACATCTAAATGCGTGGTTTATTATGGTCGACACTAAATATAATAAATTTATATAACTGAATAGGTTTCTGACACATTTATAGAATTAGGCTGACGGGTATTTTCCAAGTGACTTTGAACTCACATTAAAATCTTATCTCAAAATGACATATAATCCATTATAGTATTACATTTTGGACAAAAAATCATATTTTCCGTAATTTTGAATGATTATTTTGTGGAAAAATAGACACGAAAATACAATTTAGAAATGAAAAGTAGATAAGTAAACAAAAATAATTTAATGGGCTTTATCAGTGATATAATCTGTATTTTATGAAATCATTCCCGTTGAAAAATAATATGTTATTTTAGTAAGAATATCATCGTATTTTTTCAACTTTTGATTACGATGAGGCATTGACCAAAGGCTTGGACATATTCAGGTTTATGTTGCATATTAGTTGGCGACATTACAAATAGTTTAACTATATTATTAATTGCGATAGATTTCATAGAACGCATTTAAAGAAATTCGTACAGTAAGCGGAATACGTGTATCTATTAAATATAATATGAACAAATAGTTTTCATAAAAAATGGAGATACACTCGTATAGTATGGATAAAAATAAAAACAAAGCTTCCGCTTTAGAACAAGATTCGCATTAGAACTTCTCTTCAAGTGAATTTACAATCGTTCAAGTATGACCCTATATGATTCGCTATAAAATGGTCAAACTTTCAACACCTGGTAACATAAATCTGTATTGTTGTGATGCTTCTAATTTAGCTTAGCAATTAAAACCGACACCTAAGTCGTTAAATGAACATTTTCACAAATTGGCCTTTTATTTGCAGGTGCAAAATAGTGAATTATGGCCTATTATTGCCTATAGAATATCCCCAAGGCCGTTGCCTTGTAATTGTCGGTTTATAGCTTCAATGTACAAAGAGTTTTATCGTATATTGCTTTTGCGGGAGTAAGCACAATGCAACAAAGGATCCTGAAGCGCAAAGACATTTAAAACTACCTTGTGTTTGTTTTGATCAAGTTTCCTTTGATTAAAAACAGGCGCAATTGACGCTTTGAAGCTGTGAGCTATAAACACTGACTTGCTTTGATTTGACACACACGCAAGATCCCGCAGCATTACTTTCAAGAAGACATGAGATGAAATGAATTTCACCATTTATCAGTTATTGTGATGGCATTACTGTCGTGAAATATCGGGTCGTTAACACAGTATACAAAATACAGTCTACCTTTGAAACCTTCATTCTATGCCATTTGAGTTCGCGTCTCAATTCTGTTATTGTACATTTCCTCAAATTTTGCAACCACGTTGAGTATTTTTGACTGGTTATTGACTGAATTATTTTTAGGGTATTTTATCATCAAGTATATTTTGCAATGAAACTAAGCGACAAAATTTCGCAGAAATGGAATTTTACAAATTGACATTTTAATGTTTGAGACATTAACTGACCCAGTGGCCAATGACCGTTATTGTCAATAACTAAACGTACTGGCCAATGCGGAGGTTTGGACACAGATATAATCTGGACGTTCAAGAAAAGTACATTTTACTATGCAAAAGCGTGTGGTTATTTTTACGATTTTTCCAGATATTTTCCGGATTCAAGTCCGGAATAGTTATACCATACGAGAAAAAAAATTAAACTTTCTGACTGTAATTGTTTTTCATTCAATATATACGTTTATTTGACTAAAAATCAATTTTTATCGAAGCCCTTTATTTCAAGCAACAAAGGTGAACGCGAAACATCCAGTTAACCGAATTGGACAAATGATGGCTTATACACGGTACAAACAGAATTAACATTCTTTTCCGATGTAATCTAGTTATGTCCTTAATCAACGTTATGCATTCGTCTACCCGATCAATACTGTCCGTATAATGAGATAGGAGTGTTCGCCCCTGGAGAATTGTACGGACTATTTATGGCACTACACTGCACTCTTGAAAATACGTAAAAATGTATTTGGCTTCACGCCAATCAGAGCACCGTTTATAATAACTAGTTTGAAATGGGATAAAAAATGGAATACCTGCAACAGATTTTATTTTAAAAAGTGAAATATGAAAGCTTAGAAATGGTTGGAAATAAATCATATTTGTTTTTGTCAAAACAGAATAAAATAATTTTCAGCGCGAAATCGTCTGTTTACTCAACCTAGTCGATAGCATCAGAACTAATAGGTAATGAAGCTTCAAACTGCAATCAAATATGATTTCTTTATTTGAAGCACGTGGAAAGGTAATTTAAAACAACCATCTTCAATGAAAATTGGCAATGAGCGATTATTTGTTTTGTAGATGTGATAATTCTAAAAACTAATCATACTCTAAGATTAAAATCGGAGATATTCCAAACCGAAAAAGTTAATATGACTCTGACCTTTCCCAATATATTTTCGATTTTTATTTATCTGTCCATGCCTTGGTTAAAGTAATTTTTTGTACTAAAAGGAGTAATTGCTCTGCTGTGTCCGACCTTAAAATTTATTTTACAACGATTTCAGGATATCTTGTTATATTATTTCATTGAAAATTAATTTTTTGCAACATATGTTTTTGAGGTAAAGTGGGGGTGAATCCTGTTCCGGTGGCTTTTATGTGGTGGTCGGAGGCATTAACACTTCGAAAATCAAAAGAGCGAAAATCTGTAACAGAGATGGGAAGAAAATCGCAAAGTTGCCACACAAAAATGTTTCAGGTATTCGTAAATGAGCATCGATATGTATTGCATTTTAAGAATACCCCAAACTGCATAAATACACCAAAATCATGTCATTACTCAGATCGACATCGCGATGGCGTTCGTTACTTCGGAGTGCCAGTATCTTTGAATAATAATAAATTATTTAGCATGATTTCCCGCGCCTGTCAATCCAGGTTTTCGTCTTGCACGATGCATGCTGATGCATTTCCATGTAGAATTAAACAGATTTAAAACAACAATTATCGAGAAAAACATTGTAACAAGAGAGAAATCTTATTATCTTTTCCCTAAAGACGGAACGTCGGAATGGGATTTTCAGATTAGGGTGAAAAAAATCTGTCGACAAGATTGTAGCTTCGCGCAAGTAACTGTTGAGTTTGATCTGGTAAAATAGATAATTGTAATGCTGTCAAGTATGGGACGACTCGGTTCTATCTATACAGTAAAGATATGACGAATGAAAAACTATACATATGTGTGTCACGATCTCATTGCGAGCTCCAACAAATTAAAGACAATTTGGGTAAAAACATCACACACACACACAGCGAGAGAGAGAGAAACAAAGTCAACATCATTTTATATTCAAGTCAAAACAAAAAATAATTTAAGTAATCGGGTAATGATTGTTTTAAGTGTCAATGTGCAAGACTGATAACGTTATCGAGGCTTCGGTATTTTTATGCTGTATATAAAATATCAGTTTGGATAAAGCATTAACCATAAAAATGAGATAAAATGTCAATAAAAATGCTGGTTTTACGACAGCTTGTTTAGAAACAAATTTCATCTGGCCGCTAAAATGATGAAACCGCCAAATAGTAATATTGTTCTTAGTAAATCTCCAGAAAATGTGTATCATACAAAATGAAAACAGTTTCAGGAATTCCACATAAAATTCGTATTCTTAGAATGTTTCCATCTGATTTCATAATGATGATGTTAATTCTCACAGATTTAGCATGCACATTTCATTAATTCAATGCGTTTTGTATATTAAAGTTAAGTCGACGACGCCCTTTTGTCTATACTTGTTATAAGTAACGCAGAGAACTCGAAGGGATATATTCTAAACTTTCTCAATGACAGATTATAATAATTTATACTTCCTAGAGTAAATATTTAAACAGAGACAAATGAAGTATAAACTTTGTTTATTATTTTAATTTAATTGGTTCCACGGCTTGAATGTTTCCAGCTTAAATCTAATCACAGACACTTCCAACAGAGAAGTTATCTAATGTCTGGACCTAGAGATAACATGCGATATGCCACGCGGAAAGTTTCATTTTTATTAATAAAAAAAATTATCCTGTGGACGGAGATTTTATACAAGACTGATTGTGGTATGAAGACCCCGGACAGACTGCGAGACATTCACATTTTCTACTGTCGATAGCATAAAGTAAGAAAAATACCGGGAAAATGAAATTGACCAATTGTTTTAGCAAATTGCTATAGTTTTTGTAAATTAAAAAAAATGTTTGTCTCTGCACTGATATGCATTTATTTGATTTGAGGAGAATAACATTTACAGTGCGAGTGACGTAATAATTGCTACGTGATATGTTGCACCTTTTTATACAATAACTTTAAGATAGTGTGCACCGTGTTGTTCCTGAGGCGTGTCTACAATGGATCGTGATATGAATATGATATTTGATCATTTTGATGGATATCATATTAATGCCGATCGCAACCTACGATAGCAATATTGTTCTCAAATTAATTCAATCTTGCGTATCAATTTCATTACATATATTGACTCTACATCCATTGTATATATTCTATTGAAACTTTTAGACGTTGCGTTCACTTGAAAGCTTATTTGAGTTGATTTTTAATGGCAAAACATCCGACCGTTTCAAGCGGCAAAATGTATTCCGTCATTTGAGAAAGGTCATGTGACTTTGATGTCGAGATATTGCCTATTACAGTCCAATAATACATTTTCAGTACATCCTCCTAATGAAAATGCCCTCGACAGATTTCATATATTCATGCAACTCCGTTTATGTTCCCATCGTCGCCATAGCCTGGTTTAAACCACATTTTTAAATTATCCAGCACTATTTTCCTTACTTACCAAAAACACTGGCAAATGTAGGGTTTATGAACAAACGCTGCGATGTCACCAGTCTATGGTTTGTGCTATGCTTACTACCATTTGTAATTTTCCTGCCTGCTTGTGTGCCTCATCCAGAGATTCCCAAAACCATCATTACGTCATTAATTGGTCATTTTATAAGAAGAGTAAAGAAGTAGAAAATACTGGGCAATGAATGTAAGTAAGGTAATTTGATTTGCGTCTCAAATCCTTTTACGTGATTGGCACAATAAATAATTCCAATATTTACCTGATAGGACTGACGGGGTTATGGCGCCACCTTGCAGGTCGACTGAAACTGCGGTCAAATTAATGTGAGTGGCGAAGCGGGTGGTTAGAGATACACAAGAAATCTTGGACTCCAAACTAGAGATGTACCGATACCACTTTTTTCGCCGATACCGATACCGATCCGATACCAGCTAAAAACGCCGATACCGATACCGATACGCCGATATCACAAAAAGGCCGATACTACCGATATTCCGATACCGATACTATGTAATTATTACCTAATTAGGTGTGCTGTGTAGGGCAGACGGGTTAAAACAATGGTCTTTGAGCGTTGTTCATAGCACACATTATTTCAGATCGAAAAAGAGATCTATCACATAATATGAAATTGATGTTTGGCATCCAGATGCTTTAACTGATTAAGATACACACTAGTAATCTCGGTGTTCAATTAGAAAAATCCTGAGCCGGGATGTCCAATCCGAATTTATTGTTAATATCGCGACTTTCGAATATCGTTACTTATGTTTAAAAGAATATCGCCCACACATTCTAGCGCCGCCGTCCTACGTTCAAATTAAAAGCATTTTACAAATATTTCATTTTGTGGTTAATCGTAATCATCGCCGCAATAAACCAAAGCCAACATGAAAGAATATCAATCAGCACCGACAAGAAGAAGGCCTACCCATAACCGTCGAGGAGTTTTTTTTTACTTTACTATTTTATAATATTTTACAATTGCTATCATATATTTTGAGACAATCTAACTCTAGGCGGTCATGTCAAAATATCTATAAAGAAATTGGGTAGTTAAACAAAATTAAAATTAATACCTGCGTAGACTGATAATTGTGTCGGAATTTAGTTTATCGATGTCGACGGACTAAAATGAAAATAAATGATAGTCGTAATTGATGACAAACAGTCAGAATTTATATCCGTGCCAAAAGTGCATGTGCCGTTATTCAGGACCCCAATTCCACTGTATGATTTAAAACTGGGCGCCTACTTGCTTTTTGTTATGTGCTGTGTTGATATATTTCTTCATAATTACTATGTAATATCAAAAATGTCAATATGAAAATTTGACAGCAAAAATAGCCAAATTAGTTAAGCTAGTTTGACTGATGAATAGCTAAAAACAGGTGAATCCTATTCCCTCGCGGGGATGGGGACAAGTATGGCTCATAGCTCACGATCTCTCCAGACAAAAAAATAAATTGAAAAGTAGTATTCCAACTTATCTTTTAAAACATTCTGGACCAAATCAAAAAAGTAAATATATCGGAAATATCGGCCTTAATCTAACCGATACCGATACATGGCCGATACCGAAATAATGACCGATATTGCCGATACCGATACCCGATACCGATACCCGATACCGATACATCGGTACATCTCTACTCCAAACACTACCGACATGATGCGGAGCTTAGTATAAGGTAATTACAACATGGCACCACGTGTAACGAATCATGTTCATGGGACAAAATAGCGTGTATGGTTTAATATTCTGGCCATTCGTCCACCTTGCCCGTATATTTGGAATGTTTTTAGTCTACTCCATTTGGTGTGTTTTCACAAGGAAACCCACATCGATTAAAGTTCAATGGTATGGAAGAGGAAGATAGCATCGTATTCTATTTCAATACAGTAATCGCTGGTTGGTTACGGCTACCTCCACCACCAAGTCCATGAATCAGAAACAAATAACTGGCTAACTAACCTTATACCCGGAATGGACTGGTAACCGGACGCGAGACCGTGGTTCGCCATATGATTAAGCCGACTTATTGGTTTTCCTTTCCCCCAGGAATAAATAGGTAAATTCTATCCTAAGTTCATGACCTATATATTACGATGTTTTATTACAAATCATTGCGACAATGAACTGCAATGTTCCAAAGTATAGTGTCAAATATTGTTGTTATTTATTTCCAATAATTCAAATTATTAGTTATTTTGTGTCTATTATCGCTGCTTACAACAAGATGTACAGAGCATTTGATGCATTGTGAGAAAGTTGGTGTGAGCTGGAGACCAGGGCTCTCGAGTCGAAGGAAAAGTGCGACCGACTCCGACTCCTGTTTGAATATATATATTTGATTACCTCTTAATTAGTGTTGAGAACTTAAATCAAATTTTCACAAAAAACTTGAGTGTATATGTAAACGTCCTCTTATTCAGAGCTTTTAAAACTGGATGTCCCGAAAAGGCTCAGTGGGTGAAATATTTTATCGCACCTAACTTATATTAAAAAAAAGTACTGATCAATTTGAAAGATTTCGATTTTAGAACCATTACTGACTACTGAAACACCCCATCACCGAAATATTGCCAAGATTCATCTTCTGCGCGAGACTATGCAAGCACATCGATCTAATTCAGTGGTTCTTAATATTTCCGAGCATGCCGAACGCATGCGCTTTTCTTCAAGCTTTCGTCGAACCCCATCGTATTGAACGGTTGAAATTAGCCCAATGCTAACTTCATGAAGGGGAAGCTAACTTCGTACAAGGTTATAGAAAATGTACATTGTGGGTGGTGTAACCTTAGGAACGGACTATTAGCCCGCTCTAATATTTCAATGTTTTGTCACTATAGTGTCGGCGGCAGAGGGAGCGTTTTTTTTATTTGCAAGTTATGCGGGTGAAAAACTGATAAAAAAAATAGCAACTTGTAAATCCAAAAGATGATAATATGCCTCAAAAACGTTGGAAGTTCATGTCACTCGTTTCTCAAACTGGATTGAAATGCGGATAAAAGTGTTCGCCGATATAGTATTCTTTGTTGCAAATTTATCACCTAGTAAAATTCAAACGCGCTCTGATTTTGCATTCATTTATGTACACTCAATGCTAATCTTCGATTTATCCGTAAAACTGAGTTAAATTTCATTAGTACGGTAGATACGGGTCAGGCAAAATCTTGGTTTGTCATAACAACCTAAGTTATTCCAAAATCACAGGCATAAAGCAACTAAAAGCGCTATCATAGATAATTACCATTCGTACGATATCTGTGAAGATATGAGCTTTCAATGAAATATACTAGAATCTGAGGTGTAGAACACCGACAAGTTCACTAATCTTTTTTTTTGAATATCTGCGATGAACTACAGTTATTTTGGCATAATTGCATGCTAGGTGATAGATACGTCCCATAATATACAACTGTTTCAGATGACCTTCGTCGAACCCCTGGAACAGCTCCACCGAACCCCAGAAGTTCGATCGAACCCAGGTTAAGAACCACTGATCTAATTGGAGGTATTGCAAATTTTATTCCTTTTTATACTTTCTGTATTATTAAATATTACCTGACGCTTGCGAAAATATTTGGCCATGGAAAATCGGCTGTGATGAAATAAGTTTAAAGAACACTGCTTCAGTAGACTGCCAAGAACGCTTAACTTATGCTTTTTGTGCTATAGAAAACTTGATTTCTTCTAGCATCATTGAAAGTCTGAAATTTCGTCTCCGGATTTTGGGAGTTTAAAAATACGACTCCTGTCACAAGACAAACTCCGGCTCTACAGCGTTGATTCGTATCAACGTTGTCGAACAACTCAAAGATTAATGAGATCTTACATTAACTTCATTTTATTTGCAGCATTAGTAAATAAAAAAAATATTAAGTATAACATAATAATAATATCGAGATATTATAGTTAGAAGCAAGGCGTAAAAAGGCCTTTTTAAACAAGCAGAAAACAAATTATAATAATAAAACAATATGTATAAGAAAATAGCGAAGCAGCAAAATAATAAAACAAAGCATATTAATACACATATGGCAACATGTCAAATATGATTCTGTGTAAAAATGAAACACTAATGCGATAGAAACAATGCAACAAACAAAAATCTTCACAAACTGATTACAATGATATGATATCATTCGAAGCAAACGTGAAAAATTTAAGGATCTCAGGCCCCATCTTGCGGATGAAAAATATTACGAACGGTATATCATGGCAGCTTTGCCGATAATACACATAAGCGAGCATACATAAACGTACAGGAAACGAATAACACTAAAATAACATAAAACTTACACGTAGTTGTGAGAAGCGTTGGCACAATAGTTGGAGTGTTGTGTATAATACTGTATATCAGTTAAAATGGGTTAAAATTGAAAAAAAATGACTGAACACTCTTTATGTGAACTATAACTGGGTTCCACAAATTATTTGATTCTGGAAGAAAATGTGATTCAAATTATAAATTCAGGGCTTAAAATCGAAAATTAATTATTTAAGATAGGCCACACTTTGTGGTCTGGTAATAGTCAGCAATTCTGCTGTTTATAATTCTAGAACAATTCAATATAGCGGCCATTTTCTGTTGCAGAAAATATATATTTAAAAATACAGAAATCACACTAAACGGTATGAAATTAGGAAGAGTTGAAAATACACAAAAACTAATTTATGGTTCCTAATTCAATACTGATTAATTCCAGGGTATTTTTTCCGGCTTTTCTAACTTTACCTCGCTCTAAAAATGTATTAAAATATATAAACAGCTAAAAATACAACGGAAACGATATATGTAAACCATTAAAACACTCTGTACCAAAAATAGAGAAAAGGCCGTAATTTTATGATTAAAATATTTAAAGGACGGAGTTGAAACTTGATTAGAAAATTAAAAAAAAAATAAACAATGCTACCTAAATAATAAAAATTTAATCTTTTACGGACAGATGTATTTATAGAAAGAAACTTTTCGGAAAAAAGTGATTTGCAAAATTAAAAAAAAACAACAGGAAAATGAAACTCATTACACAATGAGAACAAGTCTGAAATGAAGTGGGAGTAATAAAAACGACTTTTATGCTTGAATGCTCAGCAGCAGACAAGCACTTCTTGTTGTTATTTCAGGACGTTACGCTTAGTTAGCTTATAAAATGAAGAATGTACTTTTACCAAAATACGGGATTGTGATAGCTAAAGCAATAATTCTATTTATAAGACGTCTCGAAAACTGAAATACAAATTAAAATTTGCAAAATATGCTGGTAATGAAATAGCAAACGTATATTAAAAATTGATTCATTTAAGTATTTTCACGAAATTTATACTTCTTGAGAATGCATGCCTTCACTCAACCATAGACACGCAAAATATGAGACAAAATCGGTCAAAGATTATCTTTTTAAACAACTGAGCTACCAAGTTGTTATAAACGCGTAATAATGTTTCATAATAATATGGTAGTTATGCCTGTTATTTCATTTTATTAGTTTGGTATTCATTCTGAGTTTGCATATGTAATACGCCTATTTTTACTTTATAATATTTCACGTGACTCATGGGTAACTTTATGACTGATAAATTGAGTTATTAATGATTTGATTACTCTGTATTTTGATAAAACACCGTTCGAATACATTTAACGACATTTTACATCAGATTAATATTTGATCTGAGCGTCAATTATTCTTTACAAAAACCTCATCAATTACAGAGTGAATTATATATAGCCGAGTGTGGATCAATGATAAAATTTTCATAAATAATAACTGAGGAAATTTCAAAAAGTACTTAATAGCAGTAGTTGTTCCTCTGACTGCAACTGTTGAAATAAATAAAAAACAAGACAGGCTAGCAGAACTTAACATGCTGGACTGTAGGAAAGGATACCAATAAATCTATAGCTAATACCGGTATAAAAATTGGAAATTTATGCAAAGCAAAATATGCTGTGTAATATAGGACAAAATAAAATCATATTCATAAGTTATAAAATAAAAGATGTTTATTGACTGAGCTGAAGCAATTGTGCTCTGAGTAAATGAAATAGTTTGCAATGGATTCATGATTTGTTCAATATTTTAGCAACTGACTTTCCTTTAATCTACCTTTGACAAAAATAACATTTAGCAGTATGCGGAGCATAAACATGGAAAATGGGCAGGCAACAAAATACGCCATTTCGTGAACTGACGAAATAAAGAAGACGAGACATAACATACTTCATACCGGATACAAAGCAGAATGGATAGACACACGAGTTACGTGCTTTTAAAAAAAGAAATTGCCATCACATAAATAATGCATAATAAACGCATGACAATCTTCCATGATTTTTTGAACTTTGTAAATTTGAAATTCGCAAGGGAAAAATCAACATGGCAGTATGTAATTTTAGCACTCGCGTAGGCATGGCCCAGATCCAGGTTGCATGACAAGCATGAAACAAAGGGAAGTACCACATAATTCAACTATGTGAAGTTTGAGCATGTTTTTCCATCTACATAAAGCGGGAAATTACAGTAATAAGCCATCAATTTCTGCTACTACTGCTTCTGCGTCTATTTCTTCAATTGTGCTCAATTTTTCATCGACAGTTTTTCCATTTGCTGGATTTGCATTATTTTGAGCATTTTTCGATGCCTCGATATTACGTATTAGCATATTTTCCTGTTCATTTGGCTCTGCTTCGCTTTGTCTGGCCGGATCATATCGTCCGATGAGTGGCTGTTGTTCGGGTTGACCAGGTTGACCCCATTGTTTACTCGCATAATCAGGGCCCTTGTCGTGTGCGACTGGCAAGAGATTTGAGGCAGAAAAGTCTTCACCGTAGTGATGTTGTGGTGGAAGATCGTGAATTGGAGTTTGGCGGTAGTCCTGTAAGCCCCCAGGGTAATAACCTTGATTTGATGGAACCATATCATAACGAGGGGTACTTTGGTTCGGAACTTGGTAAAATAATTGGGGTTGACTAGAATCTGGACGATAACGAGGGTTATTTTGCGCGAGGCCAGGGTTATATTGATTTGTGTTACTACTCGCACTGGATAAATTGCTATGAATGTCCTCGGTTTGGTTTTGGTTAGACGGGTCATAACCTTGGAGGTTAATGTATGCACCGCCACGCTCTGGTTCATTTTGGTACATTCTGTTGTGCATGTGAGGCGTAGACATATGCATACCCGGATGATGTTGCATTCCGTGATCTTGTGGTTGAAAACTTGAATGTGATTGGATGGATTCATTATGACCTCCGACCTGACTGAAACCATCTCCAGAACCCTGATCACTGTTTCCTAAATGAGCGAATTTCTGACCGGGATCGTAATAGTAGGGTGTGCTCGGATCCCCATGATACCTGTGACACACAAAAAAATGAATATATTCAGGTCTGAGAAAACTATTTTACTATTACTATTTTTTTCAACTTACTAATCTATTTTTTATTTCAAATCAAAATCATTTGTTAGTTAGAATTTTGTTACGTGAATTTCACCAGAACTTTTTTCTCAACAGCGTTTTAAGTAAGACTGACTTACGAAAAGGATAGATCTTAAAATCAAGAATATTAACCTACTTTATCAAACAGTTGAACAGAAGGTGGCGCTTTTTTAAGACTATTCACAGGTGAACAAAATATTTACCTGACAGACTATTTCAAATTTGAATCAAATTCAAAAACGTACCTGAAACCATGTGGATCCCCAGGATGGCCTTGGTACATCATGTGATTAGGTGGAGGAAGATCAACAGTTGCTACAATAATAAGAAATAATAGTATTTTAACATTTCGATACAAGTTTTCAACAGAAAAGCATACAAGGAAAGAAATAATAGCTTTTTGTATCACAAACCAAATATGAAAATTTACAACTTTTGTACAGATACTACTTATCACATCCAAACTTGTAATTTAGTCTAACCAATGATTTTTGATCCATACAAAGTACTATTTCACTCTTGGGAGAAGGAGTTTCTTTGTAATCAGTCACATTCACAACTCATGCTTCGGAAGAATACCAAACAGGCCAGTACTGCAGTTATAGCAATAGAGGTTAAAACTACAAATGTTTTTCATTTTACAAACTTGACCGAAATATTTGCACCTATTCTCATATTGTTATCATGGGTGAGAACACCAGTTCTCAACAGCTCAGTTCTCAAATTGTGCTATGAGATAATTAGAATTTTTGGTAAAACTAGGATGGCTCAAAAACTTCCCCATATAAAATTAACACAAAACAACTATAGCAAACTAACAGGTAAAGAACATTACATCAGACCCAAATTAAAAACACCTTTTTTGCTAATAAATCATAATTTCAAATTTTTAAAAATAAATTTTTGAATGTTCGTAATTTCTATTTTCGAGCTGCTTACCTGGCTGCGCAAGACTAGACGGAGATCTAAGTAAAGAATCTGGCATCCAACAAGCATCACTGTGACCATACATTAAACACTCTTCTGTGCACTTCGATGTCATTGGCATTTTTTGGTGGTCTAAAGTAAATAAAATGAAGTGATGTATATGTATTACTAGATACCAGTGTTAGATACGGTGAAAGTCTCAAAACCCCCGGGCAGCGGTTGACTTTAAGTCGAATTTCGAGTCGAGTGAATCGATGAGCTATCTCTTACTAGAGCAGACATGGGCAAAGTACGGCCCGCGGGCCAAATCCGGCCCATTGGGTAATTCAATCTGGCTCGCCTGATGATGCCACAACCAAACTGAAACCAATTTTGATGTTTTATATAAAAAAGGAATTTGTAGGATTGAGCTTAAATTTAGTTTTCGCACGAGGCATATTGATTTCCACTGTTTGTAACACTGTAAATATTGGTTATAAAATGTAACTTCTTGTGTCACACTTACATGGCCCGCCAGACTAGTTGGGCAAAATTTTTGGCCCCTGGTTCAAGAACCTTGCTCACACCCCTGTACTAGAGGTTAGTAAAGTATGCATCCAAATCCTTTAGATGACTTGAATCACTTTGATTCTAACTCGAGTTGAGACAATCACGGAGGTAATTTGCGAATAATTTAGTTATTTAACTCGACTCACTTCGAGTCTTTGATAAATGGTGAGACCAACTCGAGTCAAGTTAATGACTCAAACCTTCTCAACACTGCCAAAAAAATGCTACTAAAACTTTACCTCCATAAGGCATATTTTGCATCGGTATTCCTTGTGGATGTGAATAGGACATCGGAGCGTAACTTGGCAGTTGTATGAATCTCATATCTTGCGGGTCTTGTGGTGAATTTGGGTCAGTATATCTAACTGGATGATATCCATCAGCACCCACACTATCTCCTGTACCCGAATCGTGCCCGTCATGTGAAACACTGCCTTCTGATTGGAGATCGGGTAGAACACGGACTTTATCAAGTTTATCCTGAAAAACAAGAGGGTAATCCTCAAATATGTGGTGTGTACTAGATGCAATATGGAGGCCGGCTCAATGACCCAGTGGTTAAAATGTTAAACTCCACTATGTAGGTACTTACATATCATTAGATATCAATCGATGCTAGTTTGGAGTGAAAGCCTCGTGTAAAGAGGTGTACCAGGGAATTAAAAAAAGCAAAACATCAGTACCAAAAAACTTAGGGAAGTCTAAAATGATAAGAAAATAAAAGTAATAGCTTTGTAGCAATTTAAAATACTGAAAATTTAAAAATGATTGGGCCATTGATTGCAACAAAAATTTTTGCCACAACAAGAAAAACACTAAACAACAGGCAAAATGAACATTACCTCCGAAACACAAAATAGTGAATCTATCAATACAAATGCATCTATGATCATATACGATATACAGTATACAAACTCTAATCCGAAGATAAAACATATTTTAGTTTGTTGCCAGGTACCAGTATTAAAGTTCAATATTTTTAATGCAAATGCCACTGCATATCTGATATATCGAACTACTGTCTTAAAGGAAACCTTTTTCAAAATGAGGTAAAATTTGCATGAATATTTCATATAGGCCTACATATAGATGATAATATTACATAAAGAGGAAAATATTCAATTTTTATTTTAGACCGGTCTTTGAATAAGTTTGAGAAATATAGTCACTTAGACAAAATTTGTGATAAATTTAAACAAAAAATATTATACCTGTCCAATATGAGGTTGCGATGCTGTCCACTCTGAATGGAACGAAGATCGACTGTCCACTGTTCCTTGACCATTGTATGACCGACGATTGGAACCTAATCAAAATTGTATCGTTTTAATCATAATTTCACTTGAGTTTTTTAAACTGCTACACCAAATAAAAAGCCTAAAAAAATTGAAAGATGTCCAGTGGTGCGGGAATATCTAAAAGACTTATTGAATCATTATGATCTAAGTATAATATTATATATCATGTAAGAAGAATTTGTCACATATTATAATTCTCGCCATTGCTCAAATCTGATATGAGCCCAGTATATAAGACAAAAATGAAACAGAAAATTTCGAATTCTGAACAAAAAATAAAATAAAATTCAAAATTACCTCTCTTTTTGATATTTTTCTTATCTGCAGTATCGTAGCCAGCACTATTCCATCCTGTACTATTTCCCTGTTGACAATTGTAACTTCGACTCTTCTTGTGTTTTGCACAACATTTGCATTTGATCAAAATAATCTGAAAATTATAAGTTTTCCACTTTTGTTTAAAGGCTCGCAACCTTGTTTAAGTAAAATAGCTATAACCATCATTTCAATGATCAAATCATTATTTTATCTTTAAAAAGACAATAGACTGATCAATTTTAATGTCATCCCTAAATCAGCTATACACATCAGTGGGCTTTCTATTTTTGTTGCAAGGCTCGCAACCTTGTTTGAGGAAAATACCATTTAAACTAGCATTCCATTGAATTAGTATTTTATGATTTATAAGAAGACCATAAAATAATCATTTTTAATATTACAGTATTTTGTGTAAGTTGTAATCATTAAATTCCAAAATACATAAAAATGCAGCAATTATTTAAAAAAAATATAACAAATGAACGTATAATTTAAATTTCCCGTGGTACTCATGTATTGATGTTTTCAAGCACATACAATCGGATTACCAGATGAAGGAACAGACGATAATAAATATATAAATATTCTGTTTCGCCCTGAAGCGGTTCAAATTTCAAACAACTCATTTTTTTGTCATTATCGCTGAATTATGATAATTTGGTACATTTCTAACAATTCTAAACAAGACCTTATTATCCGAAAACATGGTAATAATAAGGATAAAATTAATATCAAATTTTAAAATTAAGCATTTTTTAAGAATAAAATGATGTCTAATCATTAATTTTTGAGCGAATTTTTAATTAGAATAATATATTCGAACGATTAATCACAGAAAGTATTTTGATGAAGGGTACTATTCAAGATTGGATCAAGTGTGGATCAATGATTTTAAGATCGGTCAATTTCAGAACAAAGCGAACTTTTTAACAAAATTCAACCCTGGCCCATATTTAATAAAAATACTTACTACTATCACTAATAAAATGATGAAAATAAGAAGCCCAAAACCGATTATAAAATAAATTGTCAATTGATCTAAACTCGCTTTGTTCAATTTTGTATCTGTTATCCTGGGGAATAGAGGATTGCTTTGGCATTCTGTCATTGCATCGGTGAAATTCACATTTTCTGGGTTGTCCTTCGATAAATATACGTTTATCTGCAAAAAGTCAATAAGATGATTTGAGGTTTAAAAATCGATATAATGAACAACTTTTTATTAGAAATTCATCACACCAGTAATCCAGTATATTAAACTAGAAAAATGGTAAATCAAGGTTTGGCCCATACTGAGCCGTTTCGAATCCTGTAGGGGCTATTTTAGTGCTATCATAGAGCAGTTCAAGTACTCCTGGCTAGATACGGCTTCCACCACTATCAAATCCACATATCTGAACAAATAACTGCTGTTCTTTGTATGATTAATCCATCTCATAAGTTTATTCAGGATCTCTTAGAATAAATATAAATATCCTAGAAAATTATTTAAAACAAAATATAGTAATATCACTCACATAAGCATCTGTTGATAATCTTGGAATACCTAAGTCGGAAATCAAAATTTTCAAAACATGGCATCCCAGTTTGACGGCGGTTACGTCGACGGTCTCAGAGAAAGTTAAATTACCATCTTCTGTATCGATTTCAAAGTAATTTCCTTGGTCACCATCTGCGATAGTAAAACTCAGTTCAGCGTTCACACCCTCATCTAAATCCGAAGCTTGAATCTGAAGAAGCGTCATCGGTTCATAAGAAGTGTTTGTTTCTTTGTAATCGACAATCGACGACCAATCTGAAATCGAAGGTTCTTGTAATCCACCAGGCGGTGGCGACACGATACGTGATTCTGCTATTTCTGATTTTCTTTCTGAATTTTTATTAGGAATTTGTACGAAAACAATATCCTTTTTTGGATCAGGAAAAATTACAAATGGATGGTTGTCATTTATATCCGTTAGATAGATTTCAACAGGAACGCTAGCTCTGCTACGTGGAACTCCACCATCTGTAGCAACAACTGATATTCGTATCGGCCGATCACTGTAAATCTCTCGATCCAGTTTTGTCTTGTTGCCATAAAAATGGATAAATCCTGAGAAAATTTAATAAAATATATAATGAAAACCAAAAAACGTAACATAGTCACAAAGATATAGGAAATAACCAACTCGAAAGGAATGAAAAAGCCATGTTTTCATCATTCCATAGAAAAATAAGGTTTTGAAAAAAAAATCATATAAAAATTGCTTAAATTATTTGAAATCAATAATTGGGTGCTTCTATTATGAAGCTACCCAGTGTGAATACAAAAATAGAAGAGGAAATTGTTAGGGTGAAAATTGCTTGAAAAAACAGACTTCAATATAAATTATATTGATCAAAAAAGTTATGAATAAACAAAGAAGTATGTGAAAAAGAAAGTCTTCTGAAAATAGGTTATGTTGTAATCCTGTGTTATAAATATAGAATTTACAAACCAAAAAAACAGATAACCGAAACCAACTTGATCATAGTATCGAGTACGCTATGTTTCACAGGAAAAACTAAATATTAATATTATTGCTAAAGTATTTTTCTAAAAAAGAGTTTGCTTGTATAGGCTATAGCAATTATATGAAATACAATTAAAATAAAGCTTGTGGTATGTTTTTTTAATATCATCTGTCAAGTTCCTTCATATTATACCTGTTTTGCCATCGATTTGAAACATTTCAAGCCATAAACTTTCGTCTTGTGAGCTGGTAACACCATCCTCTGATTTGAATTGTTCAATTGTGTAGGTCAATTTTCCATTAGTATCTTTCGACCAATCATCATCTGTGGCTTTGACTTGGCCAATGTATTTCCCATCATTGCTGTGTTCATCGAGACGGAACATGTACGATTGTTCCTCAAATTTGGGGGCGTTGTCGTTTTCATCAATGACGGTTATCTAGATAAAATATTGTTTTTATAAAAAAAAATTAAAATCAAATTTTGAGGGAAAAGTGACTATAAAAGTCAAAATTTATGTTAGATTAAGTTTCCTACTAATAATTGACAATTATTGAACAAGGGGGAGAAATAAAACAGGAATTACGTCAGTTTGGTCTGTTATGTCAATAAATGTTTTAAGAGTAGAGTAACAGTTCGATACAAATTCAAAATAGAATTTGGACCAATCAATAATTATTGACCACAAATGAAGACTGAAAAAGTAAAAATAAAACGAAGTGAAAAGGATCCTATAATATTGGATGGGTGCCAAATTTTACAGATGATAAAAAGCAAACATGGCGTACGCCAAGTCCACTTGAAGCGTAGTGGCAAAGATGGCACCAGCACTGTCATTTAAAGCTCCACTATTGTTCGCTAATGTTGATAAATATGATGGAATGCTTGTTCAGAAGATAACAAGTGGATTTCCTAATTGAAGAGGTTTCGAGTGTAGACCCTTGAAAGAACATTTCAATCAAGCATAAAACAGTGACAAATTGAGCTATATAGCTCAATTTATCACTGTTCCACGCTTGATTATGACTTCAACTTTAAAGTAACCTATTATCCACAAGTTTGAGGTCAGATGTCAAATGATTCACTATAGATTGTAGAAAAGATAAATAAAAATTTCCCGCGAACGTGAAAAGTAAATTTCTCCTGAACAACAGTCATGAATATGTTATCTGAGATTACCAAGGTGACATTGATGAAATAATTGCGTAATTTTCTACATATCATATACCTCCACAATTCGAAATTTGTCTGGAGATATTCATTTTGATTTTTTCAAAGTAATAAAGTATTATCTACACCATACACAGTTGTAGAAAACGTTTAAATAGCATGGAGAATGTTTCAAATTTGAAAAATTTTGAATTTGAAAATATTATGGAGAAATAGGGGTGCTCCCGAAGTATGCGAACCAAGATGGCGGACATCGGAACGTAACATGGGTAACAGGTTAGGGTTAGGCGAAAATTTTTTTCCCAATTTTTCTTATTTTAGTCCTATTATCAGTTCGAAGACTAGCCAAGAGCCTCCCGTAGTATTTATACCTAAAATTATGGCCTAACCCTAACCTAGTACACATATTACATTCCGATGTCCGCCATCTTGGTTCGCATACTTCGGGAGCCCCGAAATAGGTGCCATTTAATAAACTAGTATTTAATCATAATTTGAAACAATTTCACCCCAAAGTATTTCAATAAAGAGGTGAAAAAACAGAAATATACATTTTTCTAAATTTCTCAAAACATCTTTAAAAAGTTCTTCCGTTTGGGGTAAAGCCCTTGAAATACAATTTGAGCTAGTTTATATAGTACTTGATAATAAAGAAGGACTATCGCTTCAAAATAGAAAATAATGGTTGTTTTAACTTTTAATTCAAAAATAATAAGATTTAAAATGTAGGATTTTTTTTCGAGAAAATTTGTATGGCAGGTACGGTACATTAACCTATCTAGCCAACCAATTTGATGAAGGAAAAGTTTTTTCTAGAGGTACAAGTTCTGAAAGTTCATTAACCATTACCCACAATTCATTTATCCAAAGGAAAACAAATCCGTGCATAAAAGATGAGATTTACATATAGCTATCATCATCGCTAACAATGTTTTGCCACTGCGACACAAAGTGAAATATTGCATTCCATTATTGCATCATACATCAATATTCAATATAATTTCATCAAATATTTTGGAGAATATTTCCATCATCATTTTGCATAATAGCTTATGATGCATATTTTCTGATGGATTGTTATTAATTATATTAAAAAAAAACATAATATGAAAATCCTATTATCATATTAGATGCGTGTAAGAATTTTAAATAATAATAAGAAACGAATACGGAAATATAGAGTTCGATTAGGAGCCTTATAATGTGCAGGGAGGGAATTTATTCGAAGCATTTTTGGCAAACTTTTCGGCGCTAATTTGACAGATATCGACCGAGGTGGAGTTGAAATGCATGCTAAATTGGTTTCTATGGTAGTAGAAAAAATTATCTAACCCCCGAAAGTTGAGGTGTTATGATAGATTACTCGATCAAGTATAGAATGTATATAAACTGTGCTTGTGAAACATGGTTTAACAATGTTCCATGCTTGATTAAAATAAGTTATCGTTAAGTGGTATGACCTGTCGAAGTGGCCTGGAGACACCATGGTTCTCTTGTACAATTACGTCTCTGTTAAATTATGCATACATTTTTGAACAAACGAGATCAGAAAATACTTATCGATTTAATTTAAAAGGAATATTTTATGTGTAAAATAGAGCATATAAAACCGCACTATGTCTCATGCCTACACAGCTGCTATTGACAACAGAGTATGTTTTGTGGTCTCATGCAGACTAACCACTTTCTATTCCATGTGGAATAAACCACTGAATATTAAATAATGTCAAATTTTCACATTTGAAAGTCAATCTTATCGCATGACCAGAAAAATTATTTCTTTTTGTTATTTATTGAGGGTATAATAATTTAGTTTATATGATATATATAAAATTTCATAAAAATTTTATTTAATGGGACAAGTCGTCAAGATAGAATACATTCATTCACCAAATAACAAACAGATTGATAGCAAAATATTCAAATTTTTGTCAAATTAAAAAAGTACAATACCTTCAATTTTGTTGTTGCATTTAACGGTGGTTTTCCATTATCCTTCGCTAAAACAGTGAGAAAACCAGGTTCTCTGATTGTTTCTGCGTCTAAAACATCATCAATAGCAAGTCGAACTTCACCAGACACAGGATCTATTTCAAAAACTTTTGTCAGAGGAAATTTCTTTTTTCCTTTCATAATTGAATCTTTACTTCGTAAAAACGTATATGTTATATTGGAATTCGGTCCTGGTTTTTCATCCAAATCTGTAGCCTGGAAAAATAAAATATTAGCATTAAATGAAAGAATTATTAAGCTAAAATTCGCAAATATATATAGACTCATTATAGAAAGTATAAAATTGTAGTAGTTCAGCGGTTGTGTATTATTTTTGAAGTCTTTTTTACACAATACACAAATATAGATGTTTTGAGAATGGCCAAAACTTCTATTGAAGTTTAAATCCTCAAAAATTCGTCAAAATTCATATCCAACATAAAATAAGATCACAAGTATAGACAAGAAGACGTGAGTTCTATATCAGTAAACCAAACGGATCAAATAGAAACATTTTCTAATTATAAAAAACATGAGACCCAATTGTTTTAATATAAATATTGGTGAAATCATAATTTGTATTTTGCATACAAAATATTATGGAGTGTGCTTCAAAATTAAAAAAATTGTGCCAACTTCGATATGTCTTTCTAAATTTAAATGGTGATACAATGCACAAGAAAATTATCATCATGGTTTAAACAAACCATGACATTCCTGATTATAATAACATGAACTGCTATAATAAGTCTTGCGTAAATGAGAATTAACAAACGCACAATTCTACTTTATTGTCTCAGTAACTCTTGGCACTAGGGTAGACATCTGTAATTTTACTCAGAGATTGATCTCTTTTATTTCTGAGTGAGCACGGAAACTCTGAGTTAATCTCCTTGAAAATATTTGAAAAATGTAATTTCTATTTTCAAATTATTTACTAATTTGCATACAGCAAATTTACATATACCTAACTACGAAATCAATCTCTATAAACAGTAATATATTTCCATATAATGTTTCCTGTAATTAAAAGAATAAAATTAATCTCAATGCACAACCATACTGAATTGACATCACATTCCCATAATATTTAAATTTTCCAAATTATAGAAAACCACAAATAGGCATTAGACCACCCATGGGATATAGACTAATAGGTACCTATACAAAACAATACAAGGTATTTCTTTGTTGGTAATGTAAATAAAATTTGAATCCTATAAATATAAATGGCAGTTTTAGTCTTTCATTACAAACAATTTTTAATACAATTTTACAGATTGAAAACACATAAATATAAAAATACAACAAAGGACCTTGTGTTTGCGCTATATGTGAAAATTAGATTTCTTTAGACAGATTTATAATTTTCAATTTTCATTTGCAATTCTTTAGTAAAGAATAGTATCCGAGTGACTGACAATGCAAAATAAAAGCCCTGACAGATAACTTAGCGTTTTATTAAACGTTGGACTTAATTACAGTATGTTGGCAGAGACAGTTGTTGTTGTTAGAGATACCAGGTTCAAATTCCAAGCAAACGGAGACTCATAGTGGGAGATTGATTACCGAATTGTGCTATGGCTTAGCTAGGAGCAAAGTATAAATTCTTATTACAACACCATGTTTCATTGAACCTAAGATTAAATAATTATTAATCAGCGGTAATCCTTTGTGAACAAGCTAATAACGCATGAATTAGGAATTGACGTTGATACTGTTAGTCAAGTATTTTTCAAATAAACCAATTATACAAATAGATAGATAGTATGTTTCATTTGACTGCCTTTACCAACAGTGGAAATAGGTGAATATAATCATTATGAAAACATAGTTAAATTACAGATTTATTTTTACAGTTCTATTAGTGTCTTATGTGTACCCCATTAACAATCACAACACAATTTACTTGTAACCTTTAAATTCACGAAAACGACCTTACAATGAATTATTGGTATTACAATGGGACGTAAGTAATTAGACCTTGTATTAAATTACCAACTAATCCTATATACATGGTATCAAATCACCTTTACATATATCAAGTTTCCTATATTATCGCTGAGTGATATTCATTTGAGCCGCGTGCTATGGGAAAACTGGTCAAGCATAGAGGTAACATACCAATGTGCCATTTTTAAAATTGCTGTTAAATTTCAGCCAAAAATTGTTTTGGCAAAAAAACACATAGTTTGAATGAGTATTTTCAAAATTGTCATTAAACCTTATAAAGCTAAGCAACTACACACAAATTTCTTTATTTCGGTCGTTTAACCACAACACCATTGTTGCAAAGTGCAGATAGTAATAAAGGAAATAATAAGAATGCATCATTTGTGGTGAATATTTCCTATTGGTTAATAAGGATGCTGTTCCCAAGCTTGCATTTCAACTTTTCCAAGACTATAATAAAGCACTAGTTTTGTTCCCAGGATATTAAAATCAAAATAGTTTTAAATGCAATGTTTTTAATGCAATTGTCAACATGCCAAACTGTCGTATCAAATAAATATCTCACTACCCCTAACACCAGACAAATTTTCAATATTGGCAGACATATTATACAAAGAATATAATATAGATTCAAAATTCAGAAAAATGCTTTTTTTGGGGGGGGGTCATAATTTCCCATTTCTGCATTGAAATAACCTAACTGTTTAACAAGACAAAACATTATACTAACTCTGTATGTGTATCCAGTTCTCATCGAAAGTAAAAAATATAAGTATAATATCAACCCACCTTTAAAGTCATTATAACAGTTCCAGCCGTTGCTGTTTCGCTGACTCCAACTCTGAATTCATTATGAAAAAACTGGGGTGGGTTGTCATTGATATCTCCAACTTTAATTTTCAGTGTTCGGCTATTGGTCTGCGATGGTTTTCCATGATCCCAAGCTTCTATGTTTATATAATATGAATTCTTTTCTTCTCTGTCAAGAGTGCCGACAATTTTCAAAAGGAATCTGTAAATGATATTATTTTAGCTCCTAAAGTATTATATGTTTAATAAATAAAAATCAACAGAATATGCCTAAATTAACAGTAATAATTTAAATATTGCAAAGTTGAAATGCAAATTAACTAAAAAAATTTGGTATCAAAAATTAAATTTTCTATGTTCATACCTGCTTGAGTTGTCCTCAATGCTCTGCAATGAAAATAATCCTTTATCAGCTATTTTACATGATACAGTGCCATTGTCACCACCATCCTTATCCGTGATGGTAACAAAAGCAATGTATGTTCCCATATCAATGTTTTCCATAAGGATTGCATCAAAACCAGAATCGCTTGGAACTTTCCGAACGCTGTCAGTCGTCATAAAACTAACTTCGATTTCCGGTTTATTATCGTTCACATCTTGTACCTTCACGGTAACTGTGGTGTATGCTGACACAGCATTAGGACCCATATCTGTCGCTTCCACAGTCAAATGATGAATTTGTTTCGTCTCAAAATCAAGCTTTTTGCTGCTTTTTACAGATATAACTCCAGTTCTTGAATTGAGGTCAAATATCTCTCGATCGTCCACACTCACAACACTTGGGAACTTGTATACGATTACACCATTGATGCCAATGTCTTTATCTTTTGCATTGAGCTGTAATATGAAACACAATAATGATTGAATAAAAAAGGTAATCAGAAGATTTACAGCTAAAATAGAACTCAGAAAGTGGAACTTATTTACTTTAATACTAGTAATCAATGATTAATCATACTTATTGCAGTATAACAATAGTTTAAAAAAAGGGTTATGTTATAAAATTTTCGCATAAGTACTGTACATAAAAAGGAATTGAAGCAGTGACAAAAAATAAACCTTTGAATATATGAAGACATGAAACATAACAGACCAACAAAAACACTGATGTTAAACATTATAAAAAGTTGAATAAAAATTTGAAACATCACCTCAATTATAGTAATACATGTATATATGGTAATAAGCGAACAAGTCTTACTAGTTATGCATGTATTACTATAAATACGTCAACTAGTAACCATTTCCTATTACCTGAATTATCTCTTTCCCTTTTGCTTCATGTTCGTCAACTTCAACGACATACAATGATTTCGGAAAAGTAGGTGCATTGTCATTCGAATCTGTTATGTTAATCCGCACCGTAGCTGAACCCGTTAGAGCAGGCCTGCCTCCGTCAACAGCTTCTAATATTAATTCATGTATGCCTTGTCTTTCCCTGTCTAAAGATTTTATTAATTCCAATTTTGGAATCTTAGTTTCATCAATGTTTCTTATGACACCAAGTTTGAAATATTTTTCAAATGAGCGTGAACCAGTTGCAGATTTTATTTGGTACGTTTGTATGGAGTTTATTCCGTAATCTGGGTCGACAGCACTATCCAATCGTATGCTGGTGCCAACCTCAACAGCTTCTGACATCATTTTATTTATAATTTTATTTTCAAATTTTGGCACATTATCATTGTTATCAGTTATTTCAATTCTAATATTAACCATTTTGAGTGATGGCAATGAAGTCTTTTCTCCAAAAGGTAAAACAGCTACAGCAATTTCAATATAACAATGTTCTCGATTGTCTGGGCATAGTTTTTCACGATCCATTTCTTTTTTTACTTTTAATACACCAGAACGAGTGCCGACTTGCGTATATTCCATTCCTGATAAAATTGTATATTCACGTTGCTCAGTACTTGGCCACTTTAGTTGATGTGGTATTTTTACAAGCGTTGTACCATTTCTCGCCATTTCAGCAACTTTGAGTGATATCTCGCTTTCTGCTTTCGACAAATTCATCAGGGAAAGCAGAGAAAAAACCACTAAGAAAGATGACAGTTCCATTTTCCCCATTCTTGCGTAAAGATGAAATTGCTCAATGTTTCAATGTGTAGAAAAATAATTTTTGAAAACTACATGTAAATAATATAATAATGTGGTATGTACATTGCTATATTTCTGTAAACAATATTACATCAATTTAGGTATTAGGTTGTTATAAACAGTTCACGCTTATGATTATTGAGGTGTTGCTTCGAAAAAACATACAGACATAGGCCTAGCCTGACTTCTTTCAGTATTTACAGGTTTGCATGTTTAATCAATGCTACATGCAGACTTGATAGAGATTTACTGCTGTTTAGTCTTCAACCCTACTGCAGTACTGCCATATCTGCTTATTCTGTTCTTGGGAAACAATGAAATAAGCATGGAATTCGGAGGAAATGCTGTTATATTCCCTCTTATATTCTTAATTCTGAGGTCTGAGAGATTGAAAAACTTATATTATACCGGTATTCTTCTGTTCATAATCTTAAAAGTATTAACACTATCAGACTATAGTTCAGATAGTTATACAATAACAAAAGACATTAGTATAAAACTATCTCTCCTACAGCCTTACAGCAGTCGAGATGATGATAGATAAATTATCTTCATCTTGCACAGTTGTATCTCAATAGACCTACAGCAATATCTACATATACAGACAGACAGATATATATTTTGCTGAAATATACCTGTATACCGTAACTGCATATTCTGATACCTGCAACTCTGCAAGTACAACCATAGGTACAACAGTTCAGCAGTACGGTACAACGTACAACAAATGAATATGAAAGCTTGGATAAAATAATATATTTCTAACTTTAATGTACATTACATGCAACAATACAGACATCAACAATTACAGATTTAGTCATGTATCTGTGTATTGGAAGCCTCCGCTAGTCTAGCTACTCGACTATCAGACTACAGGAACTAATACTCTCGTCTGCCAAAAATTCCCGAACGTAGTCCAGCTGCCGCTTGCGGTTTTTGCAAATTCCGCATGATGTTTGTTTATTATATCTGGCGTTCCCAACTACATTGTTTCTATGATGAAACCATTCAGGCCTGACGTAGCCGGATAAGCACTTACCTAAAAGAAGTAGTAAAATAAACGCTAATGATACTTCAAAAAAGTGTAACTACAAACAAAATCTTTTATATTATGCTTTACTGAGAAATTTGACGCAAATTTAACAAGTTTGAAATGTTTTCATAGTAAATAATTGCTGATTTTTTCCGAATTGTCGCTCTATTTCTAATCGATAGAAATACTTCATTCAACGAACATTACCCAGATATAAAGCAATACAAATATTCAAGAGGTACTAACTGAACATGGTAGTTTAGTGAAAACAAAAAATTCGGTCAAATTCACGCTATATTTACCTTTATTTATCAATACATGCACTAATTACATCACAATTAAATTGCGCGAGAAATACAAGATATATATTCATATCTTTATGTTTTATCTATAATTAGTTTGTAAAGCATAAACACAAGCTTTCTAAAATAGTCTGTCGTTACAAATACATAAATTTATCTGCTGCTTCCTATAAATCTGTAAAAAATTAACAGCGTCAAGATACAAATATGATTAGATAGACTATCTATATCGAACAAGTTGAGAAAATAATATATTTCCTTCAGTATAGACTATATTTTACAAGAAATGTCTACGTAGCCGGAAAACTACCCGTTATGCAAAAACCTCAGACGAATCAAAGTATGCACGCTGCAAATGACGCTCACATTATTCTCGCACTTCATTATGGCATACAATGTGGAAAAATCAACGAAGATCACTGATTTCCAAAACATTAGAACCATATATATATTATCTCATCACATTTTCAGTATACGTTACATTCCTGAACATGCCACACTGTAATATTCTATTCTCTTCCCGTACTCGTATAGTCTCGTTGCGAAAAAGAAAATTTAGATACCCCTTTCTGGCATCGTATAATTAAACGGGACAAAATTATGGCTCGTAAAATTACGTAGGACTGTAATTTACTTATTTGATTTTAAAAAGCAATTAGTTCCGATAATATACGACTATCTCAATAAACATCCTTCAATTAGTTTTACAATCAGGAATATTGAACATAAGTTATTGATTTATGAAACTCCCGACCGGAATATTCAAAATATTTTAGTGCTATAAGGCGGTATCGTGTATTACAAAGTTAACTACATCACTCATTTTGGCTGTCAAATGTTTCTTCTGTTTATGAGACAAAATATATCCCTTAACTTCAGAAGGGTATGAGCGCCGTGCTTTTTCGTTTCAATCTCTGATAATTTACCCACCCTCCCTCTCTCTATATTTTTCTTAGATCCATCTGACCTCTTCTATCCCATGAACCCGATAGCCTGAAACGTCATTCTACGTATATTGTGTAAACTACAGCAGAACATTAACATAAGGAAGAGATGGAATCGACAACGGAAATATTTTCACGCTCCAGTATACGAATATAATCAAATAATAGCGTGGACATCGACATTACAGCCACATATGGAATTTGGCCTGTCTACTATGCGCGTGACGAATTTCCTTTCCCCAATTGGAATCTATTCTTCAAGCCTAAATGATTTTTATTCTTTTTAACATCAAATACTTAAACACGATTAGGGAACTCTTATCGCATTGTAATGCAAAAGTGGACTGTGTTATTTACTTTGCTAATGGAATAAAATGTTGTATTGATTAATAAGCGATTGATTAACACCTTTCGGCCTTTCATTCATATTTTATGAATACACACTAATCTTTTTAATCCTTCAAAAATAACCCACACGATAACACCCACTTTTCTAACCAGGTATAAAATTGTTAATCCATAAATCCGTTTCTGATTCCTTTGAAACTGGCTTTACGCAATTAGAAAGTGTTGTTTAAATTCTAAAAATTTACCTTTTAATTAAGCGGATAAGGATATTCTTTTTACAAACAAATATACAAATTAACATTGAGATATGACAATGTATATTTTATGTCGCAATATACAGCACAACTTTTCTTATTGTACAGATTTACAGAGCGTGATTTTATTGTCTCCATTTTGCGATTTATTACATTGTAGACACGAACGCGTACGTTTGAATTTGTCCAATTCAAAGGCAATAAAACATTGTTTGCTGGTAAACGAACTTGGATCAAATGTGAATGCGAAACAAAGAAGAAGTTATACCTTCAAGTTTGGTTTGCCTGTTTCTACGACTACACTAGACACGAGTCAGCGATCTTGTCTATTATTTCAGAATGATCACATCGATAATTATAGCAAGTCTGGTTTAAAACCACCTTATTTCCTCAAGCCCATAATAAAAATATAGCTTCAAAATCTGTTTGAAAATCAAATTAAATTTCCTGCATTTAAAACTAACAAACTAAATATTATGCATAACTCGAAAACGTCGCTTCGGCGTATTTTCTTCAAACAATGCAAAAACGCCCAAGAGAGGCTTATTGTTCCACAGCATAAATTACACCCTGCGATAAAATCTTTTTTTTTTCGAAATAATGGCGTCGAGATTATAAAACGGAAAGCAGTCTCGTCGTCGGCGTTATGCTACAAAACTTATCTCCGCTGTAAAACTAAACCAAAAAAAAAAACTTAAAAAGAAAAGAAGAGCACGCTACAAATTAGTTTAAAAGATGTTGTAATTTTTCGCTTCGCCGAACCTCCGTTCCGCTTCACTCATAAGCTAGTGTGTGCGACGAAGCGCCTCCGGCTAAGTGTTGGTCGATATTTTCACAGAATAATAGTATGAAACACGGGGAGAAAATTACAACGTTAATCGCGCAGAAACCTCGACTTTAGAGCTTTATTTTCTTCATTATGAACGTTTACAAAACTGACATTGATACTTATCTTACTGTTTAACTTTTACATATTACAATATGATCCTTTCTCTGAAATATATTCATACAAAAGCCTAGGCAGTTTATTTAAAATCTCATTTGAAGAATTTAAAACGGTCCATGTCATAACGTTTGTTGCTCATACATAATTTTCATTTTCACGGTTTTGAACCGTGACTTTGCCCATTGTAATTTTTAAAAGTAAACAAGACCATCATTGTCACCAGTTTTTATAGTTTATAGTTATAAATTAACTTTGCCAAGTATATATAATATGTAACGAGTGCATTACACCATCGGCCCTTTCTCGATAGAGCTCGAAATAAATAATTTTGGACTAATACTCTGATACATAGTATGAAAGACAAATGTATTATATGTTCGTATTAAATAAACTTTAAATAATCAGCAGAGAACATAGATTTTGAGGCAGGCGTCTCTATTTAGCTTAAGTTTTGAGACTGTTTATTGAAGCCTTCTAAATCCAGCAATGCTAGATAAAAAAAGCTCCTGCTTCGTTCTTTTCGCGGGTGTTCCACTGCAACAATGATGACGGCTTTGACCATCGTTGGATATTACTGAATCAATCATGTTCATCCCTCAAACTTGACATCCGGAATTTCTTTTGTGTGAAATCACTGGTGTTGTGTAAACTAAGATGAGAAAGACGATTCTTAGTTCTCAATCAAAAATACTTCATGCATAACGATTACTTCCGAATTCGAAAGATAGATTAGTAAATTATGTATTATGACATCATGATGTAAGGACGGCATTTAAAATGAATCACAACAGTGTCATATATCACCTCGGCCTACGCTGTAATCGTTGTGCTTGAGGTCATTAACATGAAATCTAATTGATACTATTTCTTATATATTATTGACAAAACCCTCGCCATAAGATTTCCTTATATATCACAAAAAGGGTTTTATCAGAAGAATTCATATTTTATATAAAACTTGTTTTACTCCAAATTAATCGATTATTTAAGTGAAATATTCATACTCGAATCATCGATGCTTCTAACCGGGTTTGTTTTGTAAGTATAAATATTGAGAAAGCTAATTGTGCTTCAAGTAGCCAAATTAGATGATTATGTAGTTACATCATTGTCGTTTAAATTTATAAATTTATCGAGTTTCATAATCTATCCCAACTTGAGTTTCTTACTCAAACACCAATGATATTCTTTCTTATACGGCGCTTATGCACGCAAGTCCTGTACAAGCAAACTATGATATATATTTAACGATAAGTGGGGTTGATTGCAAAAACTTATCTATCCATTTTCATAATCTATTCCAACGTAGTTATACAAATACTAATGATTTTTATACGATGCTCGTTCGCTCATTTCTTTCTAAAAAGGCCCCGTACATGTTGCCTATGATATCTAAGGATATGTAACGTTGATTGTGATTATATGTTCAATGGAGTGTGCTACAATTTTGTCTGGTAAAGTGGCAAAGTCATAAAATAAGTTTTTACAATTTGGTTGGCATTTATGCAGTAGAGAGTAGACAAACATAACCAAGCTAATGAACAGCTTTGCGCAGAAGTGCTCTTTAATCACCCAAAGGAATTCGATATCTTATTTATTAAAGATCAACCCATTTCGTAATCTTTTCGGGATTTTTATCCAGAGATTTGTGTGATGAATCCGCACTACACATGCATCATGTGCCTTCTTGCTACGCATCGAAAATTTGATCGGTCGTTTAGCGCCATCTAGAGGATATCTATAGCTATATTCGCGGAGGCGATAACAATCAATCAATCAATCGTTTATTTTGTCATCACAAAAAACAACTTCAAACAAAAAATGACACAATGAATAAATTACAGTACTAATTATGTTTTTTGCGTGACCGGAGTCGCGAGGGACCTGAGAAGGTCTTCAAGCAGCGACACCTACAGCGCTGTTACAGGTTAGAATAAACATTATTGAATGAGGGATAAAATGAATAAATCCTAGGAATAAGTCACAACTGATACAAATACATCGACATTCGAAATATTTGAGATTATGACACAGTAAAACAGAAAATATAACTATCTCGGAATAATTACTAACAAATAATAAAAATGCGAGGAAAGGAAGATAAAAGCACAGAAAAATTATAGGAAAGGCAAGTTTGGTGGTATATGCAACTAGGATAGGATTTACATATTTATCCCGGGGGAGAGGAAAGCCGATAAGACGGCTTATCCATATGGCGAACCACGGCCTCTCGTCCGGTTACCATTCCAAGTCGGGTATGGGATTAGTTTTACTGTATTGTTTGTTTTCGGAAGAATGGACTTGGTGGTGGAGGAAGCCGTAACCGACCAGCGGTTACGTGAACCACCCAACGACGGCGAGGAGTCCAGCAATCCTCTCGCACATAACCATTCCTGCATGGGATTCGAACCTGCGAACCCACGCAGAGTAGTTAGAGGTGCGGTGGCGAGCGTATTCCTAACGCTTAGCCCGTTGAGCCACACCGCCGCGCTAAAAGCAAGATAAGGCAAAAATGCAATTTTGGAGACTCTTACGAAAAATTGATAGAGTCTAATGAGGATTACAAACAAACTATTATATGTATATTATGCACACAATAAAGAGAAAAGGATAAAACGACCAGATCATTTGAAAATAATAGAGAACGTAGAATAAGGGCAATAGGTTATCGCGCTCAACATGCAGTCAAATGATTTGGGATTGTTTATCACGATATGAACTATGTTTAAACAGCATTAAAATATTTCAATAGCGGGTTTAAAGTTAGCTCTTCGTAATGGAAGTTTCAATCAGTTAAAGAGACTTTGTCTCTAGTAATTCTTGGCAATTAAAAACACATTTTCAAATCGCCAGTTTGAATAGCAATGAGAGTACAACTTATACAATATTTTGTTTTAAAACAGGGACTTGTTTTGACTTCGTTTTTCTCTGTATCTTTTATATTTTTTTTATTTATTAAAATACCTCTTGCATATTGGTTAATGTTCTGTGGTCGTTGCTGTATGCTTTTGACTGATACGTTGGAAATATTTTTAAACCACGACTTAACGCAAATTGATAACAGTTAACGCAACAGTTAAAATTAGCACCGTATGGCGGGCTGGGATATATTAGCGTTTGATACATAACGTGAAACGAATCAGGATCAGGAGAATATGCAAGAAAAATTGACGCAAATGATTGATTTCTGTCAAATCCCATAAGAAATGCATTACATGCCTCGTAAAAGTTGGAAGTCTATCACCAAAACGAGAGAGGCTTCAAGAGAGAAGCGCACTCTATTTATATATATCTCTGTGCGCGTGACGGCTGTCGCCGTTTTTCGTTCATGGCCGCTTTGAGAAAAAGTTGGGCAAACATAAGTATTCATGCGCAATTTTCTAGTTGAATACGTATCGCTTGTTCTGTCGTAAGCTGAGTTTACAAAAAATATCTTCAATACCTATCCGATTTACTCACTGATTTAGCGAGTACTGCCGCATTTGTCATTTTATTTGCAATCCAAGTATCCGGAAAGAGGTGGGCCTATACAGTAGGCGTAGACAGATGATAATAGTCAAGCCAAAAGTCAGTGCAAGCTTTAACACTGCACTGCAATTATAAATTCAGATATATTGGCAAGTGGATATTATGAGCATAAAATTTTATTACAAGGCTTGATTTCGTGAGGAATTGTTCAATTTATTTTGCAATGCAACAGAGAAATTTCTGTCATGGATTCGGATGTTGACTGCTCGTCAGATGTTCCATCGCGTAAGTAGTATATCATCGCTATATTTCTAATTCTCATTGACTCAATTTAGCTACGCTCTGAAGTAGTTATTCGTAAATTAACTAGTAATGATGGAGTTAATGGTAAAAAACGACATTTTGACTGCATTACTAGGCGGTTTCTATATGGGGAGATCCCCTTAATTGAAACCATTTGACTGCTTGTGAATAGCGACGGGTCTGGCCTATTTTGTACATTTACAAACAATAAGCCTCAGAACAAAGAGACTGACGCGATGTGATAATGTCAATCTCTACAACAGGCATTATTGGTCACAATATGATCCAATAGGGATCATCAAATCATGGTAGGCGTTCAGACGCATGAACCTGTCGACAAGCCACTGAGCCATGTCTGCCCCACCCCGTTAAACGGATCAAGTCACATTTTCTGGTACCATGGCGTTTAATTACAACTCCAAACTTCTACGATTTGGAAATCAAGTTATTAATAAATATACTTACTTATAACCGCAATTTTCAGATTGTACAGATTTTTGAAACTACATACATGATGTCATAATTTATTTTGTATCGACTTCACTATGACATCATAAGTCTTTTAAACCTAACATGACGCATTACTAGATTTTCCACGTTGTCTAGGACTGTAGAATACAGATTATGACATCACAAATGTTATATAACTCTCAACTTAGTCTTACGTTCGACATTGGGCGCACACTGAAATGTTGGTAAGTTAACATTTTCAGCGGGGGTAAACAAAAATGTGATCTAAAGCAGGGGTGTCAAACTTGCGGCCCGCGGGCCGCATGCGGCCCCAGAGAGCTTCCAATGCGGCCCTCGAACGCTTAACAATAATTGTATTATTTTGTACGTTTTTTTAATATCTAAATGTAATACATTTTTCTAACCTTTTGAAGTGAAATTGATTAGTCACACAAAAAACGACAATTTACTGAAAGTAGATTTGGAAAATTGAAATTTTTTTTGTTTCCAATTTGACCCAATTGTGGATACACCTCAAGCTAAATAAAACGCAAATTACACGAAGAAGATGCATTTTTGAAGAAAATTGGGAGTTGCAATATTTCTGCATTTCTCAAAATTCTACAGCACATTGTTTGATTTGTCACATTTCCATCAGTACAATGAAAAAATCAATATAAGTAGATATTATCAGAATAAGCTCAGAAGTCGATATGTCAAATTTAAAGAAAATTCGAACTGAAAATTTTTATGTGTTTGTAACATATCATTATAATTATACAACTACCTAGGTACTAAAAATCAATATTAATCATAACTCAAACGGTTCTATGCCACGTAAAGGTAAGAAATGTCTGGTCTGGTCTGGAACTCAGCCATTTGTTTGATTTATGGATCTATACATGAAATGATAAACGTAATATTTTGCATTACTTAAATTAAATAAAACATTCTCAAAGATCCAGATTAACTGATGATCATGTGACCTCATTAATTAGAGTTGGTACTGTAAAATCATTTCAGCCTGATATTAGAAAGCTCGGGGCACAAAAAAGATGCCAAACGTTATTACATATAAAATTAAAACAACATTGAGTTTATCTGTAGTATTCTTGTAAATTTTAGGTCTATATATTTACCGTAGATTAAGTCATTAAGTCATGTATTATTGTTTCCTTATGCTTATTGAAACTTTGTTCAAAAATTTTATGGATAGTACATAAAAATTTATGATTTTTTGTATAAAATGATAATAACTGTAAATTAAAATAACAGTGAAATGCGAAAATTTATATGTAAATGGCATTTGAAATTTAAGAAAATGATAAAACTTCATTCGGCATGTCACGAACTACACCTATCTGAAAATATGCTTCCAGTATACATTATCAAAATATATCAAAAACTGTTTGCGGCCCTTTGCACAACTGCCAAATTGCAATGCGGCCCTCGGAAACCAACGAGTTTGACACCCCTGATCTAAAGTCTTCTGAATATATTAAGAACGAGTGCCCCTTATTGTTACCTATTTTTAGCTGTTTTTCACCCACACTATCTCAACTATTCTACTCATTTTGGCCACCAAAATGTGTTATAAATAATTTGATATTAAATTGTAATTTTGAATAAAGATATCAATCGAATAATGGTTTTTCCCGTTGTGTAAAACACAAAATAGGGCAACATGTAGTCACAAAATCATGCGTACGCCACTGAATGTATTGGTTTTATAAGAAAGACTACATTACTAGGCGGTTTCTATCTGGGGAAATGCCCATAATCGAAACCACTCGTTTGTGAATAGCTTCAGGTATGCGACGGATGTGGCCTATTTGGTACCTTGGCAAACAATAAGCCTCCGAAAATAAAGACCGACGCGATGTTAGAAGTAGAGATGTACCGATACCACTTTTGTCGCCGATACCAGCTAAAAACGCCGACACCGATATTCGATACTATGTAATTATTACCTCACGTGCGCAAGACAGACGGTTTAAAACAATAGTCTTTGGACATTATTAATAGTGCACATTATTTCCGTATAAAAAAAGAAATATCACACACATATATATTTATTAGGAAGTGGGCTAGATGTTTGGGATCCAAATGCGTTAATTAATTGATTCAGATGCATTGAGCACTGGCGCTAGTAATCTCGGTGTTCAATTAGAAAACTAATAGGATTTGGCTCCTGTTGGTGGTAAAATAAATAAATGTTTAGCCTAGTTATCGTATGAACTGATACATTGAGTTACGTGCGCAGGATTTGGGACCAATATAACGTCGTATTTTATATTTTACACGTCGGAACATCCACTAATATTCGATTGATATATTTTTCCATAAATACCATGTAATATTAAAAAGATTTTGAATTTGGCAGCGAAAATAATCAAATTGATTGAGCCAGTTTGGCTGATAAATGGCTAGAAACAGGCCAGAATACGATACCCGTTTCTATTGGCGGGGGTGGGGACGTGCATAGCTTGTAGTTCACGATCTATCCAGAAAAAAATAATTTTTAAGATCAGTATTCTAACCAAATTTTTAAAACATTCTGGATTATATTGAGAAGCGAAATATATCGGAAATATTGGTCTAAATCCAGCCGATACCGATACACTACCGATACCGAAAAATTGGCCGATACTGATACCGATACATCGGTACATCTCTAGTTGAGAGAGAGAGAGAGAGATTTATTGTTTTGTCAACCGTAAACGAACAATGGTATACAAAATAATATATACAATATACACAAAGTTAATTCGGTATAGACTGGGGGGAGCGATACGACCATAAGGTCATCGGAGTCAGCTCCCCCCTGGGTTGGAAGCAGTTTAAATTAATAAGACCAGCGCAGTGATATAAAATTGCACCTCAACGCCAGCAACATACTAAAATAAAAATACAACTACCAGATGCGACATAATAATGTCAATGTATACAACAGGCGGTATTTGTCACAATATGATCCAATAGAGGTCATCAAATCATGGAAGGCGTTCAGACCTGGGGCGTCATTCGCTAAACTTCGTAAAAAGCCGGGTTTCACTAGCATTCTCTCGAAATCTTACGCACGGTCGCAGTTGAACAAAATGCACTGACTGATCACTCAGCCGTATCAGTTGTCGCCGCTTACGGTCGAGCGTGTTTCGCCTTCGCGGTAACCTATCGGCTTTCTCTGCTTCACCTTTGCAGCCTACGTTTTGAAATTTTGTTCATATAGCAGTGGCGTAATCTATAGACTGACGGATAGGCTACTTGGAATAAATGGTGAAGTTACACAGAGAGAGATTTATTGCCACCAATGACATTAAACAACATGATAGGCAACTCTGACGTCACTCCATAAGACTACAGGCGAAACATTATATTTCATGATACGCTCCAATGCACATATTTCTCGTCGCCTTTCGCGTCCGTTTTCCGCTCGCTTTTGCTACTCGGCGTCTTTTTTACGTGTAGTACCTGTCTTTTTGCGCCTGTAACGAAACAAAATAATCTCTATATCTAAGAAGTTTTGCTTACTTGGAAAGCTGGAATAACAGGCAAGCTGTAAAGAGCAATTCTGGACATCATAGACGTTTTTTTTTATCAGAGAAGATTACAAACGCGATAGCGGAAAGATTTGTGTGGAACATTTTGCAGATAATGACAAAGTTCAAAGTTAGTAATTTTAATGTTTGCGCTTAATCATTGAAATTTCATTTAATGAGGGTGTCATACAAAACTGTGCTGCGATACAATTCCATAACACAAAGTTTGCACCTATCGAACTTGCTTTTGTAGGTGAATTTATTAGACGTATTACATATTCAGTTAATCGTAGGTAACATTGCTGGTACATAATGCATCGTAGATAGGTTTGTTTAAATTTAGGAATTTAGCTCATAGCCCACTAATTAATATTATCTTCTATGCAGGAGGTTGCAGGGCTGAATTCAACTTGCAGCCTTACCGATCACCTGGCGATGCTCATTTAGTTTGGCTCGAGCAAATCTTCTTGAAATGCTTGTGTGGATGGAAACTACCTATATTTTTTGCCTTCCTCCGATTTTAGACAAATGTATTCTGAGGGATTTCGCATATAATTCTCACTGATTGTTGGCTGTTTATAATTCCTATTGATTGTGAATTCTGATTATAACAATGAGTTGAAAATTTTTTTACCTAATTTACTGGCACCTTTTTCTTGTCAATACTCCAAGCTGAGGTAATAAACATGACAATACATTTATGTCATCTGGAAGCAAAATATGCACACTAATTAATAGTTTGGCACATTGAGATAATACATCATGACAGAAAATACAAGTTAAAGATATGTATGACAATCACATGGTAATTAAAATTAAAAAAAATTAATAGGGGCTGTGGAGTATGAAAAGTTCAAGACAAAGAAAAGAACAAATGTTCATAGCTCATGAACTCTCAATTTTGCCTCCATTGCTTTGTGAAGGCCAATATATTTCGAGTGGCTGAATTAGTTTACCTTTATGATAGCAACGATTTTGTATTTAATATAGGGAGATTATTTCAATTTATTTGAAGTGATATAATTTCCCAAAGCAATGCTTGAATCGTCTAGAATAGATCAGTGGTGTCAAACTCATGGGTTTTCGAGAGCCGCATTGCATTTTGAAAATTGTAAAAAGAGCCGCAAACAGTTTTTGATAATGTATACTTAAAAGATATTTTTAAGATAGTTTTAGTTTGTGACATGTATTGTGATGCAACTAAACAGTTGGATTAAGTTTTATTATTTTCTTCAATTTCAAATGCAATTACATATTAATATTTGCATTCCACTATTATTGCAACATTTGCAAGTTACAGTATTTATTATAAAAAATCGTAAAATTCTATGTACAACCATCAAAATCATTTTTGAACAAGCTTTGAATAAGGAAAGAATAATACATACATTAAAAATAACTTAATCTAAATATATGAACCTAAAATTAACAAAAATACTACAGTATAAACTCAATGTTTTATTAATTACATTTGTCCTGGCGTTTGGCATCTTTTTTGTGTCACCAGCATACAAACGCCAGTCTGAAATGATTTTATAGTACCAACTCTAGCTAACGAGGCCACATGATCATGGGTTTATCTGGATCTTTACGAATGTTTAATTAATTCCAGTAATGCAAAAAAGTTACTTTTATCATTTCATGTATAGATCAGTAAAAAAACAAATGACAGATTTTTTCGACAAGACATTTCGCACTACATTGCGTGGCATAGGATTGCTTGAATTATTATTGATATTGATTTTTAGTAACTAAGTCGTTGTATAATTATATTAATATACAAACACATGGAAATTTTCTGTTCGAAGTTGGTCTTCGAATTTGTCATATTGACTGCTGAGCTTATTGTATTTTTTGATTGTATTGATGGAAATATGACAAATTAAACAATGTGCTTCAGAATTTTGTGAAGAGCAGAAATGTTACAACTCCCATTTTCTTCGAAAATGCCACCTTCTTCATGTACTTTGCGTTTAATTTAATTACTCAAGTGTTTTATTCAAGTATTCTTTTGCTAGCTTGATGTGTATTCTTAATTGGGTCAAAATGTGGACAAAAAAAATTAATATTCCAAAACTACTCTCAGTAAATTGTTTTCTGTGTGAATAATCAATTTCACTTTAGAAGGTTTGAAAAATCTATTACATTTAGATAAAAAAAAAACTTCCAAAATACTATTACAATTATTGTTAAGCGTTCGAGGGTCGCACTGGAAGTTCTCTGGGGCCGCGAGTTTGAGATCCCTGGTCTAGATTGAAGTTGTTCAAAAAATATATGATAGTATTTTATCATGAATGATGATTATACCCTTTCCGGAATTTCTTCTATAGTACTACCAAAAGTTGATGAACCAAATATAACACAGGTGCAGTGAGGTACCCGTAATCCTCATTTCCAAAGCTGTTTTAAGTATGTCTGGCGTGTTTTGTGCCTTTTTACAAATAAGACCGCTTATGCAATCTTACGCTTTGGAATTTTTAGTTATTTTCCTCAAGCCCTGCAGGATGTGGGGGCCATACACAACTCTACCGGAGGGTCAAATGTCTTTGCATGCCTCCATAGGTTGTTTTTCTATTGCAAACATTATATTTCTTGGAATCACACTGTCACTGATATGTCGCCAGACTTCTGATATCTCCCCGTCCGCTATAGTTGTCCTGTGAATAAATAATAGGAAATTGAGATTAGATGAATAGTTGAAAGTTTTGCTTTATGTCGGCTTAATTTCTTGATTGATATACTTTCTATTTCTGCTATTGCCTCTTGTACTGCAAGAGTCTCACAATGCTCAGACAGGTTTGTCCACAACTTTCACATCTGAAGAAAGAGAGGAGATTTATTAATTTTCGTTAAGAATAAATAAAGCAGTCTATATGATTTAGAATGGAAAAGCCAATAAATCCAATATCTCATGTTTTATGTAAAAAATATTTTACTGAATTTGGTATATAAACCAATTAATAAAAGGGTTTAGTCAGAAAATTACAAGCATTCGTGGCTCCAAATACTTGAGAAATCAGACTGTACAATATAGACCGGTATGAGTGAAATGTTAGGTGAACTTGTTAACACTTTGATTCAATACGCAAATAAAAGTGAATGCGCAATAGTATGTTACAATGAGCAGCAATCAACAATGAGTATATATCCTCACTGATTAAAAAAATCTAACTGGAGGTGCATGAACTATTTGAAACCATAAGGGGTAAGTAAATATGTAATTTCGGCAAATGGGCAACTACGTACCGTACTGAATTAATAACTTCGTAGTATTTGACAAAGGCTGGCTTTCCCACATGTACTTAACAGTGCGATGCCCGGGTGTGATATACAACAATAGTATTCACCTTACCTTTTACCGATTTCTTTTTACCCCAACTTTTAAAAATGTCATTAAAATCGACAACAACTGTCAAAGCAGGCACGAACACCATTCGTGCTACGCCTTGAAAGCAGCACACATCCGCTCGTTTTCGTCTCGTCAAGTATGTGCATTGTAGCGTGCTATCGAATACGATCTTCGGACAAAAATGCCGGAGTTGCGCATCATGTTGTTTAATGTCATTGTTGCCACAAAACAAATTAAATATTCTCAAATTTCGCGTGACGTCATAATCACGTGACAAACTCGCTGGACCAAAACTGCAGGTATAACCCGCTGGTCTGTCGTCTGCCGTGAACTGTGTAGCAGTAAGCAGTGCGTTCGTTTCATGCAGTGGTGTTTGAAATCATATCTATTCTGTAGCGTTAGTTGGTAGGCTATAGCCAATTTTTGCACGCCATTTGTTTGTTCCTCCAGCTTAATAGTGCAAGGTTTTATGATAATATGTTACGATGAGGCAGGGTGTTTGTTAGCACTGCAGTTTTTTAAATTGCTGGATCTGTAACAGTTTTTTTTCTGTCAGTCATTCCCAGATAGCCTAAATAATCTAATTGTTATTGTTGTGCATTATTCCATATAATGGCGTCGTCAGTTTCTATACATAGCCTACATCACCTGGACTCCAGTGCAAAAAAACGGTAGCCTACTTTGAAAAACTTGAAATGTGTGACTTGGAACAATGTCCCTATTTGTCACCACAGGATGCATGGGTGAATGAAACATCAATAACTATTTGTAACATTTGAACTATTTGTGTAACAGACAATAAAATCAGTGAGTTGCCAAAGCTTGTTAAGATTCCATATTTTTAATTTTTCATTGAGTCTATAGTCCTCTATTAACCCTTTCTGTGCGGTGGGCACGTATACGTACCCATGACAAAAGTCGCTAGATTGCGGCAGGTACGTTGATGTACTCCACTGTTTAATTTAGCAATCGGTCGCAAACTGTTGGTCTAGTTTTTCCTGGTTTTAATTTATTGATAAGAAGTCTTCTTCGAGATTAACATAAGCGACGATAAATCTGGCTTTCGTTAACGACGGGAATTTTATTTGCGGCGGAACGAGGGAGTGTTTTTGAAATTTATGCAAATTTCGGTATTTTTTGGATGGTAATAGAAGACATATTATCCCTTCCATCTACCAAAGTATTTTGAATTGGATCACGAAATTGCTACAGCAATAATATGCTATTGTTTGCCAACCACGAAGTGGTAACAGTAAAGGATTTAGCGAATATTTCTATTTTTTTATCACGGTTTGAAGTTTCAACTCCCAAGAAAAAAAAATGCCTTTTTTCTATCCGGTTTGTGACTCAGACCACCACTTTTAAAAAAACTTTTTTTTTTCAATCGCCAATTGCAAGCTCTTTAAATAAGCTTTCCAACGAGCCGTCAGTGGGCAGCGGAGGATCATTAGTTTTTCGTTAGTCGATCGATTAGTTGTGGGGGTACAAATGCATAAAATCGGCGTTGCAAATATGATTATTTAATAAACAAGAGAGCTACGCACAAATATATGGACACGTTAGACCAGAGCGAATAAGTCCTTACCGGTACCTTTGACGCTACCGGTACCCTCAAAAAAGTTCTGAATTTCCAGTAGCAAGAATTTTGCAGAATCAAAACGTACAGCCAGTCATGACACTGACTAAAATCCGAGTTCCCATGGATAAAAAATATTACAGCAAAATTTTAGACGAAATATCAAATTTCATAGAATTCACGCAAAATTTTGAAATAAATAAAAGTAATAGCCTTCTAGCGAAAAAATTAATCTTTAACCACTGAAAATTTCAAAGCAATTGGTCCGGTATTCGAAGAGAAAAGCGACTTTTTAAAAACGTGTCAAAGAACAAGAACAACAACAACAACATAATATTGAAACGATCGTTATGGTCACTAAACGTGTCCAAAAATAAAAATTGCATGGAAAGGGTTAAGGTCCTTTCATTTGCATCTAGCGGATTTTTTTCTTTCGGATACGACATGGAGAGATTGTTGGGCTTTTCTTCTGCAAGCTTCAATATAGGTAGCCATTGTGAATCTGTGTTTATAATACTGTAGGTAGGCCAATGCTAGAATAAACAAAAAACAATGACTTCAACAACTGAACAATCTCTGAATCTCAACCCTAGTTTAATCTGTAAATGCGGCAGATATTCCACAGCTAAGTTAACGGCACTAGACTACATACACGCTTACCCGAGTAAGGCCTTTTGATACTATGCCAATTTTTACAAAGTATGCTAACCTCTCAACAAGCCTATTTTAATTTGAATCACTGCTGAGAGCAATCTGAACTGTTAACGAGGCGAAGATTGTCCTCGTTAGCTAGCGAGCTCTTCAGCGCGTTAAAGAACTTTCGTGAATACCGATTCTCGATAAAATGTGAGAAGAATGCACTTTACGAGACGTCTCATTTGGCGCCAAAAAAACTCTCTCGAATAATTTCTCTCGAATATTTATGAAGCTCTGTGAATACCATTTATGCTTTTCACGAGAAAGTCGGTGCTTAACTAACACGTTAAGCGGTAACGAAGCTTTGTGAATGGGGCCCCCGGTTCAGACGCATTGACATCCGGGCAAGCCACTGAGCCATGTCCGCTCCACCCCGCCAAACGGATCGTGTCAAGTTTTATGGTACCATGGCGTTTAATTACAAGTTCAAATTTCTCAATGATTCAATAGTATTATTAAATGTACTTTCTTATAACCGCAATTTTTAGATTATGCATATTTTTGAAACTACATACATATGACGGCATAAAGCATTTATCATCGAACTTCACTATGACGCCATAATGCATTTAAACCTAACCAAGCGCCTCACTATATTTTCCACGTTGTCTAAAATACACATTATGAGTACATCACAAATTTAATATAACCTCTCGACTTAGTCCTACGTTTGACACTGGGCGCACACTGAATTTTTCGACAGTTAACACCTCCTAAAGTTTTCTAATTTTTTTGAGAACGGGCGCCTAGTGTCGCGCAGATGCATGAATTTGATAATGGAGGAAGCTCTTACCGTCCAGCGAGGGGTCATTCTGTAATATAGTAAACCGTAAGAAGTGAGTCTAGTGACACATTGAATTGCTAATGTCAATTTTTGGTGCTATGTTCCAAGCTAAAACAATGTTCATTTCAAATATTGTTGCCAGCCAATTTTTTTTTGATTCATCCCATACTCGGGAGAGCATAATATATAAGTATATATTCTAGAAATATCGTTCCGGATATCGGCAATTCAAATTTTCAGCGCATCGGTAGGGGCACCTTTTCGACCTTACCGACGAAAACGTCATATCAATACACCTCTAGAATCATCTAGGACAGGGATGGGCAACTTCTTTAGTCGGCGGGCCAGATGTGGGAAAATGGTCGGTTGGCCGGATTATTACAAAAAAAAAACTCGGTATCCAATCTTTGTTAAATGCGGGACACTCTCTGTCAACTTTTCGTTTTTGGGATATTCCATGGTTAATAAAAACTAATATAAAATCTAATTTCTAGAATCTATTTATATTTAGAATCTAAATATAAATACAAGAGAGCAACGCTCAAATATATGGACACGTGGACTAGAGCGAAGCAGGGTTTACCTTCGACGTTACCGGTACCGTACCCTCAAAAAGTTCCGGGTTTTCAGTCGCAAGAATTTTCACAGTCAGCCGTCACGCTTGGCGGATTAAAAACCGTGTTCCCATAATTAAAGATTAATACAGCGCAATTTTAGATGAAATATTAGATCTCATGAGATTCATAGAAAATTCAGGAATGAATGAAAGTAATAGCCTTCTGGAAAAAAATTAATCTTGAACCACTGAAAATTCCAAATCAATTGGTCCAGTATTCGAAGAGAAAAGCGATTTTTTAGTGATAATGACGAAAGAAAATAACAATAACAACAAAATTTTGAAACGATCGTTATGGCCACTAAACGTGTCCAATAACTGATAACAGTAGTGGGGGATGTTTACAACGCTCTCTGCTTTGATCTTTTATTGTTTGTTTAACAAGTGTGCTAAGGCAATTGTTTATTTCACCAGCTCGCACTGACAGTGCGGTGAGAGTATAGCGATCGGCAACTTTCAGGAATGATGCGTCGGACCACATTACAGTGTGGTGGGATATAGTCAGCGGGCCGGTCAAAATCTCGTCGCGGGCCAGACCCGGACCGCGGGCCGTATGTTGCCTACCCCATATCTAGGATCTCAACCTGGGACACATAAATCTCTACTGCACGCATATAATGATATTACCGGCTGCGTGCGCCTCTCATTTTATTCGCCCTTTGTTCTAAGATGGATAAACAGTTATTTTTAACTCAATCATTGCACGAAAATCACATTACGTGGTACCTGACTCGCGAAGAAATTTCCAAGGTTCAAAATATAAGACTTGAATGTACTACATTGGCAGTGTCTTTTCATTAAATAAAATATACCTGAAAAATACTACGATATATTCTCGATCAGAGTTTAAGCTTGTGGGCATTTATCAATTTTATTTTCGTCTGAATAAGTTACGCTTTAGCGACAAGTGTTTTTGAGTACCAAAAAACACCAACAATCGTTTACTACGAAAATGTTTAGACCAGGACTTCCTAAGTCTATATACGAATCCCTTAACTACAGAACTTGAAGCATTGACACAATCCCTGGTAATAACACTGTGTATTGTTCGAATCAGGATTGTGGAGCCTAATCTGGAATTTGATTTCAAAGTTCTAAATGTATGCACAGGAGTCTAAATTTTTACCTGAATAAAAAAGTATTTGGAACTATTCTAACTCCACAGCCCTGGTTGGAACGCTGCTGACAGTTTTTATGTAAAATTCATGAGAACTTAAGCACAGTAAGTTAATGTGCTTTTTAACACTTGAATTACAGACTCTGAAACAGAGAGTTCGTCTGGATTGGGAAATTATGACGTGGCAATATATTTTCACTATACTACGAAAGAAAAGATTTCGGATGCAGAGAAAATATTGATTGAAGATGGCCTTACAATATGTCTCAGTCATAGAGATGCTCCTGCAGCTAGACCTAAATTACAAAATCTCTATTCAATTGCGAAGCGATCTGATTTAAGGTAACTGTATATTGTAGAAATTGACACAATTCACCGTCTCCTTTCTTTCCGCATCCAAGTAAATATTTTGACTTCGACTCCAAATCTGAAATTTGAGAAAACTAATTTCTGGGCGCAAGTTTTCTATATTTGCAAATTGAGAATGCTCATGTCAAGCTTAATGCTTTTTGAGTTTCTGTTGGAAACTATGAATTCGATAATTACCGAAAAAAGTATAAAATTCTGGCTCCCGGATACGGAAACTTCGTAATTTGACTCTAGTTTTGGAAACTTAAAATTAAGCCTCCGAATCGAACATCAGTGAAAACTTTGCCTATTTTCGACTTCACAGCATTGATATATCTGTCGCGAGTAAAAGCTTTCCAGTCTATGACTTAACTATCATTGCTCTTCTTTTAGTCGACAGCTCACTAATATTTAAAGCGTACATAAATAAACGCAGTTATTGCTTACATTTTGTCGTATAACAATAATACACACTTCTCAGCGAACGTTCAATTTCAGAGTGTTTTTGATCACCGACAAATTTGTAAAAGAAGAATTCTCGTTTCACCTGCGCCTTCTTGAAAATGCCGACGTTTCAACAAAAGAAAACACGTTATTACTTATGAGAAGAAGTCAAATACGACACATTCCGGAGCACGTGAAAGACTTTACTTGCAAAGTTTTTAAAGACCGCATTAGGGGAGAAGATATAGCAGAATTGATTAAAGAGTTCCGTGCTAAGGATGGTGAACAAGTGTCAGATTTTATTTCAGATGGTTAGTCAGTGTTTACTTCAGTACTCAGTTTTGTTTGAAAAATTCAAACCCTCCCTAACTAGTGAGCAAATGCGTTGTAACAGGTTTCAAATTTTTTGATTATCAGTGTGACTCATAATGCTTAAATTAAATCTTGTTGCGTTTTGTAATCGCACAGGCATATATTTCTTCAGAGGTGTTTTTCGGAATATGTTGCACTTTTTTTTTGCAAAGTATATGAAGAAAATGTAGTCTTTCTCATTTTGTTATTTTATTTTAAGATTTCCCCAATGACGAAGATAACGCTGTTGCTGAGATTTCGTCAGGAATCAACGACCAGCTAGAGGTATGTGAGGAAAACATTAAAACATATGAGACCAAACTCAGAAGGTTCAAAGAATTGTTCGGAGTAGTTAGCAAAAAAAGATGTTACATATTGATCGTGAGTCCGCTCCACGAACGGTCTGCCGCTTTAAATGATATTGTCGCAGTTCCTTGGATTCGAGTATTTGATTTTGATTCAAAAAGCAGAGTTAACGGATTACTTTCGTGGACTGAAGAGGTATTAGGAAAACGACATCACACCAAAACCGATCAACTTGATAGCATCGATATTCCTAATGACGACGTCACTAATTGGGTATTCATTAATGGTTATACTGATAGCGCAGATACATTAAGTTCGGTAAACCGCACCATTCCTCCTCAAGTGATATATAAACATGGCGATAGTCTGGTGGAGTACTGTGTCTTGCAGAAAGTACCAGTCATTCTTGTAATGTGGTATCCCACATATAGCAATCTGGATAAAAACTTCGAAAGCTTTTTCAGCGGTCTACAATACCACTTCACCGGTCGCTTGAATACGTTTAATTGTATTGTATGTGTTCCCTCAATGCCAAACAAACGCAGTAGGTTGTACGGTATGTTTGAACGTCTTGATTTGCTTGACAATATTATTGTTGTTCCTGTTAAAATATTGTGTCAGTGGCTCAAAAGTAGAATGGAAGACAGTTATCAAGCCTTGTCGACTTCTTCTGGGGCTATGACTCTCCCAAAATACCCGGATCAGGGAGAATCGCTCGTCAAAGTTGAAGTGGACCAGGAAGAACTGGTTTGGATCAGGACTCAAGTACATATTTTGGTTATGCCTGGTATTGATCACAGTAGTACAACTATTGCGAATCCTACTCAAAACAAAGGTTACGATTTTCTCAAAGGGCATGATATCGATTGGACTGTTTTAGAAAATGGGGAGTACGACGTAAAGAGAGATCTACTTGAAGAGGCCATAGCGTATATCGAACAGAAGCATGCCAAGACGGGCAAATCCGGACTTGTAACAATATATCATTCACCCGGGGGCGGGGGAACAACTTTCGCACGAAGGTTGCTGTTTGAGCTGCGTGATAAGCTTCCATGTGGCGAATTAAAATCAGGTCAAATTATTTTGAAAAATCTGGTAGATCGTCTCATCACGATTCGAAATTTAACACGTCTTCAAACTGTTTTGCTGTTAGATGGCAGAAGCATGCATGATGTGAAAAAAATTATGGCCATTTGTAGCAAAATGCGAATCTTAGTAATTCATGTTCGTCGATATTATCAGGAATCAGAAAAAGCTCCTAGCGGAGATGGAATATTTTTTCTCCGTGATAGTGTTTCAAAGCAAGAAGCTAACGAGTTCGGAATGATTTACTCAAAGGCTGCTCCAGAAAACAAGTCCAAACTGATGTCACTCTCGCAAAAAATAGAAAACGAAGAAGCACATTTTGTCTTTGAATATGGATTAACAGCATTTCAATCAAAGTACCAAGGAATTCGCAGATATGTCCACGGATATTTGCAGATTGAAGACAATCAAAAACTTCAAGATTGGCACACTGTTTTGGTGTTTTTATCGTTGGCAAATTATTACGGACATAGGGGATTACCAAGCAAATTGTTTGGAAAAATTCTTCACAAAAGTGACAATGAAACGGTTGAATTAGAGGATCTACCACACGCTGCCCGGCAGTTTATAACAGAAGAAGAGCATACTTGGAAAATTACCTACTATATTGTAAGTAAGCTTATTTTGGAACAAGTATTGGTGAAGCGATCTACGACTGAATACGATTTTAGTTATAACACTCTTACAACAAAGGCCTCACAAGAGCTATGTTGTTGGGCGACACGTTTCATAGAAAATATGTACGGTTACGTTGGAGAATATGGCAAGGTCGGAACTCATATATACGAAATACTCACTTCCATTTTTATAAGACGCCATTACGACGATCCCGGAGAAAACGAGTTGGAATCAAGACCACGACTGCACTATTCCAAGCTTCTTGAAGAAACATGTTCCCATACGGATAAGGGAATCATTTTGAAAAAACTAGTTACTTGTTTTCCCAACGAAGCTGAATTTCGAGCTCACTTGGGTAGATTTCATTCAAAACAGGGGGAGTTTGATCAGGCAGAAATTTGTTTTAAGCTGGCAATTGAGACTAAGAAAAACGAAACCAGAAGACCGGATCCGGATTTATTGCTTCCCAAAAATGCTGAACAAAATAGAGGAGACAGTGTATTGGAAAGAATATATAACATGGCTGGCTTCGCTTGTATGTCGCATATTCGAACAGAAATTGGTGTTCGTTTGGGGAATATTTCAGAACGCACATTGCGAGGCAAAAGTCGACCAAATCTGATCAGGTCTTGTCTTGAAAAAGCTGAAAGAGCCATTAAAAATTTTGAAAATGGAAGAGACTGGTACCAGAACGGCTCGAATCCCTCTTTCGCGAATCTGGGCGAACTCAAAGTTCGCTTGCAACTCATAGAGCTTGCGAAGCAAATAAGTGACGGTCAATATCAATCCCTGCTTAAAAAAGACAGCCCGTACATTGATCTTGGCAATTTCGTGCTTGAATCTTTTCACGAATGTGATCTTCTTCTGGCGCACTGCATATCGTACAGGTCTAGAAATATGGACATACCCGAGGAAGAAATCGATCTGTGCTTGAACCACTTCAATTTCTTTTTCTCAAACGCAACGAAGGCATTGGAGCAATGGTCCGGAAATGATAAGTCGATTCATTCAATGAAATGTCATCTTTCAATGCTGAAAATCAAACTTCGCGGACAAAATAGAAAGTGGTTCAGGCTGAACGAGGATGTGAAGTCTACCGAACAAATAAAAAAATTTGTTAATTTGTGCGAAAAAATATGTGATGCTGTTTGCAACGATGAACTTTCTAAGACTAGAATATCTAGTTATATGATGGAATGGCTGAGAGCAATAAGACATAAGCACATGCCTCGAACCTATAATTTGACCGACGTATTGTCACGCATAAGAAAATGGAAAGTCCGCAAGGAAATGGGTTCATTAGCGAACTTTTATCATTATGTGTTGGCCACCACGCTATCATTGAGTTCTGTTAGTCGAGAAATAGCCGATGCGTTCAGTAATGAATCTCATAAAATCAAGGAATATATGAGACAAAACGATTTCACTCATCTGCATCTACTTGACACAAGTGAATGGCTTGGTCGAAGTGAAGATCCGCAAAGTTTCAATCGCCTCATTCCGTCATTAGATTTGGGAGAATGGGATGGAAGATTTTGGACTAATAAACAGCAAATATCTCGACTTCAAGTTTGCACAGGCTCGATCTACTTCTGCAGACCATACGATGGAATAATCATTGTTGATGTCGGCACTTCAACACCAATCGGAGTGTTTTTTGTGCCCCAAAGATATTCCATCGGAGTTTCCCACTCTAAAAAGAAAACAAGGGTTGAATTTTATATAAGTTTCAATCCTCGACGTTTTGCTGAGGCACATGAAGTCACTCCTCTTAAGAAATACAAATGCCAAAATCCTTCTTGCAAATCACCTACCGAAATACCAACACTGGGAAAGGAACCTGGAGAATGCGTGGCTCCGTGTAACATGTGTGATACTATAGTAGTAAAACCGACGTGATTTGATATATTATGATTTGCGATTGAGTGTAAACTATTCTCGTATATATTTGTAATATAATTGCAAGTTTTTTCCACGATTGTTTGCCAGAGTTGGACTACCCATTGGTACAATTATTGTACTTTGTCTGATAATTAATAAACACACTCAACTTCATTGGATGATTATTTTTACAATTTGATAATTTGGCATTTTCCACTGATCCATGAATTAACTATTTGAATTTTTCGATGCTTAAAGCTTGCAAGTTATATATATCTGTTATTTTTTAAAACTACTGCGATGGCCTGCCCGACTGTACGAATAATAGCAAAAGTTCATTAAATGTTGACATCGACATATTTATATTGTTATTCATATGTTCACATGTTTCTTCAGTTATTAATTTACTACCTGAATCTAAGCATCAGCTTCATAATCGGGTATTATACTTTAGAATCTTAATTATGACTTCTTCAACTATTTTGCTTCCAACATTATTCTTTCAACTTTTCTTAAATAAAATGAATTATAAATCTTTTATTTAAATTATATTCCGTATGCTTGCACTATGTTTGCTTATAACCAGTAGAAAGGTATTTGCATACTGAAATTTCGTGTATTCATCTAATATTCAGTACTGTTGAATGGCGTCTTGGAAAAAATGCGGAACTATAGAAATTTATTTGTCGAGTCATTGCAATTGGATTTAATTAAAAGAGGATTCAATTTCAGTCTTTAAAAATTTGGTGTTTTATTACCAATACGATTCAAATCAATAACTGCTGAACCACTGAATTACAAGTTAGCAACTTTTCGACTTATTTATTATCACATGATTGTTTCTTATTGTTAAATACTGAATGACCGATGAGAATTGCACCAATACCGCAGTAATTCGTTCTTTCAACTAACACCAGCGGCCCCTGCAATTCGGTAAGAATAGTGTGTTCTGTATGGTAAACTGCCAATTATACTATGAATAAATCATTTCATATTTTCCGAGAATTTGTCTTTCCATTGGTAATGTATAAATCAAATTTTTATAATATAGCATGAGATTTTCGCTTTGTCTTGGTTATTCTAGAGACAGATCTTTTCGTTTTTATTATTTGTAATGTTGCAATGTGGTGGTGTGACCTAATTGTACAAATACTTGTAAAATGAAATCAGCTGTTCTATTACGTTGCAGTTCAACAGCATCTGAAGCCGCTTAATGACTAAATGAATGTATTTATATACTAAAAAAACTTTCAATTGTTATCATGCAACCACTTTGCATCAATTTCGTTTTGATTTTTCGAATTTCAGTAGATTAGAAATCTGATATTTTTGCTACCGTATAACATGTTTGCGGTTTATTCCGATGAAGGGTAAAAACGATTTTATTTTGGAAATAAATATACTCATATATTCTGTTTACAAAAATGTAATTCGTGGAAATATTCCAATATCTGGTAACTACATTTACTCACTATAGAACACGTTTGCATCCTGAAGCAACGTAAAAAATAAACTTATTTTGAAATTGAATATATATATAATTCTTTTGCAACAATGTAATCCTTTAGAATATACGAGCTGTTGTTATGAAGATTTGCAGAGTTATTCCAATCGCCTAATTTAGCCATTAGATTTGGGAGAATGGGACGAAAGATTTTGGGCTAAACAAAAAATATCTCGACTTCTAGTTTCCACAGGCTCAATCTACTTCTGCAGGCCACACGATGGTATTGTCATTGTTGATGTCGGCACCCAAACATTATCTTTTACAGTACATTACCTTACCTACCTACAATGCGTCATCGGTATTGAAAAACTTCCGTTCTGTAAAATCGAAGTTTAAGACATTCGTCACGCTTGATAGAAATAAATACAGCGAAAACTCTTTACGAGTAAAAGTTTGCGATCTGTCACAATAGACTACCGGTACTGCAGTCTTCACGACAAGCGCGCATGCGGAACCGCCACAGGGTGCCATATTTCTTGACGTGCCATATTTCTTGATGTTCCATAGACAAACGAATGCCAGAGCCGACGGCAATTGTTGAAAGTTAAACCGTGATTCCGATCACTCCAAAATTAGGAAATATTTGAACTAACGTTAGGTTCTCCCTGTCGGCACCACCAGTATTAAAATTGATATTTAGTTTGAAACTTCACCCCAAGTATCACAGGGTTTCAAATTTTTGAAAAGCTAAATAAAAGTCATTCGTCGATCATTCCCCAAATACAGGTTCTACAAACTTTCTTTGAACGTGTTTTTCCCCAGAAAAAAAAGGTGAATTTATTATTTCGTCAACCAGAAAACACATAATATGTAAAAAAATGATAATAACAAAATAGGTGAATCTAAAGTTTTCGGTATGACCCGATTTCAAGCGTGATGTAACAAATTCGATGGACAATGAGAAAACGGTGAATTCCGACCTTCAAAATACCAAATTTGTCAAAGCAGCCAAAAACTACATCGGGTAATGTTATATGGTATAATGTGCTCCCGTAGTATATGCGCCAAGATGACGGACACCGGAACGTAGCATGTGTACCAGGTTAGGGTTATAGCTCAATAACTTCTTCGCCATCTTCATCCTCTGGTAAAAACTTGGAATATGTGCAACCCATGTCACAATATAATAACTGAGTTATGCTACTTTAAAATTAGGAGCAGTAAGGATTAAATCTGAAAAATATAGTGGTGCACAGTACGAAAATTGGAAGGCATACAATGACTGGTCGCCATATTCAACATTTCATTTGATTATTGGCATCTTCGATATTGAGGAGTCATTCCGAAATTTCGCTCCAAAATTAACCTGGGTTACTCTGGCCGCCATTCCCAGCACCCAATTCTGCAAGCAGATAAATCTTGAAAATAATTCCTTCACTTATATAACACGATGTCATATAAAGAGCGGATGTCAGGAGATCGCGAGATGGGATTTTGGTTTATTTATTATACAAACGAATGTTCTTGATCGAAATATAATTCTTTATACGTTCCCAAGTTTTCCTAAATCTGATGAACCCATGCCTGGCCCTACTTGGTTTTTGCCAAATTAAATTCTCAAAATCAACAATTTGCAGATTCGGATATTTCAAAATTTCCCCAAATCAAGAATCTAATACTCGTATAATTCTTAATTTATATGATCAAAGCTCATTTGGTTCATCAATTTGATTCATTCTAGCTCTGGTGCAAACTAACTGTCTTATCCATGGGTGGGCAAATTTTGATCACCTAAACTGGCGGGCCATGTAAGTGTGACGTAAAAAGTTACATTTTATGAACAATATTTACAGTGTTACAAAGGCAACAGTGAAAAACAATAAGCCTCGTGCCCAAACTAAATGTAACCGCAATCTCAACAAATACCTTCGAGTTATTTTTTGCTGAAATATCAAAATTTGATTTCAGTTTGGTTGTGACAGCACCAGGCGGGCCAGATTGAATCACCCAACGGGCCGGATTTGGCCCGCGGGCCATACTTTGCCCAAGTCTGGTCTTATCTCTCGTTCACAGTTTCCAAATTTATAGAACACCTCTGAAAAAATGTTGCAATTAGTGCGGCGTTATGCTCTTTTATAGATTCAACCGCATGCACTAAAGATTAAACGCATTATAGTGTGCGACGTATATTTCTATTCATTTTGAAAGTATGCCGATGTCACCAACCATTTTTCCTCGGATTATGATGATTAATAAGCAAATTAAAGCAAAGTACGCTATAGTTAATCAATTTTCTATGCTACTAAAATGAATGCATTTTTGGGATTCAATTGTAGGTCGTCTACAAAAATTTCTGTAGTGACTCCCTTTCTTTGGTGCCCCGAGCAAGGGCACCGATTGAAAAACTCGATGTCAGGAATGGTTTTTTCCACTCTTCGCCACAAACTAAATTGAACTGCAGAATAAAAGTTGCAAATAATCGCAAATCTTAACCGACACATGCTTTCAGCGTTCAGTGATTAAATTGCAACTTGTATAAATATTAGTAAATATAAAACCTTTTTCATAAATTACTTAATCCAGACAAACAAATAGCACAATATACAAACAGGTCAGTGATACATGAAATAGCTTAACCAGGGTGGTCCAAGAGCCTCGAGTTATTGTCGGCCTCGCGGGCCACAAAGTTATTTTTGCGAGCCACAATAGTGCCAAGAATAGGTGAACATTGCAATACAAAACAAACACCTTTATTGTTGAAACACATTATCATTATTTTTCATTTATCAAGCTAAAACATGGAAGAACCACCAAAAACCTCACTAAAACGTGCAAACATTTTACTATATCCTACATGTAGTGTAAGCTTTCAAACTTTTCAAAACGGATGAAAGTGCCATAAAGAGAAAAATGCCGTTTTCGAATTTGAGATACAGAAGGTTAATTAGTATAGTTACTAAATTGTCTGACATATAGGCAGCATTTTTTTAATACTGTTTAGGCTGGTTGCAAAAAAACACCCGGCAGGAATTATATTTTCGGCCATAACATTAAAATTTATTTATCAGGCATAGCCAACTTAGACTAATAGGTTCCTCATTCGATTTTTAGTTTCCTATAAAGACTATTTTGTAGCAAAAATTCCCGACCAAAAAGATAGAAAGCCAGTTAACAATTTAGACTAGCCAAGCACATTATTCAACTTTGCTAGTTGCCTCAGCTAGCCATAACACTAGTCAATTCAGTGACATTAGTGATGTAACAATATGTCTAAAGATTTTTTCTGGTTATTTTGATGACGAAACAACACCAAATGCGATTTTTTACCACCCTCCCGCAAATGTAACGCTGGCCACAGATAATAAGGTGGCGACCCACATGTGGCTCGCGGGCCTGGGTTTGGATCACCCTGCGCTAAACCAACAAATTGCCCCCATAGGGGGGGGGGGGGGGGGTTCTATTCGATATTCGTAACTCGTAAGTTCAATGTGAGCTGCGACTTTAAAGACATTTTTAAATTATGGATAATATAATATATCTCCATAGCTGCAGTTGTTTTGCCGTCTCTGTTGTCATATACAAAACCATTTTCACACGGTTCGATAAGACTTCTGTTTACTTGAATATAATTTTCAGCAGATTGATTAGTTTGGATTTCAACGGCAAATCTTAATATAAGAAGATCATGGATTTTGTAACTTAATATATTGTTGTACAATAGCGTAACATTTTTTACATCGTTGGTTCATAGCGTCAAAGATTGTCGCTGACGACGGATACTAAAATTTGGTAATACTGAGAATAATTATTAAGTATACTCCATGGAAATTTTGGTCTAGACTAGAGTGTCATTTGTTGTCCAAATACAAAGTTCGGGAATAATAAGAAATATTAAAACTGGTCACTTCGATACACAGAAATTGTCGTATATTTTGTCAAAACTATATAATATTACACAATAAACATTTTAATGAAGATAATCAAGATAACGAAGGGAAGATTATTATCTGTACCTTCGGCAGCTACTCAACGTTTTGTTATTTTCTGAGGAATATAATTGAACAAATAGGAATTGTTGAAATGAATATAATTCTGTAACAAAAAAAAATTATTCAAGGTATTTCATGAAATGTGCAACTTGTTTATTGAAACGTATTAGCTGAAATTTATATATTTAAATTTTACGGTAAGCAACTTGAAGACAATTACAAAACTGAATCAAACACAAATTTTTTTGATAATCAATCTCCGGAACTAGGCATATATGTGGCGGTGCATGAAAAACAAAAACTGGCGAAAAGATTACCATTCCTTCGGGTATTGCAGTGATTATCAAACTTGCTAGGATTAGTTTGTGATATGCGCTGGTAGATCCCGATTCTTCAAAAACGTTGTCCATTTTCGTCAACGACAAACAAATTCATTCGCATATAAACAATAATTTAATTCTTTGATGCTGATGTCTTGTTATTTAACAATGATACATTTTAATAGGTTTTCCTATGTTTCAAGATAACTGTATGCAAGCTTAATGCGACTTTTAATCAGAGATTGACTGCCTCGCAAGACAAACTAGAATCTGCAGTCTATGATGCGGTTGGGTGTACACGAATATAAAAAAAAATGCGTGTCTCTCATGATGCAAATTTTTTCATCATTGTGTCTGTGCTGTTCTGTATCCTCTATATTTCTCCAGAATTAGAATATTACTCATAATAATTGCCCTATCTTAATAATAGTATAACATGGTGCAATTAATTTTTTTATTATTGTGTCTGTGCTATTCCTATTGTTTATTTATATTTTATACTGATTCCGTTCTGTTATGTTGATCTGTAACGTACTAGAATAACTAGATCACACATCACAGTGTAGCACCGGTATAATATATATTTTACACATGTCCTCTGAACTCTATCACAATGTGCTGTTAGTGTCGAATCATGGAACTGAAATATCTGCTGACTCATTTTCCGTCTTTTTTATATTTATATTGTAGCAACCAATTCCGACTTTTTAATAACAGTGTAAATTTGGTCAGGAGCCTTGATGACCTTCAACGGTCTCTCTCTCCCACGGAGAAAAACTTAAATATCATTACGTCGTTCTACAAAGGCACGCTTACATTTCAAATAACAACACAAGAGAAACAGGAAATAATAGTCACGTTGTTGCCAGGCCTGTATACAGGCTTGTATTTTTGTTATGATTTGAAGTTAAGCCTGATCGAGATATTGTCGTGAGTTCCCGGGTCAGGTAGCGCGGTGGTGGCGTGCTCTCCTGTGTCTGATAAACACGAGGTGATAATACCGTGGGAGGGGCTGAAGACAAGATGATTAGAGTGCAAAATAATTCATAGGGTAACCGACCGCTGTGAGTAATTCAAAAGTGAAACATCATCACACCACATGCCCGTAGCGCTTTAGGTTAGGACTATTCCGAGGGAGGAAGATTGAAAAACAAATTTATTAAAAACCCAATTAAACAAAAAAATGGGCTAATCGTAGATCCTGATGTTTTTGATGAGGGAGGCAGGTTTCAGGATTTTCACCAGTTTCTGTTCGAATAATTTGGAGAGCTACCAAATAAAATTTTAAAAAAGTAATTTGTTGGTTCCACTTCGTAAAAATGTATTTGATTACTTGTACCAAGGTGTATACCTATTTTTTTTAATTCATTCAGGTTTACCGATAATTCTGCCTATTTCGAGAATTAGCTTCCGCCTTCGATTAAGTTGCCGTTTTTCGATTCAGAATCATCTTTAAAGTCTTTTCGACAAAATTTGAACAATCTTTTTCCTTAGTATCATTAATGTCGTAGTTTATATAAAATATCCGATCGCAAAAATCGTGAATAATATATTAGATTGAACCTGAACGCAATAAACTGCGAGACACCGCGGTCTAAGATTTAACTTTTTCAAGCGTGAGTGTTTTTAGCGTGTAGGTAAAATACTTTTATTGTTGCGATGGTCGAGAAGCACAGTTGAATTATATAAACCAAACCAAGAATAGTTGAAAACACATACATCATCAGTCTTATACATATGTGAGACGCTAAATGTGCCCTAGACGTTAATTCTTGCACGGTGCAAGTTTCAATTTGTTTATGGTTTGGAAAAATGAATGTATCCTCACCCTTGATCCGAAACAAAATCCATCGACATTTTAGCATTGTACTCTTTTTGATGCCTTATTTTTGAGTTTTTTTAGATTTACAAGTACCGTATACGACGTAATTTACCAAAACAAATTCAATTATTTACCTACCTACTATTTAACTGTACCAATAGCTATAGTTTCCTTCAGATCTTCAACAGATTTTTCGCAACGTAATTTGACTTCAATTTATCCGAAGACAAAATGATCATTTTGATATTATACTGCATGAACAATCCATCGTTGCCAACTGTTTTCCATTATCTTTGCACCCACGTAACTTTGCTCCCGTAAACTGCTTCCAGAACATTTGAACTCCGGATATTTTTACCCACAGAATTTGCACTTATGGACAATGAAATCACATGTATGTATAGATCCGCGAATAAGCGGACCTATAGAATGCTTCACCTACATGCATTCACATACATCACATCCACGATTATATGGAATAATACTGTGAGGTAAACAAGACTGCTACTTGCCACCGAATATTGTACATCTCATATGTTCATACCCGGTGTATAGTTGAATCATAACTTATGTTTTGAATTTAAATTGAAAATTTATTAATATTCGTAAATGAATGGAAATCCAAGTTAGATGTAAAATATGATTGCACAGTTGTTTGTTGATATAAGATTCTAGGTAATCAGTATATATTAAAGACAAATAAGTAAAAAATGTTTAGATAAGCTGGAAATCGAAGAATGATCTTTTGATGGGATCGAATCAGAAATAATACAGTCAGGCTGTGATCCTAGTTTCAACGAGATCCCCATCATCTGTAGTTCTCACATTAAAGTTGATATCTCTTCTTGTACAAGTATGAGTACATACCAATCTGAAAAAAGATGGAGTTATATGAATACAATTATTAAATACTTCACGTCTGTTTTGCAGGAATACCCGGGAATGTTTCGATTTGACTGTTTAATCGACTATCGTCGACTGCTGGATGGTTTGCTGCCTTGAGTCAAGGCTTACTTGCGGTCAATTTTTCATTGCCAAAAGTCGCCGCAATCTAATTTTGAGAAGTTCCATATTTATGGGGTTTCAGTTTTTTCGATTTTGTTGTAAAAGTAGGTAATTTACTACATAGGGGGTAAATGAATATTGGGGATAGCAGTTGCCGCTTGTTTTTATCAAACTTGGGGTCTGAAAATCATTCAAATAAGGATTTTTCCGCCTTTTTTTAATTTTCATGCAAGTACCAACAATAACATTAAAACAGCATGAAAACAATTTTGAGCACTAGTATTGCCATATTTGCAAAGATATAAATATCATAATGATATTTGTATGCTTAATTAAGAACTTTAGGCTATCGCCGATAAAATCAGAAGAGGGATGGGTGCACATGGGTCTAGGAAATTATGAAACAAAAATGTTTAGGAAAAATAGGGCTAATCTTCACAAAGCGCAATTTTTATCTAGACGATCACCATAAAAATTCACAAGAATCTCTTTGTCATAGAGATATTGACCGCGTTACCTGTATTTTTCGAGTTCAACAGAATCTTTCACTGTTTCTGGAAGCGATGAATACTTTGTTTCAGGAAGAACAAGCGTTAAAAGTCCAGCGATTAAGCTTAAACCTCCCATGACATAGAACGGAATCCATTTGGCTGATACTTCACCTGAGCGTAATAAATCGAACATTTTCATTTATTATCCATATTTAAATAACGAAAAAGTAGGGACCTACATGAGAAAAGGCGGTAAACTCATTCATTATAAATCCACTAGTGATAACTGAAATAACACCATTAAAAAAAATACATTTGAAGCTAATATTAAAAAAAAAAACAGAAAGTAAGTTTACGATAAACAGTGACAATGACACAAACATACAGCGATAAGGACCAACCTGAGTAAGCGAGAAAGGGCGCCATCAAACATGCTACCCTAGCCGAGGAAGAAGCTATTCCAACACCGGTACTTCGCAATATTGTAGGGAAAAGTTCGGCTGTGTATAAATAAACCATTCCCACACTTGATGATGAAAATACTTTTCCAATCATCGCCATCGCAATACTCGCTTTTTCATCTACACAAAATATAATATGCAGGATTCGTATAACTATAAATCGCACTTAATATCAAGAAACTTTTTATCAAAATAAGATTTGTCCGAATTTTGAGATCTGTATTGTTTCATACATCTGCACACACGAATTGTTTCATTAGGCACCGTACAAATATGTACATATGTAGCCATGTAGGTTACATATGTCCGGTTTAGCTGGGATTGTACATATGTAGCCATATTACTAAGCCTCGGAATCGAACCAAGGTTTCATATATATGGTAAGCCAATATATGCGATTGAAAAAACTAAGAATTTGTGTCCACCAATTCAGGGTCATCAATAAACATTTGAAACAGTTCTGCCAGTATATTGTATTTATGGGTCGGTACTCAATAATTCAAAAAATTAATACAAAATTAGTAATAATGCAAAACTCACAGGATCCGAGTAGTGGACACAAAATGAGGTACATCGCTGATAACAAAAAGGAAATAGATATTGTCAAACGGCGTCCCAGTTTTTTTAGTCCAATTAAAGCAAGTACTCATCCTGGAATTTCTGCTACAGCTGATAGGAAATTAGTCCAATATCTACTTCCTCCCAAGTTGGATGTGTTGTATCCGAATGTATAATAACATACAAATGAAACCATCCTATGAAGCAAAAATTTATTATAAATTTCGTCAAGACCAGAAAGTACACAGAGGGGTACCGTAATCTGTTCTATGTCTGGTGGGAACGAACCTGGCTCTAAATACACAGATTTCGTTTTTTCTTTTGTGATACATTATAGCATAAAATACTGCACATTTCATTCCTTACCATAACCAACATAAAACCAAAAGTCTTTCCACCAAAATTCTGTTATGAAAAAGCATGGATAACGATTTCCTAAAACTGACGAGTTTTCGATTCATCGGTTCAACATTGTTTTGCTGTGAAATTAAAATCATCGTAATCAACGTTCACTTTTTCAATAGTTAATATATTTCAAGAAAGTGAATGAAATTTCTAAATTTCTAAAAAACACATTGTTTGAAATGCCTGAAGGAAATTAGAATTAGTTGAGTTATTGAATGGAGATTCATCGTTGAATTAGTTTACAACACATGAGTTGTAATCAGTAGTTATACATGAGCATGACCGATTCAGAGGTCGAGTTTATTCATTAATTTGGTTTGTTCACTTAGTTGCGTTTTCACACAATTTTCCAATATTACCTCATTTTTGTCATTTATTCTCGTGTTTTGCATAAGTTCGACAAGTGCTTCGGACGATTTCGATTTATTTGAAAATCGTTTTGCAATATCTACGGCTTCCTTAGTTCTTCCTCTAGACATCAACCAACGGGAAGATTCTGGTAAATAACTGAACGCAAAAATGGTATTAAATGGATTTTTGAGAAAAGATGAATTTTTTTTGGTTAAATTGTTGTGAATAAGAGTGGTATTAAAAAATCTGAACATTATGTTATCAATGTAGTCATATCGTTGCACCAGAACTAATTCACGTGAGCTTGGAAATAAGCGTCAGAGCAAATCAAAGAATCAAAAACCAATCCATTGAGGAAACCACAGAGAGTCCAAAAAATACCTCTCGTCACCCTTACGTCGTCTTTAAGTAATAAGTTGAAAGAGATAGGTCCTATTTAGCTAAATTGACCTCACCAGTAATACGTCATAAAAAAGATGCAAAAGAATCCAGGAATTCTTATTATCCATCTCCAGTAGACGCAGAAATATGCAATGCATGTCATCATCATATAACCAATAGACACGCATATATTACAAAGAAATACAACAAGGCCTCTGTGCTCTTTCTTGACGAGTTCTTGAGCTGAAAGTCAAATACAGCTTTGTAGTTTAAATTTCACAAAAGTACTTCATTTTGTTTACCAGTACAACAGTAACAAGTCATCAAAATTAAGTTCTTTAAACTCTGAGTTCGTAATAAACATTCATAATGTAATTACCATGGACAAATATTGAGTTGTAAGCCATGGTGCATCCACTGCCATACAACAAAAAACATATCCAACTCATCCAATAATTCACAGCCAAACTGTATCCAAAATTAACCAACATTAAAATTGTGAGACATCCAAGATCAGCAACTCGTCTGCCAAACCTAAAAAATGGATCCCTATTTATAACAAAATAGCAATGCTCAAGTCAAATATACCGACTCGGAACATATGGTACCGGTATGCAACTTACAGGTTATTCTGTTATCTGATCATTCAGAAGATGAAGATGAAGAATCAAACAAAATTGCTAATCTCAATGACGTAGCAAATTACATAAAAACCGGTACAGTCGCATCTGGGCATTGTGCACCGGGACTGGTATGACGCGGCGTCGCAATATTCGTAAAAATAGCAAAATTTGGATTGAAATATCGATCGCTATGTAGGGGCTTTATTCGTTTATGTATTGGCAATGTGATAATGGTTGGCCGTAGTTCAGACATTTTTCATCATAAAAGGTCGATAAAAAGAAAACAACTACCAATGTTTTAGGACTAAATCTTTCAATCATATGATTTGATTGGGCTAGATGTACATTTGTAATAAATGAGCGGAAGAGTGAAAGTCTTCCACTCGATCTAATTCGGGTTCCAGAAATATTGTAAAATATAAATTGAAATTTTGTTAGTTATAGATTCTGCTTCCGTATAATGGACCAATGTACAAAGAAACGAATTGGCAATATTCATATATACCGCCTCTAAATAACTTGAAAATAAATGAAACAAATACTTGTCTGATAGTGCTCCAGAGATTATTCCACTAGCGAGGGCACCGATTGAAAAACTCGATGTCAAGAATGGTTTTTTCCACTCTTCGCCACAAACTAAATTGAACTGCAGAACAAAAGTTGCAAATAATCGTAGATTCTTAACCGACACGTGCTTTCAGCGTTAAGTAATTAAATTGCAACTTGTACAAATATTATAAAATAGGTAAACCAACAAATTACCACCATAGACAAACGAGGGTATCTGAATTTTACCAGAAAAGCATGGGATTCTAATCGATATTCTTATGTACATTGTAAGTTGCGGCTTTAATTGTAAAGACATTTTTTATTTATTTATGGCTGATATAATATATATACCTCCATAGCTGCAGTTGTTTTGCCGTCCCTGTTGTCATATACAAAACCATCTTCACACGGTTCGATAAGACTTCTATTTACTTGAATATAATTTTCGGCAGATTGATTAGTTTGGACTTTAACGGTAAATCTTAATATAAGAAGATCACGGATTTTGTAACTTAATATACTGTTGTACAATAGCGTAACATTTTTTACATCGTTGGTTCATGGCCCTAAAAGATTGTTGCTAACGACGGATACTAAAATTTGGTAATACTGAAAATGAATATAAAGTATACTTCACACAAATTTTAGTCTGGAGTTTCATTAGTTGTCTGAATAAAAGGTTCGAGAATAATATGAAATATTAAAACTGGTCACTTCGATACACATAAATTGTCGTATATTTTGTCAAAACAATATTTATTGTTACACAACACAATAAACATTTTAATGCAGGTAATCCAGACAACGAAGGAAAGAATATTATCTGTACCTTCGGCAGTTACTCAAGGTTTTGTTATTTTTTGAAGATGCAGGAATATAATTGAACAAATATGAATTGTTGAAGTGAATATCATTCTGTAACAGAAAAAAATACTTAAATTTTTTTTTGCAACTTGTTCCTTTAATCGGGTTAGCTAAAAGTCATATATTTAGATTTTAAGCTAAATAACTGGAAGACAATTACGCGGCGCGGCGGTGTGGCTCATCGTGCTAAGCGTTAGGAATACGCTCACCACCGCACCTCTGATTTCCCCTTCGTGGGTTCGCATATTCGAATCCCATGCGGGAATGGTTATAGGCAAGATGATTGCTGGACTCCTCGCGCCGTAGGGTGGTTCATGTAACAGCTTCCGGCTTCCTCTACCATCAAGTTCATGCTTCCGACAACAAATAAGTAACTAATCCTATACCCGACATGGAATGGTAACCGGATAAGTGGCCGTGTCTCTCTCTCCCCCAGGATAAATATATAAATCCTATCTTATCAAACAATGCAGAATAAAACACACACTTACTTGATGATCAATCTCCGGAACTAGGCATCTATGCGGCGGTGCATGAAAAACAAAAACTGGCGAAAAGATTACCATTCCTTGAGGTATTGTAGTGATTATCAAACTTGCTAGGATTAGTTTGTGATATGCGCTGGTAGATCCCGATTCTTCAAAAACATCGTCCATTTTCGTCAAAGACAAACGAATTCATTTACATTACGACTCTTTCAAATGTATGCATTACACGTTTGCGTGAGAATAGACTGTATAAATAATAATATAATTTTTTGCAACTGATCCTTTGATATCTAACCATGATATATTTTGCAAGATACTTGTATGCAAACTTGAGGCGACTTTTAATCAGAGATTGACAGCTCGCAAGACAACTAGCATCTGTAGTCAATGTTGTGGTTGGCTGTACACGAATGGAATACGCCGTGTCTCGCGGAGATAAACTTAAATATATTTGGTACGTCGTTCTGCAAAGGCCCGCTTACATTTCAAATACCAACACAACAGAAATAGGAAATAATAGTCACGTTGTTGCCAGTGCATGCTTGCACTTTGTTATGTTTTGAAGTTGGGTCTGAAAAAATTTACTGATAGATATTGTCTTGCGTATAAGAGTACGCGGCGCCGATGATGCGGTCGAAGCGTGCTGTGCCTGGTAAACACGAGCTTGAAATGCCATGGAATGAGCTGAAGACAAGCTGATTTGAGAGACAAATAATCTATAGGTAAACCGTCATATACACTGTGACTAATTCAAAACTGAAACTTTATCACACCATATGCTTGGAGCGCTATACGCTAGGGTTAATCCGATTTCAAAAAAGGAAAATGAAAAAAATGAAAAGATGTTTTCAATAAAGAAGACGAATTTGAGATAATCACTAGTTTCTTTTTATCTGGTGACATTTTGGACGAGCGCAATCTTCAATCAAACTTTTCCTAACAAATACGATGTTGATAATAAAATAATCCACCTCGTGAAAAATGAGAGAGTGAGTCTACTTGCCAGATGAATTGTATCAAAATATATCATACCTATATATTTTAATTCATTTAGTTTTTCCTGATAATTCTGACTTTTCGAGAATTCCTTCCGTCCTCTATTAAGTTGCCATTTTCTCGATTTAGAATAATCTTTAAAGTCTCGACAAAATTTGAACAATCATTTTCTTTGGTATACGTATTGTCGTAGTTGATACAAAATAGCACATTGCATCAAACATGGCTAATGTATTAGATTTGACCTGAACGCAATGAACTGCTAGCCGGCGGGGGTCTAGGATTTGACTTTTTTAAGCTTCAGTGTTTTTAGCATGTAGTTAGAATATTTGTATTGTTGCTGTAGTAGAGAAGCACATTTGGATTATATAAACCAAACCAAGAATAGTTTAAGGACAGGACAATCTTATATACATATGTGAGACGACGAACTTGTCTTCGTCGTTAACTCTTGTCCGGTGTTTCAATTTGTTTATGGTTTGGAAAAATGAATGTATTTCCCACTCTTGATCCGAAAAATGTCCATTGACATTTCAGAATTGTAATATTTTGATGCCTTTTATCGAGGTGTTTTAGCTGTACATGTACCGTATACGTAACTTTCAAATATACACCATTAACTGTATAGTGATTTGTTACCACTACACATAAATTGTCCGTTGATTGGTCTGGTTTTGCGGATTATGATCCCAGCATTGGCCGACAATAATTTAGTCTTTCGTTCGCTCTGTTAATAGCCCTGATAATAATCTGTTAATAGCCTTCGGCCGTAGTGAATAGTAGGGCTGGGCATTTTCGAATACCTTGTGATTTCAGAATCGAATCGAATAATTTTTTTCGCATCGAATCGAATCTCGAATACTTGAAAATATATAATTGTAAGCGACTTTAATATAGTAATTGGTCCTCTCAACAAATGAATTACTGAAGACAGAATAAATCACTCAGATAGATTACTGAGCGTTCACACAGAATAACAAACACGTTTTATCAATACCTCACTACAGAAAATAGTCATATGTTAGAATTTCGTTAAAAAAATATGACTCCAATGAAAAAAAAATTGGGGAATTCACCTCGACCATTAAGCGGAAAGATAAAAACAAGATGGCGGCGATTCGAAATTTAGCTCTGAACCGATTCGAATAATTTACTATTCGATTCGATTCGAATATTCGATTCGAAATGCCCAGCCCTAGTGAATAGACGATTGAAAACACCTTATATATGAGTTTATTGCAATTCCAACAATATACACAAAATACAATGCACACACAATTAGATCAAATCTAGTCTGACTATCATTAAAAGTAAGGCAGAATAAATATAGGTTTCTACAGAGCAATTAAAATATAATAAAGAAACAAATTTTGCATTCTCCCTATATATACATTTTGAAACCATCATTTTTATTAAAAAAAATGATCTAATCACGTGCCGTTTACAGGTGTACTGATAGCTAATTTTAGCGTAATTAATCACATAGTTCGTGAGACTAAAGTTTCATTACTGCAACTTAACTAAAGCTCCTGGTAAGGCATAATGACAATTAAGGTATACAAAAACGTTTTGAAAACAAAAACTAAAAACTGACAAATAACACGTAAAACTATAAAAACGAGGCAATGTTTACAGTCTTGCTTGATCATCTGTCTGAGCGACTGCGGAAACAACAACAACTAATTAACTTTTCAAAATTTTATTTGATAGATCTGAATGTCTCCAAGTATTAAAATAGAAACTAGTGAAAATCCCAAACCTACTTGTTTGTAATAAATTTGTTTTTCATTTTTCCTGCCTCGGAATAGTCCTAACCTAAAGCGCTACAGGCATATAGTGTGATGAAGTTTCACATTTGAATTACTCACAGTGTATATGTGGTCGGTTTACTTATAGAATATTGCACACGTAGTAGACCTATGAATCGTTTTGTTATTATGGTGTTCTTGTGTTCTCGTTTGCCATTCAATCAGCTTGTCTTCAGCTCATTCCATGACATTTCCAGCTCGTTTTTACCAGGCACAGCACGCCTCCACCGCGCCATCGGCTCCGCGTACTCTTATACGCAAGACAATATAATATATCAGTAAATTTGTTCAGGCTTAACCTAAAAACATAACAAAGATGCAACCTCTCAGGCGGGAATAGCAACAACGTGACTATTATTTCCTATTTCTGTTGTGTTGTTATTTGAAATGTAAGCGTGCCTTTGCTGAACGACGTACAATAAATATTTGAGTTTAAATTGATCTCCACCAGACACGCAGTGTTTTATTCGTGCACAACCAACCGCATCATAAACTACAGATACTAGTTGTCTTGCGAGGCAGTCAATCTCTGATTAAAAGTCGCCTTAAGCTTGCACACAGGTGTCTTGAAACATGGGAAAACCTACATTCGGAACAAAAATATATCATTGTTAAATATTGAAAGATCAGCGGCAAAAAATTATATCATTATTTATACGGTCGATTTTAATCCGAACGTATAATGCCTAAGTTTGGAAAAATCGTAATGTGAATGAATTCGTTTGTCGTCGACGAAAATAGACGATGTATTTGAAGAATCGGGATCTACCAGCGCTTATCACAAACTAATCCTAGCAAGTTTGATTATCACTGCAATACCTCAAGCAATGGTAAACTTGTCGCCTGTTTATGTTTTTCATGCACCGCCGCATAGATGCTTAGTTCCGGAGATTAATCACCAAGTAAATGTGTGTTTGATTCAGTTTTGTAATTATCTTCCAGTTTCTTAGGATAAAATCTAAATATTTGACCATTAGTCAACCTGATTCAAGAAACAAATTGCACAATTCATGAGAGATCTTGAATAATTTTTTTGTGTTACAGAATGATATTCATTTCAATAATTCATATTTGTTCAATTATATTCCTGCATCTTCAAAAAATAACAAAACCTTGAGTGACTGCCGTAGGTACATTCTTTCTTTGGTTCGTTGTCTTGATTACCTTAATTAAAATGTTCATTGTGTAATTATATATAAATAGTTTTGACAAAATATACGACAACATCTGTGTATCGAGGGGACTTGTTTTGATATTTCTTTTTATTTTCAAACGTTTTATTTAGACAACAAATAAAACCAGTATTATCAAATTTTAGTATCCATTGTCATCAACAATTTTTGTGGCCATGAACCAACGGCGTAAAAATGTTATTGTACAACAGTATGTTTAGTTACAGAATCCATAATCTTCTTATATTTATCACCATTAAGATTTACCGTTGAAATCCAAACTAATCAGTATGCTGAAAATTATTTGAGTATTATTCGAGTAAATACAAGACTTATCGAACCGTGTGAAGATGGTTTTGAATATGACAATAGGGACGGCAAAACAACCGCAGCTATGGAGGTATATTAGCTATAAATAAAATATCAAAATAACAAATCAACAGTTATCCATTTAAGGTAAGGGTTCGTTTTAGCAATGATTTGAAAATTTGAATTTTCTGCGCAATCTGCATTCCTAGCCCTAACTGGATTATTTCTATTTTTATATTTTGAGTGGCCTTTTATTATCGGGTAATGGTTTTCCAGTTGCCTATTCAATTCGTGGTCAAGACGAGGGCATTTAGTATGTCTTGCTTTATAAATTAATCGATTTAAATCTTAGTGAAAATCTTAGTATGCAGTTGAGAGTTGTCACATTGATCAGGTCGTCCTAATATTAAGCGCTTAGTAAATCGAAAAAGTTTCCAATAATCTCACTGGGACAACAAATTCATTGAATCTTTTTTTGTTATTTTTTTTAAAACTTTTTGCTGTCATATCTCAGCTGTTTGGATGCATGGGTTTTAGCATTTTCGTTTGATGTTTGTTTCCATTGATAAATATTATCAGGTATCATAGTATGACTAAAAAGTGTGACCCGCTTACTCGGCAGTGACTGATAAGATAGCCCGCGATAACAAATAGGTTCGTCAACCCAGATCTAAACCAACTGTTCGTTTATTTTGCTTGTTTTCATCTGGATTGAGCTGGACTCAGCATTTAAAAAAAATATCTATTAACATTTCTGTAAGTTGCAATTCAATTACTGAACGCTGAAAGCATGTGTCGGTTAAGATTCTGTGATTATTTGCAACTTCTATTCTGCAGTTCAATTTACTATGTGGCGAAGAGTGGAAAAAACCTTTCCTGACATCGAGTTTATCAATCGGTGCCCTTGCTAGTGGAATAATCTCTGGAGCACTATATCAGACAAGTATTTTTTGTTTACATTTCACATGGATTTTAAACGTGGTATATTTAAACATTGCCAATTCTTTCATTTGTACATTGGTTAATTGTAGGGACTTTTATGACAAATAAGTCAGTAGAAAAAATTATCATTTGATCACTTTTTGCCAAAAAATTATAATACATTGAAGTAATACGAAGTAATCAAGTCCCATTAAATTAAACGGTACTCGTGATGCGTTTCCCTATTGGCCAAATATCTAATTCGTCCGAGCAGAATCTAAAACTAACAACGGTTCAATTTTAATTTACGGTATTTCTGAGACCCGAATTCGAGCAAGTGACCTATAAACTTACAAGACTTTCACTCTTCGGCTCATTTATTACAAATGTACATCTAGCCCAATCAAATCATTTGATTGAAAAATATTATGTCAAGATTTAGTCATCACAATTTGGTAGTTGTTACATTTTATCGACATTTGTTGTTGAAAAGTATTCGAAGCTATATGGGCGAATAATTATCCCATTGCCATAACCTACAAGAGTAAGGCCCCTATTTTTTTCGAATTTTCCGTGTCCTACATAGTGATCGATATTTCAATCCAAATTTTGATATTTCTACAAATATTGTGCCACCGCGTGATATTACGTCATACAAGTCCGCCATCCATCCAATCCAACAATCCGGTGCTCTTTGCCCAGGTGTGACTGTACCGGTATCTATGTAATTAGCTACGTCATCGAGATTTGAAATTTTTTTTGAATGATCAGATAACGGAGCACACTGTAAATCGCATAGGCTGTCGGTACCATAGGCTCCGTGTACATGTATTTTGAGCATTGCTATTTTGCTATAAATAAGGATCCATTTTTAGGTTCGGCAGACGAACTGCTGCTTTTGTATGCGTCACAATTTTAATGTTGGTTATTTTTGGATACAGTTTGGCTGTGAATTATCGGGTAAGCTGGATATGTGTTTTGTTGTATGACAGTGGAGGCGGCATAACTTACAGCTTAACATTTGTCCACGGTAATTAACAACAGTAATAATATTATTGAAGTTTTATTATTAATTTTGATGACCTATTACTGGTAAACAAACTAGAGTACTTTAACGAAAATTGAATAAACAACTGCAAAGCTGTACTTGACTTTTAGCTCAAGAACTCGACAAGAAAGAGCACAGAGGCTTTATTGTATGTCTTTGTAATATATTATGCTGGTCCATTGATTATATGATGATGACATTTATTGCATATTGAAGTTTTATTATTAATTTTGATGACCTATTACTGGTAAACAAACTAGAGTACTTTAACGAAAATTGAATAAACAACTGCAAAGCTGTACTTGACTTTCAGCTCAAGAACTCGACAAGAAAGAGCACAGAGGCTTTATTGTATGTCTTTGTAATATATTATGCTGGTCTATTGGTTATATGATGATGACATTCATTGCATATTTTTTTGTGCACTGGAGATGGATAATAAGAATTCCATAATTCTTCTGCATTTTATTTATGACGTATTATTGGTGAGGTATTGTTGTTACCAAGTTTCATTTCCTGGTGAATTGAATTAGGCTACTTATCAGAGCCATAAGTTAGGTCTGGGTTGCTTTACGCTTGATTCAGTATGGACCATGTAGGGCATTCAGTATTAGTTAATAAAACATTATAATTCTGAGGTTCACGTTAAATAGACCTGGTGCAGCAGTATAACTACATTTATAACATAATGTTCAGAGAGGTTTATTTTAAATTTTAATACCATGCTTACACACAACAATTAAACCAAAATAAATTCCATCTTTCCCCCCAAAATCTATTTAATACCATTTTTGCGTTCAGTTATTTGCCAGAATCTCCTCGTTGGTTGATGTCTAGACAGAGGAAGAACTAAGGAAGTGGTAGATATTGCAAAACGATTTTTAAATAAATTGAAATCGTCCGAAGCGCTTGTCGAACTTATGGAAAACACGAGTATGAATGACAAAAATGAGGTAATATTGGGAAATTGTGGGAAAAAGCAATTAGGTGAACAGAACAAATTAATAAATAAACTCGACCTCTGGATTGCTCATGCTCATGTATAACTCCTGACTACAACTAATGTGTTGTTAACTAATTCTTTTAATTTCACAGCAAAACAATGTTGAATCAAAAACGCGTCAGTTTTAGGAAATCGTTATCCATGCTTTTTCATAACAGAATTTCTCTGAAAAGAACATTGGTTCTATGTTGGTTATAGTAAGAAAATAAAAATACAGTATTTTATGCTAAATCTGTCATAAAAGAAATAAAATAATAAGAGTATATATAGAGCCAGAAAAAGTTCGTTCCCACCATACATAGCACACATTATATCACATAAAATGCACCATTCTGTGTACTTTCTGGTCTTGACGAAAATTATAATAAAAAGAAATTTGAATATGTCTGAACGTGAATATGTTTGTTGCTCCACAGGGAAGTTTCATTTGTATGGTAATATACATTTGGATACAACACTTTCAACTTGGGAGGAAGTAGATATTGGAATAGTTTCCCATCAGCTGTAGCAGAAATTCCAGTATGGATACCTGATTTTTTTGGACTGAAAAAGCTCGGACGCCGTTTGTCAATATCTGTTGCCTTTTTGTTATCGGCAATGTGCCTCATTTTGTGCCCGCTACTCGTATCTGGTGAGTTTTGTTTTACTGCTAGGTTGTTTATTACGTAATTTTTTTAATTGTGTTTTATAAATAAATTAGCACGAGTCCCGACCAATGAACGAGATAGACTGGCAGCGTTGTTCCAAATGTTACAGGATGACCCGGAGTTGGTGGACATAAAATCGTGGTGTTATCAATCGCATAGATTGGCTTAGCATGTATATAAAACCTTGGTTCAATTCCGAGGCTTAGTAATATTCGACTCATATTGTAATATTGGAAAACGTGCAATTTCATTCAGGAATTTTGATAACATTAGATGTTAAATTGATGTATATATTATTCATACAACAATTATTTGATAACAATGTAATTTTTCCCTCCATTTCTCACTGAACTATAAAAGTGAGTCGCAAATCAGTGATAAATAGACTGCCTCCGGTAAAAAAATTGTATTAATATTAAATGAAAAAATATATATGGCTGTCGCACTTGCATGATCAGGACATTTAAGTTGACCGGGATGGACGCTGGTGCAGCTTGTCAACATTGAGACACTCCCAGCTCAACCTTGACGTATGGTAAGCCTATACACGGCTACATAGGTACATAATTGCCTAGGGCTGAATACGCAATAATAAACCCTTTAAGTATGTACATTGTACAGACAGATTCATTATTCGGAAAAATATCAGTCCGACAAATAGATGTGATTATTTTTTTTTATTCTTTATCAGTGAGACTTCTACTGCTGCATTACCGCTATTAGAGATTGAACATTGGGTTTATATTTTGTAACTTTCAAAGAAATACACGGACTACTGGTTTCATGTTTTAGGCTACTTCTGTTACGAGACTTAATAAAGTTCATAGCTGAAAACAGTGATCCACAAGCGTATGTAGAATAAATCACGTACAGTAATGCAGTTGCAAAATTTTTAGGGCACGAAATATTTTCGGGAATGACATCCCAACAACGCAATAGTTCGTTTTCTGCACTTCTATCTCGTATTCCCTTCTCTAATTGCTTATATTTCTTTTTAAATCAATTTATAACAGTGAGTTAGCAAGTAACGCTAACCAACATGAGCTGTACAACTCCATACAACAAGCAGAAACGGAGAAAAAGAGTGGCGCAGACGAACTATATTATACATAAGAATGTAGCAAACTGAATGCTGCGCTCTTCTCGACAAAATTTGCCTAGAGCCCACTCAGTTGTTATGACATAATATATTTCTTGAAAGAACTAAAAAAGTTTAAATCGGGGTTGTTCAACCTTTTTGGCCAAAGGACCACATTCAGTTTACGAATGATTGCGCGGACCACTTGACATGGTTGTTATGTTCTAGTTTTCACTACACTGATTACAGATTAATGAAAAAAAAACTCGCACCAAAATTATAAGAACAATGAAAATACGAAGATACAGTCAAATCAAAAGTATATATTACACATAGATATTTTAATGTCAAGTATGACATCGCTTTCATCTAATAAGTTTTTCAATATTCGGTGCGATGGACGATGTAGCAATGCAGAGCGAGTTTTTCATATGATTGTCAGAAATTAGTGATCTCACGGGGGATTTGACATGGTTCATCCACGAAAAACTCGCTCGTACAAGTAGCCAAAGTGCTGACAATTATTGAGGTCATAAAAACTGCCTCTTCTAGCTTCACAGAAAAACAGATTGAAATACATATCAGGCGATAAAAATAAATTCAAACATCTCTCTCCAGCAATAACGCTCACAATGGGACATAAATAAGCTTTCGATAGCTGGGTAGTGCTTCTCGCGCGTTTGATGGACGAGAGATAATTTCTTTATTAGAGGTTTCAATAATGGCCCAGATTTGTGAAAAACATTGGGATTGGATTAATACCGTGCGGGCCACTCGGAAACCTTCGGAGGGCCACATGTGGCCCGCGGGCCACGGGTTGGACGACTCTGGTTTAAATGAATAACGAATTGTTAACAAACGATAATAAATTAACGAACACCTAGTTTCATCAGATAATACAGAGTCTTGAGACTTTTTATCTGGAGGAGAATGATCTCGTTTCCGAGTCCTCATTCGCGTGCCGAATAAATGGGCTCGCGTGCAACTTCATCGCCCCGGCGCTGTATAAAAAGGATAATCAAAAACGTATATATTACAGGCCAAATAAACAATAAAAAACAAATCATAGTGTTTCTAATGAACGAGTTTGATGGTCTTATTTAACTCCGTGGGCCTCCAGGTTGACGACCCCTGGGCTATACGCGAATTACCTTGTTGCGTGGAATCCTTCCGCATGTGATAACGCCCACATAATTCAAAACTGCAAACGTAATCAAGTGCACAATGCACCGGCCGCCGAATAAAAACAGGTTTGGCAAAATCGACCCCATTCGGCTTTTCGACCCCCTCTGTGTCGTTTTCGCCTAGTTTGGGAATCATTGCATCAGTCAATCAATAATGTGCAATTAATGCGAGTCATTTGCACAAATAAATCATGGCATGTTGCATCGCGTCAGTGCTCACAATAGTGAATCTTAATTATAGATAAGCATGGATAAAAATATGCAAGAATGGAATGGCAAGAATACACAAGCTGCAATAGAATCCAGTGGAATGTATTATTGATAAGATTCAAATTTGATTGACCATAGCTTACTTGGCATTGATTAGGGCAGGGCTACTCAACTGCCGGACCGCGGTCCGAATCCGGACCTTTCGACCGTGCAGTTTGGACCGCGACTGATTGTTTATTTCGGCACCACAAGCATCGTTTTATAAGTATGAGTATATTTTGATTTCCCCGCAAAAAATATACACAAAACACAAACAATGAACACACAGAGGATTAGGATAATCGAGGAAACTGGCAAAACCTTCATAAAAGTATAATACATGTAAATATACATGCGCCAGTTTACCAACATTCAAGACACAAACATATATTCAAAATTAAAATAACAAAACACGAACGAGTATCGTTCGGGCGTCAAACTTGTGTAGCATAAACATTCGGTGGGTTCCAATTAATAAATACATTTTTATAGAATGGAATGCATGACTATGGTATGTGTATTACAACAGTGCTTTCCCTACAAAAATATGGAATAAAAAACACTCGTTGGCGTAAAATGGTGATGCTGTAGTTCAATTTCAATGCAAAAATGTACAAACATTGATTGGGGTATCGAGTTCTTTTGTCGTTTTCGATTAGTTCAATTTAAAATTATTGTATCCGTCCCAATGCTTCCAACATTAATATATATCAAATTTCCACGAACGACCACCATTCCAACAGGTATATAGTTTCAGATGATTTTGATACTATTTACATACACAGGATGGAAAGATCTATAGGATGTTCCCCGACCTTTGACCCCAGACAAATTCTCCCTATTCTTTACTATTGCAAAATTTTGGATACGTATTTCGCGAGTGTTTCAGGGAGTTAACAATTACAAACTGATTTACATGATCGAAACCATTATTTTTATTAAAATATACAACCACGTACCGCTTACACGCTCATTTGAGCATAGTCTATCGAAGCTTTCCCGGGACTTATTTTTGATTATTGTAACTAAACTAAAGCTTGTCGGAAGACATAATGACAATTACAATACTTCATTTACAACTAAATTTCAGAAACACAACCAAAAACTAACGAATAACACGCGAATCCAAAAACATGGCTTGTTTAGAGCCATGCTTGAATATATGTCTGAGCAAACGAAGTGTCTGAGCGGCTTCAAAAAATTTAATTGTACGTCATCGTTGACAATTTGCTGATTGATCATTGTTACGTAATTAAACAGCGAAAACGATGCTCGGGGAAAAATCCACCCATTGCCGTACTGGTATAGATATGCGACATGTGTATCCATATTTTTGATTCATTCATTGCTCTTGTATTTAATTATTAATGTATTTGAAGTTTCGTTTATTTAATGAAATAAATTTTCTGGAATGTCCGGACCCCAGTAATTTTAAAGTTTTGTAAACGGACCTTTGGTGAAAATAGTTGAGTAGCCCTGGATTAGGGTATATTTTATCAGAATCTGAGGAAATGTGAAGTATTCCCTAAGAATGAATAGAAAGGTATAGCGCACGGCAATTTACTGCGTTTCGTCTTTCTGGCTGTGGTAGCAACCTTCACATGTCGCGGAGCTTTCAAGACAGAATTTACTGTGTTTTTTCTTTTATTTCTAATGTGTATAATAAAGAAGCATGACGTCGCAACAATTTCAAAATGAGATGTTTTATAAATTAAGAAACAGTTAAGCAGAGATCAAACGGTCAGTTGGCACAAGAGACAGAGAAGATCAAATTGATGAACCGTCTTCGGGTCTTATTATTCCTCCATCCCGGTCAGAAATTTGGTTTGCAAATTCACTCCTTTGAATTATCGGTTTGCAAATTCACTCCTTTGAATTATCTTATGCGTCTTGTCGCTATGATTGCATAATAACGCATTTTTTTGATAAAAGTGAACGAAGTAATATGAACTACAAATTCAAAACGGGATATCACGGGCATGAATACACATGCTTCGAATTAGAGCTAATATCTGAAGCCCGAGTCCGATCGGGTCGGACCTGAAATGTCAATCATTACGTTCGGGTCGGGTCGGGTTTTTCTCCATCACTGACTTTTCTTTTAAATGAGTCGTTTCGGCCGTGTTTTGGCCACGAGAGACCGTGGTCTGCAAAAAAACATTGCCTCATCAACACGACACATACTGCACTAAACTATTGCAATGACAATTCAATGAGCTCCTAAATAAAATATGAAATTTCGGGTTTGCTTCGGGCTCGGGCAAATCCAGTTAATTAGTCGGGCTCCGGTCGGGTTAAATACCCACGGGCCTGGGTCTGGAATTTCTGGGCCCGATCTTACCTCTACTTCGAATCAACGCAGTTCAATGTAATTTTTTCGGGGTAGTCTAGTCGAGAGCTGCCAAGCGTGACGTCGTTAATTAAGTAAGATTCTAATCAACGAGATCCTCGTCAGTAGCGGTGGCGCAGGGGAAGCGTAGGGACATGGTCAAACATCAGGCCAGAGGTTCGAATCCCGCGAGGTAGTAGGTTGAGTTATAGGGATGGGAGGAGAGACCAAGATAGATGAGCAAGCAAATGGGCGAGGAAGAAAAATGCAGCGGGGAAAAGGAACCGGCGAGCAAGTGAGACCAGCCAACAGTGCGATCAAGTGAGAGTGTTGCGGGGGACAGCAGCCGACAGTTAGCTTCAGGGATAGTGCCGCCTGAGGCAAAAATAATAATAGAAGATGTTAAGTTTAAGGTTGCAGCAAAAAGTGTGTGTAGGAGTGGAAACCGCTGAGTTGCGTGAGAGCTGCCGCCTGAGACAAGTCAAAAAATAATTGAAGAAGTTAGATGAAGTTGCATGGCTGAGCTAAAAGTTGCTGGGTAGGAAATAGCAGCAGAAAAAAGAGAGATTATTTAGACAACAAATAAAACCAGTATTATCAAATTTCAGTATCCATTGTCATCGACAATTTTTGTAGCCATGAAACAACGGCGTAAAAATGTTATTGTACAACAGTATGTTTAGTTACAGAATCCATAATCTTCTTATATTTATCACCATTAAGATTTACCGTTGAAATCCAAACTAATCTGCTGAAAATTATTCGAGTATTATAAATAAAATATAATTATAAATAAAAGACTTATCGAACCGTGTGAAGATGGTTTTGTATATGACAATAGAAACGGCAAAACAACCGCAGCTATGGAGGTATATTAGCTATAAATAAAATATCAAAATACGAAATCAACAATTATCTAGTTGAGGTAAGGGTTCGTTTTAACAATGATTTGAAAATTTGAATTTTCTGCGCAATCTGCATTCCTAGCCCTAACTGGATTATTTCTATTTTTATATTTTGAGTGGCCTTTTTTTTTATCGGGTAATGATTTTTCAGTTGCCTATTCAATTCGTGGTCAATACGAGTGCATTTAGTATGTCTTGCTTTATAAATTAATCGATTTAAATCTTAGTAAAAATCTTAGTATGCAGTTGAGAGTTCTCACATTGATCAGGTCGTCCTAATATTAAGCGCTTAGTAAATCGAAAAAGTTTCCAATAATCTCACTGGGACAACAAACTCATTGAATCTTTTTTTGTTATTTTTTTTAAAACTTTTTGCTGTCATATCTCAGCTGTTTGGATGCATGGGGCTTAGCATTTTCGTCTGATGTTTGTTTCCATTGATAAAAATTATCAGGTATCATAGTATGACTAAAAAGTGTGACCCGCTTACTCGGCAGTGCCTGATAAGATAGCCCGCGATAACAAATAGGTTCGTCAACCTAGATCTAAACCAACTGTTTGTTTATTTTGCTTGTTTTCATCTGGATTGAGCTGGACTCAGCATTTAAAATAATCATATTTATTAACATTTCTGTTAGTTGCAATTCAATTACTGAACGCTGAAAGCATGTGTCGGTTAAGATTCTGTGATTATTTGCAACTTCTATTCTGCAGTTCAATTTACTATGTGGCGAAGAGTGGAAAAAACCTTTCCTGACATCGAGTTTATCAATCGGTGCCCACAAGTAATTTTTGTTTACATTTCACAGGGATTTTAAACGTGGTATGTTTAAATATTGCCAATTATTTCATTTGTACATTGGTTAATTGTAGGGACTTTTATGACAAATAAGTCAGTAGAAAAAAGTATCATTTGATCACTTTTTACCAAAAAATTATAATACATTGAAGTAATACGAAGTAATCAAGTCCCATTAAATTAAACGATACTCGTGATGCGTTTCCCTATTGACCAAATATCTAATTCGTCCGAGCAGAATCTAAAACTAACAACGGTTCAATTTTAATTTACGGTATTTCTGAGACCCGAATTCGAGCAAGTGAACTATAAACTTGCAAGACTTTCACTCTTCGGCTCATTTATTACAAATGTACATCTAGTCCAATCAAATCATTTGATTGAAAAATATTATGTCAAGAGTTAGTCATTACAATTTGGTAGTTGTTACATTTTATCGACATTTGATGTTGGAAAGTATTCGAAGCTATGGGCGAATAATTATCCCATTGCCATAACCTACAAGAGTAAAGCCCCTATTTTTTTTTTCGAATTATCCGTGTCCTACATAGTGATCGATATTTCAATCCAAATTTTGATATTTCTACAAATATTGTGCCACCGCGTGATATTACGTCATACAAGTCCGCCATCCATCCAATCCAACAATCCGGTGCTCTTTGCCCAGGTGTGACTGTACCGGTATCTATGTAATTAGCTACGTCATTGAGATTTTTTTTGAATGATCAGATAACGGAGCTCACTGTAAGTCGCATAGGCTGTCGGTACCATAGGCTCCGTGTACATGTATTTTGAGCATTGCTATTTTGCTATAAATAAGGATCCATTTTTAGGTTCGGCAGACGAACTGCTGATCTTGTATGCGTCACAATTTTAATGTTGGTTATTTTTGGATACAGTTTGGCTGTGAATTATCGGATAAGCTGGATATGTTTTTTGTTGTATGACAGTGGAGGCGGCATAACTTACAGCCCAACATTTGTCCACGGTAATTAACAACAGTAATAATATTATTGAAGTTTTATTATTAATTTTGATGACCTATTACTGGTAAACAAACTAGAGTACTTTAATAACGAAAATTGAATAAACAACTGCAAAGCTGTACTTGACTTTCAGCTCAAGAACTCGACAAGAAAGAGCACAGAGGCCTTATTGTATGTCTTTGTAATATATTATGCTGGTCTATTGGTTATATGATGATGACATTCATTGCATATTGAAGTTTTGGTATTAATTTTGATGACCTGTTACTGGTAAACAAACTAGAGTACTTTAACGAAAATTGAATAAACAACTGCAAAGCTGTACTTGACTTTCAGCTCAAGAACTCGGCAAGAAAGAGCACAGAGGCCTTATTGTATGTCTTTGTAATATATTACGCTGGTCTATTGGTTATATGATGATGACATTCATTGCATATTTTTTTGTGCACTGGAGATGGATAATAAGAATTCCATAATTCTTTTGCATTTTATTTTTGACGTATTATTGGTGAGGTATTGTTGTTACCAAGTTGCATTTCCTGGTGAATTGAATTACCCATCAGAGCCGTAAGTTAGGTCTGGGTTGCATTACGCCTGATTCAGTATGGGCCATGTAGGGCATTCGATATTGGTTAACGGAACATTATAATTCTGAGGTTCCTATAATTAATGAGTTCATTGCATATTTGAAGAGTTCAACTTATGTGGTCATGATTAGGGTCTATTCCAACCACTCCACTAACCAATATACATGTCCCATAATAGAATCCAAAATTACAATTTACTCCAAAATGATACTAGAGCGACAGGGTAGGAAAGGTTTCGCAGCACAGTTGCATATCATTTTTTCCTCGAAAAACGATTAAGTTGTTGTTTCGGGAAAAATCACATTTTCACCTTAGTCATAGAACCTATCTCTTACAACTTATTACTAGAAAAAGACGTAGGGGTGCCAAGAGGTATTCGTCTATTTTTCTGGACTCTCTGTGGCTCTCTTCAATTTTCAGGCTCACGTTAAATAGACCTGGTGCAGCAGTATAACTACATTTATAACATAATGTTCAGAGAGTTTTTTTTTAATTTCAATACCATGCTTACACACAACAATTAAACCAAAATAAATTCCATCTTTCCCCCCAAAATCTATTTAATACTATTTTTGCGTTCAGTTATTTTCCAGAATCTCCTCGTTGGTGATGTCTAGACAGAGGAAGAACTAAGGAAGCGGTAGATATTGCAAAACGATTTTTAAATAAATCGAAATCGTCCGAAGCTCTTGTCGAACTTATGGAAAACACGAGAATGAATGACAAAAATGAGGTAATATTGGGAAATTGTGGAAAAAAGCAATTAGGTGAACAAAACAAATTAATAAATAAACTCGACCTCTGGATTGTTCATGCTTATGTATAACTCCTGACTACAACTAATGTGTTGTTAACTAATTCTTTTAATTTCACAGCAAAACAATGTTGAATCGAAGAATCGAAAACGCGTCAGTTTTAGGAAATCGTTATCCATGCTTTTTCATAACAGAATTTCGCTGAAAAGAACATTGGTTCTATGTTGGTTATGGTAAGAAAATAAAAATACAGTATTTTATGCTAAATCTGTCATAAAAGAAATAAAATAATGAAAGTATATATAGAGCCAGATAAGTTCGTTCCCACCATACATAGCACACATTATATCACATAAAATGCACCATTCTGTGTACTTTCTGGTCTTGACGAAAATTATAATAAAAAGAAATTTGAATATGTCTGAACGTGAATATGTTTGTTGCTCCACAGGGTAGTTTCATTTGTATGGTAATATACATTTGGATACAACACTTTCAACTTGGGAGGAAGTAGATATTGGAATAGTTTCCCATCAGCTGTAGCAGAAATTCCAGTATGGATACCTGATTTTTTTGGACTGAAAAAGCTCGGACGCCGTTTGTCAATATCTGTTGCCTTTTTGTTATCGGCAATGTGCCTCATTTTGTGCCCGCTACTCGTATCTGGTGAGTTTTGTTTTACTGCTGAGTTGTTTATTACGTAATTTTTTTAATTGTGTTTTATAAATAAATTAGCACGAGTCCCGACCAATGAACGAGATAGACTGGCAGCGTTGTTCCAAATGTTACATGATGACCCGGAGTTGGTGGACATGAGTTCGTGGTGTTATCAATCGCATAGATAGGCTTAACATGTATATAAAACCTTGGTTCAATTCCGAGGCTTAGTAATATTCGACTCATATTGTAATATTGGAAAACGTGCAATTTCATTCAGGCATTTTGATAACATTAGATGTTAAATTGATGTATATATTATTCATACAACAATTATTTGATAACAATGTAATTTTTCCCTCCATTTCTCACTGAACTATAAAAGTGAGTCGCAAATCAGTGATAAATGGACTGCCTCCGGTAAAAAAATTGTATTAATATTAAATGAAAAAATATATATGACTGTCGCACTTGCATGATCAGGTCATTTAAGTTGACCGGGATGGACGCTGGTGCAGCTTGTCAAAATTGGGACACTCCCAGCTCAACCTTGACGTACGGTAAGGGCTGAATACGCAATATTAAACCCTCTAAGTATGTACCTTGTACAGACAGATTCACTATTCGAAAAAATATCAGTCCGACAAATAGATGTGATTATTTTTTTTATTCTATATCAGTGAGACTTTTACTGCTGCATTACCGCTGATAGAGATTGGACATTGGGTTTATATTTTGTAACTTTCAAAGAAATACACGGACTACTGGTTTCATGTTTTAGGCTACTTCTGTTACGAGACTTAATAAAGTTCATAGCTGAAAACAGTGATCCACAAGCGTATGTAGAATAAATCACGTACAGTAATGCAGTTGCAAAGTTTTTAGAGCACGAAATATTTTCGGGAATGACATCCCAACAACGCAATAGTTCGTTTTCTGCACTTCTATTTTGTATTCCCTTCCCTAATTGCTTATATTTCTTTCTAAATCAATTTATAACAGTGAGTTAGCAAGTAACTCTAACCAACATGAGCTGTACAACTCCATACATCAAGCAGAAACGTAGAAAAAGAGTGGCGCAGACGAACTATATTATACATAAGAATGTAGCAAAATGAATACTGCGCTCTTCTCGACAAAATTTGCCTAGAGCCCACTCAGTTGTTATGTCATAATATATTTCTTGAAAGAACTAAAAAAGTTTAAATCGGGGTTGTCCAACCTTTTTGGCCAAAGGGCCACATTCAGTTTACGAATGATTACGCGGACCACTTGACATGGTTGTTATGTTCTAGTTTTCACTACACTGATTACAGATTAATGAAAAAAAAAACTCGCACCAAAATTATAAGAACAATGAAAATACGAAGATACAGTCAAATCAAAAGTATATATTACACATAGATATTTTAATGTCAAGTATGACATCGCTTTCATCTAATAAGTTTTTCAATATTCGGTGCGATGTACGATGTAGCAATGCAGAGCGAGTTTTTCATATGATTGTCAGAAATTAGTGATCTCACGGGGGATTTGACATGGTTCATCCACGAAAAACTTGCTCGTACAAGTAGACAAAGTGCTGACAATTATTGAGGTCATAAAAACTCTTCTAGCTTCACAGAAAAACAGATTGAAATACATATCAGGCGATAAAAATAAATTCAAACATCTCTCTCCAGCAATAACGCTCACAATGGGACATAAATAAGCTTTCGATAGCTGGGTAGTGCTTCTCGCGCGTTTGATGGACGAGAGATAATTTCTTTATTAGAGGTTTCAATAATGGCCCAGATTTGTGAAAAACATTGGGATTGGATTAATACCGTGCGGGCCACTCGGAAACCTTCGGCGGGCCACGGGTTGGACGACTCTGGTTTAAATGAATAACGAATTGTTAACAAACGATAATAAATTAACGAACACCTAGTTTCATCAGATAATACAGAGTCTTGAGACTTTTTATCTGGAGGAGAATGATCTCGTTTCCGAGTCCTCATTCGCGTGCCGAATAAATGGGCTCGCGTGCAACTTCATCGCCCCGGCGCTGTATAAAAAGGATAATCAAAAACGTATATATTACAGGCCAAATAAACAATAAAAAACAAATCATAGTGTTTCTAATGAACGAGTTTGATGGTCTTATTTAACTCCGTGGGCCTCCAGGTTGACGACCCCTGGGCTATACGCGAATTACCTTGTTGCGTGGAATCCTTCCGCATGTGATAACGCCCACATAATTCAAAACTGCAAACGTAATCAAGTGCACAATGCACCGGCCGCCGAATAAAAACAGGTTTGGCAAAATCGACCCCATTCGACTTTTCGACCCCCTCTGTGTCGTTTTCGCCTAGTTTGGGAATCATTGCATCAGTCAATCAATAATGTGCAATTAATGCGAGTCATTTGCACAAATAAATCATAGCATGTTGCATCGCGTCAGTGCTCACAATAGTGAATCTTAATTATAGATAAGCATGGATAAAAATATGCAAGAATGGAATGGCAAGAATACACAAGCTGCAATAGAATCCAGTGGAATGTATTATTGATAAGATTCAAATTTGATTGACCATAGCTTACTTGGCATTGATTAGGGCAGGGCTACTCAACTGCCGGACCGCGGTCCGAATCCGGACCTTTCGACCGTGCAGTTTGGACCGCGACTGATTGTTTATTTCGGCACCACAAGCATCGTTTCATAAGTATGAGTATATTTTGATTTCCCCGCAAAAAAATATACACAAAACACAAACAATGAACACACAGAAGATTAGGATAATTGAGGAAACTGGCAAAACCTTCATAGAAGTATAATACATGTAAATATACACGCGCCAGTTTACCAACATTCAAGACACAAACATATATTCAAAATTAAAATAACAAAACACGAACGAGTATCGTTCTGGCGTCAAACTTGTGTAGCATAAACATTCGGTGGGTTCCAATTAATAAATACATTTTTATAGAATGGAATGCATGACTATGGTATGTGTATTACAACAGTGCTTTCCCTACAAAAATATGGAATAAAAAACACTCGTTGGCGTAAAATGGTGATGCTGTAGTTCAATTTCAATGCAAAAATGTACAAACATTGATTGGGGTATCGGGTTCTTTTGTCGTTTTCGATTAGTTCAATTTAAAATTATTGTATCCGTCCCAATGCTTCCAACATTAATATATATCAAATTTCCACGAACGACCACCATTCCAACAGGTATATAGTTTCAGATGATTTTGATACTATTTACATACACAGGATGGAAAGATCCATAGGATGTTTCCCCGACCTTTGACCCCAGACAAATTCTCCCTATTCTTTACTATTGCAAAATTTTGGATACGTATTTCGCGAGTGTTTCAGGGAGTTAACAATTACAAACTGATTTACATGATCGAAACCATTATTTTTATTAAAATATACAACCACGTACCGCTTACACGCTCATTTGAGCATAGTCTATCGAAGCTTTCCCGGGACTTATTTTTGATTATTGTAACTAAACTAAAGTTTGTCGGAAGACATAATGACAATTACAATACTTCATTTACAACTAATTTTCAGAAACACAACCAAAAACTAACGAATAACACGCGAATCCAAAAACATGACTTGTTTAGAGCCATGCTTGAATATATGTCTGAGCAAACGAAGTGTCTGAGCAGCTTCAAAAAATTTAATTGTACGTCATCGTTGACAATTTGCTGATTGATCATTGTTACGTAAATAAACAGCGAAAACGATGCTCGGGGAAACATCCACCCATTGCCGTACTGGTATAGATATACGACATGTGTATCCATATTTTTGATTCATTCATTGCTCTTGTATTTAATTATTAATGTATTTGAAGTTTCGTTTATTTAATGAAATAAATTTTCTGAAATGTCCGGACCCCAGTAATTTTAAAGTTTTGTAAACGGACCTTTGGTGAAAATAGTTGAGTAGCCCTGGATTAGGGTATATTTTATCAGAATCTGAGGAAATGTGAAGTATTCCCTAAGAATGAATAGAAAGGTATAGCGCACGGCAATTTACTGCGTTTCGTCTTTCTGGCTGTGGTAGCAACCTTCACATGTCGCGGAGCTTTCGAGACAGAATTTACTGTGTTTTTTCTTTTATTCCTAATGTGGATAATAAAGAAGCATGACGTCGCAACAATTTCAAAATGAGATGTTTTATAAATTAAGAAACAGTTAAGCAGGGATCAAACGGTCAGTTGGCACAAGAGACAGAGAAGATCAAATTGATGAACCGTCTTCGGGTCTTATTATTCCTCCATCCCGGTCAGAAATTTGGTTTGCAAATTCACTCCTTTGAATTATCTTATGCGTCTTGTCGCTATGATTGCATAATAACGCATTTTTTTGATAAAAGTGAACGAAGTAATATGAACTACAAATTCAAAACGGGATATCACGGGCATGAATACACATGCTTCGAATTAGAGCTAAGATCTGAAGTCCGAGTCCGATCGGGTCGGACCTGAAATGTCAATCATTACGTTCGGGTCGGGTCGGGTTTTTCTCCATCACTGACTTTTCTTTTAAATGAGTCGTTTCGGCCGTGTTTTGGCCACGAGAGACCGTGGTCTGCAAAAAAACATTGCCTCATCAACACGACACATACTGCACTAAACTATTGCAATGACAATTCAATGAGCTCCTAAATAAAATATGAAATTTCGGGTTTGCTTCGGGCTCGGGCAAATCCAGTTAATTAGTCGGGCTCCGGTCGGGTTAAATACCCACGGGCCTGGGTCTGGAATTTCTGGGCCCGATCTTACCTCTACTTCAAATCAACGCAGTATGTTCAATGTGATTTTTTTGGGATAGTCTAGTCGAGAGCTGCCAAGCGTGACGTCGTTAATTAAGTAAGATTCTAATCAACAAGATCCTCGTCAGTAGAGGTGGCACAGGGAAAGCGTAGGGACATGGTCAAACATCAGTCCAGGGGTTCGAATCCCACGAGGTAGTAGGTTGAGTTATAGGGATGGGAGGAGAGACCAAGGTAGATAAGCAAGCAAATGGGCGAGGAAGAAAAATGCAGCGGGGAAAAGGAGCCGGCGAGCAAGTGAGACCAGCCAACAGTGCGATCAAGTGAGAGTGTTGCGGGGGACAGCAGCCGACAGTTAGCTTCAGGGATAGTGCCGCCTGAGACAAAAATAATAACAGAAGATGTAGATTGAGTTGCAGCAAAAAGAAGTGAGTAGGAGTGGGAACCACTGAGTTGCGTGAGAGCTGCCGCCTGAGACAAGTCAAAAAATAATTGAAGCTGTAGTAGACGGTTGAGCTAAAAGTTGCTGGGTAGGAAATAGCAGCAGAAAAAAGAGAGTGAGCAGCAGCAAGCAGGCATGGCAAGCGGTCGAAGGGTGGTGGCCGAAGCTGGTGGGGGAGAAATGAAGGAGGGCGGGGGAGTAGCAGCAGAAAAAAGAGAGTGCAGGTAGGCATGGCAAGGGGGTCGAAGGGTGGTGGCCGAAGGGCAAGCGAGAAAAGTTGCAGAGAAGGGGGCCAAGAAACGGGAGTTAGTCAAACACTCTGAGTTGCAGAGAGGGGAAAGGGCAGGCCCAAAGGTTGCGAGGGAGGAAAGCAGTGGGGGAAAGAGGTGATCAAAACGGTCGAAGAAGGGCAAGCCAAAAGTTGCGAGGAAGAAAGAAATCAGTGTTGAAGGGAGGACACAGCACACTCTGAGTTAAGAGGGCCGAGAATCTGGTGAGTTGGCCACTGGAGCTTGCCGCCTCAGACAAAAAAGAGTACGGGGCCCTGAGCATGGTAGGCGCATGGCAAGCGGTCAAAGAAAGAAATCAGTGTTGTAGGGGGAGGTGACACAGCACACTGGGTTAAGAGGGCCGAGACACGGCACACTGAGTTAAGAGGGCCGAGAATCAGGTGAGTTGGCACTGGAGCTTGCCGCCTCAGGCAAGAGAGTACGGGGCCTGAGCAGCTTGTTAGGTAGGCATGGCAAGCGGTCAAAGAGTGGTGGCCGAAGGGCAAGCTAAAAGTTGCTGGGTTAGTAGGAAATAGCGGTAGAAAAAATCGAGTGGCAAGCGGTCGAAGGGTGGTGGTCGAAAGCTGTGGGGGAGAAACAATGAAGGAGGGCGGGGGAGGAAGGGAGTAGCAGCAGAAAAAAAAAAAAAAAGAAAAAAAAAAAAAAAAAAAAGAGCAAGCAGTATGGGCATGGGAGTATTATCGGCAAACGCATACGGATCAATGGAGGAGGGTTGACTTTACTTTGTGAAAATGTAATGTTTCGGCGCACGATACACGGGACATATGAAAGTAATAAAACGTTTATAACTTCAGCTCAATGAAAAAACAATGGAAGATCTTGAAAAAATGCCTACATTTCAAAAATTTGGGTAAATGCATTGAAGAAAACAATAGACGATTTAGCGTGGTAAGTCAAATAATTGAACCGTCTCATTGGCTTCCCCCGCCCTGGAATAAATATGACGATCCCACCAATTATATTTATTCACATTCATTAGAGATTAGACTATTAGTGAGAGAAAGCGTGTAGGCCTACTTAAATCGTCACGTTTTTTAGTATTGTCAGATTAGATTAACAAGTTAATCTTTTATATGATTATACTGTAATTATTACAAATTAAATATTTCCAGGTAATTCGTAACAAGCCCACCATTGACCCATTATTTTTTGGTAATCAGCCAAGTCACGAATTTATCTAAAAAAAACTAATAATGAGAATATCGGTCGGAGACCGAAGACTTATCGATCGAAACTGCGGTTTCGAATCGTGACTCTATAGTGACACCGCGTGTCCCATCACTAATTAATTAATAACTCGCTAATTATACGACATAATTCATCCAAAATCAATAGGTCCGAGATATGATCAATGTACATGCAAAATTTGGAGCAGATTCAACCTCGCCTTCTTGAGATCTAACTTCTCTTCATCTAACAGACAAACAAACAGACAGACAGACAGACAAATACCTATCAACATACTTACCGATCTTAAGATCGATAAGTAGTATTACATTTCCAAGTATGAAATAACATAAAAACAGTCGCATATGTTAGATTTAGATATGCATTGAACCCAAATTGATAATTTCAATTAGGGCAGTTGGCAATGTTGCACGCATTTGAGTTGTTTTAACCTGCCATCCATCCGCGTGGGTATGGCTCGAGTAAGGAAACATGCTAGAATAACAGAATAGAATATTGCAGTATATTGGGATTGGATATTTTATTTAGCACGTCTCATAGTGATCCCAAATTATATTGAGTTGACAAAATTATACCTGGCATTTTGATCGCGTTGAAAAAGACAGAGAAGAAAAAGGATTTTGTTTTCGAAATAATAGAAGAGAAGATAAAATATATGTTTGAACAGCATATAATAAGTCTCGTAAAAGTTCACTGTGCTGAAAATTTGAAAACCACTGCTGATTGCGATATACCGCTTTGATTTTTAGTAATATACAGAAACGCGAGTGTGTATACTGTATGATGTTATCAAGTCGCTCTAACTATTAAATATAATATGTACTTCAAGTGCAACGGAAAAAGTGAGACGTGCATAACCTACACAGCAATCTTATAGAATAATTTTTGCTTAAAGGAAATTGTGATATAAACATGAGTGAGAGTATATATACCTAGTTTGTTACAAACACCATACTTTTAAAATTTAACTTGCAATTACGATGGAACTTAATCGATTTTGAACAAAGAATTGCGTATATTAGGATAAATATGTGATTGGTTTGAAAGTATTCCTCATCAAATTTTAGAATGATTAAACAGTAAATATTGAAAATTTCGTTATCAACTGCAACTTCTTCTAATCTATAGGAAACTAAAAAAATGAAGATTATTTTCGGCGTGGTTGTTATTTTGTTTTCTATGTCAGTTGATAGAACAGGTGAGTTAAGATTTACACTTTTGCGAGTTATTCTATCAATGAAAAATTCACATAACTCAATTCTTGATCTTTTATTTACTTTTAAATATACATGTAGGTGGAATCTGCGTCCACAAGTGGAAAAACGGTCGTTTCGTGTCCGAAGGTTTTTGTGAAAATCCTGATGAAGAAGGTTAGGCTTGCCGAGCTAGTATTAGAATTTAAATTCTTATTTCGATTCTTTAATTATCGCCTCAATACTCCAATCTTCGTTATAATTTGCCGATTTTCTACAGTATTCGTAAACGACTAATTCGTATAAATTTGATAGAACCCGAACATGAAGTTTAGACATGAGTTCAAATGTAATGTACTAAAATGTAACATATAATTAAGCTGTAATTAACAAACGAAGCATGTAAAGTGTAAAGTTTCGGAATATTTCCATCTGGGTTTACCCAAACTTGTATTTGTGTTGATATATGTATGTTTTTGTTATTTGCCATTTCTCTTTTTGTAATATATTTTTAATGTTTTACAGAAATATTTACTCATCTTAAGCTAAGAGCTGGATCTGCTAAGAGGAGAGGTAGTTTTGGGACTATAAATCTGTTGGAAATTTTGGTTGCTATTGGAGCAATAAATCCTATTACTTTTAAACTACTTAACGAATCGCTTTCCAATTAGCCTTAGTTGAAGATAAATGTGTTTCCCAAAAATCCAATGCTATTATAATATTTTCGTAGTCTCTCTGGTCTCTCTTTGTTATCGCTCTGAAATTAGGTCTACAAAGACGTGCATTAACAGTTTTCGAATTCTTGTTCAATATATTTTTAATTTTGTTCCTAATTTCATTCTAGATAAAGGTTCGTATTGTGATAAATTATTTCAAAGAGATGCAAAAATATGGAATGGAACTGGCGGGGTTTTCAAGGGTGATGACATCATTGTGAACAAAGATGTTTATTGTGACCAAACAACTGATGGAGGGGGATGGCTGGTATGTATATTCTAGAGATATTTTAGGTAAATATCAATTGTTAAATCAAATAGTTACTTAATAACAATATATTAAAACTTCGACAAATGAGTCATTCTACATAATTAACGACAAAACAAAATTTTGTAGAAAAGGTCATAGGCGTAGAATAACTTTAAAGAAATGATCGGAATTGTGTCCACAAACTTTAACATGACTGATACGTATAAAATACTAATGATTGTAAATGCGTGATAAAAGTAATAAAAGGTTCATGTGGCTTGTTCTAATATCATCCTGCTAAGACATACTCTCTATATGCTTTTTATGCATAATAGAGTGAGTAATCATGCTTCTTATTTCATTAGGTGTTTCAACGTCGAATGAATGGCTTAATCAATTTTTATCGTGATTGGAGTGATTACGTAAATGGCTTCGGGGAAACGCCGAGTGAGCATTGGCTTGGTATGATAGCATTGTACAGCATAAACAAATTCTGAATCACTGTTTCGCCGTAGACCAGGGTTGGCGAACGACCAACCGACGAGTCACAAAGTGCCCACCATGTTTTTTCGGTGACTCACCAAGTTATGGAAAACACATACGAACATATCTGTGATTAAAATCAAACGTGATAAATGAAATAAAAGAACTGTTGGAACGTGCTGAAAGCAAGTCTAATTTTTTCATATAACAACGGGAGGCCACAAGTGTTGGAGTCTCTGGAGGGTGCCACAAATTGAAAGTTTGAAAATCACTAGCCTGGACCCAGATATTTATTTCATTATGCACAATAAAATTTCGACATCTTTACAGCTTACGCCACACAAGCGCCCTACGTTTTATGTATTAAATCTGTAACGGCGCTACTGAAATAAACCTTTTGTTTAGGGGTAGTAAATTAATTAATGAATAAATACAATCCTCTACTCACAGATTAGTAATTGGATTACAGCAGTAAACATCTGACAAAATAATGTTTTGTACTAATGTATTGATAAATTTTATCACTTCTTGTAGGTCTTGAAATTTTGCATCAATTAACTTCTTCCAACAGCTACGAAATGTTGATTGACATGGAGGATTGGGAAGGAAATAAACGCTACGCAAGATACTCGTAAGTTAGAAATTTATCGAATAAATAAATATTGCGTTGCCTAGTGCAGGGCTACTCAACTGGCGGACCGCGGTCCGCATCCGGACCTTTCGAGTATTGGATTTGGACCGCACCTAATTATTTATTTTGGATCATTAGCCCAACCTTTTGAATTTCCTATTATAAAATGACTTTCATAGTTTTGAATGTATACGAAAAGAACTATACCACCATAATAAACACTTTTGATTTGCTACTAATCATTAGTCGGTCGAGGAAGTGCTCGTTTAAGGATGCCGAAATATCATTTCTGGAAAGACCGGACCCAAATAATTTTGAAGTTTTTTTGCGGACCTTCGATAAAAATAGTTGAGTAGCCCTGGCCTAGTGCGTATTTCTCATGCCTGTTAAACATTATCCACCTATTGAAAGCTATTTGAAACGTCACTTTACAAAAAGACATTAATTGGAACAATTGATAGATGTTTGAAAATTAAATACATCGAAAGATGTGGGTGAAAGAACATTCTAACCGTATATAAAGCTATATATATATATATATACTACGGCTTTGGTTCCATAATAGATGAGGTTTTTGTTCGATGATGAATTTACAATTAGTCCAACAGAAGTTTAGGAGTGAAGTTTTCGGGGCTCCCGAAGTATGCGAACCAAAATGGCGGACATCGGAATGTGATATATTACATATATATGTGTACTAGGTTAGGGTTAGGCCATAATTTTAGCTATAAATACTACGGGAGGCTCTTGGCTAGTCCTCGAACTGATAATAGGACTAAAATAAGGAAAATTGGAAAAAGGTTATCGCCTAACCCTAACCTGTTACCCATGTTACGCTCCGATATCCGCCATGTTGGTTCGCATACTTCGGGAGCACCAAGTTTTCCTATAAATACCGCAGAAAGACTATCAACGTTTAAAATAGTTTTCCCATAGATGTGGCGATAAATTTCTCGAGTCCCGGTTACATTGAATATTTTTCACATCCAGAAACTTTCGGGTGGGTAACGCAGCATCCCATTACACCCTCTACGTAGGTGGATACTCAGGAAATGCTGGTGATTCATTTTCCCAACACCATGGATTCAAGTTCACTACGAAAGATAGAGATTACGATGACAACGTTGCCAATTGTGCAGTGTTGTTTAGAGGAGCGTGGTGGTACAAGTCGTGTCATTCTTCCAACCTCAACGGGCATTATTTTGTAGAAGGAGATCATGATTCTTACGCTGATGGAATAGACTGGAGTAGCTGGAAAGGAAATTATTATTCACTTAAATTTACAGAAATGAAAATAAGAATAAAGTTGTAGATTCAAACTGCCTCGTACTAATGAACAGTTATATTATTAATAAACGAGGAAAGAAAAAACAATCATCATCTCAGTATATTGTAACCAAACCTTAACGCAGGGGTGGCCAACCTATGACGCATGCGCCAAACGTGGCGCATTGCATGATTAGAAGTGGCGCATTGCATCTTTAACCCTTTTCATGCCAAAATTGTTAATTGCACTTGGCTTCTCAACGCCAAGCCGTTTTTTTGCGATTTACATGGTGACTTTTGATTGTACCTAAATGTTGTACCTAAATGTTTGATTGTACCTAAAATCTACTCCACGTCGCTCACTTACGGCTTGTTGGAATTAGAAACAACAGGCGATTATCGACGTTAGCTTTTGGACGGACTTTATGACATTCATTCTAGACTTTTAGCAAAAATTAGTAAAATTTACTATTTTTTCCCTACTGAAGTAAAAAGTTCAGAACTTCTGGAAAAATAGAAAATCGTCATTTATCAGCTTGAAACATGGATTTTCCATTGCCCAGACTTCCCAAATATCTCCCAATAACCATTGAACAACCAGTTGAATTGCCCAAGCCTAAAAAATTTATTATAAATCAACCCACAACATGCTGAAAATGACCCCTAAATACCACCTTTTTCATTCAGACCTCAAATGACCGTTGTCAACAAAAGTGAAGCGTAAAATACGTGTGTATATATGTGTGTGTATTATAAATTTATATAATTTCAACAAAAATCGGACATTATGCGTGGGAATACAAGAAATTTACGGCGCATCTGAAACATTATGTTTAAAACGTGGCGCATGGTATGTGAAAGGTTGGCCACCCTTGCCTTAACGCAATATATTATTATACTAATGTCCTTCAAACTAAAATTAAAATTGTTGAATTACTACGAAGTAAATGGAACAAATTCAATGGTCGTTTCAAAGGCCGAAAAGATGTGATTCAGCACAATTTTAGATTGCTCATGTAGAAATTGATTTTTTTATGTGTGAATTTTATTTAATAGGTTTCGCTAGCTTAATGTTTTTAGAAGGAAAGAGTAGGATCAATACGTATTTGTGATATTTTACCCTTTAATCAACAAATTCAAATTAATATCGTTTCGTCTTTATCAAAGTTGACCTTATAAAAAAGGTCTTAAGCGGGTAGTACTTTGCTGGATTCGACTTATCAGATGCATATTTTCAACTCGAATTTGAAAACGAAACACAGAACACTTACGCTATATAGTCCTTTCAGATATACTATTAGGTGTGTTGTCGCGGTGTCTAGCTTTGCCCATACTCCGCGTTATATGATATCACATTTATGAACCAAGAGTACCTGGAATTCTAAACATTTCATTAGTAACCGTTACCTGTAACCTACGTTGGATTTTTAATTGCATACATCTGAAAATTAATGACCAAATTCAGACTTAACTATCTGCTCTAAAGCTAATCACAGTACTACAAAACTGCTTGGTATTGCCAATGTTATTAGGTAATTTAAAGATCGTATAGTAATTTCATAATTGATTTGTGACAGATACAAATTTCGAACCTCCTGAAGTCAGGTTGTGTACCAGGTTAGGGTTCAGGTTGCGCGAAATCTTGGTGCGCATACTTCAGGAGTACCCAAATTTCTTACAAATTTAACAATGAAAATTACGACACTATCGTTGAACCATACCCAATAATACTCACAATACTCATTAGTTTTATAGCATAATGGGTATTATTAGAGTGAATATTTGTCCACAATTCTAAATAATCCAATTTTGGTGTCAGCCATGACCATATCATGAACTGGTGAGCTTATTTTTCCTTATTATACACTACAAATTTCATGCAAAGATCTGAATTTCATGGCATTTTCGAATTGATTCGGTGACTTCGGTGGCATTTTACTCACAAAAAGAGGGAACCATTTATTCAATGAAGGTTAAGATCCCAAGATTTTTGGTACAATGGTTTATTTGCAAATTACGTGCACGTGGCGCGTGCCAATATGATAAAAATTAATATTTCATAATATGTAAGGAAATTTCAGATTTCTGAATTAGTTGTGATATTACGTGACATCACCCCGTGATATTATTTTTGGTTCAATATGTCATAAACACTACTGCAACTTATATCAATATTGATTAAGTGTCTGCGCCACATAATATCTCTGATTCAAACTTGGACTGTTGGCCTGGAGGCACTCAGGTTAGTGCACCGCAGCAAAACAACACGTCGGAACTGAGTGCCGTGAGCAAATTCAAACATAGACTCGTGAATTTTCGCGCGGCTCTCAATTTCTACGCGAGTGTCGTGTGCAAAGCACGGGCTTAAAAAGCCACGCATATATAGGGATCTCACAAACAGAGCATATTCTGAAAGCAAAAGTAAACCTGCTATAAACTTTTTGAACCGCTGGAAAACAAAACTTCAATTGAAATGGATCCATGCAATTGCGCAGGTATGGTTTTTATTTTTTATATTTTCTCTCTATAATACATACAATCATCTATCGCGCCTAGACAGCTAGGTGGAGTTATCTGCTCTTTCTGTGCTTTGCCGTGCGTGACCTAGATAAGGTGCCCACTTTTATGGTGAAATATAATTTTCAATAACTTATGTCTATTTAGAAAACGAAAATTTTAAGTGACTGTTTATCTTGCGAAATCTTGCAGTTGTGACAAGCAAAGAAAACTAGACATATTAGAAAGTTATTTAGGGCAATGGAGTTGGTTATTTGCGTTATAATAATTTTAATTTATACTACATGACAATCTTAGGTTAAAATTGTTATCAATAACATTTTCAAAGATCTATTCTGGGTAAATTGAGAAATTTGGAAGTGACGCCGCTAGGTTGTATTACAAATTGAAGAGATATGATGTAGAGAAAGCACTCTGCAACATACAGGAAAACGCGGCGTCTATTAGCAGCCTTTCAAGTTTCTTATTTCAAAACAAACATCCAATAATCTTGAACACATGCTTTATTTTGCAGAAACCGGCACATGCCATTGCGACCAATGTACAGACTGCACCAAATGTAAATGTAATCCAGAGACTTGCAAATGTTCACAAGCGAAAAAAAGTTGCTGTCCAAAATAGAATAGTGAAGGCTTTGTTCGGTGAATATATTTCCATTTCTCATATTATTTTTTCAATTTGCTTACCCCAAATCAATTAAAATGACGCCAATAGTTTAAAGAATCAAATACAATGAAGGGCGCCATTTCGGTATTCGATTTCAAATTATGATTAACGTGATCTCAATCTCATTTTAGTTTAATCTCGTAGAGACATTCGCATAGAATTCAGTTCCTAACTAAAATCACTGAGATCAGACAACCGCTTAGATCGTATACCGAATTAGCGTTTTCCATTTTTACCCTGACATTATAGTAGGTATATTGGCAATTTTTGAATTATATTTTGCGAAACAAGGAAACCCATTTTATCACAAATCCTAGCATAGCTTTGGCATATAATCTTCATTCGTCAAAAATACCAATTAGCTCTGTTAAATAATATACGCTTTCTGTAGATACATGATCGCAAACTACTGCCTGATGTCAAAATACCAAGGTTTTGCGTTTCGATAGCTCTTGTTTACATTTCATCGTTTTTCGTTTCAGAATCATCGTTGGTGTATATATATCTTCATCGTCAGTATAATCGAAGTAAAGAATATTAGCAATGTTCATTGTATAATTTGTGATATCATTGATTTGTAAATTTTATACGGGTGTTTTCAGCTCAATAAAAGCTGGTCTCAGGCATGGCAAAATCCAATAGTTTACCCAAAGAAAGTAATGTGTAGTTAGTAGTAGTTTGGACAAGAACATTGATCATAGTAAAATTTTTATTTTCAAAGCGATATATGTTTATTCATAGAAGTTGAATATGTTAAAACAGAAGAGAAAAGAAAACGGTTTTTACTAGTTGTCCGTTGTCTGTAGCACTTTGTCGATCCATCTGTCTGATGCTCTGTTCTCAATTTTTTTTGAATTGGTCTATTGATATTCTATCTCTTTTGATATCACTTATCATTCGTTGAAAAAAATTTTCATCGATAATTTTGATCTGTTTTTATGACTTTTGAGCCCAACAACAGTCACTCATAGTATAATGAAAGAAACGATTATTTTATAACAATGAGAATGAGAAAATAAATTTTAACAACAACATATTAACGAGAATATCGGTCAGAAACCGAAGACTTATCGATCGAAAGTTAGGGGATCCCCAAAACAGCGCTCTTACTCCATAGTGACACCTTGTGTCCCATCACTAATTAATTAATAACTCGCCAATTATACGACATAATCCATCCAAAATCAATAGGCTTCTGATCCGAGATATGATAAATGCATATGCAAAATTTGGAGCGGATTCATCCTCGCTTTCGTGAGATATCGCATGTATCTAACAGACAAATACTTACCGATCTTAAGATCGATAAGTAATAACAAGAGAGCTATGCTCAAATATATGGACACGGAAGGCTAAACGAAATATTTTATCATCAATTCCCCAAATATCATATGCGGTAACATACCAGTACGGTACCTTATCTGGGTAACGGTACAGGTACTGCCCCAGCTTGTTCTGTGACGATGATTCAGTTTCAACGTAAATTGAAATACCAACTGATACGAGTCACTTCTGTATCAAGAGATCTGGTGCCGTACCGCAGCCTACCGTTCCCCAGAAGCACGAGATCCGCTGATATGCGCTCGTGCCATAAGGTGTGGAAATTTTGATGACGTCATAGCATACAAAAACGAATAGTAATAAGCCTCCTAGGCCTAGCGAAAAATACAATCTTCAACCACTGAAAATTTCAAAGCAATTGGTCCAGTAATTAAAGAAAAAAGCAATTTTTTTTTTATAACGATAAGAAGAAGAACAACAGCAAGAGGGTCCTATCTACGTTTCGTGGTCAATAACAGTATAATATAGAATTCTTATAGTTATTGCTGGAGACATGATTTGACCAAACCAATATTCTTATTAGAATAAACTATCACTAGTAGACTAATTTCAAAAACAAATTTTATCTGAAATTGTTTCCCTCATTTTACTGTCCAGAACAATCTTATATTCAAATTTAATCGCCGTGGTTATTTCACAGCTTTCGCAATTAAATTCTATGACTGATAGTTCAGGGATACTCAACTGGCGGACCGTGGTGGTCCGACACCGAACCTTCCCAATATTTAATTTGAACAGCATTTGATTCTTTAATTTGGTTCTTATCCACTGTTAAGTTTTACTATGTATTTAACTGGAAAGAGTCGATTAACGACTAATTACAGTAAAATTCGAGAAGATAAATATATAAATTTTCATATCACCCTGCTTGGAACAAAAACTCGTGGACGCCCTTGATAAAATACTTCTTCCCTTGTATTATTATTGATTGATGATGAGCAAACACGAAGTTTTGCCTTAGCGCCAGTCAGGAAGCACTCAATATTTAAATCACTTTTATTTTTCTGCATGATCCTAATTCCTTCGTTGCTACTCTTAAAAGAGACAAACAAACTCATACAACAAAACGGTATTTTATTGGTCATGTTCATTGAAAGAGCCATAAAAGATAAAATGGAGGAACAAAAAAGTAGCAAACAATATTAGGGAAATAATTAATAAAATATTAATAAAACAAATGATGACGTAATCGTGACGTCACAATGTACTTCTTGCTCATATATGGATCGTGTTTTTGTGGGACAGAAAACCGTTCAAATAATTAAATGTTAATGTATAAGTGCTTCCCATGCCTTTGTTTTTGCCCCTGTAATGTGAAAAACATGTCGTCCTTACTGAATCGCCGCCCTCTAGCATCGTGGTGAAATTCACTACCAATCGCTGGGCCTCTCTCGACCGAACCCCTTTTCGGAATCCTGACAGCGTGTAACACTTTTGAGCTTTCGGTACCGTATGTCCTGTTCATTCGAAGGTTCAAAGCACTTGGACGCTTTTTTACTGGCGTTTCTACGGTGGCGTGGTCTCTATCGTATTTCTGGACGTTATTTGGCTGTATTTCCCAGTGGTGCATTTTGTGGCTTGGTATTCTGTCTAATATGAGTCTGCTTTCTTTTATCAAATCTTCAACACTTTTTGATTCGCTGACGGAGATATCACAGTCGGCGATTCCAGATGTGCTATCCTCATCTATAATATGGCTCCTCCGTTCTGCATGAGTGGATTTAATTTTGGCGGGAATGTTGGAACTATTCTGCCGCGGGGACGACGGCGCCAGTTGTACGCAAAATCCTTTACGCCTAGATTGCTGCAATTGCTCTGCTGTAGGATTTGGAAGGCGCCACTCAAATTTGGGTCGCGGATCCAACGATTGAGTGACGTTTTTGGAATGTTTTTCATGGCTTGTATCGTGTGTTTGGGAGTTGGAAGAATGGCGCTCTTGTTCTGTTGCACTACGCGCCCGTCGTTCCTGTGGTTTTGGCGTCGTGTCAGGTAAGTGTCCCTGTTGATTTTTCTCCTGCTCGATTTTGTTGGGTAAAACCAATTTCTGATTATCAAATTCTGGAGTGCCATTTTGCTTACTGTTGGCAATCTGCGGAGGTCGCTTTTTACGTGGCAGAGGAGTAGGTGTCTTGACCGTTTCTGTCACTGTCAAACTAGTTCTGATATTTTCCGATATATTCTCAAGTATTATGTTACAAGTCTCATTTACAGTATCCTGTTCTTCCGCCAAATTTTTTTTTGTTTTAACGTCACCGAGTAAAATATCCTGTATTTCATCTTCGGTGAAAGATATTGATCTCGTTTGGTGACTGAAAGTGATTTCGTCTTCTAGAGTCGCATCCACATCTGCTTCATAGTTCTGAATAGCAAAATTTGAAATATCGGTTAATTGCAGTCTATAGATGCGATATGGTAGCAGTATATCGTCCGAACACTTCTAAATCAAATCATTCAAAATCAAATTCCTATCGCATGATGTATCATTTTCCGTTTTTAAAACTAAACATAAATTCAATTGGTGAAGCTACATCTTACATTTAGCTGTTTTTAACAGTACTGAATTGTATTACTTAATTTGAATTTCGGAGAGAATTTGATTCGCACAAACTTAATACAAATTTATATTCGACAAGTGTTGTGAAACATGTATTCACTCAGATTTCATTATTCAAAAATTACTCAAAACCTTATTCAAGTAATTTACTTGTCGATTAGCGTTCAAATTTTATGTCATACTGCATTAACAGATAATTCCATGTATTCAAGCAAAGCAAAACGATAAAAAAGCAGAATCAAAGAGGCCATCGACCAATCTAAATCAAGCAGGAAGACATGCTATACTGGATTTTAAAATTGTCCGTTAGGTTTTTGGATTTGAAATTCTAGATTTAGGTTAGTATATCCAAAGCAAGGTTGGAACATTCTGCCACAATACCATAAAAGCGTGAAAATTACTATTTTCCACATCTCAATTCGGAAACTCCAAATTATGTGGGTGTAACATAGAGTGCAAAACGGGATATTTCGCAACAGGACATAGGTTTACTTACCAGTATCTGATTGTTGCGATATCTGGCAATACATAAGACGTTTTGTATTGGAAAATTAGCGAGCCATATGAAAAAAAAGCTAATACAACAGATACAGTAGTCTCATAATATTTCCGAATTCGGTAGTCAAAATGGCAAATACACAAAATAAATACAAATTATGTGAACAAAAAATTTTATGGAATAGGCTATATTTCGAATTTTATATAAACTAAAGTTTTTGGGAATCTGAAAAATCAATTGATTTTAATGTACAACTTGAAATTTTATAGCCTTGACTACCTTATGTTCTGATGCAGATACAGGAGTATTTTCAGAGTCAGTTTCTAAAATATCACTTTTTCGACTGTCTGGTGTATTTGCTTCCGATCTGTAAATAAGAATAAGGTCAGCTACGTTTTACAAGAGAGTAAGTCTATAATATACTTTGCAGTATGATTGCTCTACAACTAACATATTTTAAATGAAGGATACCTTTGATTGTATCGCTCAAACGTCAGAAATTCCCCTTTGTTGTTGTTGTTATTATTGTTGCTGTTTACAGCTGGCGGCGATGCAATGGTAAATTCATCATCTGAACTTCCCCCGTCAGATGTATGCTCGCTAGAACTTTGCGGAGTTTCGATTCTTAAAAGATAATTGATGTTAGTCTAATATAACTAACATGTTTTTGAATTTAATGTTCCGCGGTGATGAACACTGGTAGATCTATTTGCATTTTTTGTATGGCCCAAAATCTGACTAAATCACAAATTTAGGAAAGTTAGTCTCATATTTTGTTTCATTTCTGTCTCGATTTTGGCGCTTTTTCAATTAATTCATTTCAAATAATTTAAAATGTTTATTATTTTGCTGAATGAAATGTGAAAAACTGCGCCGACGAAGTGGCCTATAATTTGTAAAATTGAATAACAATAATGAATCATTTGAGCAATATTGAGGTAGAGACTTTGTCTGTATTCTGTTAGCCGGTCGGTTTTGAAGTACCGGTAATGATAGCTGTTATTTAAGTTGGGAAGAGTCGGAAGTGTTGGGTGTCGGAGTCAAAGTTTTTTAAAGTCACAAAGTATTGCGAGACTGATATTTTTAATTGTCAAAATTATTTGATCCCGGTGTTGGAAGATGGAACTGGAGTAACAACCCGGATCCGGATTCAATTTGAGTTCTTGGTGACGTAAAGTAAAAATAATTAAAAAACAATTTTTCTCAGTCACGATAGCTTTGGGTGTGAACGGGTAACTCTAATCACTATTCTACCTTGAATAGTTGACAGCTTTTCGTCGCAAAAGAACATCTAAAGCATGTGGATCAGTCTCCTGTAATGTGTGCAATATCTCGCCATGTGTTTCTTTGGGAACCTATAAATATAAAAACAAAATTTTCAACTTCTGGATACCTTTAGTCATCGATTATTCATCAAAACTGTATATCTGTACGTAGTGATAAGGTTTTTGAAGATTTCTTCACCAAACTTTTGTGGAGTTTGTTAAAAAGTTCAAAAATAATTCCTGGCTTACCATGAACAAATCTTTGTGATTCCTAATCATATCTTCAACGACGGTAATGACCAGTGTACTCTCTTCAGCTCGTTCTAAGCTTTGTACCTAGAAGATAAAAAACGAATAGGAACACTGCATTTTTCTGAGTGTAAAATATGAACGGACAAAAATTACACGTTTATATGCATTTTTAGTATTCGTTTCGGTCGCTATTTCGACGCAGTTGGTTTAATTTAGATTGGCCTTCAATTTTTATTATATTAATCACAGTAATACTGATGGAGATTTTTGATTCTTCTAAGTAAGGTAGGATATAAAAAAAAACGGTAATATGTTTAGCATGGTGCGGGGTCTCAGTTACATTAGTTAAATCAGTCAAATTGTCAAGTATTTTTAACAGCATGACTATAATTATTGAGTGGTAACAATACCTGATATTGTGCGTCGTTACTTGATGAACTTGTTTTCTTATTTCTGTGTAAAATATTCGGCCCGAATATCATAGACAAGTTCGGTATTCCCATTTTGTTTCCACAAATCTAAAAAAAAAAGATTTCAACGTTGATAATGTAATCAACGTTACAGTTTTTTTTTCATGTAATTCCTATTTGTAATCCCGAAAGACTTACCGTGTTTCCGTTCGCGTCAGTTCTGTCATCTGAATATTCTGCCACCGTTGCCAGAAAGCTGAGTAATTGTTGGAAAGTATCTCGGTTTGGCATCGGCAACAACCACACGAGGCAGCGAAGAGCTGATAAACGATCAGCTTTGTTGAGCTCTGATACAAAGGAGATGGAAGGTTTTAGAGTTTTGAACTGTAATTTCTTTTATTTTGTTACATTCCTGCAAGTTTTGGTCGCTTTTTATGGCGCATTTATCAGGAGACAATGCTTTTCTCATAATACAATTGAATTAACAGTAAATTGCATAAAATATTCTGAAATATCAAACAGAATTACTGCACACTACCACCGGTCGAAAAAAATGAATATAAACATCTAATTCGAGTAAGATTATAATTTTAATCAGTTTTATGATGTCACAATGTAGACGGGTAAAAAGCGAAACGTGCACATAGCAAATAAATTTTTTTAACGCATTAGGTGGAATAAATCACTTGGAATGAGAACAATCATAAAAAAAAATAGTTTTCTATTTTAAATAAATGGATATTATTTTTTATTCGTGTTATGTCTAAATAATTGCCAAAAACCAATCCTCAATTGATCTTTTCAAGCAAATGATTCTAAATACCGCATAAAGCAAAGGATTCAATATTCTATTATGAATATTCATGTAGCCTAAGTTCAATAACCCTTTACTTACTCGTGGTCGAAATGAATGCTTGGTACAATTCACGAGTTAATAAAGCTTCAGGAAGATCTCGAAAAAATTCTTTTAACAACGCAGCAACATCATGAGCAAGATAATCGTCTTCCACTTTCACGTCCACCCCTCGGTCGAATTCTTCTCGTAACTGAAAAATATATTTGTTAGATTAATTTCGAATTCGTTTTATGCATTCTTGTCCTAAAGTTGTATTTATGGTTTACTCAAATTTACAATAATTTTTAAAGTAGATTTCACAACAAAAAATGTCTCTAGAGAGAGAAATCACGCGACGCTGAAGTATTCTATTATCTGAATAGAATATATTTAATTAAACTAAAGTAAATATATATATATCAAGTTATCTTATTTTATCAAAGAGCAAACAAATTGTGACGATATTTCAATTAAATATGGTTTATGTTTGATATATTTAACGCAATGCGAGATCGAATATAACCCGAAGAAAAAATGAATCACCTGTTTCACTCGTTTCTTGGAACCGGGAACTCGAAATATTCCAGTGACGTCGAGACCTACCGGAAATAAAATGATACCCTTATAAAGTGCTTGTGATATGCAAATAGCGGTAATTACCAAAATCTTTGACCTATTCTAGTATATTTTTAATAGCAGTGTTCGGGTAGTGGTTCCGGCGTATATAGAGTAAAGAAATATTCAGCTTTGAACTCTTTAACTCCTAAGCCGCGTTAATAAAATCACATGACGATTCTAACAATGAGGTTGAATTTCACATTTTGAAAAGTCGGTTCTCGTTTTTGATACTGAACTCAACTCCTGCGCCAAGGAGAAGCAAGAATGAGAATTCTTATAGGAGAATTGCGTGCGTTCTCAAATATTTATTTTTCTTCCGTGTTACACTATATAGTATCAAATATCTTTTACGGTCGACCATGAAGAAATCGTTAAAATTGGCATATCTTTGTGTCACCAGCTTTACAAAGAATTCAATGACAAGCAAAAACATGATTTGTTTTCTGTTACGGTAGTTATTTCTGCGGTTTCCCCAACACTTGTTTCGCTTTACGGCATGAAAACAAAGAATTTTGTGAGATTGGGGGAATAGGAAAGCATTTTGACGCTCCCCCTGTTTTATTTTGTAAAATTGAAATGAAAATATTTTGTAAAGTTTACTTTGAACCGCAGGTAATTCAAATTTATAATATTACTAAAGACTAAGGGCAAATATACAAACAACGATCGTCTTATTAATGACAAACGAAAATGACTAAACATCGTTTACATACGCCGCATATCCATCCATCATTATAGAAAAATTTGTATTTGTTTACTACATTTTCAAATTGAGAACACAGGTAGCATAGGGAAAAAAGACTATAAACAGACAATATGGTAATATTCCAAACTCTTATACGCTTTTTGAATAAGGAAAACATTCTGGTAATCAATATGCAATGTACTTATTAATACTGACTATGAGGTGAAAGATTCAAAGTAATCGTACGACAAGGACGTCACATTACAAAACAACCTTGCATACAGCATGACGTGACGTCATGGGGTGATAATAAAACATGACGTCACCATCTGATAAAATTTTAAAATTTATCCGAATGTATTTTAATTTTTTGCCCAATCGTATTCGTCAGTTTCAACCCGACCTCTGACCCGATCGAAAAACTAAGTTCTCAAATGTTGCATAATTTTTACGTTATAAAGGTCAAGTGGGGTCATCACGCTGTAATCACATTTCATCTAACTACAGTGGGAATATTTTGAGTAGCCATAGTCCGAGACACGGAAGGTACTAATATGCTAAAAACTAAAAAAAAAATTCTATATTTTTTTAAAATACCGTGTTTTATGATGTGTGCGCAGCACTTTTGTACAACGTAAGGAACTTGTGGCATGGTCGACGGAATTAAATCGGATCGTTTTTTATCTTTTGTGCTTGTTTCCGATAACGATTTCAATAACTGTGATTCGTCTTCGTCAATACCGGTATTGATGGCGTGCTAAGCAAAAAGAAAAAAACATATTAAATTTATTACACAATACAACATCATACATATAGAAATTTGTGATCTTACTGGTTACAAAATTGGATAAAAAAATATGTCGGTTAGAATAACTGTTATTTTTGAGAAAAAATACTCGAGTCATATGCTTTGGTAACTACATTGTCAGAAGAAATAATAAGTTTACCGTACCCTGCGCCTCATAGTTCTACTAACGGGAACATTTGTATTTGTCGCGTTTCTTGGCGATGAAGTTGTGGGAGACGGAGTGAATGCACTGTCTACGTCATCACTACCGGGGCTACCGGAAGTTGCGCAATCTTTGAGAATCGCCCTGAATAAAATTAGTTATGAATAATGATAATTCGTCGAATGGAATTAGAAATAAAAAATGTTCTGTTTTTTTATATTTTTTTCATCGAAATTACTAAGAAAAATGCTTACCCCTGATCGCTGGGTGATACTGGAATTCGTCTTCCCGCTTTGGGGGAAGTTCCGGAACTCGACGGGTTCAGTGAATCGCTGTCGCTCGCGTCTTGTGTGCCGTCATTCGCATTTGAATACGAGGTGGAAGTACTATCTTGTTCGATGGTCTGGAGTCGAAGTAACTGATCGTTTTCAACGACCCGTACAAGGGGGATAGCGAAGACATGATCGTGTTCTGAAGATGCAAAACAAAATAAAAGATTATGATGTCACAATGATTTAAAGTAATACTTCCCTTTTTGCAAAACAACAAGGTAATAGAGTCCCAATTGCGGTGATGTAAAAGTAACAAACAAATATTTTATCATTGTATTAGATTTCTGAATTTGTCTGAATTCATAGTGCCATGAATGATATTTGAGCAACCAACACTTACTTTTCGCCTTTGTTCTTGATGCCTTTGTCGTGAAATGAAGGTGAAGTAGTGAATTCTTCCCATTCATTAGTCTTGATTCATCTAAGATTAATTAAGAGATTAGTTATTTAGAGTTAAACAAAATAGCTGATATTTGCTGATTTTGAAGTCAAGTCCACTCAAGCACCGAACCTGGCGAAAAAGGCACTTAACTCTGCTGTTAAAAATGAAACCGCTATCCCCGCCCATCTCACCTTTAGGTATAGTAATCGAAACTCCCAAATCCATGTTGTGTAAAGTCTGCGATGCAACTTTTTGTAGAGCGATACGTTCTATTTCTGATAAGCTCAACAAATCCACATTGGACAATTTAACCTGTTGTCCAGTCATGTTGATCCACACACATTTCCCCTGCAAAAAAGTAAACACAATGAGAGATTAAAATTTCTACATTTTTTGGTCTAATCAAGCGCTGTAAAACTCTACAATGAATCGGGAGTTTTTTAAGTATCTAAATATGTAATTTGTGTAACGCGATGTACCAAGTTCATTTACAAATGAACCTGACTATAATCAACACCACCTATCAAAATGGGATACATTTCAATTCTCAGTGCGTAAAGATAAATCACCCAAATAGAAAACCATTGTTGTTTGGATTTCGGAGTAACACAAAATTCAAATAATTCTTACCTCTCATAGTACGCGTGAATGTTATTATAATAATTACTGACTCTCTAATACATTCCGTACGAGTTGATTAAAGATAATCCTACTTATGCTTTCAATTGGGTTTCGTTAACAGTAAATCGACATTTTGAAAACATCGGCAACGTAAGATCAATTATGCGAGTTTTCTATGGTTTATTTATGAAGATAGGTCAATCTCCCGTATAGTAATCTATAACAATATAAGATGAATTCAACTTGGCCACGTCTCTCTCTAATTGACAATAACATTTGGAAAACTGTTATTTTCCCAGCAAACGTTTTCTCGCCAATGGTTATATATATAAACGTACTATAAAACAGAAATATAATTTTCACGTTTTTTTTAAGTGTAAATCAAAAAAATTCTCTAGATCTAAATTTCTCAGAATGTTGGACAAAAGTGGAAAAAAAGATTCTTCAGTTGTTTTCGTCACGTTTTATTTAAACAGAATTCATGTCTATTTATTCAAATATTGAAGCTTAAAACTGACAAACTACATCAAATATTCTTCTGGGAATAACATATCTAGTTTTGTCATTCATCTGTAGTACTGACGTCACAAATGAATAAAATACGCGTCCGTTTTGTTTGTCTTGATCTGGGAAAGCTAGAAATACATTTTACATCTTTATCATAGATAATAGGATAATATAAGTTGCAAGTCGCGCTCGATGTATACATGGGCCACATCTTTTCCAGTGTGTGTACAATTATATTACTTGACAAGCTTGTATATAATTGCATAAATATTTGAATTTCGATTTCAACTTCATAATACAACTCTATATTAAATTCATAGAACTTTTTGATTTACTTACTAGTCGAATCTTTAACCAATTTAGTGTATTTGATTAAATAATTGTATGATATGAAACATTGTCACAAATAATATTATAAAACTGATGATTAGTACTATTTAGCAATTAAGAAGGCATCAGAAAATATAAAAAAAAATAAAAAAAATTTTCTTCGGGCGCGACTCGGAATATTTCCTTTTGTAAACTGGCGATAACAATTTGGAAAATTTTGAGTGTGAAGCCGAAAACTTCGAAAATTTCATCGGACCTTTGGTAGCAAGTCGCCACCACCAATGTAAAAATGTGAGATTTCAATAAAACGCCCCTTTCGCGTTCTAATTACTCGTTAGCCGCCGCCGCTACTGCGAAAATATGAGATTCTGAAAAATCACCCCCGCACGTTGGCCACGTTTCAGGAGTGGCGGGGGCTTTCTACAAAAGAGCGTCTTTATCATAATTTGAATTTGCCTATGTCACAGCAAAGGTATAAGAGTGGTACCTTATACGGTACAAAATCGTCAATAGTAATATTTCCGATTAAAGGAGTTAACAGACTCCATATATATATATAGCACGTCCTAAAGTTGAACTCATGATTTTACATCTCCTTAATTAGCAACATAGAACAATATTGCATAAGCAAATTATATATATCCATTCCTATATAGTAAATCGGAAGTGCAAAAGTCAAAATCGTCCTATTTCCGGGGTATTAGTCGAGGTCAAGTCTGCTGACAAAGGTTATTACTTATATTTAGCCAATCTATACTAAAATTGAATTTCTAACCTACAGTGAGACGATATTTTGGGATCCTACGTCATGTAGAAAGGAGACGTAATAGCTAAGCGTAACTGACGTTATTACGTCGATAGGGAAATTGAATGTAATATTTCTCAATAAACTTTACTTAGGTATTCAAAGCACCTTACGTCAAAGCGCGTCCGTAAACCGTTGGAATAGGCAATCACGGCCCAAATGACTTAGTGAGATCAACTAGAATGTTTAATTTTTTTACTATATACGGCCAAACGCAAATCGAATATAAAAGATCTCTGGCGTGTGTACAGTCAAAATCACAAGAGAATAAGAACTCGGAAAAAACAAAAAATTGAGCTTATTTTATTGAACTTGTGTTGATTCTGTCATATCTATAGCCTGCGAGAATTCTGAACCATACTTTACAAGATGCCATATTATTGATGATTGTAAAGACAATTGAGTCAATATGGTAATAAAGATATTATGGTAATAAACAAAACCCCAAATATAATTCTTCATAAAATCAAAAAATATAATATGTATTGGACAATCTTCATATTCTACAAAAATGTTCAACTAACTATAGCAAAGGGCAGTCGATATTGTCTTGCGCCGGGACGAACTAATAGATTACCCGCGAGAACAACACCACAGATGCCGGTTACCATTTTGGTATCAGAAGTCTGTAGGAAAATTCAATATATGAGTTGTAATTGCAAGAAAAATCGTTTCTAATCATGCTGAACTAAAAATATGATATTCTTATAATAAAGGTCGGTTATTACCTTTAGAGACCACTCGCTATTTTCATTCTCGCCTTCTACCGTTTTAAAACCTCTCTTTACTGAAACAGGCTTGCTTGCGTCCAATTTTTTCCTGCTAGGAGGCGAATAGCGTGCCGACAAAAATTGTGAAAACGGCAACCATGAACTTCCTGGAGAAACCGATCCTCCATCAGAGGGAGTTGGGAATAAACTTTCTTCCACTTTTTCTGGAATTCTGTGGCTGATAGATTGAGCAGTAACAGCAAAGCTTCCTGGTATAGGCGAACTTATAGTCAACTTTATAGGACCATGATGCTTTTGGGGCACGTTCAGTATCTCAGAAGCGCTGAATGCTTTAGACATGTTGCGGGGCTTAGTATCACTTCTAGTAACATTGTTTCCGTCAACAGAATGGTTTGCAGTGAAGCTTCCAGCGATTGGAGAACTTATGATGATTTTTGAAGGCCTCCTAGATTTATTTAACATTTCGGGGGCGCTTTGTTGTTTCGATATTCTTTTGGACTGTTTCGATCTCTTGGTGGGATATTTTGTGGGAATAACGTTCTCTGAAACTTCAGTAATACTCCCCCCTGCAATCGATGCAATACCAAGACCATGTCTGGCAGTTAGGCTTCCAATCACCGGAGCGCTTATTGTTAACTTTGGACTCCTTCCACTTTTTAGTATTTGCGGTGAGCTCAGTTGTTTTGAAAATTCCTTAGGTTTGCTTGCCACGATTTGTGTATCACTGCGAGTTTTTTTGAAAGACAGTTTTGGATCTTTTTTGTTGATTGTAGCCATTTGTGTCTTTAAATCTATAACATGAGAGTTGGCAACTGCGTTTCTTCGCATCATAGATGGATTTTTGTTTACATTTCTCTGTATTCCGTTATCAAGCATAGAGTTTTGATACGACACACGTCTCCTGGCTACTTTCCCACTTAGGCGATTATTATTCGATAGCCGTCGGGGGTAATTCGTACTTCTCGTAACGTTACTTTGCTGATTAGATCTCGCGTTGTAAATGATACGTCTATCACAATGTGATTTCACGAAAGATCTAGGTCTTATTTGCTTTATGTTTTCCAAAGGAGTATAACTTGATAACCTTGCAGGATTATGTACAGAACCTCGCCAAGTTCTTTCTATATTTTCGTCGCAATTTGCATTTGTTTCTTGCTGTTGTGATCCCTCTGAAGAATGCTGAATATATTCGTTACTAATCACTTCATAGCATGCTTCTTCCAATAATCTTTCTGCAACTGGATCCATTTTCAACAAAATCATAAGCTAATATACGAATGTCTGGTAATAGATAATCACTCAGTTTTCACATTAAATTGTTTACTACAAAATCTAACAAAAATACGTGAAAAACGGTGAAGCGAAAGAAATCTCAAAAGTCCTTATCTCGACTCAATTTGAAAGGCAGTAAGCTACCTAACATTTCTCGGAGGCTATGGCTAACACTTTAGTCGTCAATAAGCCGTTAGAGTGGTAATATAATTCTTTCAATCGACACATTTATATAGAAAAACGTCCATTCAAATGCCGAATGTGTAATTTACAAAATGAGCAAAATTGACTAGCAATTCTCTGTAAGTCAATTAATTTATACTATCATTCAGTTTTGTCAGACAACTATTTTTTTTCGTTTTTGTATCTCAAATATTCAATCATTATTATTAAAAAGAATGTAACCTCAAGCAATAGATTAAAATTACTCTCATATGCAAGTACAATTTTTTAAATTTTTTAATCAATTTATCCGGATGTTTTCAAGACTTGATCCAGATTTGTAACTATCTCCATTCGTTATAGCCAGGACCACGTATGTGCAGATATAGGCTATATTGAAAGTATTTGGGATGAAACTAAGGTTGATACCCAAAATCAAATCAGAACCTAATCTAACTATTTTCATGTCAGGCGTTTTGACTGATAGAATACAATCAAAGCAAAGCCATATAACATTACTTCATGCCTGTAGATTTATTGTATGAACTAAAAATTATATAATATATTTTTATAATATATTAGTACTTATTTAACTTCTGAAAATCCATCATAATATGATGAATCTGGTCACGTATTCCTTACTGTATTGGCCATGACCTACGCAGCATCTAAAAACACAGCCTTCTGCAGCTATAGCTAGATACGATCTCGACCAAGCACGACCGCAAAATGCTGTTAAACCTTGAACAGCAACATTAATCTGCTAGACTCGTTTCGGTTCATCTGGTATATAAATATACGCGCCCTTTTTTGGGGGAAATTAGGATTATTTGTACAAACTTCTTTTAATTGGAAACCAGAAACGAAAAACAGGAAGCACCATTCAGCCGTAACCCGATAGTCTGTGGTTTGTGCGATAATTACGCTTCAAGTACAACTCATATATGCATCTTAAAACTACCCCACGTAAGTAAAACCTCACGAGTTCAACCTATCTTATCTTTGGTAATAATGGAAAAATAAACTTCGTTTTCAAAGTAAACGGTTAGGTTTTTCAATGTACAGACTAGTATATTAGATGTTTTATCTAAAGCCCATATTTCTTTACGTGAATGTATCAAAATTATTAATATTTCAAAAATTAAGTGAAGTCTACGATTTCTTTTAAAATTTTAATAAAATAAAATTTGAATTTTGTTTTCTAATTTTGTCATTATTCTGACTACTTGAAAAATTTTGTGTGGAAATTCCAACGTCATTTATGGTTGAAGTGAATTTTTTTTTATAAAATTAGCATATTTGGAGTACCTTGAAAGAATAACTTTTATTTTGTTATATCTATTGTTGATGTTTCGTCATTGTTTGTCATAATAAAGGACGTTCTTGAAGAATTTTGAGGTCATTTTGCGTTAAATGTGGAATTTTGGCGTATTTTTTTTGGAAAAATAACATTTGTGAGTGTTTTTGTGAGAAGTAAAAATCCCTGCATTTTTTAAATTAGTAAACGAATACGAGATGAAAAATTATACCTTAGAATTCCATGTTCGTTCCGTCATCTTATCCAGCTCGTCAGACGTCATAACTGAATTTTTTCCGTTCGATTTTCCAGACTTCTGAAACCTTTGAAGTAAGATAAATATTATTAAATAAGCGTATTATATGGTTTGTCTTAAAATTCCATGAAAATTAAATCTCAAATGAGTCCAAGATATAGCACAGGCAATAAAGTGGGCAGAACAGTACAACTCAGTATTAAATTATAATAAACATTACTTTTATGATTTTTTGTTCAATGTCTCTTCGGCCTTTTCAATTCGTACATCCCTATTGACCTGGATATGGGCCAAATTGAATGACAAACACAAATATATTTTATTCGTCCCAACCAGTGGTATTAAAAATCATTAATCCAACAATGTACTAACTTGATATTTAGTAGTACATAATTTACATTGAAAAATGATAAAAAAAAAATCTTTGCTACCACTATGTTAAGAGATATATTACGAAAATGACTGGTAAATGAGGTTTCAATGGAGATATCATATAGGAAATAAATTTTAACTCCGCGATTATTAGTGCAATTGGAGACAGTTACGCACTATTAATTAAAAACATTGCACTAAAAAAACCTAAGTCGTGCTGTATTTGTCAAGAGCCTTCTCCACAAGAATTGCATAACTCATTCCACTCATCTCATTCCACGAAATAGCAAGTATATTTGTAAGCTTTCGTTAGATCACAGTCTAATTTCTTCAAACAAGACACGATATAATTTAATTAAATAGCGAATAATTATACTTGCTATTTCGTGGAACGCGATTGTGTTGTTCTTATTTATCACTTTAATGCTATTTCGTTTGAGCATCTTTGCGGCATTGGCTACATACGGGTCCGAGGTGAGAAGCAGACAAGAAGAAAGAACCCACAGTCCTGCAAAATGCTAGAACTTTTCATAATTGATGTTGATTAAAAGAAAAATTAAATGCGTAAAACAAGTGTATTGAAAACTATATAAACCATAATCCACAAATATGAAGCATGAAGCATGAAGATATAACTGATATCTGAATGCATGATCATTGTTGTTTACGCAGTACTTGTGAGAAGACTGTCTGACCGGACATTTTTGACTAGTGCTATCAATAGCATACATAAAATCTTAAATTGAATAATTTACACGCTTAACTTACAACTAAAAGCACATTGAAATTAACATTTTCAAACGAACTTAACACTTACTACTATTTGAATCCACAATACCGGAGTAATCACAATTCAGATACTTCTTTATTAGACTTTACTGATTATTCTATTCGATGTATATCTAACATGGCTTCCTTCACCTGTTAGGATACATATACCTTTCAGGTGTTATCCCCGTTGCGACGCTGAATATCACAAAAGACATTCTAACCAACAATGACGGTTCGAGGAATGAGCAAAAACATGAATTTGTCAGTATGTAGATTACCTTTTATCAAGCATGGAGTAATACTAAATAGTACTTTGAAAGTAGGAAATATCATTTGTCCTTCGCTGATCTAATATAACCAGAAAAGTAATTGTGGTAACACAGTGAGCAAACATTTGGCATGACTGTATTGTTTGCCATCGATAGATTTTATGATTGTTCTATTTATGTAATTTTTATTTAATTTCGATAGATCAGGCATTTACTAGGTATAACTGATTTGTCGTGCTTTTGGTCTATGGTTTACATCGTCTATACATTTGTTGTAAATGATATTTAGGAGAAGTAGGACTACTACTTTCTCCTACCAAAAATATGTGATTTTATATCGAGAGGCTGAAAGCGAATGTGCAGTTGCCAATCAACACAATGAAAACAACAACGACGATAATTCCCCTAACAGTCAATACACATTCTTTGTATTAGGAAAATAGTGAAAAAAAAACATCAAGATCAATTTATATTGTAGTATTTCTAATGGAATGTTGATTTTTAATTAGGGGTAAAGTTATATAGAGACAGTTTTAATATTTGTCCTGACTCAGATATTTTATTCATCATTCTATGTGCTATACCACAAAAATATCAGTACAAAACGGTTTCAATTTAATAGGGCAATTAATTATTATTGTTTTATGATGACACAATAAAAGGAAGTAATTTAGCTATAAAATTTATTTTTTTGAAACCGATTTCTCGTGACGTTTATTATTTTTATATTCATAGTATTCGGCATATTTCAATAAGAAAAAAAAAAGTTTACTGTTTAACGAATCCCGTGTTATACACTAAATCAGGGCTACGCAACTATTTTTACCGAATATCCGCATTTAAAACTTCAATATTATTTGGGTCCGGAATTTTATAAAAGAAAACTTCAAAAATGGGGCTAATGATCCAAAATAAAGAATTGGGTGCGATCCGAAGCAAATACTCGAAACGTCCGGATTCGGACCGCGGTACGCAAGTGGATCATAAATGGATCAAGCCGACGACGGCCGGGCACCTGGTATGTAACAACTTTGAGTAGTGGGTTAATTTGGCATATTTTTTCTATTAGCATAAGCTCATTTCTTGTTATCCTAACAACGTAAACAACGCAATGGATAAAAGTCACTTATAACAAACGAATCACGTGAAATGCGAGAGCAAGGATTCTGAGAACATTATTCACATATTTATTGCTGACGATAATGTATACAAAACTATTGAATGTACTCTGCACATTTGTTTATTTACATCTTTTAATGATAATCTATGCAACATACGTGTAGTTACTAATTGTGGCAATGCGCGTACTCAAGTTCGAAAAACTTGATCCGCTGACGAACCAAGTATAATTGGCATGAAATGGGCGGGTCAAAGGAGTTCCTCTTTGACTGGTGGTAAATCCCTGGCTGCTAGTTCAAACTACACACTATGTGGGAATCAGAAAATTCAAATTAAACAATGTCTTTTCACTAAGTGTAAGACTTGTCGACTATACGCAGTCACACTAAATGGAGGTTAATTTCAAATCCTCTGTATCAAAGATTTGCCAATATGAAACACGATTACAACCATATAACAAAAATATTACTGATTTTTTTTTACAGCTTTACAAGTAAAGTATCGTCTACATGGCTTAACGAATAATATATGTCAGTGAAGCAACTTACAAGTAAATCCGGCTCAATTGTGTTCTATAAGTCGTTTATAGCCCCATTATTCGGTATTTGAGCTTACAACAAACAAAACATTTTATATTCTTATTTGTAATTTTAGAATACTCTCTACGTCTTCAAAATCTATGCAATACAACGATAGTACTACTTTTTATGACCCATGTCGGTAGTAGCGGCACTCACGAAATACTTTTCCGTAAATTTTGCTTTCATAAAAATTTACTGTATTTGAAATATATATCTGGTTTCGGTTTGGGTTGAATGCCTATTCAAAAAACACCAAAAACTATCGGTCAATATACTCTTTAGCTCCCCCACTTGACGAGTTCACATTTCAAACAAGATAATCCTGACTAACTATTACATTACCTGCGTTTATTGGAACTGCGTGGAGTCTGAAATTCTTGGTTGATGTATTCTACCAGGATTTCAGCAGCACTGAGTTTCAGCTGATATGGCAGAAAAACTGCTGCCATCGCCAATCAATCATGCAATTTCATTTGCCAAATTAGTTTCACCAATATATCAATAAATTGGCATGTTGCATGTCGTCTAATTCTATATTGTAAGAAACGGTCGAACGAAATGACTGATTATTTTGGTCATTGTCTGATGACAATATGATTGATTTAAACTTAACCGTAACAGGTACAATTCGCCACCAATTGAATTCGCCTGGAAAGCTATTTGTCATACAGACAAACAAAACACAAGGCGAAATTTGGCCTATTTTCAACTATCTAACATCATGGATTCTTTCGGTTACATTTATCACACAAATGTCACTGATTTAGGTCCCAACTATTTACTTTAAATATATTTGCTAAAATATAAGTTTATTTTCCCTCATCGAAATGACTACATTTGCGCCATCGGTCTATAATTGCGCTATTTGAAAATATTCCAATATGTCTGGCACAACGGATGGCGAACGGGCACACAGAGCTCGTAAATGAATAACTGCAAAATCTTTTATATGCCCTGCAGCGGTTGCGATTTTCAGTCAAGTAAATCGTAATAAAAAGCGAGCGAGGGTAATAAAGCACAGCACGTGACGTCACAAATGACGTAACATCGATCGAAAAATCGAAGACTTAACTTTATTGAACTATTCTCTCCTAAGGTTTTATCGATATTTTGATTACTTCTCCACACCTTATCGGCGATTTGACTATTGCATGGAGGTCAAAGGGAAATTTGAATAAAGTGGATTTGAGAAACTGATTTCAGGCGAAATATTTTTGCCTTAATGCATGCCTAATAATTCGTAATAAATCGTAAACCCCATTATTATCTCCCACCCCTCACTCTACTGTAACTAAATTTTTAGATATGTTATATCTAGTGCCGTACTGTGAGTGATAAACATGATATCGAAAATTGATTTTCATAAAATTAACGTTATCTACCCAATTCTTGTATTTATCCCACATATGATAAAACTTTCTCCTTGGAGGGTTAAAATTACTGTAACAACTAAAGATGATAATTTTCTGGGGCCCAATGAGAAATCTCTAAACTGTGTACAAGCTTAAATGGCATGGATATCCATACAAATGCTAAAACAGCAATCATACGTAGATCATTCTTAGTCTCTAAATTCCGAGCTATGATAATTTGCAATCACTAAAATGGGGTATTGATAAATGCCTCTCGCAATCGCCCCGATCTTGTGGTATTACATAAAACTTCACACTTGATTAGAAAGCAATATTTATATTGGGTAGCTGCCGTAAAACTCAAACCCGCTGTCTGCATGGAAGCCCTCAGCGGAGGAGATATTAAAATGGCGATTGGTACGATATACGGTATTCATCCGTTTTTCTGTAAATGTATGATAATCTAGTTCCTGGATCCTTACGAAATAAATCAATATTAAAATTGAATATATATGTATTGTTCTATGTGACGATAGTTGTACCCTAATCTAGAATTAATGTATTATTCCCTCCATCTTCTATAGTAGACACGTCTTTTCTAATATTCCAAACTGTTTCTCCCACGCGCGGAATACAGCATATCCTATAGAATGATCTGATAGACGAGGGTGACATTACACAACCATGATCGTAAAAATAAATGCGGTATCGCCATATATATCAATTCAATGGTGGTATTGCTGACCTGGCAACCTACAAACTAAAATAGTCTGTCTTTCGCAATAATTTTTATCAACAAAGTGATGAATGTCACCCTGAACCATTATCAAAGTCTTCCATCACAATTCTAGGGGTAAGGCCCTGCAATTATTTTATATGGTCAAAATGAGCTGGATTAGATACGTTACGTTAAAAAACGTTTCAATCAGAATACAACTACCACACAACACGAAACACGCAGCAACATGGTCTCGCTTTATCGTCCGATGATGCTGACCCAGTTTCAACTAACAATTCTGTATTCGTATTTACTGAAGCGATTTGTAAAGTGGAACATAATACAAAATAGGTAGAAGTATTGTGACATGGAAGGACTTTTTCTGCTGTAACTTTCGTTGCTTAACGAATCTATGTAGATAAGCACATCTAACAAAACAATATGATTGTTTAAACGTCAGTGGTGATCAAATCGCTACGTTACATGTACATGTATAAGAAGCGCCATATGTCAGAAGTAAAATTGGTAAATTAACCGAATATACCGAAATATGCTTTATCTTACTTTACGAAATACGAAAGGTAACATGGACACGCCATCTACCGGTTGTGTGATATAATAGATTAGACTGAGACATCAGGGCTCATTTAAAACGATTAAACAACTGAATCTAAACTTGACACGGACTTATATATTACGTTGAATACCACTAGATTTGAACGTTTATTAACGAGCTGTAGGATGTTACCCAACTGGCTCACAATACACAGACGTCCATAGAAATACTCAAGGATTTATAGATTAATAACACAATGAATCTATAATATATAAAAAGAGATAATTTGAAATACTCCATGTACTATACCAGAAACTAAACATAAACTCGTTGAAATGAACAAAATATGTCAATTGTATACTTAAAAACCACTTACCCTCCGATACAATCCATATACATTTTTGTTGATTAGAGCTACCTTCCATCAACGGTGGAAATATATTCTGCTTAAATTTCGTTCTACCACTATTTTCCAGACAACATAGCACACAATGAAAGCTATTCAGTCGTTGCAATTCAAATAGAAACACTATAAATAACGCACTTGGAACTGGCTAATTATCAAAAATTCACTTCTAGCTTTCCCTCTGACTAAGCCAACAAAATGTAATAATTGTTATCGACACAGTATTAATTGGCATATTTTATAATGCAGCCAATTACCAGTTTTGCACTGAAAAATTCCCTTTCATCATATTTCGAATAAAATTTGCGATTTCACCTGTTGCTTTGACTACCGCCACGAAAATCATTCGAAATAAATGATCTGACCTATCTAGCATTCCTTCCACACTATTGTCACCACTTCAATCACCAAATTTGCCCAACAATCTCGCTTGTCTTTCGAAAATACTGAATTGCGGCTGGTTAATTGTCATTTGATCTGCTTTAATTGACTGCCGCGAGTGCTTTTGTGGCATGTGAGTAACGAATTTGTAACTTCCTTTTAAATATTTTAAATGCCGGCCAGTGAGTTATGCCGCTACAAAATGATACAGATTTAACGCCATTGTGTAGTCAAATTGTATCATTACGAAGGTTATGTAAATCACAACGCTTCATGTACACTAGGTGCGCATTGAAACAGTAATTACAAGAACGTAGAAATGCCAGCAACTATACTATAGCAGTTATTGGTTTATGATAAATATCAGACAGTTTAGTAGGTACTTGAAATGCATCATTTCTTTCGTTCTGGTTTTGACTAAAGGTAAATTATTTGACAGATAGATAATAAGACAGTGGTGAATCTAATTTCAGTTTACTAATAATTGGTAATTATATATATGAATATTCATAAAAATATTGCCAGGTGTTTGCATTAGAACATTATTGTTGATTGTTTAAAAAAGCGACATGGGCGCAAATATATTTTACAGATTTAAGTTGGTCTACGTGGATTATCCTCTATTCAGATGTATATAAGCCCCCTCGATTCTTCGGGGAATCATTAACAATTTGCTTGTAGCCGATTTCCCTAATTATGGCATGGTGATTGATTTAAATGTCAGTGACCAGTTAGGTTACCTTGTGGAATATTCTGGAAACAGGTATTGTAGATAAACAAAAATTAGTTTATCACTTTCTTTCAACATACCTGAATGTTAAATTTTGTGCTAAAAGAACTTGGCTCATTTTAATTTTACGCTAATATGCCAAAAAGAAAATATATATTTTTTATAATAATAATATGAAATTGATGACTAGTATTATCCGATTGTAAATCTACTAATAACTAGCAATCTACAGTAAATTTACACATCGGTATAACTGGATTAAATATATCACTGAAAAAGTTAAAGGAGTCCACATATAGATAAGGACCAGAGAGAAAGCAAATACCCATTTTATTTATATGACACGTTGTATCAAGCTCTAATCGTAAGATTTGTATTAATGAATATAGTATGAAATTAAAACAGTTGTTACCAAATGAATCTTTCTTTCATATTTCCGAGTCTGTTCCGAGATCAAATCTCCCAAGTGTAAGTAAACTCAAAATTTCAAGGGCAATAGTACAGTTTACCATTTATACGAGAAACCTTATTGGATGATTATAGATGAGTACAAATATTATCCCAACAATCCAGCAATCGTAAGTCCAACGTATTCATCTTTCCACACTATTCAATAAGCAATTTGCAGATTGGGTATAATACGTACATTCACGAAACGACAAAATAAAAGATGTCTCGCTCGTGGTGCCAAACCTCTATAATAAGTTCAGATGCCTATATTCATTGTTAATCGTGATTGATATATTCCACAAATAATCCAAGAACCGGTGCTATTTCAGTTTTGTTTTCTAGGTATATCATAAATATACAATTATCAGTGAATGTCCAATTTGTTATAGCGGTAATACAACAGTTGCAACTACAATTTTCCCTATTAACAACTGGATTAATTCCTCACCTCTGACAATTTATATAGTATGGAAAACTTCTCACACTTGCAATTACGAATATACGTAATGTAGACGCCCACTTAAACGGAAAATACACCACGACGAGGTTTACAGTACAGTAAATCATGATCAAACTATTTACTGGGTTTAGAATGTGAATTCGTTTTATAATCCCGGCGACCTGTATTTGTAGACGTTTTATTGTTGTAGTACTGAATTTCTGTTTTTAGCTAAACATTGACGATAGCAAAATGTTTTATCAGATTATAACAACTCAGATCACATGTTGCACCGCAAATATACACCCTAGAAATTTGATAACCATATATCAAGCTAATATGAAATAATAAACATTTTCTCTCAGTTCAATATGGAACAATAAACATCATTAATTACAAAAAGTAAAAGTCTGATATAGTGCCATATTCGTAACCGCAATCCATTTAATTGAAAAAACAGCAATTGCCAACTCACCCACACAAGAATGTCCTAAATAATCTCGACATGGTCATTTTCTGTTGGAGAAACAGTGTCGTACACTTGATCTCTAACCATGATTATTACCGAATACCTCATTTTGTAATATATAAAGCACAACACATCATATGACCATTATATTTAACAAGCGTCCATGCAATCAAACCGGTGTTATGACACAGTCTCTCCATAACCACCTTTGGTCAGAGATAATCCTAATATACCCACAAATTACTTGTACGGTCATCGGACATTATAGCATTAATCGTATTTCCGTCTCATTAAGCGTTCATTAAAGCGTCTTAAATCGCTATTTTTATTTATAAATCACCTTCAACTACATATTAATGCTCAAGTACGGTATTAATATTCATCCCATGTTTCATCAAACACATGATTATAATTTATATGTAAGTAGCAAAGGACAGTGTGATTGCATCACGCAAGGATGTTCACTCAGTTCAATGCTATTTTATAAAGTTCCTGTGTTTTTTTTCAACATAATTAATAAGTAAAATGTATTATGTTTCAATTCAGACAAGCCAAATTCACTTGTGAATTAATGATTAACATCATATTTCAGTCATGTTTCAGAGGTAGCCTGTTTTCTGATTTTGCTGTGTGTATATAGAGGAGTATTTGAAAATATTCAAAATCGTATAAATTAATATTATTTTACCATCTCAAGTTTCACTCAAAGGTCAAGGTAAGGCACTCAGTCATGCGCAATCAAGACATACGATATTAGGAGGAAACGTTCATCTCTCAATTGCAATTTACCGCCAGACTCGATTATGCATGCTCTATTCCGATAAAAAATTGAAAATTTTAACGCATCTTGTTTGTCTATTAATAAAGTTACTCTTTATAAATTAATCATTGAAGTTTTTAGGTTTGTCAATTTTCTTAATTAAATTGTAGCGCTTGTGTAGAGCTTGATTACGACAACGTGAAACCCTAAACAAATGTGTGCCTAGACGTAAGCGGCGGTCTCATACTGAGTTACTGAAATTACTTCGTTCCGGTTTGCCACAAACAGTTAGATGAATACATGATCCCAATAGTCATATGAATGGAGACTACTGTAGAAGGTTATTGTCGACCCTATTATTGGCCTTTATATATATTCTATGAAAACTTTGAGCTCGAACCCAAAACTCTAGCACGGCTGTATCGCAGAAAAGATGGAGAAATTACAAAAACAATGCGGTAGAATAGAAAAGTAAATGTACTGCGTGGTTTAACTTTTAAAAAATACTATATGCATAAAACCCTAAATATGGACTTATGTTTATGTAAGTTGGAAAACAATGCAAGTTGCGGCTAAAATGCGATTCTCCCGCATAGGTTATTATAATTTTATGCGGAAACACCAAAATAACAGGTACCTGTATTTTATGCTTCCAGTTTTTGTGATGTTGAAGTTTTTGTCTAGATTGTGTGGAGGCGTGAAAGAATGGAATGAAGTGCCCGCACCAGATTTTGTTGGTTTAGATTGAGAATTTTCCGACGTAAGAGGTGACGTGATTTGTACTTTCATAACGTGAAGAGAGTGACGTTGTGTATTATTTGATCCACGTAGAGATGAGCCGTTCTCTGACCCGGGACCTATTGTAGATCGGCGAAAACTTTCGAGCTCCTGAAGTCGCTTCGTCGCAAAGTAACCTGGTAAGTTGTATTTATGTTGTTACAATATAATTAACTTGTAAATAAGCTTGTTTGTAACATTATACAGGTAACATTAACATGAATATAAATCGTGAATATTTTATCGTGAGCCAATTTTGCCAAAATTAAGTAACAAATTATTAGGTTGCGTTTTATTTTTATTGCGGAAATGTGTAAATATTCATTTGAAATTTACCCCTCGGAAATTTCAAAACTGTGTGAAATTAGAAAATAGAAGTATAAATTAAGTATCAATATGGAATAAATTGTTTGAATTTTTTTTATTTTAGTTGGATTTTGCATAGTGAAAATAAATTATTACATGCTTAGTGGAAATATGAGAAAAATTAAAAAAATTTTAAGATGTTGCTTCACCCCAGTTGTTTCACTTCAGATACATTTTTTATATTAATTAAACTTACCCGTATTTGATGCTTGCAACACGTCACCTTTCCCAAATGACGACGTCACAATGCGTGACGTTTTGGCCATAGACACAAGATTTGTTAACGATCTGCTTGTTGATAACTGTCGAGGTTTAGATATCTTCGGAGAACCTTGTTTTGAGTTTGATTGAGAATAGGTTGCGCCATCATGCGGTGATGACTTATTAGTAAGTGAGAATAGCATTCTGCTATCGTCAGTACCGCTGCTACCACTAAGCGATCGTTTTTCTTTTACACTCTGCTGATCAGACGACGTCGAGTTTCGACCAGAACTGCTGAATTTGTAAAAATCCTCTCCGTTTTTCTTTTTCTTATAGCAAAATAATGAATGCGGTTCGGTTGAATGGAAATATGAATCAGAAGACTCCAGTTCTTTCTGAACTATGAAATATGGTCTATCTGGAAGCAAATTATGTCCATCAAAGCTTTTCGCTCTGCGAAAACAAACAGGGCTGCCACGCAATACTTCAGTATCGTCTTCCACAGAATTTGACGTCTGATTTTGTTTAATATATTTAGTCCTAAACGATTTAATCGACGAGTCGTCTCTATTACTGCGTACACTTGTACTCGTAGATTTCGACTTGTTAAAATTGGACTTCTTTGTTTTTCCAATTTTGTCTTCGGCTGCACCGTCTGTAGGTAAGCTCCGCGCTGACTTCAGTTTAGGTTTCGCACCCCTGTTCTTTTTCCTAAACGGCGCGAATTTCCAATTAATTACTCGTTTAAGAGATGAAGATCGTGAATGAGATACTCTGAATTGTTGGACTTGACTATTTACTTTTGTTTCATTGTTTTCAAAACACTCACCTTCCTTTGAATCGGTTGTTTCTGATGATTGAGCTTTTTGTTCACCCTTTTCCGTTGAATCACTTGAATTACTAAATAGATTAGGTTTATTAGTGAATTTATTATTGTCAGTACAATTTATAGTCTTCTCAAAAGTTACGTCCGTCTCCTTTGCAGCATTGGAGATAATGAGCGAACATTGGCTTTCGGCTTCCTTAGAAATACCATTCGTCAGTTTTTCTTTTTTGGAAGTTGCGCCACCTGACCAAGTATCGGGCACACCATCGTTCGATGTTTTAAAAGAGGTATATTGTTTTCTCAAACTGATATCAGACGAAACACAATTTCCGGTATCATTGAGTAAATACTCTTTATTATTCATCTCTTCCTCGAACCCATTGCGGGTTTTTGCCATTGCGTCATTTTGACCACCGGCTCCAGATTGTCTTAAAGCGGGTTCGTTGTATCCATAGCAACGCCCATCATTTTTCGAAAGTTTTCTGTTATTATTCTGCGAATTAAATATATTATCTACCGATATTTTCAAGTGTTCTTGAGATGTTGAACCATTTGTTTGTCTTTTGATTATATTATCTTCCGCATTTTCTTCGAGACGTGCTTTCTCTAAATTGTCCTTACTGGGTAACGTTGGGACATTTTCGTCATATATTTCTCGTGTATGGCCCCGGTTATCACTTGACGCACTTTTGGCGTCACGAGTCTTTTGTTTCTGTGTGACCTTGTCTAGGCTGGTTCTCAGTTTATTCAAGTCTGCCAATACTTCATCAAAAACCGCAAAATCTGCTGTCATGGCTGGAGATATATCCATTACAAGAACACGAACAGGTTGAAAGTAAATTGCATTTGGTAAAGTAATTAACCCAATTTTTTTGTAAAGATATAAAATTTCTAGGAAATTGATAACAGGGTAGGAGAATGTATTACGTTAGTAAACACGATGTGTTGAGAAAACGTTCTTCGCATATACAAGATGCTACATTACATCTGGGACTTTCCAAATACTTGAAAGTTTCTATACAATGATAATCGGAATTAAGTTCCGTTACGCAATATTTTTTATTCCTGTATATATGTATAAAAACGAAACCGCCTGATCAAATAATTGAGAAAGGATTTTAAATATACCGAATTCTGAACTTGAAAAACGTTTTGAATACAACCTAATTTCTACAATATTTATCTTTCCAGTTCAATATTGCTACCTGGTGCACTGATGTGCCTACTACAAAGGCCATATTTTCACGGCCACAATTTTTTACGGCAAGATTTATATATTGACAGTGTACACGTTTCGGTGAGATTTTGGCACACTGAAACAGAAACGTCTGTTATAATAACGATATTTGTAAGCCTGCACCAAAGTCTCATTCATTATAAGTGTATACTTATATATTCTTCATGTAATAGCTCAGATTAAAATGTTATATATATTCTTTCCGCCCTAATATACAAAGGAACATCATTGTTCGTAAAGCCCGAGTTACTGCGCCATCTTGTGTATAGTGATTTCATAGACAGTTCGGTAGACTCAGTTTGGAACGCTGTCGTTACAAAGAATTAGAATTAGAAAAAAGAAAATCTAGAAATCTAGAAAATCTAGAATTAGAAAAAAAATCTAATCCAACAGTCTCTATTGAGTGGGCTGATCTGTCCAAGACCATCAACGTACCGAGCACTGAATCGTCTATATAGGATCATAAAATATCTCCATCTCAGAACCATAAAAGATCTTAATCGCATTTGAAGTTAGTACCTCCCGGCGTATGAGTACAAATATTTTTACGATCATAAGTGGGGAAAACCCATGAATTTTCTGCTTGGTGTCCATGCAGCGAACAAAAGCGAGCAAATAGATTATTAACACGCGAGGGCGTTCATGAGTAGAGTAGAAAGAAAACTTTGAAAGTCGAATATCTCGACATACCGCATTGCCTAATCGTTAATGTTTCCAAAATCATGCATCCACCACCCTTTTCGCCAAAAACTCACATATTTTCCTTTGTTGTTATCGTAGGCTGTCCCAATTGTATTAGTTGTAATGAGTGTATTATTGTACTAGTTTTCACATTAAATTTTTCTATATTTTCACTTATATATATTTATTTTTTAGCTATTTTATGAATACTGTTTTCTTAAAAGAGCAAGGGTACTGTCAAATATGCTTCATTTGTCAATAAAAGTGCCTACAAACAAAGATCTCAACCACATAGTCCACGGTAACCAAAACTTAAATTTTACATACCGATCATAATAAATAAACGGTGACAGTAAGATTTCGATATAACCAAAATAAAGAATTAAGCTAAAATAAGGTTTGACTTTGACTAAGATTATCCAATCATAGCGACCGCTTGCAATTCTCATCTCTTATATACTTTATTTTCACTCAATAGACAGCATTTTAAATGAAAACACAAAAAATTAGATGACGTAGGCTATTATGGAGTTTAAAAACAATATTTTCGTCTTTATTGAGGATGACTATCAAATTCAGTGTTTCTCAAACTTTTTAGGCCGCACCCCTCTTTCAAGAATTTTTCGAATTTCGTGCCCCACCTCAAAAAGAACCAGCTAACAATAAGCTACAAATACCAGATATAAAGGCGAAAGTAAAAGGAACATAAATATCCAAAATTAGGGAATGTAAATATCCAAAATAAAGCGGGCAAGATCAAATCTAACAAATATTTTTAATTAGCTTTACGCCCCCTCAAAAATTGTCTACGCCCCCCCTTGTGGGCGCGCCCCACGTTTGAGAACCACTGCTTTAAAGCAATATAAGTACCGATAATATTCTAACTGAAACTATACGGCCAGCCAAAAAACCTCGAAACTCGAATAATATATATATATATATACTATATTAAGACCATTCATGCTTTTCTTGCATATTTACAAAACAAAAAAAGGTATTACTTTACATGAAACAAAATCACTACATTCACTACTATTAAATACACCGCCGTATGCAATAAGTAAACTTGTATGGATGTTTCCCCGATCTTAACCTCAGAAAAATTCACCTTATGCATTACCATTGCACAAATATTGATACTCATTTTGGGATGGTTTCCGCGATTTAGCGCTCACAAACTTTCTACATGTTCATAACCATTATTCACTGCAAAATTTCTAATGACCTATCATTTAAAAGTAATGGTGGTAATTTTTTTATTACCATACTGAAATTTTTTTATTACCATACTCAAATCTTTCCGAGTAAAAAATGTCCTAGCACCGGTAATTTTCAGTTGTTACGTCACATTTGACTTACGTCGTCAGTGCTCGGGAAAATATCCAATACCATAACTCAAACAATTTAACTACTGATATTTCATCTTGCTCTGGAAACTCAATTTAAATAACACCCATTTTCTTAACTGAATAAAGCAGACTAACGTTATGAAGAAAAGTACACCCGATACTCGAATCTGATACCATCTGCAATACGCATGATATGATACTAATGAGATCAACATTTCACAAACGAATGTCAGATTGAAATGCGATAATAGTGTTTTACTATTTAGTCTGGGTAATCACAAATTGTCATGTTATCCGCGTATCAAAATAGCTCTTGGATTGGCATGTGATTTTAGACTACATTATCAACTGCATAGCGATTATGGGCTTAGTAGCTAACTTGAAGGACGAGTCTACCGGCATTCTGAAAGAGGAACTCCATTCTGACATAACTTCAGCAATATGACTTAGCAATTCTTTGTAAACAACATGTTAGCTAAATATTTATTGTTGGAATTTGAAAGCAAGAGACAGGCAGGTACATAAATCAAATATCCGAAATGCATTTGCGATGAATGTAACATCAAAATATGCGCCAGGGGGTAACCTAATACGGATCAAAATGTAAAAGCTAGGTAAACATGTACAAGTACTGAGCAAATTCTAACCTTAGTCGAATTTGTAAGTAAATAAATGCAAGCATACAACTACGCGTGCCTTACAAGTTGATTATACATAGCAAAAAGAAAAGATTTGTTGAACGTTGGATATGTCACTTTTTAGTATAATTTACAGTACATTCCACGCTAACAATGGCCCCACGCTAACAATGCTGTAATTGGTACTTATTTCATGAGTTTGAGCATTTTTACAACGCAGAAGATGTTATACAAAGGTTGATAAAAGTAAGCATATCGCAACCGATTGTAAACTACCCATATGAAAACATTAGGTATGACGAATCATTCAAATACTAAAATTGATTTACCAGAGGTTCTCAAAATCCAGAAGTTTCGGTCTCAAAATTCCTAGATATGATTAATTTGTTGTTTATCGCATTTAGCGCAGAGGCGGCATATGGAGACTAATAGAAAACGAAGTCGAATACCATTATGCGGAATAAATAGATACATTTCATATATCCTGAATCCACTTCATAAGCCGCTTCGCAAAGGCTACCTCACGTAGCACAAACCATACCTTACCATTATCAACAGTTTTAAAAGCCAATTCTAGACTGCATTATCTCGAAGTCTGAGAGGCTTTCAGTATTTTCTAAAATTATTATCAATTGATCATTTTCGCTTCGTAGAGTATGTCACGCGGAGCTAACGACTGACTGACTTCAATGCTTGTAAGTGATGGTAAGATGCGCCCTACGCCAACTGTGGACAACTTTAAAATAGCTTGTCGGGCGATATTCGGGCTATGATTTTACTAGATTTAGATGTTTCTTTGCCACAAACCTTTTCTAAGTAAAAATTTCCAAATGTACTGAAAAGTGTTCGATAATTTTAAATTCCATTGGGATAATAATAGTGCGCCACGTACTGGCCAAATCTTCCTCAATCACTTGGTGTTTGCCATATAATTTCCACGGGCATCTCATTAGAAGGCATAGAAGTTAGTTTTGTTGTTTAGCAGTTGCTCATATAACAGATGATGAGCATTGATATTGATTACGGAAAATATACTAATTTTACAAACCTAGAATTTAGTTGTGGAGTGACGTTCTTTAGAATTGGGATCACACTCAACAATTCCAATTGCATTTGAGAACTTGAAATATGAACACATTTGGGCACTTTATCTTTTTGCGTGTTGGAACAAAAATAGACAGCTAATTATTCAAAAGACATAAGGGTTTATGAATAAACCATTCTCAAACTCGTCTCAAATTTGTCAAAAGAACGAACAATCCTATGAAACCCCCGTTGAAATGCTGAAACCCCCGTTGAAATGATATACCAACTTCATGCCTAGTCAGGGCTACAAACTTGTGTAGGAACAGAATGACGTGATCATTGCATATATTCATACAACACACTTGACTTGTAACATAATTTTCATTCGTTCGCAAGAATACAGGTAATTTGAGTTGGTGACGTTACTAGCGACGCAGATAAAAATATTGATTTACCTTTCTTATCACTCAAGTAAATAAATAAAGTATATTTAATTACTATTTTGCTGGTTATACGTACAGTAATCATACATAATAGTTATGAACATATAAATCATCAATATTTACTCTGAAAGACGGTAAATCGATGACATTTTTTGTATTTATGGTCTGTTACTGGTAGGAGTCGTTGCCTCCAATCTACGGCTACATACTATAAGTAATATACAAACAGTATTGTGTACGAAATTGTGTAGTTTAAAAAATATATATATGTAACAGATTGGGTCATAAACTAATCATGGGTAATATTCAACAATACTTTTAATGAGATTGTTCGAAACAGTTTTTGAGATGAAACACTTAAGCAACCCCAATTTAAAAAGGAATGATTTCAGAAGTCACGAACGAAGTGTGATTTACTACTTCAGAGATACCTGACTGGATACTATGTTATGACATTTTTATACCTTCTTTGCAATGCACAGAACATTCAAAAAATCCTTAAGATCGATTTTAAAAATTCCGAAAATGCCAATTTATATATTAATTCCGAAATATTAATTTGGCTTTTGCTACTATGTAGTATTGTAGACCAAAGAATATATATTAGGCATTGCCGAACATTGTGATAGGTCATTAATAAACAGCGAATAATTGCAAAAGTTATAATAAAACACTGGTTTTTATTAACAGTGTTGAACCCAAACAACCTCTTAACAAGATTAACCTACCTTGTCTGTCTCAGTCTACTTCACAAGTGAGATCAAACGTTGGACATCGGGTCGCTATAATTGCACTAAACTAAAGAAGTCTAACTACTTTTTGGCGCATCGAGAAATCACAACGCTGACTCAACCCGAAATCTCAACTAACAGAGATTTCTTATAGGACATATGAAACATTATCTCATGGACTTCATGCCAACCTAATACAAATTGATTATTGCAATGATGACTTTATTATGTAAAGCAAATGGTATGATCCAGCTTCGACTACTGCATTTGGTTCTGAAACTTTGATAATTTTGCTTTCAATCGTACAAATATTTTGAATCTGAGAAAAATTCAAAACCACATCTTGTTTACCGGTTTATACCAAACCTTACTGGCACATACCGTCTTTATTTGTTTATTATTATGCTGACTTTGACTCCCATGACTTTTTCGATGATGACGTAGTAAAATGGCGTCATACTAATGTTTTTGTCATGATACAAATATTTTTTTAAATGTCAGATGGTCATATAATCCAATATTGCAACCTTGAACTCAGCGGGATTGCATGTTAAAGCATTTGTCTGAGTCATTTAACGTCATTGAAACGAGAAGAATTGATATAAATAATTTTAATTTCAAAGGAATTTGATATTTACGAATTTGATATTTACACTTCGTAATTTTTGCTGCTAAAAAACTGCTATTGTAGCGTACATATATGTATATTTAGAAAAATTGAAAGTCAAATAAGAGTTTGCCACGAGGCATGTAGGAAAATATTGGTTAGAATTAAGTTGTAATTATAATGTTTATAAAATGATTGAAAAGCCATTTTACAAAATAAGTGGGGAAATAAGCAATGTTTTGGGTGGAAACCATTTATCCACACCAAGCAATTGGATATATATTCAGTCAAATAATATCAGCGATTCATACTTTGATAATGCACGAACTTTACAAAGAACGTTTAACCGGATTCTGTTTATACAGTATAGGGAATTACTAATTCAAAAAAATATTTCGGCACTGACTGAACCGTTTTGAGTTCATGTGATTTGGAATTCACACAAATATACAAAATAAATCATTTTTTCGATTATAGATCATTTCATATTAGTAAATTTCCAGCATGCACCAAAAAATTCTACGAAAAGTATGAATTACTCACAAAACACAAACTCAAATCATAAGCTTCACGTCATAATCTAACCAAACTGCCCTCAACTTTACATGCGATATGATTTACTGTGCATGATATCAGTCACATAAAACACTTGAGAAACTAAATGAGAAAGTAAAATTATTATAAATAATAAACAGTCAAAAACATTCACAAACAAAAAGTTTAAATATGGTAAACAACATTTAACGTCAAGTCGTAAACAGCAATAAAACCGTTGCCAGAAGCTTACTAGAATGCCAGTAGTAAACCAAACATGGGGAATATATGATATTTCACTAAGGCAATGACAAATGCATCAGTTAAGAAGGACTTGTGCTGGTTAAAGTTGTTTCCAAAATACGAAGCTTAAATGTATCGATTTACAACCGATGTGTAATTGTAAATTTCATGCATATAACTCCGTGCGACCCGTAATTTCACGCCTCCTCTGTCATGCCGAAGAATCAATAAGCAATTTTTCTGGTTTGTCTTTTTATGTCACACAAAATATATCAATCCATATTTAGGTTACTAACATTGAAACATGTTTCTCTATATTTATTCAATACAATTCCACTAGAGCATAAAGAATATTATCCTCCGTAATCTAATTTGTAATCAGTATGGCGTGTAACAAAATATCAAACAAAATTGAATCCTGAATCCTTTTGAATATTTTTTATTTTTTTGATCTACATATTCATTCAGCTCTGCCACATTTGAAGACTGACTGCTCAAGTAGGTTCGATAACGAATCTCCAGGACAGAAAAAAATTACATGGCATTGAAAAGTCGAAATTTATCAGTACTTTATCAGTTAAATAGGAATATTCAATCGTTATTAGTCTGACATTTTTGATTAATTATATATACTAATAACATAATTTACCCCACAGATCGACGGCCCGGGTTGAATTATTTAGGTAGACGGTATGCGAAACTGAAAATATTCCAGTATACTAAAAGCCTAATATTCCTTTACACATCAGTGACATTTCGCTTCGAGCTTTGTAGCAAAAACGTAAAACACGTACTAAAATAATGTTGTGGAAAACTTGTTTGCACACGTGATTGTGTTCTACTTTTACCTCCTACTTACAAGACTACATATTATAACCAGCGCAGTCTTTATATTTCTCTAACTAAGTGTTAAAAGAATATAGAATTCCGACGTATCAACATTATAACGTTAGGAAGCACGTAAAAGTATCTCATTCCCAACTACGCTTTGATGTCTTTTTGGCTAAATATCAATCCTGGTGTTTGTAATTTCACTAACCTGTCGCTGGTTGAAGAATTTTAAATTAACATAGTTTAGCTTGCAATGGATTCAATTCCAACTCCTGACTTGAATTCAAGAATAAAACACACTGGAAACTGAATAAACTACTAAGCACACAGCTAGCATTCCATGATTATAAATATATTTTACTTTCCTTGATCTTGTCCGACAGGTACTGTTTGTGTAAATGTCTTCGGGGAAACCTATATTTTTCATTATAAATGCACAAAAAGGTAGATCTAACAACACTGTACATTGGTAGTTTTACTGCTTTTTTACTGTAAACGCGTGGTCGAAAAACCACAACCTCGGGACGCAAACCAGGTATTGGAACATAAAATAAAAGTAGTTTACACATGAGCAGAGACTAAATGTGTCTTGCAACTTGAGTGTTGATAGGGAGCGGTTTTTGTCATAGAACTCCGAAATTGTTGTCAGAAGATTCTTTAAAATGAATAAATTGACGTTTAATTGATGAGGAATCCAAGTTATAGAATAACAATATCACAGTTGGTACGATCGATTCCAAACAGTTTTAAATTCTTCATTTTAGCTATTAGTTTAGTCGTCAATCTCATGACTAAGCTTTCAGCAAGAAAAACGTACAATATGATTGACTCGAATCTCGATTAAAAACATGGTTGAAAATCACATCGAAGTAAAACTCGTTTTTGATCTGGAGTTAATATACCTTTAGAATAGAAATTTTTGGTAAAATTGGTACATAACATTTCCCATAAATTAAAACAACGTATCATTGTAACTATTTAGCACGGTTTCGTTAAGTAAATATCTGTGAGACAGGTTGTTTACAGTGAATTTTTTTGAAACGCAAGGTGTCATCTATTAGGCAAATATTCTGAAAGACTATCCAATAAGTAATACTCGAACATAATTCCTACAAAACCCAATATACCAGTACAAGGTCGGTATCGCAATATAGCTACGCATATCTATATGCATATATCTCCTGAAGCGAGTGATTAACAAATCGAACTTATAACCTATCTTCCGACTACCTCGCTATAAAATAAAATTAATACTATCATAATATAATACCTGTTGATCTTCTTGCTTAACACTATAATCTGTATCATTTTATATGTTTACGTTACTTGACATGCAGCAGAACCTTTTTGACAAGTACGATTGCAATTAGCTCGCGTTAAATGGAAAATTAATCAGCCGTGACAAATCGAAGTCATTGCACCTATGTCTACTTACTGAACGATAAATGGTAAATATTATTATATATTTAGTATGGGTATCAAACATAAACGTCTGTAAACAGTTTTCTCTTCTGTTTTGTACGTTAGATAGAAAATAACAATTCGCAAAGATACGAGTGAAAAAGAAGAAGCTGTTGTGAACTGACCCACGTCTAACTAAGATACCATGTTTCGAGAACTAGCATGCCGAGTTGTTTTGGTAAATTCCATTTTCGCCCTTAACTGCACGTTTCGTCGATATTTGTATGATATATAAAACAAATATCAGACCAAATTCCTTAAACAAACCAACACAAACGACAGCAAAAACATTTTGCCAAACTGGTAGTTTGATCAGCGACACAAGGTTCGACGACTGTCACGAGATATTATATTATATAGTATAGATATATTATTAATCAAGAAGTCCACGCCAAATCATCATTCGCAATGTTTTTACGGTTAATGTTTCCATTTTGTTATCAATTACCGCATCTGACAGGGTAGTTCTGAGAAAAATTCGGACAAAATACTTTTCCTCTTGTTTCATGCGGGATGTGACCCATTAGCAATAAAAACAACAGGCGTTTTCACCCACAATCAACCTATCATAAACTATGTGATGCGTTCTATTATGAAAACTTGAATAGGTTTCCATGCATATTTGGGAAAACATCTCAAATGACAATAAAGTCATGAATCTGTACACAACATTATTGTTATATAGCCCCAAAAGGACGATAAGTTCGAAAACATAGTATTCAGGCACATCCTTGACGTGACACGCAATATTGCATTGAAAATACAAAATCTAGTACAATTTTTTTACTGGACCCCGTGCTGATATTCAATCTGAATTATAATCGTAATTATGAAACCATTGTGTTATCCTGCAAAAAAATCCTATTCTTGACATGACCTTCAGTGTATAAAACGGCATGATGTCAATATCAAATATATCAGCTACCAATATTACAAAATTTCTAAAATGCAATGACATAGAGTCGAGAGCTATAGAGTTCTATATCTCGTACTTGTACTTACATCTCAGGGAACTTTTCTGGTGCTACATCGATAAATGCCGAAGCTGCGATAAATACTGAGGGCTGGTAGAGTCGCCGCACCTTATTACATCGGTACATTCTGACATGAATCTGGCATTGCCCCCACCATTGCTTAAATTTATACTGCTAATGAAGCGGAAAACCACAATGCGTTCTGTGCGATAATTTTGCAATTCTCCCGCTATTTTCCGATAATATTTCAGCTACCGCTTGACAGTCTAAATCCTTGTAAAACGTATTAATCAATCATATAGAATTTCAGAGCATAACTGTACTTCAACCTTCTCATATTTGGTCATGTGAGAAGGGAGAATGAATATTCATTAGTGGCGATAATGTTTTCCGTTTACATTGAACTTTAGTTAGATTCGATTAGAATTAGACTGTGCTGAATGCAAAGGAAATCGAATAATAGAACTGAAAAAAGTTATGTCGCGACTTCCAATAATGAGCCAACCTCGAAATCATTGCCATACTATACTCATTATTGATACTAAACGAAGTGTGAACCTCCCCCACTTCACGAAAATAAACTGGCATGATACCAGAAGACTTATCTGCCACATATCATTGTACCAAGTTCCATGTAATGGGAATTGCCATCTTTCACTTAGAACTTTCCACGATCGAAATCGATCATTCCAGACAAAATCAAATTGTTACATCCCAAAGCATGTTTTTGAAATTACATTACGGCTTGCAAGTTGCAATTTTCCAGTGGATACTAATGTGAACACGAACGTCTAAAACTAAAATAAATAACTATCTAAACAGAAACGATGAAATTCTATTGAATTGTAATTTTATTTTCAGATGTACTGGCTTCTGTATCTGCCTGGGATCATTGCATTTCGCCGTGTCTTCGTCGCTATACAAAACCAGTTGTAAACTGATTTGCCAAATTATAAAGTTTTTTGTTTGCAAAATCGCGGTTTGTTTACTAGTTCTTATAAATTTTTCCCTCTATGGTTCTTGGGAATCGAACGATAAAACTGGCGTGTACTTGGTAAAATGTAAATAGTTTATCAAAGCGTGTCAAAACCGAAACCTTGGAATGGAAAAATGGAAGGAGAAATGATGTAATGTTGTATTCAGGGATGAACGAAGTTAATTGTTACGATCTGAAGTTTTATTTTAACTTTTTAGCAGCGGGAGACATCACCACAGCTTGAATCCAATGTACTGTCAGCTTAAACGTACAAGTCAATGTCAGTGTCCTTTTTCGAATTTAATTCTTACCGAGTGTCGTTCTACTTACTATACCAAAACATACATATAATATTCAATTTTAATGTGCCAAGTGGTTGGGGCGGGAGTCTGAAATCGTGGGTGCTCCTGGATAGCTCCTTCGGTCCAACGGGTTGATTATCCACGCAATTTACTGTTTACAGCAAATGCGTCGTCGAGCGTCGTTTTTGTAGCGTTTGTTACGGATAAGTACTGTACGTAATATTACTGCACAATTTATGCCCCGTAGTCACTGTGAAGTGGCATTATCTACTCTCAACATTTTTACCCACTTGCTCTGGCATACGGCCTCGTCAATTATCTAAATGATATATATATATATATACATCTCACTGACACAAAGCTAGTAAGCATACATTATTTATTCTTCCAATCATGTTATGCACAGCTTGTAGCCTATTTAAGCCTCATTACTACATTTCAATCAACTTTACCGCGGTCAGCATAATACTGTTTTCCCTTCAAGCACTTATGAACGGCGTAGGTTACGAGGGTACATCACAACAAGCTACCGGCACTCTTTCGCACATGGCTATCAATTGAGACATAGCTTGGGCCATTCACGGCGTTTGAAGAATTTTACTCTAAGGGGTACTCTCAGTCTACGTTTTGTGTGGCCCAGCATAATCCAAACCAAAAATCAACGTAGGCAATGATACGCTAGGCATTGAAGTTTTTATACATCTTAATCCTATTAAATGCAAAAGGCTTACAAGCCTACATAAACAAACGCGGACTAATTTATTCCCATACGACAATTTTAGACTCATAATCCGACTTGGGCATGAAAATCTTTTTATTAAAAACGTAAACAACACCAAAAATGGCAAAAAATTACAGTATTGTTGACCTGATGGGTATCATAATTTGATGTTCTGTTGCGGTTTTAGTGACAATTAGTCAAAAAGCTAGCAAAAAGTCAATTGATGTGTCACAAAGTAGGTTACTTTCTGACAAAGCAAAACCTAAGACTAACCCCTTCTCAAATAACGGAAACGATCTGCATGTCTACTAACTCCACTATCACAATACTTTATTACATTGTGATATGTACATTAACATTTCTACAATATATTATGTTGGCTTTCAAATGTGGAAATTCACTCAAACTGACCACTCAGTGACCAATGGCCGCCACACACATATCCGCAAATGAGCGATTAACAATATTTCAAGTAGTTCTTGCGCAAATAAGGAAATCGCCACACACAATGCAAAAGCGGAATTGAGGACGACCACCTAGAATATAATATAGTACCATTATACATGGCCAATTGTAGGATCCATATTTTAAACTGCATTTTATTTGGACCACGCATGGAATATGGTGAACTGTGCACAGCTTTTTTGCTTGTACAAGTCACATAAATCATTGGAAATAGATATGATAAGGTTTGTGTGAATTTAACATTTCACACATGATTACGATTGAGACGCACATGGAATGAACGAATAAGTTATGTTTTATGATCTGAACATGCATATTTGACAATGAAACACACACTACAATGAAAAAAACTATTTAGGAATTCAAAAGGAAATATGCTGTGAACTGAATTATTTTGCTATTTGCTACAATTAGAACATTGTTCCGTAAAACGTTTGTATTGGCGAGTGTACAAATCTAAGAAAAATAACATTAACATACGAGTATTTTCTGATTCCATGATGGATTTATTTATATCGCAAAGTCTTGTTCAACCGTGTGACGAATGTCATGCAAGGAAGGGATGAAGAAATAAAAATATATATATTCTGTAATTTATGAACGACTGGTGGTATGGTATTTTATATTGTTTATTTATAATGTGAAGATGAATTGTTATTGACTAACAGATTTAAGAATGACCCGCATGCAAATTAGCAATAAGGTTAATTTGAAAATCAATCTCCTATTAGAAGAACATCTGTGAATTCCAATACAGATATACGACAGCAATTTCCTCATTTTGAGTGTGTGAAGATTAATCCTACAAAAATTACTGAATCCTAAAAAGTACCTGGCAAGTCAAAGCAAATTTACGTCTACAAAGTTTTATGAGCGAAGATAGAGTTCCTCAGACAAATTTCTGATCATAAATAATGCATTTTTCTCAGTATGACAATATTACGATTTTTCCAACCACTTTCCAGGATTTCGACATGCTAACACGCTCGATTTATATATCAATGAATATTCTGTTCATAGGAACCGAATCCAACGCGAAATATATAGTCACAAACTCAATTCCAATCTTAATATTTATTTACGATGAACGTTAAAGTGTCTTAAAGCGTTGAATTAAACTAATTATCAAATCGTGTTCTTCAACTTTGATTGTATATACTCTATTATAGTATATTTATGACTTATAATTATGATTAAGACAAACTTTTGGTTACTGATTTCAAACTCAAACTAAAACTCAACCGACAAATTTTAGCCTGACTTTCAACTGCAACAAAAATCATGTTTAAGTCGACACGCATGAAAGTTTTTGATAAAAATGAAGAATCTGTCCAACGTCTCAACTATTCATTGATAGAAATAATTTTTGCAGAAATCACTTACACTAATTCCTAATCCTGCAGATATATACAATTACGATATGAGCAGGTTTTGGAACGCGTCACAGAATTGCGATTTAATACGAGCTATGTCTGGAAACATTCTAATCTAAAGACAATGCTTTTAACAAATGTTGATTGTAAATAACACATCTCTTTATTTTTCAGCCTTTTCTCAAAAGTTCAAACTATTTACTCTGTTTGCAGCGACATGAAAATGATCCGTATAATATAATTCTGGGATAGTCAAACTAGAGACTTCCACAGTCTGATGATATCAGAAAATTTTAAAAGCAAACGATTAGAGATTAAAACTGATAGAAAATCGAGATGAAAGAAACCCACAAAAAACGTAAAGGCTTATGATATTTTGAAGTGCCACGGGATACTCAAACTCGCAAAACTACCGTATTTGGTATCTGTACTAGATTTCTACGGAACAATGGCTCAAAAACTTATGCAATTTGAAGTACATGCTATGTACTTTTCTATGAGGCATAGGTTAACTACGCATAAAACCGTAATTCAATAAGTGAAACAATGCTACAAGTCTAACTCATTCAAACTCAAGTAATAGATATTAAACTGACGACGATGTCACAGTATCCTACAAACAGGACTATATACCATCACGAGCATTCCTGAGAGAATGGAGCGACAAACCACCACACGACGAAGTAAGCGATTGCACTTCCGACGTACGCCACAAGCATATCTGGCCATTCTTTTTAATAACAAAACAAAAAGTATACTTGCGGCGCGGTCGGTCTCGTATACCATGTTCAGTGAATAGGAAATTTAGAGTAAATATATGGTTTGCTACGTTATTCAACTAAGTAAATGACCGCGCTATTTTCGAACCGCGAAATTTGTGCAAACTAAAACAGGTTGTTTGATCAATGAAAGAATAGGATGACGGAATTCATATTTGCCAATCATCGTTCGATCGTCTGTCACTCTGGTGGATCTGATCGTCTTCCTATTATTACATATGTAGGTTCTGAAACCAATTATGATTCAGTAAAATATCGATAATTTCTATCATCATTATTGATTGGATGGGTTGGGGAGCGCCGTAACCACGAATATTTTGTAAGCAAGAGGTCAATTTGTCATAAAAATCACACTGCCTGTTAGAGCTATTAAACTTGTTAAACTGTGTTAAATTGGTTGAAGATTCTGTACGTTTCTGTCTACATTTTCATTATTACATTGTTGAGTATCGATCAAGTTTGGGCAAAATTTACGCGTTGCCAGAAGTGTGATTTATATCTGTTGCCTACACGGTCGTGCACCATCCTTTTATCGATTCATTCTATCACCAACGTAGCGCTATCAACAAAGCGAATCCTTGTTTTTGCGAACTGCATCATTAAACAAATGGGCCAGTAGCCAATTTGCCGCCTGCTCGATCGTTGACAGAATACCGATTTTCTATTTGCACTGATTAACATTTACTCCGTTTCGAAACTCAAATTGAAATAAAATATGTTTCTAGAATGCTTTAATCAAAAAATAACAATGTTGAAAACAAGCATTAAATTTAATAAAATTCGAGGTTATCTCGGTTTTAATTCTCACTAGTAGGTACGATATCCAATACCACCGAAATCTCTACTTTTCCACCAATTCCTTCTTACTTAGGTTAGGAGTAGTGATGATTATATAACCCAAGACGCTATTTCAATGGTCTCCTCTTTTGAGGGCACATGGGGTTACCATATAAAAAATGGGTTTGATGTTCAGGAAAGCTACGCAGAACGTGTGCTACCAATCAAGTTAGGTTGTATACATGCAGTATACTTTAAACAATACTCTTCAAAATACGCTTGGTTCAATCTTCACTTTGCGAGTCATTAGCGGCCAAATAATATATCGCAACCAAGCTCCAAAATCGGCCACAGATAATTTTTTTGCTATTTCGGCAAGTGCATCAGTAAAGATTCTCTTGAGAGTATCTAAATTTTGTCTAAAATGCTGTAAGTAGTCTGAAAAAAATCGATGTCCGACATAAATATCATCTTGTTTATCGATCGAGAATAATTGGATGCGCCATTTATTAGGTCTGAAAATATTTTATGAACATTTAAACATGGGACGTGGATCTAGTAGAATAATAAATTCCCAATGATGTACCGAGTTGTGTGTATCTATACATACTGGTTAAACTTGAAATAAATTTGCAATTGGGTATGACTGTTTTCGTATTTTCAGAGCAAATGTTATAAGAATACACAATGGTTCGGTGAATACTGGTATCAATTATAAACATGAATTACATTTTCATCATGAGGGTCATAATCATTTCGACACCTCAAAACCAAACAGTGCTAAGTCCACTTTTCCAAAAAATGACATTTTTCAATTGCTGATTTTCCTGGACTTAGCTCTACATTTTGGTCTATTTGCCTTATCTATAGGTGCTCTAGATCTCAAGACAGCTATGGACATAACCCTGCTTTTTTTAGTGCATTTGAGAACTAAACAGAGCTGTGTCTACTATAGTGGACTTAGCTCTGGATAACTGCATTGTAAGTTGGGGCTAAGTCCGTTTTTTTGGACATAGCTCCTCTCAAAAAATATAATACAAAGCGCTAAGTCCATACCAGCCTCTATAAAAACATAATAAAAGGGCCCTAAGTCCAATAAAATTGTTTCTGGTCCAGAAAATTGAGAGCCAAAAAGGGTTAAGTCCAAAAAAAACCCCCCCCAAAAAAAATTGGGGCGAAGCACAAATTTTTTTATACCATCTAAATATGGCCTTCATTGTAACTTGGGTGGACCATAAAAACTAGACATCCTCGATGTTATGTATTAGAGAAATAAGAAAAAGAAACAAAAAAAAAACGTTTTTTGCGTTTTTCTCAAAACTAGAAAAATGGACTTAGCCCAATTTGGATTTCATGCGTCGATTTAATTTACCAATTAATTGACCATTTTTGTATATTTCACACATTCACTCTAAACAAGGCTTTAAACAGCCACTGACGCTATGTTTTGGTTGAATCGAGTTCTTCCAAATAAGCACTTAGCATATTTATAGTTCTTCAAATAGAAGCGGTGGTAACTAGTGACTAAGATCATTGACAAAACAAAATATATTACTTGTCTTGACGCTATTTGCCTGCAACCTATAATTAGGATATGATCTCAAAATTCTTTAAAACCAGTTCAAAAAATAACGTATATCATCAGCACAACACATTAGAGTGTCGATTAAGTGTAAATGGAACAGTATTTCAGTCTGATTTGAATACAAGCATAATCTCTTTTGGATTCTTCAGTCATCACATTAATTGAAATCGCTCATCAACACGTCTAATTTATTTAAAGAAACCGGGTATTCAAAATTAAATTATAGTGGAGACATATGTCAATCAACGCGTGATAAATACGTCGAATTGATTTTACATTTACCAACCAAGTATGATCAAGATTAAACGCTGGCATTGTTTTGTCTGTGGCTGTCACTGATACAATAACTTAGTTCTGTTATAGGTTTGTCTAAATTACCTTGCTACCTCAAACAACTATTGTAAGCGCATTCGACCGCCTCTTAGTTTACTCGAAACTAGTCTTTAGTTAAGCTTTCTCTCACTACCAAAATCCTGACGTCAAGCTATAACTAGTATACTACCGTATACCCAAGAGTGCTAGTACAATGTAACCAAACGTCATTCTATAATTTTGATTTTTAAGTCAAAATATTACAATTTGAAAATATGTAAATAAAAAATGATTATTTTGTGAATAAACGCTTGTCCCAAATAATAATATATAGAAAAATCTCAGCTAGTTGCAAATAGCCACATACGACATACACATAAACGCGATACAATATTAATTATATTGCGTTTCAATTTCGCGGTTTTATGCTCTAATCCAAAATGTTTTGTGTTACAGTTTTACGACTTTTTCGATCTTTTTGAATAAGTTGAAAAATGCTACAAATTTTTGAAAGAAATCCTCGTCACGTATTTGTAGCATGGTTACGAGTAAATTTCATTAACATCTGTCATCATATGACCTTTTTGCGGCAATGCCAATGGAATGCATGTAAATGTTAATGTTGTTTATACATTACATTCGCCTGCGCTTCACAGAGAAGATTCGTCCAATGACCATCAAAATTGGAATGACTAACAGAAATTTTTTTTGAGGTATTTCTCCTTTTACGGCACAGGTTTAACCGATGACCGTTTTTCGTAAATAAAAATACGAAACTCTTAACTTTGATGACGTCATATTGTTTTTGCGAAACCATGTGCGCGACTGACCATTGCTCATTGATTTGTTTTAGACGTGTGTTTTATTTGCTATCAAATATGCTTGTCATTTCATGATCACCACATATGCACTATGTTATTAGTATGGAGTCATTCTTGGGGTCGAAGGTTAATCAAAAGTCTCAATAGCGTCAGAAGCTTTCACGTTTCACCACAGAAGGTTGTACCAAGTACTTATTCACCAGTAAACGAAATGTCAAACTACGCAAAAAATACCTTTCTGACATTTTAGAGAATCTACAATATCTTGTAGAATTAATTAGTCAACAAACTCTATTTGCATTAACTAAAATAGCAAAGTATGATCGGAAAAATAGTCAGCTTTAGTAAATCTGTGACAAAGCTGAGTAACTCTGGCTAAAATAGTCTCATCGTTTTTGACTGAAATAATAAATTCCGATTAGGGTTAATGAATTGAATATTCACAGAACATTTCGAGTTATAGCATTAACTTGTAACGAAACAACTCTAAATCTAGAATTCTTAATAGGCAACCTACTGTGGATGGACAAAACCAACGAAAGTATAGTATAATTATATACGAACAACGCAAATTCAAAGAGGTAATTGTCCGCAATAAATATAGATCTGAAAAGTCATAGAGTCATGTACGAATAGCAGCTTATGAGTAACAGGACCACTGCCAGTCCACTATTCTTTACGATTGATTCTCAATTCGGAATATCAAAAAGTTATATAGCTGAAAAAGTATTTATCTGGCGTCGGATTTAAGGCAAATTGTAAATTTCATAAAACAAACGATACTAACCATTACATTGAAGTATTAGAAATAAAGCGAGTAAATTATACCATTGGAACCAACAAAAAACTGACCATTTGACCATAGCCCCTAACTCTGACACAGATACTCACATATACTTATGAAGCTGCCCCTGCAATTATAGCTACTCATATTTAAAGTAAAAATACATTTTAATTTTACAATTTTATGGCTTTTTCGCGCAAGACTGAAAGTAAAGTGTCAGTACTATCCTCTGAAACAACAAAACAAAAAATCTCACACTAATATTTAGAACTAGCATTATAACATTTATTTTCAATACAGTCAAAACATTGCCCTGTTTTTAGTCTACAGTCTATTTTCCCATCGTCAAGTACAACCCGTGAATATACTCTTGTATTACGACACGGCACATTTGGCACAGAACAATTTCTCACTGGGACCAAGAGTCCCTATTAGCATTATGATATGATGCTTGTATTTTGGCTGCAATGTTATTGGTATACCAGTTATCCCTTTTCCAATTCGCCATATATAAGTGATAGATAACTTGAGTCTAATTAGCATGATTTATTCAACGTCCATGTATATAATACCTTTGCGTCCTCATACGGCTTTGCGCACGATCTGACACTTCAGCCGGATATTACGGCTCGTTTCTCAATGTCTATTCAATGCTCCATATTGATAAATTTTTGCTAATGGAATATGCTTGTTCTAATATGATCTAATAAAAAAAAATTTCATATAGTTTTCTAAAAAAAAAAACACTTTCGTGCATTACGCCTTACGCATTCATTTTTAATGTAAACCTTAATCAGCATTTTTGATATTTGAAGAATAATTTTGTATTTTTCAAGTTGCTTTCTGTAATACCACAGAGTAGAGTATGTACAAATCGAATTCTTTGGCGACAGTTACACAAATCCAAACTCCAAATTGTTGAAAATACTTGAATTTGTATGGTACACGCTGGGAAGGTTGGATTTGATTTGTAATAACAAACAGTACACCAGTCTGTCATTAGATACGCTTAACTGAATCTCAGAATATTTATCCTTTTGGTAACAGTTTATTCATTTTCAATAAACTTTTTTTGAACATCGAATGCGTGAATTATCCTTGTAAAAACGATCTTGTTCCACAACAATACGTTAACCAAGTGGGTATCGATCAAAATTTTGTATTTGACCTGTAAATAAAAAGGTGACTCATTATCCCATACATAGTGCATAAACTATTGTTAGTTATATGAGCTATTTAAACTAGAAATAACCAGCAGTAATGATCGTAGTTCCCAAAAACATTGTACAACATGAGAATAACAACATGTAATTCCACCAAGCATCAATATAACAAAATTGTTTGTTTTGCCATCCAGGGGAAGTAAGTTTTACTAAATGTAGTAGACCCATTCTGGCCAGTTTTCAAATACAATTCTAATTGACCATTTGAACGCCGAAAGTTTCGGAACACAAAATAACGATAGCACGTGCTTCAACATTTAAAATACATTTCGGTTCAAAAATATGGACTTATAGGGATATATAATGTCAATAAATCTTCGCATGCAGCACTTCGTCGAAAAGATTTTTTTGCTATAACTTTATTCCTGAACAGTTTTCTTGACTTGTGTCAACCTCTGCACACAAACATTTCCTTTGTGAATAAAAACTTTCACTTCTTTACTTCAAGCAACCTTGCGTAAAAATTGCGATTTATTTACATATATACAGTTACTTTTGTCCAACCTGCTCTGAACATATGGCCTGACTCTAGTTTTACCGCATTTATATAATTCATAGATATCTAAAACAGATAAACATACACCTACTCATTCTTCTGCAAGTATAAACGCTTCTTCCATTTCCAATGAGTAATCTAACATTCAAGTATACGTGAAATGACTTCCTCAGAAAACTGTTATATAGTAAATATAATACAATATTAAACCTGATCCATGCAGTCATATTGTAAACCGGCGGGAGCGTGACAATACTAATACAACAACACTGGTCTTCAAAAAAATATTTGTGCTTTATAATAGTTTATACGAATTTGTTTACAAAAATAACAACAAAACAAGAATGTCTGATTTACGTCAGTGTAAAAGCTGACATTTTAAAGGATGATATAAGTCCGGTGAAGTTTCAAATACCATCCCTCAGAAGTTCGCTCATGCCTGTCACAATACTGAAAGTTTTGTATATCTATATACTATTTTTTGTCCAGAAAAATGACATTTTTGATGCTAAAAATATTGTCGGCTAAACGATATTCGCACAATTCTATCACCCGTTCGGATACGTTGTTACCACAGATAAGCACGTAATGATGAATAAACTAACAAAGTCTAAAGCACAATAACTTCCATCAATAACAATTAGTGAACACAACTTTCTTGAATTAGATCTCATGCACTAAAATTCATTGTCGTGCACGTGATCCAATTGGAAACTTCCCGTTGCCGGAAGTTCAGGATATGATGTTCCAACCTTTCCGGATCGAAGAATTTATTTACCTTCCTGCAGATTTTGTTTATATACTTTTTCATTTTATCACCTGACGGATACATTACGCTGGTTCAGAGAAGACAGACAAATAACGGAACAATACAGAAATGTTGAAACTTTCAACGTTATTGTTCATCTATAATAAAAACTTGTTGCCTAACCTGATTCTTGATAAAGTTACATTACAATCACAAATATTCTAATCAGCGAAAGTTTAACGATATGTTTTGTCTTACAACTTTAACCCACTTCAAATTAGCATTTCCTCCATCTCAGTGTCGAAACACTTTTAAAGCAGGCATGATTTTTATTGTTTGTCGCAGATTAATTATTATCCGCAAAAATTTGAGTTAAGCAGTCACGAAAAAGCTGGGCAAACAAACTCATTTTAGTATTTACTTTCTATTACAATAATCCGCTTAATTTTTTAGCGGTATTTTTCGCGAGATAAGTATAAACTTACCAATTTCATTTGACCTGTTACTAGGAGAATCCTTCATGGTGGTTAAGTAGATGATTTTAGTGAATTAACTCTAATTCTGATTAAATATTACCTTTAACAATATAAGAAATACCATTGTTTTATTTGATGTCGCTGTCCACTATCAATCTGTTTGTCTGTATTTTGTTGTCAAAAACGTTTAATTCTAAAGTCGCCACATGCTTTTGATATCAACTACTCCAATTTTATAGATAATCACTATAGAAACTAAAAAATGGAAATAAGAAAACTAACACTCTGGATTCTGAATACTTTCCACGACGTTGGATATTTTTCTGCACAACTTCCAACCTGTGAGAAATATTTCTTCTCTGAGTTGAATTTTTGTATGGCCATGATTTATTTAATCATGAAGGTCCATAATCGTTAAAAAGGAAATTTTTTTTATATAAAAGTCATACTCGTTAGGTTGAAATCAAAATAACAAAATAATTTTCATCAAACAATTACAACAGTTTTTTTTCTCGATCACGGAGTTATTTTCTCCTCCCCGTTACATTTTTAAAACTCGTAAACAAATTAACGTAAAACGGAAAAATAATATATATATATTTTAAATATTATTGCTAGCCCGCATATCCGTATCAATATTTATTTAACTGTATTTACCATTCCTCTAACTAAACTGCTATAAACTCAAAAGGCAAGATCCATCTGCCAAAGCAAAAATGCCGACACGTATTGTTTTGCCAAATTTTATTTTTTTAAATGAAATTTTGAAAAAAGAAAATGCCGGAAACCGCATAAATCGTTTTTCAAATTTGTGCTTCACTACGTATGGCCCATTCAAAACTTGTTTATAAAATTGTTTTTATGTGTTTACCGTCCTTAAAAAAGTCAATTTGGAGTTAGATGATGCTTTCAAAACAAAATTTGCAGCGGTGATTTCATGCATCGGAGGCGACCCATCAATCCTTATCAAAATCGTTATGATGTCAGGCTTTGCGTCATCAGTCAAAGATTTTAAATATTGTTTTTCAATGTTAAATCAAGCCTGGTTCGTTGGTACATTTGATATTCCAAGTACGGACAAGGTCATATCATGCTTGGTTCTAACACGACTCCCGGGCGATTCAAAATTTCTTCCCCTCATGGGTTAAGGCTGGTTACCTCCACACGATTGCGTAAGCACTCACGGTAATACGATAAAAACGCTCGACACGGATAAAGCATATAATTGTGATAAAATATATACCGCGGCCAAAAATTTAAATAAACCTCCATTAACGAGTGTGTAAAGTATACTTCTATCAGAAATCAGATCAAGGTAAACTTCTTTATGTGGAATCTTCAATAAATTTATTTATTTGATGTTATCTAATATGTGAGCTTCAGTCCTTACTTTGCGCATTCAGCTTAATCATACGAGTTTATCACAAGTAAAATAGTTGAAGTATGATAAATGGAATGCGTAAGATTTTGCTTTTCCAAGCTAATGGAACCCTACAGCTTTTAAGAATCTCTATTAATATTCTGGTATCTGGAGGAAGTGAAATAATTCTGATTGAAATCCATCTTAATTATAAGTCAACATTTAAATGTGGTATTCTTTTTACTTAACAAATTTTTGTATATGTTATAAGTTATAACGGACATTCATTTTAGTATTCGTCCCTCGATTGCCTTAAATGAGTTCTCGATTTTCCCAGCAGGATGTATGATATCTATATAGTGGAGAGTTTTTTCTTGTCGAGTACTTTGTATACTAAAATTTTTCCGTTGACCCCTTTTCCGGTTTCAACCGCTATGTGTACTGAGGTTTTTGTCGAAAGAATAGATCTATACATAATTTGACGCCATCGGTGGCTGCATGAAAATACACAATAGTTACAGGCTTATTATCCTGCTTTGAGCAACTTGTATTAAAAATGCAAGTTCATTCGACTCGTTCGATTTGTTTGGCATTGTAAAATCATCACTTACGCATATTTAGTTAAATAAATACTTTTCCTTCAAATTTAATTCAGTTGTCGTTCCCAAACTTTAATTTAATTTGGCTCAATTTAAACAAAATTTTACTTTCAAACGAAAAATAACTAAATTTGAGAGTACATCCAATACGATGACGTAATAATATCAGTTATTTATCAGAATTTATTTACCATCAATAGAATGCGTAATGCTTCGAATATGATGAAAATACACGTTCAATTTTTAGGAGTCTTTGCAAATTTGCTTAAAATAAACATATATAAATGAAAATATGCAATTTACTTTCATTTATGAATCACCGTATCTCCGTATTATATGGAATTAGCTACCCTTAAATCGACTGTCGATATAGCAGTAAAATAGACCCTTACAGACATTCGAACAGCGATTGGGGCATATGTCCACCTTTATTCGTTACTGAGTCGATTTGGTTTAGATGCGTTGACAACAATACCAGCTCTGAACAAATATTGTGAAGTATAGCAACTTGGTTTTGCGTCCAGCAAATTTTTGCATTGGCAGCCGACATTTTAAATAGTCATCATTCATTTTACCTCGGCCGGAGGGCTATCTTCGTAACCCATGCGTTTACCAATTCGTCTTCTTGTTCAGTTAAGTTGAAAATCTGAACTGACGCAAAGACTATAAAACCTAATGCAAAACTAGCCGATTTCTATCATATCACTCAACGAGAAAGAATTTTTCAACTGATAACATTCGCTTTGATCGTATCGACGGTAGCTAACTGACAGACACGCCTGCATAAAAACATACTATATCGCTTTGATGAAAAATTGAATTATAATTTTTAGAGACTTCGTTTAACATAAGATTTTTGATATGTAGGATAGCTTGAACACAACAAGCTAACACCTAAAACCTAAAAAATAATTCGTTGGAATTGTTGTTCCTAATTTTTGAAATAGAACGATGTGATATTTTCTGAATTAGCATAATACAATCACCATATTCCGCTAATGTCGATAAGAAGACAACTTTAGACAAGTTTTATTTCTTAACTCCTCAGATTTTCAAACATTTAGATACTTTGAGATTTTTATTTCTATATCTGCAATTTAGGAAACTACTATTGCTACTTCACTTTTTTATGTCTTTCTTCGGATATTAAAGAAAAATTGACAAATCATATTACTCGTCGAATACAAAGGTAAGTGCGTTCTATATTCTCCCAATTGAACTGATATGACAATCGTAGTCACCTTTTTTATGTTCTCCACAATGTCGTAATGTCTTGATTTCTTGCCAGAAATACAGGGAATCTACATCACCTTTGCACCAAGGATCATCTGATATATATATCTGATATAGACGTCCTTGTATTCGATATACCACGAATCCAAGTTTCAGTAACTAAAATCAATCATTTTTTCGAATATGCCAACACTAACAAAAAAATATTTATTTTACCAAAAATATTTGACCCGCTTTCATGTATTTGACAAAAATATTTTGACAAGTTCAAGTAGTTTTTTTGCTAATGCCAAGCGATCATCAAAACAGCACGTTATATGACGGTAAAGAAAGTTGCCCGATTTCAAATTTTTATTGACTTCAAAATGCTTTTAGTGAGTAGTAGTAATTCGAAGTCAAATCAGAAGTATACTCCTACTACACCAGCTACAAATGCGCTTTACCTGCTCGAGTGAAAAAAAGTTTTTCCAATTTCTGAAATTATTTCCGTTTTTTTTGAATCTGCGATCTAGTTTCTTCTATGTTTTGTCAAAATATTCATTCAATGGAATTTTCTGAGCGAAAACAAATTTTCGTAGTAGCAGCTGCCACCTAAGCAAACATGTTCTAGCGTATATGATTATTGCAAAAACACTTTAGGTGTTATATTTCGAAATACCGTATGTCATTTTTACACTACTGGGAACGTTTTCCAAATTTTGGTAAATACAGGTATCCGGCGAAAAGGTATCTGCACAAACCTGTATGTATGTATTTTAGGGATGTGTTTAATGTATTTTTTTAGTAAAGACCCATTCCAATCAATTTGTAATATATATATAGTAATATGTAGTGTAGGTACATAGTGGTAGCATAATAGCGTATAGGTCTTGAAACCAGTTTTTAATAAGGTATTTACCATTTTTTTTTAAATGCTAAATTGGGATTAAACAATAATGTTGTGCCAAGTTAAGCGAATTGTGTTTGCTGCAGATCCTGGTAAAAGGTTTACATTCCAACTCTCCTTAGCAATTTTGAACACGTGCATATTATTTTAGAACGTAATTTTCTCAAATTTCATAATGCTCTTCATCTAAATGTATTCAAGTGAACATTCAATGCATCTTACAATGTATATATATGAAACAGATAACGGAAATTTTAATAGCAAGCGCAAATAATATCGCTCTCCTTTTTCGCTTTTAAATGGGCCACTTGGACTGATTCCAAAATCAATTATCCTGGAAATTTGGCGGCAATATTGTTTTACATCAAAATATTTGCAGTAAGACTATGGCCACGTATGTCCCAACTTTTATCGAGGATATTTTCATCTTAATTTGATATTGATACCATGACGTATCTGTAAATTAAAAGCACTTAACACCTTACCTTGTTTAAAATGCTTGGTGTGCTATCGACAAAAAGCGAACGCATTTCATTGAACTCGTATATCATGCTAAAACCAAACGTACTGGGAGAGAGCAAAGCATCATGCAAATTACCAATAATCTAATAGCACTAAAAAATATCACGTTTTCGAGTTTTGCTTGTGTGATTTTATTACTTACCGCCACATTTGACATTGAATAGTACGTTGAATTTGAATTATTTAAGAAAAATGGTTATTTAGCAACTAAAACCATGCGTGACATTACGTCATAAGCGATAGTACTATGTAAGCACTATGTAAATGGCGACTCCAAATAAATTTAATCATGGAGACTCCCAATTTTAACGTCCTCAAACGTTAATTGAATTAGTAACGGTTACTAGAAAATAATAAAAAGAATCGTCTACCGTAAATATGGAATGAGACTTGAAAAACATTGCGGTGAAGAGATAATTGTTTACACCTGGGTTAATTGGTTCTAATTATAAATGGGGGCCTGACTGGAATCACGTCTGCGTAATGACGTATACTACCGATTTCAACGAGTTATCGAATTGTCAAAGAATTTACTAATAAAAACTCTGGTGGATATCTATGATATAGAAGTATAGCAATAACTGTATTGATGACAGGCGATTGAAACAAATGTTGGTATAGTATCTCCAGGCACAGTGTGACGATTAAATATGCTGCTACACAGTTAAAATTAACTGTCCATTTTCCTTTGCTGTATATACCCAGTTAGTTAATAACACGAAAAAACATGCAGCATCCCGGTAACATTTGCATTCGACTAAAGCGAATATTTCGGAAAGTTTTGTTAGTTAAATTTTGTTCATCACGTAGTCAGTAGATAAAGGTAGTAGTTAGGTAAAGGGTAAGCGTTAGGTAAAGCACATATCGGTTTGGTTTATCGAAATCTAATATATACATTGAAAATATCCATAACTTTTTCCTATTTTATCATTATATCCTGGGCGTAGACCTTGCCTTCGACTCCTATCATGAGTGAGTTGATCTTGGCCTTGTTGCTAGTGAGCATTTGAACCCAGTTCAAATCACATCCTAATACGATGTGAATACGGGAACTGAAAACTATATACTATTCACTGGTAAAACATAAAGGAAATCGGAAAATTCAATTTTTAAGAGACTGAAATGATCGGCTATATTTTGATAAACGATTAGTAATCAAACTCATCAAACTTAGACTACGAATACTAACTATTTAAACACTGACAGCCCTCTCTTTCAATTGTGGAGTTGGGCAAAATAGTATAATTCCCAACAAATGGACACCTTGAGTTATAAAGACATTTGCATACGTTTTGACAATGAATAAATTTTTCAGAATGAACTTAGTGCATAAAACTTGTTGTTTCACATCGACCTCAGGCTGCGAAATAAAGGAAACATCGTTTTAATAAATTGTACGCATGTGAGTGTATGTTTACGGATTGGTTGATATTATAATAGGATATGGATTCCAAACGATCAGGTTACAATTTATGTTCATCGTTCGAGACTGTAGCGCACATTGTAATAAGGGGAAGGTTTTCTCGATAAAATCATATATATATATATATTTACTTTGCGTATTTGAAACCGTCACATTTGTTATTTGTGCTTCCATGATGATTCGTGACAAGTTTTTTTATCAGTTCATAAAATTCGACAACATACAGTTGTGTACAAGACTATATCAATAGTATGATTATGAAAAAAATAGTAACAAATTTAAAGCCAAGTTTATTTTTTCCAACCAGTAAAAAACAAACACAAACAATATTCAAAAAAGAGGTAACCCCGCAACCTTACTCTGGAAGGTTGCGGGGAACCAAATCTGGTTATCGACAGTGAGACACAGATTTTTAACCTTTTTGCATCTTGTAAATAAGGTATAAAAGGCATAATCTAAGCATAAATCGCCCTGGTATGTATAAAAAAAACGTCATTCTTGTTTATTAGCTTAAGATGGCGCCAATGTGCTATTTTCTGATCAACGCACGATATGTATCAAAACGGTAGTGCAGATGTAGACCGCGAATAGTTGAGGCGCTGGTCCGAATGTGAGTGAGTCATATTAAAGAGTATATAGCATAGCAATCAAAATCTTCGTGTTTGTTGCTAAACAGGTCTAACATGGAAAAGCATTCTTCACTTCAAGTAGAAGCAACCGAGTCACATTGTTGTTGTTTGTAAAAGATTTTTTGCGAAGATTAATTATTTACAATATTTTCTATACCTCGTCAATATTAGTGCCAAAATATACTGCATACGATGAAATAATATGAGAAAGTATTTTGATCTACCTAATAGGTATATTTTGGGATTTTTTATTATTATTTTCGTACTTCCACGGCAGAAGGGTTAAATAGAAAGCTTTGATTCTGCCCGTTTATGTTTTGAAGCTCAGGCATACTAAAAATGCTTTACCCAACATACAATTCAATGGTTAATTTTTATTTATTTAGTTTTGTTTAGATTAGCGCCTACCATATCTGGTATAATTATCTGCGCCATTTTGCTACTTATACGTGGAACGTTTATAATATTCAAGTTCACAATAACGCTCTGGGCTATGTCTCACAAAACATTGTACCTTGTAAGCTATACGTACTTGTAGTCATTAGACTGCAGTGTAAAGCAGGCCTAATTGAAATTAGAATTGGCGATCCACCTTGGGGATATTTAATGATCGTTGTTTATATGTATGCGTATGCAGATTGAACCCAACAAAGCTTTTTTGCATTTTCGTATTACTATAACTAGTTATGCCTTCAGTTTAGACACTTTGTTGGGCAAGCTTTGACGAAGTAATCAGTGCGAAAAAATGATTGTGAACAACTTCCTCAGCTTTACTTAGTAATTTAGCTTGACATACTGCCTAGATATTTGCAAACGTATAAATATCAGATTTTTGGCATTTAGTATCTTGGTAGTTAGGCAGTCTATAAAAGGACCTCCAAAAAATATCAATTTTTTGTACTTTTATGGCCAAAGTCACGCACAAAAATTTGAACATCCTCTTTAATATTAGGATAATTGAAATAAATGAATATTTCTTTACAAATTTATAGAAGGTTTTTAAATTTCGCGTTTTGCAATTCGATATCTTACATACCGCGTATTGACAATGATTCCAAATTTGTTCGGCCACCATATTCTCTAGTATAAAAACCGTACGTTAGCGAATCTCCAAGGTCGCAAATTGAAATATTTCGAAAAAATATGTTGCAAATTTATACCTTGGAAACTGGTGTCTGAACAACAGTAGCAGTGTAATAGCTTTATCCACTCGAATATTTTAATGACAACTCAACTACTTATCGGGTACTAAATCTCTTCAATCTGTGGCCCCTTGGATTTTGAAAAGTTTTTGACGTATTATTTATCTAGTCATAGGTAAAAAAAAACAGCCCTAACTTGTTTAAAATATTAAATGAAACGACGACAAGAAGTTCTACTATACTCAGGATTGATCATATTTGCTACAATTTACTTAACTCGGCATAATGTGAAGTTTACAATGGAAAGAATGTTCAAGTAAGTAAACGTTCGTTTTGATTAACAGCGAACAAATTAATGATTCTATTGCGATAGGCAATTTGTTTAATACAAATTTCACCCTAAAATAAAATTATTTCAGCTGGGAGCAAGTCAAAACTCCACCTCAAAATGAATTCCATATCGAACCTGATTTCAAGGAATTCGTTGTAGACGTGGATAATACCCACACATTTGGGATTATCCGAAATGCATATACCTCAGATGAAATTCCAAAGAATCATGACGTTACATTGGTCACTCACATGGACGCATCAAGATTGCAAAACGTCATAAACTTGGCTGAAAATTTTCTGGGCCCAATACATGTCTGCATCTTTGTAACATCGGTAGGTATGTTTTAATTTGCTTTAAAATAGCGATGAAAAGTAGTATTAATAATGCTTTTCTGATCATAACGCAGTTAACAGAGTTTGCTTGAAAGTGACGTATCACGTGAAGGTACCGCGAAGCGGAATCATTAAAGCTATGAGTCAAGAGCTGCAGGCTTGACACTTTGAATAGTTTTAACTGCTTGTATGTATCGTTTGCTATTTTATGAAGTCCTAAATAATGACAAAAATCCCTACTTTTGCGTATTTATCTGATTCTTGATTTCTGATATTAAATTACTCATGTGTCGGCCGATATTACGCGAGATTTTCGATGGTTTGCTGAGTTCTTCTGATTAAATAGCTAATAATGTGATGTACAAGTGATCTTTAGTACTATAATACTGCGTCAAGTTCGGAGAAAGGCATATGTTGTGATCAGTTGGACCTTTCTCGCACAAATGAGTTACCCCAAAAACTTAACAATATTGTGCCTCACTTGTTCTACAATTTCTCACACTTGTTTTAATTGTATGAATCTCACCTCACACGCTTACCCTAGCCTTCTGATCAAAGTCCATTTATCCATTTTAACCTAGAACATAACATGAATCCCACTTTAAGTGGCTGAAGTGTGGGTTAAATGTGGAAGAAAGTGAGAAAAATATGGGATAAGAGGGCCAAGTGTGACAGAGTAGAAATATAATATTGCTCAGTTTAGAAAAATTAATTTTGTTATAAATTCTGTACCAACCGCAAGAGTGTGTATAGCATAAAATTGTATACTTTAAAAAGCATCATTGATAAGCACGTAATTAGTGTTTCGGTAAACGAAAACGACTACCGCTATTGTTTCAACCGATGCATTATGTTTTGATACTCAACGAGTCAGAAAATATATTTAATATCTATCTAAGATCCCCATTGCTTTTTTCACTTCTGAGGATTCGAAGAAATAACTACGTTTTATAGTTGAAGTTCCGCTAAAATAGGTGGGAAACGCCAAAACAGTGCATATGCATGTTTACGTAAGTAACCTTAACAAGACACTTCGTTAGCTTCTATATTTCAAAAAACAGATTAGTATACCTGTTGCATAGTTTTCGACATTGTAATTACATGTAACCGAAAACAAACATTTCAGTGGTATAGTGGTAAAAATTAATTTGTCTCATTGTTTGTTGCTGTTTTTCCAGGTGAAGCTGCTCAACGAGACATCAGAAATATTAACATTCATAAGAAAGAATTTCGAAGCTACCAGAATGCACGTAGTGTGGAGTATTTTGTATCCACTTGGAGATTTTGGAATGAAGGACCAACGATATTCTCCTTATTTTAAAACTATTAAAGACCGCATCAAGTTATCAACAAAATCAGCAAATATTTCAGCAAAACAATTTGGAAGTGTTCTAAAAATTTTAGGAGAGAATAATGCAAAACTTGGTTTATCGGGCAGCACACCAGAGCATATCTCTTTTTATCCCCATACAATAGCGATGAACGTGGCTTTAAATTCTTCAACTACGGATTACTTCCTATGTATTGACTCCGATTTAACACCTAGTAAAGGAATGAGAAATAAATTTATAAAGTTTGCGGAAAGTTTAAACTTGTATGGTGCAGAAAAATCGCATCTACCTTTGTCAAAGATGAGTGTTCCTAAATATCAGAAACGCAATTTTTCCTGTTTGAATCACGTAAATGGTAAAAAATCTCCTCCAGATTTGTACGTAGTTCCGGCGTTTCAGTCAAATGATAAAATACTGCCAAGAACTGTGAAAGAATTAAGACAATCAGTACTATCTGGACGTAGTACATATTTTTTCAGTGGAATGTATGAAGTTGGTTACGGACCAACCAATCACACAAAATGGCTAAGTTCTTCAAATGATGACGAAGAGTCTCCAACAACCTGCCTGTATAAAGTTAAATATTTACCTGGATATGAACCGTTCATTGTAGCCAGGAAAGGAATACCAATATATGACGAACGATTCAGTGGTTACAGCCCTGTTGAAAATCATCATGTAAGTGCATTTTACTTTTATATTTACTTCTTTTGCGTCTAACCAAAATCCGAAAGAGGCAGAGTTCAAATTTAGAATTAAAGAATCAGGCCGTGGGTCTGGTTTGATCGCAAAATAGCGAATGATAATTTGTTTAGAAAATAAAAACGCATTATAAAGTAGGCACGCATCATTTTTAAAGCACCGAGGTATTTTGTAATTTCAGAAAATATACCTAATCTATGAAGCGCAAAAATTTAATAAACAAAAAAGACGAATTTGAAAAAGTAACGAAGTTAAATCCGTATCAAACAACAGATGTGATGCGGATCAGAAACTCAATTACTGAATCCGAAAAAAATTATAATAATACACAATTATCGTTCCTTATAGAAACGACTACTCAATGCGTTGGGATACAGATATGTTGTACTAAGTAACGCATTCCTAGTACACCGCGGCTGGAAGGTAAAGGGATATCGGACAAAACAAAAAGGGAAGGAGATGAAAGCACATGAAACAGCCTGGAAAGAATTCTTACAAGACATGAGAAAGATAAGAGCAATTAACAGAAATTTGAAAGAGAATAAATAAATATTGTAAATTCATAACGATAATAGAATATTGTTAACAATATTGTTCTTGCGTTGTAACGCAGAAACGGACAACACGTCGATATAACCGTTCAGAGGCCTAGAACTTAAATTTTTCATCATTATCAAATTTATCACATAGGAGAAAGTTACATGGTGAATAATAGCTCCTAGTTGGGTTACTAGTCGAGGTCGAATGTGAGAAAAGTTCTCTCCTGACCCTCACGGGTTATCGGTCTAGTTTGTATATGGGAAGAGTTTTCTAATTATTTGTTCGATGAAGGAAGAAGTAACGGATGCTAACTTTGAATATTTTACATCAATTGCGCATGTTTGAAACAGCGTCTGATCTTTTTCTCTGAGATGAATTGTTGTTCATCAGTTGCAATCTTGTTTTTGCTGCAACAATATTGTCTTGGAAATTTGAAACTATTTTTCAGTGTTGAATTAAATTCTTTTGTTTATTTATGTGATGCTATTTCGATTTTATCTAACCAGGATTGGTGAAATTAAATCGTATTATAAGTGTGTATGCGTATGTAAAACACCAAGTAAAAATATATTACCTTATCTGTATTTTTGAGTTAACCTCTCAAATAGAATTGAATTCGTTTGTGAGACTCGAATTTTTGAAAGTCAACCCTGCCGAAATCAAACGCAAATTAGTATGACCCGTTGATGACGCACTACTGAGAACTCGTAGGAGTAACTTTGATTTATCTTAAAGGCATTTAATGCGCTCCTTGGTCTTATTTTGTTAGTTCCGCGGGGGTTGTATTTGACAAACGCTTCATTAGGATCAAAACTATGCAACATATTCAAATAATATTAGTGCATTAATCAATGACTATAAGCTTAGCAACTGATGGGTCAAAATATACCTGATTCCTTCGCTGAACTATTGGCCTGCTGTAACATATTTTAAAGTGAAATAACATATACTAGGCTATATCTATTGAATCAAATTATCTAGTATTTATACTTTGTGTCTGCTTTTCTATTCACTAATCAGAGCTTATGATACACAATTTACAGTGATGGTACACAAAGCGTGGAACAAGAACAAAACTACGGATCAAATTTGTTTAACTAACCCCTTCTGATTTCCCATTGGAACTACGGAAGACATCGAATTTGCAGTTATCATTTCAGCCTGGAAAAATCTGTTAAAGTCCAAGCGAACTCCTGCTCCGCAGACCCAAAAACAACATTATTTGATGCAGTTTAATCAAATCACGTTTTACTTATTTTTGTCATATTCAACAAGCAAGTACGCTATAAGTTTTCTATATGTAATTCTTTTTTCATGTCAATAAATGTTTTCTCGCGAATCCGCATTGTTTGATGTCTTGTGTTACAAGTATTGCGTTGGTCCTAAAAGAGACGGTTTTGTCATTCCATGCCAGAAGTTATTCCGCAGGATCAGCCACTGATATGCCAGCTACTTGAAATCGAGGAGTTTTGGCCATAGTGATAAAGGTAGAACCCAGCCTGTGACGGGATGTGAACGTTTTCCTTACCCTGGAAACTACACATGATTGTATTGGGATCTTTTTTCAATGTACCTCAACATCAATCCCCAAATGAGGAATACCGGTAGATGATAGCTGGACTGAGAATTGTTCATAGCATGTTCGAACTGAAACACATCTATTATAAAAAGTAAATTAACATAAACATATGGATGATACTCTCCCGCCCAAACAAAGATTCACTAAAGAAGCATTTTTTGAAGGCAAAGTACTAGACAGGAATTCATCGCCGTTGCTTGCAACCAAAGCCAATTATTCCCCCGTCGATTTTCGAGGGTGGGGATTCCGGAAGCCATTCGGATGAAAATGAATTATATGTGGAAGTAAATTCAAATATCATTAGTCTCATCTGAGATAACTATTAGTGTCGTAAGTCATGTTCCTATAAATAATTGGAGTGTCTGTTTAGTGGCCTTGCCCGGGTATATTTCTTAAATCGGCTCGGCAATCTTTTATCGCTCGCGGGCCAAACTTAAGCGTTGCAAGTTTGGCGGGCCACACATTTTTGGAGAAAATTAAAATCCGAACGAATGGGCGATAAATCACAATTTTTTCACACAGATCAGAAGTTGAAAGTTTAACCAGCGCGCGAAGACTGCAACAAGTCGTGAACTTACGTTAGTCGTCCTACTCAAAATTTACAAATGACATCAAATGAGACACTTTTTGATGCATCACGACTGATGCGTTTTCGGCATCACTAAATGGAGAACACTTTTGAATGAAACACTAGATGAAGCCAAGAATAAAACATTTTATCAATGAAAATCACTAATTCTAGTCCTCAGCTTGTTTTTTGTAATGTTCATTTTCGAAAATATTTTTTCGCGTGCATATACAACCTACTTCCGAACATCGATGTGAATTCCGCGCCATTGAACCGTTTGAAATTTTCCGCGTTTTGTTGCTATCTGTTTAATAAATTATAACCTCAGTAATTGAGAATTATATACGTGTTAGGTTTTAATAGATAATGGAGAGGCGGGCCACATGTGGCCCGCGGGCTTGGGTTTGGACCACCCTGTTCTATACGGTAATGTTCTATCAGTTAGAAATAAGAGAATAGAGAATTTCTGTTCCCCTAATGGTGCAATTCACAGACTTCGTGTACTTTTCAATTTTTTCATAAAAAATGGCATTCTTGCATACTGTAATTTCTTGTTGTACCATAATGGTTCATTATAAAGATGGATATTGGCATTAGATGTTAATTCCGTATAGGTGTACCAGGTGCAAAATGTATCCTTAATTGTTATAAAATGAAGATTTTTTATGAAGCGAGAGTTATACCATAAATTTCCTCTCAGTAAACAATGTAGTTCTATATCTTGTAAATAATTAAGTTTAATGGTTTGACAATTGCTATCTTTCTACTCATTAATAAGGTGGAACTATTTTTTTAAAAAATAATGGTACTTTCAACGCCTACCCTATCTTTCATTTTCAGGCCAATCAGTGTTTTACGTTTAACTCTTTCCCAATTTGAATTCCACATGAAACGAAATATTGAAGAATTCAGTGATTTTACGAATTTTTGGGTATAGTAACTGGTAAAAATGCAAATTGAAAAGTAAAAAGTGGTAAAATTAATGATTTAATTACACACACTTTTCCGAGAATTGTTGAAGTTTTCATACGTCAAATTTGGATAATGTTCCGTACTTGCTGCAACTTAGACGGTAAATTAAGTTCATATAGTTGGTTCAAATCAGCCGTAATTGGGTACTCCCGTAGTGTGTGAACCAAGATGGCGGACACCGAAACGTAGTATGTGTACCAAGTAAGGGTTGGGACATAATTTCAGGTACAAATACTCCGGGAGTCACTTGGCTAGTCCTAAGCTAGCTAGAACTAAAATAAGAAAAATTGGAATAAAATTATGGCCTAACCCTAACCTGGTACATATACTACGTTCCGGTGTCCGCCATCTTGGTTCACATACTACGGGAGCGCCCGTAATTGTATAATAATTCCCAATAATTTAAATTCATGGGTCCAGTTGAGATTGTGGTGAATATTTTGTGCAATTATGCCACTTTTAGTTTCAATTTCAGTGCTTGTGATTTTTCAGCACTTGTTTTGCACTCTGACATAGTTCCAAACACTTCAGCTGTTCGAAGTTTCTATGAATTTAGATGAACCATCAGTGAAAAGTATGGTATCATCTGCAACTAGGGCTATTTTAATTCAGTTTTCTGCTATTTTAAATACAGTGATATCGTCGTTATTACAAACCATCGTTGCAAAAAATTTCTATCACTATCAGAAATAAATAGGTTGAGATTGGGTCGCCATGTTTGAGTCGTCTTTGTGGAATAATTGATCCAGAGAAGAAATTGTTGTTTGTTACAGACAGTTTGTTTTGGTTATAAAGAGTTTTCATCCACAAAATGAAGTTGTCTTGAAATCAGAATGCTTTTAGTGACTGGAACAGGAAACACCTTTCGACACTATCAAATGCTTTATAAATATCTAATTCAATAATTGTGCCAAGTATTCTATTGTATGTTGTATGGTCAATTATATCACAGAGTACCGGTAATCGTATGTTTTCTCCCATTTGTCTGTTTTCGATAAATCCTCTTTGATCATTGTGAATTATATCGTTCATTACCATTTGAATTTGAGAACTTTACTTAGAATTTTGTAATCCGTATTTGTATCCGATGGGTCGATCGATAGTGATCCACGCCAGGTTATAACATTTCAGCAGAGAATCTTTTAAGTCTTTCCAAAAGACCTTATAAAATTCGCAAGGTGATCTGTCTGAACCTGGGCTTTTTCCGTCTGTCATTTTGAAAAATGCGATTTTACATTGCTGTCCTGTAATTTGTTCTGAGGACCTAAGAGAAATATCGTTTTCCATAGAAGAAATATTTAGAGTCTCGATAATATTTTGGGTGTAAATATGGTTCGGTTGACCATAACTGTTCAATGTTTTGTAACATTGATTGGCTGAGATACCATGTTCTGTTTCTAAGGTTGAAATCATGGAATTCAGCTTTCTTCGTTTTTCAAGCCAAAAAAAATACTTTGAGTTTTTCTCTCCATCTTCAGTCCATTTTGCTTTACTGTATAATATGTCCCTGTATTATGCTTTGATATCATAAATTTAATTTATCCTGTTCCTTTTGATAGGTGATTTTGATAGGTGTCTGTCGACTTATTTGAGTGCATTTCATTCCTTAGTTGGTTGATTTATACTCCAACTCTTTCCTTTGTTTTTGCTTCAAGTACTTTTGTTTACATGCATAAGCTATGCTTTCCCCTCTTATTAAACATTTGAGAACATCCCAGAACAACTGGGGATCAACCGGTTCATGAGAATGGTCAAATATTGCATTGGGTATTGTCTTTTTTTATTAGATTTGTGTAATTTTTGTCTTTTAACAATGAGCAATTGAGTTTCCAGTCCCCTTTACCTTTCTTGACTGGATTTATGTTGAAGTCTATAGTACACAGGGCGTGGTCTGAATCGATCGCAGACATAATCGCACATTCCGTCGTTGTTTTGGTAACTAGATGTTTGGAAACGAGAAAATCGATACGTGTCATGATCTTAAGTTAAAATTTCCAGCGATTATTACGTGATTAGTTTCTAATGTTTCCAGCAAACCAAGCATTAATTGATTGTTAAAAAAATCGACATTATCTTCATTAGGTATATTATATATATTGACTAAACCAATTCGCTCGGACAAAATCGTCACATTTAATGCGACATAAATTCCATCATCTTGATTTATGTGAATTTCCAATTTGATGAGATATTAATTTTGAATAGAATGCATACCCCTCGTGACGAAGAAGTCAAAATCAGTAAAACGGGTGGACATTTGTATCACCAGCGCCTCCAATGGTAAACCACAAACATTTTCCAAATAATATTGCCTTTGTTTCAAATACGCAACCACATAAATTGAAAATATATTACTTGTAGTATTTATGTTCCCTACGTTATTCGGTTTTCTTGCTGTCAGAAAGACTTCTGTGTATAGTTCTCAGTGAGAAATAACCAATTTACTCGGGCTTTTGTGCTCACGATGTTAATTTGTGACTTTATTGCATAAAATCAACTTTTATAGAAGATGTGCTATTTTCGTTAGTGGATGCAAGCTGGAATCCGTTCTGTATGTTCATTTTCATACAAAACTAAAGGATATTTTTTAGCAATGTGCGCTACGAAACTCATTTCCTAGGCGTTTTTCAGGGCCATTCTCAGTATACGGTCGGTAGAAAATGAACACCGTTAATGGTCGATATATATATATTTCATGCATGTGTAATATACGATATTTGCACAAGCAAGACGCAAATACACAAACTGTTGAATTGAATGCAAAATATATATTTCCATGCAATCGCTGGTGCTACGCTATGGCGAGGACTGGGAATATTTAAACGATTACAAAGGGTCCACTGATAAAATGCTAATTTTATTAAATGAGTACATTTCATTGAATTTTTTTCATCTGTTGTTGGATAAACTGCAATAAACGAAAGAGCACCTGTTATATTATTGTTTGGGTTAGTAGGGAGCGTTCATTTGAACGATAATGCATATGAGTGACTTGGCCTTCCGTATCTAGATGGTTGTGCATAACAAGCAGCCCAAAAGTTTTCACTAAAACTTCTGTTAGTCGTTTTATCAATATATTTTGTTATATGACTTAAAAACTTGAATTTATTTGAAAAAAATTGTTTTGGGTACCTATACTAGGAAACCAGTTGGCAGTACAGTGACAAAACAACCCCAATCTATGCGAGCTGTCTTATGGGTTCGAGAAGCAAGGTCCAAAAAAGGTACTGGCAGCCCAAATTTGAATATATGTGGTAATAATATTTAGCACATTAAAATCAAACTTGTTTTATTGAGACAGCAAGTGATTCAACTTGGATATTTCCAACAAAAATTTTGGAATCTTGATACTCACGACTTTAAATGAAAAATTTAGGTGTGCACCGCGAAAAAAGCTTGGGAAACCCATAGTCATAGTCAAGTTTATTTTTTCCATCCAGTAAAAAAAGTTAACATGCAAAATTAAGACGAATAAATAATATTGAATACACATTTCACTGGGGAAGGGAAGCTGCTGGGAACCAAAGCTGGTTATCAAGCAGCGACACCCAAGGTTCAGATATATAAATAAACATTAGTCAAGTTTTAGCAACTTGATAAACATGCAAAATTAAGACGAATAATATTAAAAACACATTTCAGTGGGGAGGGGAAGCTGCGAGGAACCAAAGCTGGTTATCAAGCAGCGACATCCAAGGTTCAAATATCTAAATAGACATTAGCCAAGTTTTAGCAACTTGATTGTTGGAGAACTGTTATCATTCACGATCGAGGCTTGGTAGTTGAACCATCTAATGCGATAGGTAAATAAATAACCAACATCGCGTAATACAAATCAAAAGTGAATACATTAAGTCTGCTTGGAGGCTAAGAGGGTATTCCCCCTTTTAGCTCGCTGCCAAGCAGCAAAAATGCTGAATTAGTAAAATAAAAAAAAAAGCCTGAGTGGCAGCATAAGTTGCCACTGTCACAGTCCCTTGCTTTAGGGTATTAGTGAAGTAAGTTAAAAGACATGTGAGGAAATGTTACAGAAAAACAGGTACGTAATGAAATCATAGTTATTACGGTATGAGTACCGGTACTCATTTGAATTTGCTGTATACCGGTAGCACAAATTAGAGACCAGTTAGAACTGACAAAATACGGTAACGAACACGAATGTAAATGTAATCACAGGTATACTTGTAAATTGCGTAAAAAAACAAAATCTGAGCGACAGACGGGATACTTACGTACGCTAATCCCATAAGTAGGGCTATATTGTATATAGTAAGTTGAATTTAATTAAGAACACTTCAAGAAACTCAAGGCTGTAATAAAACGTCGTGTCACTAGAATCCCCAACATCATAATACTAATACGTTTCTAGTCAAGGCAGGTGGGATAGAATTATTCCTAGTTATTGATAAATAAAACATTACTGATGAATAAAAACGGGTCTACGATGAAAAAAATCCGGAATAGCAAGAAATATAATAATTCTTAGATTTTAAATGATTCAGAAGTCTTTCAAAACAGAAGCCATATTTACGGTCAAAACTGTTCGGTTAATCAAATTACCATTGCCTACTTTGCTTTTGGGTTCAACGACGTATTTTCCAAATTTAACAAAATCACTTATCCTCATTTTTTTAACCTTTTGAATGGTAAATATTTGGGAAAAAAAATTACCAACCTGATTCAAAAGAATTTCAGTTGTATGAACTTTTAAACCGACATTATACTAGAACAAGCATTTACAATTTAAATGAGATCTGACATAAATAATAAATGTTTAAAATTAAACGTCGACCTTCATGATTGGATGCCCTGGGCTGCAGACAATCCGGTACTGGTCATTTCTGAGTACACGAAAACGGATCGATAAGTAATGGATTTGAACAGATATTATTTAAAAGTTCATGCTGAATCCAGCGTGTGTAAATAAAACAACCAATTATATAAGATAATGTACACTACATATTCATAATTAATTCAAGTGCATGAAAAAATAGTTTACTTAATAGAAGTGCCAATATGCTAACGATAAAATATGAGGATGGAAGAAGAAATATCATTCTGTGAATGAGCAAATCCGTTTGCGGACGACTGGTTGATGAAGTCATCTAATTTTCCTCCCCATCCTAAAATTAATAAACAAAAAAATGGTTATCATATTAATAGCAGAAAGACATTTTCGTTCCTTAGTGTACAGTATTTTAAATAACAGCACCTCACGTATATGTTAACAATATTAGCTTCAACCTGATTCATATAATACCTGCAAAGTCACCACATGTTCCAAATTTTGTTGCGTCGTTTGATAGACCTCCGATGCATGAATATTCAGGTGAGATTGATTTAACTCTGAAAAAAATTGTTGTCTGTATTACCCTAGTGATGCAGCTAAATACCAATTCTGCAATTGATAAATTCATTTGATTGGACGATATGAACGACGAAATACGTGAGATGAGAACACGAAAATCATTAAGTTTTCAAGTTTAACAAACCAGGATCACCACCGTTTGTATCATCTGTTACATCGAAAATCGCATTCACTTGATTCTTGTATTGACTTAAACATTGCGGGTAAGACATCGAAACATTTTCACAAATTTCTTTCATTTTGTTTTGAATTTTCATCGTCTTGGTGTTTTTCTTTTTCTAATCTTCAAATTTAAATGTAATATAAACGAACTCTGTTCAAAAGTATGGATTTGTAACACTTACTTTACACCTGGACATAAAGCATTCGGGTATCCTGTCAAATTATAAGCCCGAAACTGTAGAAATCCCGGTTCGACATGAGCTCTGTAAATTGGTGGTATCATTTCCATGATTTGGTTATTGCTCCCTTTGTCAATAGTGATTGGCACCAGAAGGGAATTTTCACGATATTCTGATTGAACATAATATAGTATCAGAAGAATAATCATAAAATACAGTAAGCAAACGACGTTAAGGGTTGCGTTAGGGTTGCATTGAAACAATAAATATTACCGTTGAACAGATCATCCACGGACATAATTGCGTCCAATATAATGCTTGCAACAGCGTCAGATTGAGTTGTTGTTACATTGCTTCCATTTTGCCTATTGTTGAAAACAAGCAAAGACATTTCAACTATTTATAACTTCAATTTACATTGTATATAAATGATACAGGAATCTTTACCTAGTAAGAAGCAGGTACCCCATAATTATGTTGGAGGGGCTGCCGTCGATTTGAAACCTGTTGCGTCTGTATATACCACTATTGTAAGAAGACGTGCGTTTCAACAAGGATGGTTCGACAGAATGCCACTTCTAAACAAAGAGCATTAAAGTCATTAGTTATAATTACGTCAATGACGCTTAATATAGCACGAAGAAAGTACATTTTAGAGTCGGTACATGCGAGCAATTTGATGTTAGTTGACGTTTGTTACCTCTAGAGTCAATTGAGTACACATTTTTTATACTGGACTATAGTTATATTTTATGGCGGATAAAATTTATATATTTTTGATGTATATAAATTACTGATAAGTGCTTCAACATATACTTACGGCAACGTTAGACACGGTGAAATGAAATTCAACCGGAGTTGTTTGGTTTTCGTAAGAGAATTGGATCAAGTTATACTGCAGTGTGTAATTTCCTTTTGTAATGTTATTCTGCAATTGGCTGATTAGATCTTCGTTGTTGTTTCGTCGTGAAATGATCTGTAAAATATTTTCTCGGTGTTGATACTGTGATGATCCCGAATACGTTGTAATAAAGAATGATTTTCTCATTAAATTTCCTTTTCGTCAATCTACTGCATGGACTAGACCAGTGGTTCCCAAAACTTTTTGTACTATCGCCCTCCTACAGTAGTTTATACAACTTCATCGCCCCCCGACACTGTAAAAAAAATTGAAAGTCTGTAACGAATATATTACAGACCAAATAAGGAGACAAATCATAGTTTATAGTGTTTTTTAATGAGATGGATGAGCTTGGTGTTCTTCAGCGAGTTTTTTATTATATCTAAATTACCCCGTTTACTGAAAAGCGATTCAGTTGTTTTGATAGCAGTAGCAGCACGACTAAATCCCCTCTATCACCACATCAGAGATCGGAAATGAAAGAATCCAGGATTCTACCTTCTCAAAGACCGTGCACTCTTGCCCTATAGCATTTATCTCTCTAAATTCACCCCATTTCACTTTAAAATAATAATAATAATAAATTAATTTTTCAAAACTTATAATAATGATTTTCGTACATCTCATTGATCCCTGCAGCCTGATGACCTTCACCAAAACACATGATATATAACGGTCTTCGGTAAAATTCATCCCCGATTCCTCTTCCTACCATGTCCTCCAGTCCGATCACCAGTCCATATAATCGATCAACCATTTGTTTTGGATTCGTGGACTCGGATGGCCCCGGGGTTCGCAAATTTTACGTCGCTCGTGGGACAAAATTTAGGGTTGCTGTTCTTTTGCGGATCGCATATATTTTTTGAAAGTTAATAACGGAACATCGTGCGAAAACTGCGACAATTCGTGAACTCAACTCAGTCGTCTTAGTAAAAAGTTATTACAATGACATTTAATATGACACTGTCTTGTTGCTGCATCACGCTTGATAGCTTTACGACGCCAAGATTGGAAGATTTTTTAAATGGGCATCACTAATCTTAGTTTTTTGCTTGTTCTTTGTAATGTTCATTTTCGAAAATAATTGTTCGCACAAATATGTACTTCCAAACATCAAAGTGAATATTTTCGCATGGTTTCTGAAATTTGATAAAGATTTTCTTTAAGATACATTCTTACAAAAATTAAGCAGTGATGAATCTCTCGAATAGAATATGAATTTTATTTCTGCGTGTTTCCATTTGTCCAATTATGAATAAATTGTAGGCTCGTTAAACGAGTTCAATATAATTTTTAGGATATAATAAAATTTAGTCTAACTGTGTCGCACGATAAATTTTGTTACGTAAAAAAATGTAATTACTCCTCGAGCGTAGATAATAAATAAAATTAATTCATCGTTAAAGCCACCGTTTGAATGCTTCCCCTGGCAACGTAACAATGCCCCCTTTCGCATTCACCCACACATACTTCCCTCGGATAGACTTTTAGGCTTGGTCGTGAACATTACCTCATTTTCGCGATTTTGAATTATATTCGTTAGTTTTTAGTTAAACAAATCAATGATCATCCTAGGAGTTTCAGTTTTATTACAGTAATCAAAAATTAGTGTAGAAATAGCTGTGATAGACTAGGCTCAAATTCTTCACCGGTACTTTTAAAAAACAGATTGTTGAAAATCAGATTGTATATATGAATTAGAATGATAGTTTGAAACAAATACTTCATTTTATAGGCAACAACTCGCGAAACCACTCTTAAAATAAGCACCGAAAAAATAAATTTTACAGTGGTAAAGTGAGGGAAGAATTTTCCGGGATCAAAGGACGGGAAAGGTCCATTCAGTGAAGCATCACGGGCCAGATTACTATAGATTTCCCGACCACTGGGATACGTAAACTACCGTACCTTACTGCGAGGACGAGTCCAGCAATCGTTTCGCGTGTGACATCGCCCACGTGATTCAAACCTACGAAAGCACGCAGAGTACAATAATCAAGTGCACGATGCGCCGATCAAACATGGGTTTTGCCGTAAATATATACTACTACGTTTTGCGAAATCGACCCCTTCGACTTTTTCGCCCACCGGGGGGCGATATCGCCCACTTTGGGAATCACTGGACTAGACTAATACCAGGTTAAAATTTTAAACAGTGGAAAATAGAAATTGTTTCCATGATTTGATACATCAGTACTCAAGGCTGATTTTGGTCCATCAGATGAGAATGTTAGGTTTTGTCTTTGCATTGGCACGGAACATAATGCAACTCTCAATTTATTCTGTGTTTTCTGGCGAGACAATCTTAAAATATTTCGCGATTTTTCAAAGATCCGCTGGTCAAATATAATAGAACATTATGTTTTTGCTGTCAAAATGATGCTCAAAACTTCAATATTAAAATGTTAACTTCAAGCGAAGTGCCCTTAGTCTCCGGAAAATTAAAGAAAACTCACTTGCGTGTAGTAATATTTGATCACTCTGTCTTCGTTTAAGATAACATTGATCATGATGAACGGTTGAGAAGTTTTAGATTTTATTAAGGATCTGTCTCCATCCATTCTGCATGAATCATAAATAAATAAAGAATTTCATATAACGCCTTTTTTTATCATTTTGCGTATATATATTATAGTCTTTCAAAAATTTATTGAGATTTCAAATTTAACAGCGTGAAACGTTATTGTCGGCTACTTCATATAATACATTTGATAAAAGATAACTCAATGTACCTATGCGCATTGCTATCGTTTATTTTTATAAAGAGTGTCATATCGAAGGGCCTTCTTGACAAGCAAGGCCTTGAGGTACTTCTGGTTAACTATTATAACTATATATATTGAACGATAAAGTCATGAAATTGTAAAAATTTCTTACCGTACAGTTTTCCCATAATTCACACTATAACTTCGAAGTGAACTTCCGATAGATACCTAAATCAGTAGAACCGAAATAAACCAGAGCGCTTGATTTGAAATGAAAATTCTGGTCCAAAATTATTTATATAAAGCGAGTGTCTTTCATACAACTTTGACAAGTCTATGTCATAATTGATTGGTTCTCAAGCTCGAAATCAGCCGTTTTCTCGGCAAATAATAATTTTTCGTTATGTATTAAAAACTAGTAACGTCATTTCTCAATTTAAACTTCATATTCAATTTTTTGATACAGATGTCAATCAAACGAAATGTTCTACGAATTTTATGTATTTAGTCATAAAATGTCGACACACCTGATTTCCGTAAGTATTGTACAGTTTATCATCGTATATATACCAAGTATTTGATCTGAAAGAATAGCTATACCAATTTGGGATTACCGATCTAATGTTTAAAGCTCTTGCGTATAGAACATTAATAAGTTTTGTTGCTCTGTCGCCTGCAAGTGAGAGAACGAATTAATTGTTAAAATCCATGCAACAACACCTACAATTTCAAAATAAATAAATTTAACCATTGATGAAAATTACTTCGTAAAGGTCACTTTTAAATAAAACTTGCAAAAATATCGATGTTTAAATGCTTCGAAATAATAGGAAACGACAAATAAATGCGTCCAAGTTTTTAACTTATTACTTTGTACATAGGCCGGAATTCCTGAGCTATGGAATAAGTAAGATGTATGTGTGAAGCACTATACCGTTAAATAATTTCGGTACTGTCATTATTGATTCCAGGATAATATTAGCAACTTGATCCGTATGCTCTAACGATATATTTTTCCCGTTCTCCCTGAAAATAAATACGCAAACTTCTCAACGTCTAGCACAATTGTAGTAACTATCTGCTTCTCATTAATGAAAATCATTGAGTATCAAATAACATAACAACTCGATGAAACTAGGTAATTAATAATATCATTGAAAACAGACTAGGACCAAGACAGACTAGGTATGTTCAGAATTGGATTTTTTATATCGAATATAGCAAAAGAATGAATGAATAACAAATAATGAGTATCCGACTCTCGTATTGGTGTGCACCACAAAAACCAATTGAATCAATAGTGTTTAAATGACTTAAATTCTTTCTAATCGTTATTAATCAAATATAGAGACCTTGCTAAAAGGATGTATCCCACAACGACATATGAAGGGTATCCGCCAATCTCGTATTTGTTTCTTCTATAAGTTGATGGATTGTATTGATATGTTCGTCCAAATTTTGATGGCTCGACTGATCCCCAATTCTGACAATGTAAAAAGTATGTTTATTGAATATCAGGTTCCACTTGCACATTCTTGTAACATACTAATAAATTAATAATACTCACAATATTTGATACAACGAAGTGAAATTCGCATGCTGTTGGAATACCGGGCGAAGAAAATTGCAAAGAATGATATTGAAGTTTGTAATCTCCGTTGGTAATGTTGTTGCTGAGAGAAGTGAATGCTTCATTGCTCTTGGGGCGATAAGATTTCACCTGAAATAAATATTATTAAAATCGAGTAACAAAACAAGGTTGTAATTAGAGCTCGGCCGATATAACGACATATTCTATCGGTAGTAAATCGCCCAAATATATCGGTATTGGCTGCATTTATGCGTTTCAAACGAGCAAGCCCATCTTATCACCGATAAAGCATTGCATTTATGATATAACGACACCTTAATGGTGTTCCTGGCATTTTTGGACAATGAGATATGAAAAAATTATGAAGGGGTGTCAAAAGTTACAGAGGCCACCCGTATACATTGGGTGTCATGACATGCATCACATTAATCCAGTATCGACAAATATAACGCTAGTCGTAGTCTGCAATGCCAGTTACCCTTTTTTTACCGACGTCTGACGTCTAAAACAAGAACGGGGCCTCAATTGTCACGATATTCCAATAACGGGTTCGCGCGAACCCCCTCAATCCCACCACAGATCTACAAATGTATATAAAGGAAACCTAATACTGGCAAAACAAAATGATATTTAAAGTGTAGCAAGGTCAGTAATAGAGGTAAACCTAAGAATTTAAATGGAACCTCTGGAATGTGCTGACGGAGGAACCCTTCTGGGATCATATGAAAGAGTTAGGTGCTGAACACGTGACATGAGAGTATCGATTTTGGTATTGCACTGAGGAATCCCTTTCCACTACTTTCATTCATTAGTACTGCGGACCATGAACGGAGTGAGTTTCCTAATAGACTCACCTGCGTGTAAATGGTCCCATACCTCCCCCTTTCGTTCGAAATAACGTTTACAAACAAAAAAGGTTTTATCATTCTAGAGCCGCAGAAAGAGTCCTCGTAACTGTAAATGAAACAATATTGGATCAATTTAAATTTGATGTTTCGACATTACGTCTTACATATTTCCATGTAATAATATGGGTTTATTTAGTACAAATGAAGACATATGGCAAGAAGCTTAACACTAATCTTACCTTTTCATTTGTCCGTAATTAATAGTTCCACAGCCAGTAGCGGATACCTGTAAAAAGAAATGGACCAATGATGGAAAACTAGAGTGTTTGGCTGAGAAACATATATATTTTTTTCAGTTATGGTATAGCTTTTGGTCGGGTATTGGTAGGAAGCATCAGCATAACTACCTAGTGTGCAACAAATATTCTTCGCATAATTATCCCGAAGAGTGTGATATATAAATTCAATTCAATCACCTGCCTGTATCGGGCACCTGTAAAAATCTAATATACAGTAAAACTATAGGACAAAAAGGGGGTTATTAACCGTTTCACAAAATTGTCGTTCTTGCCGAGATCATTGGAATTTTGTTGTTGCAAAAATTTTCTCTTCTCCGAAGCTCTTGGACCAATTGATATCAGTAAAATATTTTCAGTACATCAGGTCGCTAGTGAGCTATTCCTCCTATATGTTATTCAATGTTCTTTACGTCCTATAAGGCTTTATAATTCACCACAAAATTGGCTGCCACCACGTGTGGTTCTGTAACTCTAGTGTTCAGCAAGGTTCTTACCACCAAATGTGAACGCGAGCCGAAAAAATCAACGTCTCCGCCGTTCAAGCGGACAATTGCAATAAAATACATATTTTCCCCCTAAGCAATTTGGCGCCCTCTGATTAAAAAATAAATTTTCAAGTCAACGTTGAAAATTGAGGAACAATTATCTCGAAGTTGGGTACTTTGAGTCATTTTCACTTTCGTGTTCTCTCACCACGTATTTGAGCATTGCTTTATGTGGTATTATATTATAGTTTTATTGTATTATATGGGTAGGAGGGTCAAGTTGTACAGTTTTAGTAATTTCTTTCGTAAAAAAATTACTTTCGTTTTCAAACGTCTCATTCATAATATTTTGTTCATATGATAGGCTAAATACAGAATTTGACGGCAGTGTGAAACAGATAGAAAACTGGATATCAAACATTGTCCGACGGTTGCGGATGAAGGTGACGGTTAATATATGAATTAGCATTTACAACTATATATCGTCACGCTAATAACCGCATTGCGTAAGTCATTTTTAGCAGTTTTGAGAAAAACGTGAAAAACTTCCTAATGTTATTGTTATGCCATTGAGAGTCAAAAATTTGTCATGGTTCAATTTTTTGATCGTGGCCGGATTTAAGTTAATTTGTATGACGCAGATAAGTGACGTCATAATGACGCACTGTGACTTAGGCAGAAATGTGTCTATGACTTGGGGACATACGCAATTTTGCAACTTTACTATAGCACCAGTCCTGAAAACTAAATATTCCAAAAACAAATGTAATTCTCAGTATCTGCAATGCCTAATCCCCAAAATAGCTAATCAGTTTCAATAACATTATTTTTTATGTTTAAAAATATATATTTCATCAATATAACACGTTCTGCACACCCACCGAAAGAAGACTAAAATTAAATATAAAGAATAAAACAGCAAGGCACCCAATATAAAAGCCAACCAAGGTGAATTGGACTCGGATAGTGAATATCACAAGTGCACGTCTTCCTATACTGTAGTATAAATTCAAATTAATACGCGCTAAGCTAGAATCCAAGATGCAAAAACTCTATAATACTGCGCAGAGGTTATTTTGCCTGTGTGACGTCACAGCGGTAACAATGATAATTCATTATGACGAAACAATTGCACAAATGTGCATGTCATACTAAATTTCCATTTTTATGGGTTTCAGAATTCTTAAAATAAAACCTGAGTTAACAGACAGGTGCGCAGCATTACATAAATACCTATTTTATAAAAAAAATTCAAAATCGCCAAAAATGACTTACGCAATTCGGCTATTAGCGTGACGATATATATATATGTATATATACCTGATTTCCATAGGACGAGTACATTTTTTCATCTTTTATTTGAGAAGGATTGTCTCCATATGTGTAGTCGTACCAATCTGGTATCTGCCTACTCATATTTTCAGCATTTTTCGCCAAAGCGTCGAGAACATCTTCAGCTGGACTTTCTGTTAATATAGAAGTCTTCTGTAATCGTATTTTGTCGCATGATTCATCGCAATTTGTTTGAAAAAGCTTTCAACGTTCTATTGAGTGAATATTTCGTCAAACTTTAAAATTACACTTCTCTTGAATCTAAATTTTACAGGGTAATGATTACGAGAATTAGAGGAAACACTTACTTAAATATGCAAAACTATTTTGGTTGTACATATCTGGATATACATATTTGTTAACGAAACTCCTAAATAGCAAGATACTAACCTAATTTTAACTTCAACGGGAAATGCTTTTCATATAGATTCTTCAAATTTCCACCGTAATTTTTCATAAACCCATTAGTTGTTCTATAACGAAGGTAGGCTTCTTGCCTCATTGCAGTCAACGATAATTCAGAAGGAACGTGCCAAATCATGATGTTCTCAGCCTGAATCACAGAAAAATATTTTTAACGCGCATGTATGGATTCATGTTGACATTAGATTGCTCTTTCGATGCTTTATATAGAGTAATATTGAAAGTATGAATAAAGTATATATTATAAAAAAATTGATGAATATACCTGCATATTGTGATATGCATCATTTTTATAGTCATTTGATGTACATTTGAAAAGATTTCCAAAGGTGTAATCAGATTCTCAGTTGGTGTTGTCTGTTTCAAACGAAATTTTGTGAATATTACATTTCCTCATTTTACGTTTGAAAAATTTTAACGGAATGCAAAGGAATGTAACAAACACTTCAGTTAAAGGCTATGAATTATTCGAATCTTTTTACCTGGATATGCCACTTCATTTATCAGATCGTATCTTGACCACAGATCATCTAATCCACATTTCACGGATATATTTGACTCATGCACGCTTGCTACTAAAGTCCACCCACCGCCATCAGACGTCATGTCACAGTAAACCTTTAAAGATGTTTTATTTTGTCAATAGAAATAAGGACATCTTGTTATATTCAAAACTAGTGTTTTTCCGCCACGGATTTTAAAATTATGTAAATTTTGAAAAATCTCGTGGGAATCATTCGACAATTATCATATATTAATCTTCATCATAACCCGCTAAATTGTCTTCAAAACCAATATTCTATTTATATGTTTGGCATTGTATGTAAGGTTAAGTTATAGTAATATCAAGGTTCACCTCGGTTTTAGGATAATCTTTCATAGTTTGTATGTAATAAACACCGTCAGCGTTGAAACCCAACATATTCAATTCGCGGCAGGATTTCATCGGACCGCTTTTTCTGTCGGCTACAAGTTGATTCAGCGTTTCCTCCAGGAAAGAAACACTGAAACCGTTGGGTGTAGATGAATTTTTTTGACTATGTTGATCCGAATCCGCACTTTGGTTTGTTGTAGTTGGAAAACAGTTGGACGTGGAACTATTTGTTTTAACAGGCTGATCTGAATTTCCGCTTGTTGCAGTTGGAAAAGCAGTGGATGTGGATATATTTGTTTGACTATGCTGATCTGAATTCCCGCTTCGGTTTGTTGCAGTTGGAAAACCAGGGGATTTGGATAGATTTGTTTGACTTTGCTGATTTGAATTACTACCTTCGTCTGTTGTAGTCTAAATATTTAGAACAAATAAATCTAGATCCTTTATAATATTACCGGGTCGTTTAGTTTAGATAACGGTTTTTTCTCGGCAGTTCCATCATTATGTTCCATAATGATAACAACTTGATACAGAATAACTCTCAATCAGAAACAAACATAAAATTACCTTGCCCTGATGTTGGCCAATTTGTATGAACAGTCCAACCAACAGTAGGATAATAACGACGGATAGGATGACATCAACCATAGCTAATTTTGAAATATTTGCTTCACGCTGATCGTCTCGATTCAATGAAGCAGGTATATTTTGATGGCCATCTCTTTTCGGCAGTGACGGACTCCTGATTGGCGGACTTGGCACATTTCCTATAGTAACTTGGCCGAAAAACAAAACAATACGCGCGACATTGAAGATTAGATATATAAAGTTTAATAATATGAAAACATTGTTCGCACGCGTCACCAGAACCGGGGACTATCAGACATGATATATTGCACACATAGTCTTATGAAAAAGGGATATAACACCTATAATTCATTTTTGAGGGCTAAATTTAATTTTTCATTTTACCGACGACAATTCCAACAACTCAATTATTTACCTTGGTTGTTTTCGTATCGAACTTCGCCTTCATAGATGTTTTCCTCTTCATAAGGTTCTTGCCACATTATTCAAGGTGTTGTTTATTTCGAGTAGACCGCAGCTAAACCGTTGCAGTTAATTATGCAGTTAAACATTACCACTATATAAAATATATCGTGCATTTACCAATATAAACATAAGATTTGCTTTTCACGTGAATATACCGCGCCGCTGGGTTTCTGTTTTTTAAAATTATTTCACAAAAACTGACTTATATATAACATGTTATCGAAAAGGAAAGTGTGTTTGTTAATGGCATGTACGGTAGTATTTTTCCACATGGATTGGGTTTTGAAATCGCTTTTGAATCACTCCTATACTTCAAAGTCATTGGCAAAATTATTACAAACAATTTTAAATAATAAGCAACACCCGTCTTTGAATATTCTACAGTGTAAATGGGTTTTGAACTTGTAAATGGTCGCGGAGCTTTTCTAAACACCAGTATTTCGATTAATGGGCTTTACTGACAAGATCATACAAGCAAAAACGTAAGAGCTGGCTGTTCGCTTACTTAATTCATCTCAAATTGTTGTATTAAACATACTACTCGAATACCTTTACAAAATACAATAGACTGCTAGGAAGTCAGCAAGGGGAATCTATTAGGAACAGTACGGATCTTAATACTATTTTGCAAACTATTTTATATTATCCCTATATACTTAGATTCCGACATCTTTATCGAATATTTATTAGCTTAGGCAAATATATATATTATATTAGGCAGATTTACAGTTATTATGATTCGGCTCTAACCGCCATAGAAGAACAAACTTTATAACAATATACTGTATAGGAATTCAAATTACGCTGATGTTTTGACAGTTAGGAATATTAGGTGCAATTTAGATCAGTAGGTGGTCTTCCTGTATGCAAAATAACTTCCTTGGCAAAACAACGGTGTGAAAAATAATAATCACTTGTGCCATAACTTTTAGCCTACACACCATACAAAAATATGATAAATAATGAAATTTGGATGTCACTTCAGTATGCGATCTCCAGCCTTGTCCGTAGGAATGAGATTCATATGAAAATTCCATAGGAAAACACATGGGATGGGACAGCAGACTTTTGTATTTCCCAAGGGACATTAGTCCTATGATAGAAACTTGATTACTTCCGAACTAAACTTAGTCTTTATACTTGTTTACCCTTTAATGTGTTTAACTCTCTTTATTTCATGTATATATACTTGTATTTATTATTTATTTTGTTCCATGTATCAAAAATTACGACAACAACGCTGTGTCGAGGTAGAAGAATTGATGTTGATGTACAATGGCCAAGTATGAAGATATTGTGTCTTCTATAGTTGAATTGGTGTTTCGACAGTCTATCCAATCCATTGCCAATTTTCACGAGTGTCACGCCGCTTTCCCGTAAAAAGTACTATCTTTATGAATCGAAGAATTTACTAACGGATATGCAAATATTTGTTACAAACTTTACGCAATCACTTATCTGTATTTCAATTTATAACGAAAATATAATATCTTTTAATTGTATCACTTTAAATATGAAACCCAGATCCGTTTTGGTAGCGAGTAAGAATAAATTTTGATTTGAAAGCAAACAAACATTTCCAACTTCTAAACTCTAAATTTTCTTCAAATTTCAAATGCGAAATGTCGCACGAGAATCTACACGCGTATCATACTTGACTTCAATCTCTTACCAGCCGCTGGTCCAGATGTTGAAATACGCAAACAAGTTCGTAAGGCATTTTTTGTGGTTTTTATGTTTGTGCAAATGGGCGAGAGGGCAGATGTCGGCGGCTGCAAACTCGGTGCAAACGTCTGTGGAAGCAAATGTCCATTTGAGCAATTGTCTACGGGTGCAGTTTATGGGTACAAAATAATGGAACAATTTGGATCAGGCAGTAGTTTATTCAAACTGAAGACATAAAAAGGTATGGTATGCAAACTTTGGTTTTTTTCTCTTGTGGTTAAGAAGGTTTGTTAAAAACGCTGCGGTACCGATACCCCCGTATACAATGAAAAAAATGTCATTGAAAGGCAAAAGCAAAGTTTTTTTATATACAGCACAATAAGCACTAGCAAAAGCACAATCTTTCTATAACTACCCAACAAAGTTAATAAAGCCTACAAATTCATAATTATACGAACCAATAAATTCATTTTACCTTCCTATATCGTTACGTATCGTCTGTTACGCAGGTCTGCCTCTATTGTTACGTAACAATAGAGATTTTACGTAACAATAGAGATATCCACTACTTGCTGCAATTTCGTGAGCTGCAGTTTATTCACATGCTGAACCGAGTTTAGCGAACATAAGTGATTATTTTAGCATTTCAAAAAAAAATCAGGCAGAGATGAGGAAGAAGAGTAGACCTTATGTATTTTTTCCTTAGGCCTAAATGTTTAAATGTTTACAAACTTTGAAAGGCAAAAAGTACACATTACGATCACAAATTTTTTTTTTTTGTGTAAGTACGCCGTGAGTTTTTTTTTTTTTTTTGATAATTTGGCGCTACACAAACAAAAAGTTTGGGAACCGCTGCCTTAGAAAACTATTTAATGAAAATGAATTTTTGATGCAGGGTAAAGTCGCCTGATCCCTTCTTCGTGAGTCAACTTTATCAAACCTATTCAGTCACTATGCGTGAGTAATTATTAAGTTACAATAGAGCGATGCTCAAATATATGGACACGATTGCCAAAACAAAGTAGTGCGGGTATACAATCTGCCACAGTAGACTACCGGTACCGCAGTCCGTGGAACCGCGTTATCCCGAAGTATACCTAACGCCCAATTTGAAGTAAACTCGTCATACATATATATATCTATATTTCTGCATATGTATAATATATATATGTACACGTAAAGACGCAAATAGACAAACTATAGAATGAAATACAAAATATACATTTCCTATAGGGCTTGTTGATGAATGCTATAGAGGGCACTTTCTTAGAATATTGGAGCGGTTTGCATTGTCATCAACTGAGATGAGATCTATTTATTATATACTTGCACAGATTTTCTTCGAAAGTTCAGGATTTCCGCACGTTGTGTGAGTGTATCAATATGTGACAAACTTTCATCGCATACATTTTAAACTAAATGAAGGAAATTAGGTAGAAATGCTGAATTTACCGTATATATGAAGTAACCAACTAACCAACTATATAAGATTATAAACTTATGTGCTTTTTGCAGTATGTCAAGAACGTTGGATACATAAAAAAGAAATAACGGTAGCAAAATTATAACATAAAATGTGCGCGAAATTACTGTGAATTTCAGAAACATGCCAATATGCTAGCGATAGAATATGAGGATGGACGACGAAATATCATTCTGTGAATGAGCAGATCCGTTTGCAGATGACTGGGCAATAATGTCATCTAATTTTCCTCCCCATCCTGAAAATAATAAAAAAAAACTGTTTATTATATTTATATCAATTTCGCTTGATTTCGCTCGCAAAGACTTTCGTAGCTTAGTGTGGAGTATATTAAATAAATAACTGCACTTTACGTATGCTAACGATATAATCGTCCTATACACATTACTAACGTACCTGCAAAGTCACCACATGTTCCATATTCTGTCGCGTCGTTCGATAGACCTCCGATGCATGAGAATTCAGGTGAGATTGATTTAACTCTAAATAATTGTAATCTGTATTAATTTAGTGATGCAGCTAAACGCCACTTCTGTTATTGATGAAGATGGATTCTCACTCGCGTGATATGAACGGCAAAAAGCGTGAGATGAAAACACGAAAATCAATGATGAATCAATCAAATTAAAGGTGGGTATGACATCGAAACATTTTCACAAATTTCTTTCATTTTATTTTGAATTTTCATCGTCTTGGTGTTTTTCTTTTTCTAATCTTCAAATTTGAATGTAATATACACGGAATCTGTCCGAAAGTATGGATTTGTAACACTTACTTTACACCTGGACAGAAAGCATTCGGATATCCTGTCAAATTATAAGCCCGAAACTGTAGATATCCCGGTTCGACATGAGCTCTGTAAATTGGTGGTATCATTTCCATGATTTTATAATTGCTGCCTTTGTCTATAGTGATTGGCACTAGAAGGGAATTTTCAGGATACTCTGAATAACATAATATAGAGTGTGAGAACAATAACATAATGTACAGTTATCAAATAACCGTTCACTCATTGGAGTTGCATTTAAACAATACCGTTGAACAGATCATCCACGGACATAATTGCGTCCAATACGATGCCCGCAACAGCGTCAGATTGACTGGTTGTCACGGTGCCTCCATTTTGTCTATTGTTAAAAACAAGGAATGACATTTTAACAATTTGTAACTTCAATTTACATTTCATATCAATGATACAGGAATCTTTACCTGGTAAGAAGCAGGTACCCCATAATTATGTTGGAGGGGCTGCCGTCGATTTGAACCCTGTTGTATCTGTATATACCACTATTGCTAGAGTAGGTGCGTTTTAACAAGGATGGTTCGACCGAACGCCACTTCTAAACAGATAACATCAAAGTCATCAGGTATATCTTACGTCAATGGTTTAATATAGCACATTTTGGGGTTCGTACATGCAAGCAATTTGGTGTCAATTGACTTTAATAGCTCTGAAAATACATAAGTACAGATTTCATATACTGGAATAAAGTAATGGTATTTTATGACGTATATAAAATTTATATATTTTTGGATGTATATAAAGTACAGATAAATGCTTTAACATATACTTACTGCAACGTTAGACACGGTGAAATGAAATTCAATCGGGGTTGGTTGGTTTTTGTAAGAAAATTGGATCACGTGATACTGCAGTTTGTAATTTCCTTTCGTAATGCTATTCTGCAATTGGCTAATTTGATCTCCATTGTTGTTTCGTCGTGAATTGATCTGTAAAATATTTTCCTGTGTAGTTGATACTGTGATCCCGAATACGTTTAAATGAAGAATGCTTTTCTCATGAAAAAGTAAAAAAAACTCACTTGCGTGTAGTAGTATTTGATCACTTTGTCTTCGTTTGAGATAACATTTATCGTGATGTACGGTTGAGAAGTTTTAGATTTTTGTAAGGATCTGTCTCCATCCATTCTGCATGAATCATAAATAAATAGGAAATTTTACATAACACCTTCTTCTGCCAATTTGCGTATTATAGTCTTTAAAAATTTTGTTGAGATTGTAGATTTAACAGCAGGAAACGTTTTTGTCGGTTACCTTATATATTTGATAAAAGGCAAATCAATGTATTTATAATCATTTATATTGGTCATTTTATAAAAGGGTTTTATATAAAACAAGCGTATCGATGAGCAACGACTTTAGTTAAGATATTCCTAGTGCCGGATAATTGTAACAGATATATGGAGCGATAAGGTCATGAAATTGTAAAAATTCTTACCTTACAGTTTGCCCATAATTAACACTATAACCTCGAAGTGAACTTCCGATAGATACCTGAATGAATAGAACCAATATACCCAGAGCGCTTGATTTGAAATGAAAGTTCTAGCTCTATTTTTATGAAGAAAGTGGCTTTTGTACAATTTTGACAAGTCTATTTATGTCTGGATCGACAGATTCGCAAACTCGAAATCAGCCAGGGCAAGCAATCATTTATCATTTATTTTTGAAAACTAATAACGTCATTTCTTAATTTAAACTAAATATCTAATTTTTACAAATTTCAATCAGACGAAGTAAAATTTATGTTATTAGGCTAAATTGGAAGAACACACCTGATTTCCGTACGAGTTATACAGTTGATTATCGTATATCTGATTAGTTGATCTGTAAGAATAGCTATACCAATTTGGTACTACTGCTCTAATGCTTGATGCTTTTGCGTATATGACATTAATAACCTTTGTTGCTCTGTCGCCTGCAAGTGAGAAAATGAATTAATTGTCAGAATCCTATCATGCAACAAAATTCACAATTTCACAAATAATAAATTTAATCACCAATGGAAATGACTTCGTGAAAATCACGTTTAAAAAACTTGCAAAAATATCGATAGTTCAATGCTTCGAAAGACTAAAAAAACGATAAAAAAAATTCCATTGAATTTCTTAACTTATTTAATGATGACTACTCTGTATATTGGGCGGAATTTCTAAACTATGCACTACATACCGTTGAATAGTTTGGGTACTGTCATTATTGATTCCAGAATGATATTGGCAACTTGGTCCGCATGCTCTAACGATATGTTTTTCCCGTTCTCCCTGAAATAGTTATATATACTAGTTTATCAACGTTTAGCACAAATGTAGTAAATATCTGCTTTATGAAAATCATTCAGTATCAAACAACATAACAATTCGATGAGAATAGGTAATAAATATTATCGTCGAAAACAGACTAGGTTCGAGAATTTCAAATTGAATTTTAAAATTGAAAATGTTGAATTGAAACATTAAATAACAAATACTAAGTATCCACCTCTCGGATTGGTTTGCACGATAACCAATTTGTTCAATAGTCTATAAATGACATAAATTATTTCTAATCGTTTTTAAATCCTTCAATCAAATATAGCGACCTTGCTAAAAGAATGTATCCCATAACAATATTTGAAGGGTATCCGTCTATTTGATATCTGTTTCGTCTATAAGTTGATGGATTGTGTTGATATGTTCGTTCAAATTTTGATGGCTCGACGGATCCCCAGTTCTGATAATGTAAAGAGTATGTTTATTGGATGTCAGGTTCCGCTTGCTAACATCCTTGTAACATACTAATACCCACAATATTTGTTACAACGAAGTGAAATTCGCATGCAGTTGGAACCCCGGGCGAAGAAAATTGCAACGCTTGATATTGAAGATTGTAATCACCGTTGGTAATGTTGTTGCTGAGAGAAGTGAATGCTTCATTACTGTTTGAGCGATAAGATTGCACCTGAAATAAAGATTATTAGAATCTCGGTAGGCCTATATAACGGTTTTAGCCGTATTTGCACGTTCAGATGAGCGAGCCCATTTTTCAAGCAATAAAGCTGCGGTCGGTTTCGTTTTTCTTAGTTTACGACTTCAACACACACAGCTTTCGTATCACCCGGGTATATGCTCTAATCTAATATCTTTCCTTTTTTATATTTTTGAGTGGCTAGTCAACCACATCACACGTCCCTGCAAGCTTTGGTTCTGCGCCACCAAAAAAGTTGCTTTTAGGCCGTGGGCTGACCTCCACGTTCTGTGATCGGAAAGTTGTTGTTTAAGATATAAATATTATGAAAATGACTTTCTCTGGAAACAGAGTTGTGCATAAAGAATTAACCGCTGACCACAAATATTTATAAAAGCAAATCTAATACCGGCGAAACAAAATGATATTTGGATGTGTAGCAAGATCAATAATAGCAGCAAATCTAAGGTATCTGATTATATTTTGAAATAATATACGAAAATTGATATAGACTCTCCGATTTGAATGGAAACTTGAGGAACAGCTGAAATGTGCATGCGCAGTAACGGACCTTTGTACTGTGCTGGCGAAGGAACCCTTCTGGCAATCGTAATGGAAGATGTTAGGTGCTGAACACGTGATAAGAGGATATTGATTTTGTTATTTCACTAATGATTCTCGTTTCACTACCTTTACGCATTAGTATTGCGCCAAGGTTCCTTCTAAGCTGCGCCACTGCGCAGTAACACTGGACCATTTGCGCAGTAAAATCTCATTCTCGCGCAGTTGCAATATTTCGTTTTCAGAGCGTGCTTTCATATGTCATATTTGGTTCCATTACATTTGAACCCACGTACATTTGAACCCATGACAATTGCACCTGTATGCTATTGCACCTATGGAATTTTTTTTGTTTCACGTATAGTTAAACCCATACTAACCCTAACCCATGGGTTTTAGCACCCGCATATAGATTGAACCCGTGGATATACGCATGGGTTCAAATGTACACGGGTTCAGATGTACGGTTACCGTCATATTTATCAACGCCTAACTTAAATGCTCGTTCTATGCTCCACGCCTATTTTGGTGAATACTGGACATTGTGATGTCACACACGTGTCTGTCACGCGCTAGTACCTTGATTTCTGTATGCCAGCGCGGGCCGGTTTCGCATTTCGACGTGCTCTGGATTTCGTGTTGTCGACCTGGCAAAATCTTGTTATTGTCCGTAGTGTAGTCAACACGAATGAAGATATGAAAGGTTTGGAATTTAAATAGGTATCAAAGGTTGCAAAGCTGTTGTCCAATGTTTGTTACAGGAAATTTGTTGGTTGTGTCACGGACTAAAGTGTCCGTGTTTATATTGTGTGTGTATATACATATATATATATTTTTATGTTTATGAACAGTTATGTTGACCCTTGTTTAATGCTGTTTTGTCGGATCTGGACTCCGACCACTTACTACACGTGAGAGGAAAACATGTCTTTCGTTCTTTTTTACCCGGCCGACGGGCTGGAGGTCGGCTGTGTTTTGTTGTGTCCTCTGTTTATGCTGTTTTAAGTTTGATATTGGAGTTGCCGTACAATAAACAACCCAATCCGGAATCCTTGAGTCTTCTGATTCATCTACAACTACGGTAGCAACAGCTTTTCTTTCTACCGTGACAGTTGCTCGTAGCCGCATGGTTGGGCTGGAAAGGCAAATCATGGGCGGAATGGAAATTTGACTCTCAAAAACGCCATTCAAATCATAAAAAGCACATTGACGCACTAGGTGACTAGATGCATAAACTCAGAAGCGAAACGTGGAACCAAGAGGAGGTTGTTTGAATTTTTTCACCTCAATGCCAATCGCTGAAGAGAGTAAAGATTTGAAAACCGCGCAAGTGCAATAAAAACTTTTATAGATGGTTTTCTACTTAGTGTAATCAGTATTGTCCTGCCAAGTGACAAATAATCATGTGTTAAAATACACTAAACTGTCACATTCATGGCGAAGCAAAAATTACGGCTTTGAATTTCTGAAGAGCATAGCTTTTGCTGCATAAGACAGTGTTTGCAGGGAGTCTGCCCCTTTCTAGCTGTAACAGTCAACCTATTCTAGAAGAAATCAAGAAGTTTTACACCACTAATAATATAGATATTCAAAAAATGGTTATGTTTACACGTGATGGTGCTGCGGTCATGCTTGGTAAGCGAAACGGTATAGCGAAATTATTGCATTTATTGCAAATTATTATCTATAGTTGAACAGCATTGCGTAGCTCACTGAAAAGACCTCACGATGCTTGGTCAATAGTATCCCTTATGCAAGACATTTAAACATTGGCAAACTTTGCACATCCCTTTTTGCTTTAAAAAATGCTTTTGTGAGGGACAGGTTGCTTCATATTAAGATGGTGCTGTGAGAGTGTTGGGTTATAGCGTCATTGCTCAGATTGTTTAGTCTTAAAATGCATTGGATAACAACATTTACTGTCGTATGTATAAAGCCATACTCAAATAGCGGTCATCATACATTCTCCCTTTTACGCTCAGTCTGCAATACCTGGTAAGGTCAAACTGAAGTTTAAACTAAAAACGCTATAAACGTATGCTTTTAGCGCTTGTTGTATTTTCGCTAATGACGATTGCATTTGTTTAAATCTCCGATTGTTTTCGTCAGCGTGACGTGTTATTTAGGCCGTAAAATTATTTATTTCGGTGTTTATTCTCCCTAAATCAGAAATTTCCCTCGACATATGTTTTGTGCCGCAAAGACGATGATAATTACATTTTTGTTCTCACGTGGAACACGACACCTGTGTAGAAAACGAGTTAAGTTTAATTATATAATCATCAGCAACGAGATGCTAAAGATAGAATAAAAAAGTGAATCCGCAACCAGAAATTTCTTAATTGAAAAAGCGGCTTTATAAAATACTAAAAATAAAATGGAAAACGCCATGGGGTTTGTTTTGGAATGGACCGCGACAGATTAAAAACACTTGCTTATACATTGAATATCATAATTTCCTAGTGCCTGCGGCACACCTGTAGTGTTCTAGACCTATCGACTTGAAATAAATTTTACTCCGCGGGATTCTATCGCAGAATTTTTCTAACCGTGATATCCTAAAAATAACCGAGTGGCAACATTGAGATGGAGCGGAGTTGCAGGGGTTGCTCATATTGGTCTGATTTGCAAGAATACGAATCAAAACAAAATGTCGGGCACTTTGCCACACATTTTTATGTCCCCGGATTGCCATTTTAGAGTAGTGGCGCTTTTATTTTATCGACGCAATCGCAGATTTAATTTATCACAAATAAATAAAGCAACCATTTTAAATAATATGTATATCGGTGTAGGGTGGCTGTCTCGTCATTTTGCTATACAGGCACTTGCAACAAACTATGAAGTACTTCTTGAATACTGCAAAATAAAAAAGGGAAATTCATGATCCAGTGGCAGTTTTTTGTGTTGAAAAACTAAACTGGAAGGATTCGTGCAGCCCACTTTGAGATTTCATATAAATACGGACGTATAAACATATTCAACATAAAAATTTCCTGTTATGATATCAAATCTTACTATATTTGAGGATTCAATTTCACACGTCTCCGCCATGAGAAAAGCGTTGTTAAGCGCCACAGAATATGATTTTACAGAAGTTGGTGGAAGCATTTAAAGAGAGATTCGCTTACTTACAAAATATCGACAGTGTCTTCAAAATTTTTATGTGTTCATTTGACATTCGGGTAAAGGAGACCCCAGAATAAATGCAACTTGAATTGATTGATGTCCATTCAAGTACGGAACTGAAACACTTGTTTCAACGAGATAGAAAACTTGAATTCTACAGTGAGTATATCGATCAGAGCCATTATATAATGGCTCTGATATCGATGAAGATAAGTTTCCCATCCTGAGACACATGGCAATGCGTATTGCGACGGCAATAGGAACAACATATTTGTGCAAATCTTTCCTTTCGAAATTGAAAATTATGAAGTCAAAGCTCACGAGTATGCTGACTGACGACAATTTGACAAGCCAGTTACGTTGTGCGGTATCGAAACTACCCGTTGATATTACACAGTTGAGCAAGGACATTCAAAAGCAAGTTTCGCACTGCGTGAAGGGAAAACTGTAGACTTTATTATTTTTTTTTCGATGTTTTATGCCAATGTATATTATTGCTTGAAAGTTGTGCATTTTGCATGAAAGTTGAGTTGAATTTCATGATTCCTATTCTTTGTGTTCATCTCATAAATCCACAAAAGTGTTGTGCAATCCAGGCGTTTGATTTAGCGACGCTCAAATTCTAACTGGGGTGGTATTTAAGTTTGGTAAAAACGTTTGCGGCCCGCAATGAATTTCTTTATGTGAAATTGGCCCACGACACTAAAAAGGTTGGACATCCCTGTGCTAAACGATATTCTATAAGAGCTTGCAGATTTTTCGAGGACTTTCTAGAGGGACCATATTACTCCAATGGAGGCACAGTGTATTACTTCAGTTGCTCACAGCAAGGTTGCCAAACTTCAGTCTCAGTATTTGGGTGAACACAAACACTGGAATACAACTGCCCAAGAGTTGATAAATAAAGCATCTTTAACTACAGAAGAATTGGCTACAATAGTTAGATTTATTGAAAGACTTTGTATTCATTTGAAAGACCGATTTGCAGATAATAACGAAGTATCACTTTGGATATTTGACTACAGCTAAAGCCGATTTTGATTTTGGCTCCAAGTTAGGAGGTCAACTTCGAGTTAGGAGAGCTCTATAGGCTATTCAGGACGTTCTTACATTGGTATGGTCCTGGGCATGGAATCGATAACAGGAATACCTGATGATTTCAAGTTTTTGGCAAAAGCAATGTTTAAAGCATGTGGCAGCGTTGGCTTGAGTGACTTGGCCAGAATTTGTTTTAGCATGACAAGTTTTCAAATATTCTTTGTCTCCTTCAAATATGCTCTTCCTTCTAAGCCTCCAGTGCTGACTGTGAACGAAGGTTCAGCCTCATGAACAAAATCAAGAAAAAGAACAGGTCTAAGCTGGAGCCGTATCATCTGAACCCCTCATGATGGTCAAGTATGTGCTGACTACAGCATCAGAAACAAATGATGAAAGTAATAATGAATCAGCTGCATATCAAGATTCAGCAACAAACATGGACAAAGTGTATTAACATTAGAAAGCACAAAAATAAGGAGGAGCTATATGAGTTGAATGTGTACTTTGTTCGCGTCCTTATAATATATTATAATATTTCACAATATTAGTAAATCAATTAGGACTCTGCTCAGCCTTAAAATATTCTTGCTCAGTAAAAAGAACATTTGTTTAGTGTAACATTTTCTTAGAGAGAACACTGGTTGCGAGCCATGGAATGATAGAGATGACGAATAGCTTACCTGAGTGTAAATGGTTCCATACCTCCGCCTTTCGTTCGAAATAACGTTTACAAACAAGAAAGGCCTTATCATTCTAGAACCGCAGAAAAAGTCGTCGTAACTGTAAATGAGATAATATTGAACAATTTTAAATGTGATGTTTAGACGTTGCGTCATACCTATTACACATGATATGTAATATGAATTGATTTTAGTTCAAATGAAAACATATGCCAAGAAGCATTAGACTCATCTTACCTTTTCAGTTGCCCGTAATTAATAGTTCCGCAGTTGGAGACGTATATCTGTAAAGAGAAATGGACCGATGATGAAATACTAGACTAGAGTGTTTGGCTGAGAAATGGTTCTTTCAGTCATGGTATTACTTTTGGTCCAGTATCGGTAGCAAGCGTTAGAATTACTAGATATATTGTATTACATGAGTAGGTTTGTCAAGTTGTACCATTTTATTAAGGTTTTCTTTCGTGAAAAAATACTTTCGTTTTCCAAACGTTTATATATAATATTCTATTCATATGATTGGCTAAATGCATTACTGGACGGCAGTGTGGAACAGACAGAAAACCACGGTAGCGGATGAAGGTGTTGGTTAATATAATTGTTATTTCAAATTGGCATTCACAGCTATATTTATACCTGATTTCCATATGACGAGTACATATTTTTATCTTTTATTTGAGTAGGATTTTCTCCATATGTGTAGTCGTACCAATCTGGTATTTGCCTTCTAATATTTCCGGCATTTTTCGCCAAAGCGTCAAAAACATCTTCAGCTGAGCTTTCTGTGAATATAAATGTTTTGAATCGATTATTCTATAATCGTATTTTTTTGCATGATTCATCACATTTCGTTTTGAAATAGTTCTCAACGTTATTTTGACTGAATATTCCGCCAAACTTCAAAACTCACGCTTCTCTTGAATCTAAATTTTACAAAGTAATGATAGCAAGAATTTGAGGAAAGGAATTGATTAAAATATTGTGCAAAACTATTTGATTGTACATATCTGGATACATGTGTACAAATATCTGCTAACGAAACTCCAAAAAAGCAAGATACTAACCTAACTTCTTGGACTTGAACAATGGGAAATGCTTTTCATACAGATTCTTCAAATTTCCACCGTAATATTTCATAAACTTATTGGTTGTTCTATAACGAAGATAGGCTTCTTGCTTCATTGCAGTCAACGATAATTCAGAAGAAACGTGCCAAATCATGATGTTCTCAGCCTGAAATAGTGTTAAGTATCACATTTTAATGTGTATCTCTGGCCAATTTATGTTGTCATTGGATTGCTCCTTCAATGCTTTATTGAGATTGATATTGAAATTATGAATATATTATTATAGGAAATTTATGGACATACCTGTATATTGTGATATGCATCATTTTTGTAGTCATTTGATGTACATTTGAAAAGATTTCCAAAGGTGTGATCAGCTTCCCAGTTGGTTTTGTCTGTTTCAATTGAAATTATGTGAATGCTAATTACATTTTTCCATTTCATGCTTGAACAGGTAAGTTGAACAGCATGCAAAGAATGGAACACTTAAACTGAGAAGAGAAGTATTCGTATCTTTACCTGGATATGACAGTTCATTTATCAGACCATATCTTGACCACAGATCGTCTAATCCGCATTTCACGGAAATATTCGATTCATGCACACTTGCTACTAAGGTCCATCCACCGCCATCGGAAGTCATGTCACAGTAAACCTTCAAACATTATTGATACTAGTATAATTTATAATATGCTAATATATACAACAGTAACTTTGTTCAGATTGAGATCGATTTTAGAATTATATCGCAACCTATATTGTCTTTCAGGTTAATTAGCTAATAGCAGTGGTTTTCAACCCCAATGGAACATTCCAGAGGCTCGAGTCTGGTATTTCAAGCATCGTGTTGTGTCCATAATCTATTCTAGATAATAATATAGCCTTTTGGATTTGAAATAAAATTTGCGCAACCCCTGGACTCGACTTTTGACTCTGACTCTGACGAAACCCTCGGTAAAAGCACTTGCTACATATAAAAGGTCACCTCGGTTTTGGGATAATCTTTCTGAGTCTGTATGTAATAAACACCGTCAGCGTTGAAACCCAACATCTTCAATTCGCGGCAAGATTTCACCGGACCGCTTTTTCTGTCGGCTACAAGTTGATTCAGGGTTTCCTCCAGGAAAGTAACATTTAAACTGTTGGCTATGGATGGATTTGTTTGACCATGTTGTTCCGAATTAACACTCTGGTTTGTTGTATTTGGAAAACCAGTGGATGTGGATTGATTTGTTATACCGTGTTGATCTAAATTCCCACTTCCGTTTGTTGCCGTTGGAAAACCAGTGGACGTGGACTGATTTGTTTGACTGTTTTGATCTGAATTACCACTCCCGTTTGTTGTAGTCTAAATATTTTAAAAGAAATCTAAAGTATTTAAAATATTAACAGATCGATTAGATAACAGATATTTCTTGGCTCTACATATTATAACGATACGGACTTGTGACAGAATATCTGCTAATTAAAATAAAACATAAAATTACCTTTCCTTGATGTTGACCAATTTGTATGAACAGTCCAACCAACAGTAGGATAATAATGACAGATAGGATGACATCAGCAATAGCTAATTTTGAAATATTTGCCTCACGCTGATCGTCTTGATTCGACGAAGCAGATTTATTTTGGTTGTCACTGTACTCGCCGTCTCTTTTCGGCAGTGACGGACCTCTGACTGGCAATGTTGGCACATTTCCTATAGTGACTTGGGCCAACCAGATAAACAATATATCTGACGTTAATAATCGAATAAATAGGAATATTTTGAAAAAAAAAAACTTTTTCGTACGGGTCACCAGGGACAGTGACATAATATACGAGGGTGTGGCTAAAAAGAAACGAGACTGACGTCACAGATTGCGCAACACGATTAACCATTGGTAATCAACACTTTTACAGTGTGGTGTAATATGTGTTCTTTGTTCAACAGCTTTTTTGACACAATATCGCAATTATTTTTGCTCTTTAGGAGTCGTAGGTGAATGTGATTAATTGCTTGTTGATAAAAAAATTGCCGTGCGAGATCTGATTGAGTTTTTTGGCGATAGGGGGTTCAATTGCAGAATGACGATTGGGCAAAGAGTTAACATTAAATTTTGTGTCAAACTTGGAAAAATGCATGTCAACTGGGCAACATTTAATCGTTGAGCTTTCTGCTCCTCAGTCAACAGCCTTGGCACCATTTTGGCACTCACCTTTCACAAGCCAAAAGTGTCAACCAAACTGGTGCGAACCGTTTTTTTTTGTCTTTTCCAACTTCGCAATGACGCGAATTGTTGAGCGACGGTCGCTGCGAATCAACTGCCTTTCACAACTGAACTCACAACTGATACCTTTTCGATGTTGGTATCAGTTGTGGAAGTGCAAGGCCTTCCTGACTTCGAATCATCCTCCACATCCTCCCTGCATCCCACAAATCGCTTGTGCCATTCAAAAACTCTTGTTCTGGACATGGAAGAATCTCCATAAACATCACACAATTTCTTCAAAGTCGCAGTCGCCGTTTTTCCAAGTTTGACACAAAATTTAATGTTAATTCATTGCTCAATCGTCATTCTGCAATTGAACCCCCTATCGCCAAAAAACTCAATCAGATCTCGCACGGCAATTTTTTTTTCAACAAGCAATTAATCACATTCACCTATGGCTCCTAAAGAGCAAAAATAATTGCGATATTGTGTCAAAAAAGCTGTTGAACAAAGAACACATATTACACCACACTGTAAAAGTGTTGATTACCAATGGTTAATCGTGTTGCGCAATCTGATTGAATAAAAGTTGAAAACATATGAAGTCTTCAATTAATCTCCAATGTGTGGTAAAAGCATCGGCGACTGCGAACTTTTTCGCTTTTTGCAGCAAGAAAGTATATATAAGCTAGAAAGTGGAAAAACTGCTAGAGAGACTATTGCAATTTTGGTGCTACAAAAGCTTAAATGTCTCTAAAATGTTGATGGCTCAAGACATTTATTTCCCCATCTCCCAACTGCAGTTAAATGCTGAAAAGGGGTTTGCGTAAAGATAAGTCGCATTTAAATAAGGAGGTTAATGATATCTTTAAGCAAAGCTCTGACATGATATATTGAATTAAATCAATCAGTGAAATGTAAATATGGCTTGATTTAATATTCACTTACCTACACTTACAGCTGATTTTCAGACTTTCCGTTAAACGAAGCTAGATTTTTATAGTACATTAGGAATAAACAGTCGTTCACTTAATTATTACCAGAGTGTTATAACAAAGTAAAAAGAAGAAAACACCCAAAACAGTAAGATTCAGAAGTACGCGAAAACGTGCACCTGTGCCAAACGTATATCAGAAATTTATGCGTAGTTTAAACAATCTGGGTATATGCGGTGGACTTTTGTTATTTTAACATAATTAATGAACTTGGTGATAGAAAGGCCTCATGGTAAACAAATGTTTCTGAGTATCTTCGAAGAACTCCCAACAACATTTTCGCGAAACCCGCGAAGATTCGATCTAATTCAGGTTAAAAAAACACGGGTTTAGTATATGAAGACTTCAAATAATCTTTAAGGTACGGTAAAATCGTATTGTAGGTATACTAATTCATAGATTTACCTTGGTTGTTTTCGTATCGAATCTCACCTTCATAAATATTTTCACCTTCATAAGATTCTTGCCACATTATTCCAGGTCTTTTTTTATTTCGAGTAGACTATACTGTTCTACCGTTTCAATTATACAGACATGCAAACTACTTTGCTCACTTTGCTGTAATCTATCATGTTAAGTCAATATCAGAGTTTCAACATAAACATTGAATATAGAATATATTTCATGAACAAAGTAAAATCGTCAATTACAACAAATGGAATCACCGAAACGATTGCCAGATTTTTTACCACCGTGGTTTATTCAGGATAAGTTGCTGACTTTTATTTCTATGTTCTCACCTGGTTCACTCAGTCTCATTTTGGTACTCCCGAAGTATGTGAACAAAGATGGCGGACACCGGAACGTAGTATTTGTACTTGAAATTATGGCCTAACCCTAATGGTACACATACTACGTTCCGGTGTCCGCCATCTTGGTTCACATACTTCTGGAATACCCACATTTTTGTTTATTTATCTTCTAAATTCGATAATTCTTAATACTCGAGTTCTTTTTTTCCAACAACGTAAGCGAATTGACATTGGCACAGACAAATTTAGTTATCATATCAACAATACTAAGAATTTTTAGACAATAGTTCTTTGTTGATTTCATCATTCCGATTTCAATTTTCGCATAAAACAAAATACCTCAAGCAAAGGACGTTTTACTTTGATTGCACAGAACGGCATTCACGCAATTTAAATCATCCTTCCTCCATAGCTTTCATGTCGGCTATTTTAATTTGAAAATTTCTCCCCGAGTCGCTGACTGGTTCTCGTAAGCGTTTGTCATTGCTGTATTATTTATTCACTTTAATGCAGAAAAAAACGACAGAAAAATGTTTTTCATATCAGAATAACTAAATTTCGGGTTAGTATTCCAAGCGCATATGTCACGTCACTAGGCTTTCATTCTTCAAAATAATTCAACACTAGCTAACTTCTATATATATATATATATATATATATATATATATATATATATATATATATATATATATATATATATATATGTTAACGAGATGAAAAATATATTTGTTTATGCAACCCTTCATTTTTCCACGTAGATTGGCTTTCGAAATACCTTCTGAGTTCCAGTTAGATTTGGTTTTTAAATCGCTAGTATACGTCAAAATCATTGACGTAAGTATAACAAACCTAGCAAAAGAAACCCATATACCTGACGACCAGAGTGGTGTACGTAGCTTGAAACGTGTCTATTAAACTCTGATCATTACTATGCCGCCTGTAAATAACCTCCAGTTTAACGGGTATTAGAAGTTTGTTACTCGCGTTGCTCTTTGGGTTACCAAAATTTCAATTCATGGTCACAACCGCCGAGATTATTTAAGCCAGGCCCGAAGTAATGACCTCTAACTTCCTTCCGAGACTCGCTTAATCTAACATTGTTGATTCGTGACTGATTTCTTCACCTTCGCTTTATACAATACGCTGCTAGTAATTCAGTAAGGTCAATTGCCTATCGCCTACAAATATCATGACTCGTCTCTAGCCCCCAACAACACAGAGCATGTGTGATCAGCATTGTTCTCACCGTTCGAAAGTGCAGCGTCATATACGTACCCTGGTGAAAAATATTAATGTCCGCACGATGGGTTCAGAACCGTCAACGTTGATATATTGAGTCAACTTGGGTCCAACCGGTTAATGGCAGCGTAACATTTGACGTAATAAGTTTTATTGTTGTGCGTCACAATGGTTCAGAAGCAATTTCGCGCGATCTTATCCTGGTATTACTCGAAATTATTCACGGCTCGAAATAGTTTCATGTTCGCTCTACTACAAGAAAGAATGCAACGTACTTCAGACATATGAAAGTATTTTAGTAAAACCCCATTCCGTTATAAATTTCAACGTTCGATGTGCAACTTCTACTTTGAGATATCATAAAAGAAAATTGCATCAACTGCGATCAGTAGCTACGATCTCCTTTAATTCCGTACGGTGTGATATGCCAATATATTCCTGTGACAGAATGCGCACCAGTTGAATGAAATTGAATAGACACGCTTGCAATAAAATGGTGAACAATATATTCTGATCAAAATCCGATTCATTGGCAAATTTTCATAATCGGCAATACTGGTACTTCAATTATTTTCTGGTGCTTACCAATACAGTTAGTAATATTCTTTTGAATTAACAGCCACGGGAGATAATTTGCAATGAATTAAACATTTTTGAATGAATTGTACATTATAAAGGTGATTTGTACTTGATATGTCAGTTGACGGTTAAAATAAATCGTAACCGTTATCCGTCTAAAAACAGTTAACCATCTCCAGCCCTAATGATGATATATTTCACACAATGTCTACGAACAAGGCCGTGAACAGGTCCCCACTGATTCACGGGGTTCTACTTTTTAAACTTCAATTGCATGAAGGTTGTATAACAATAAAACTGATTCGTAAGATATATTTTTCACACCTTTACAAGCGGTCATTCAAGCGAAAGAAGTTACTTTTCGCTGGTTTGAAAGGATCTATTTTATTAAACTTTCACTGCAGTTACTGTTAGTATATGTACCAACTTTCCGTTATGTACGTCATTTAAAATTCTAATTACGCTTAAAACAAGATGCCATTTTTCCGACTAAAATTTTGACATTACTTTTGCAATTTTCTGCAGTTTTATTTCAACATCACATCTAAAATGGTTCAATATTGTTTTATTTACAGTTACGAGGACTCTTTCTGCGGCTCTAGAATGAAGAACGCTTTGAATTATTTCAGACAAAATAGCGCAACTGAATATATTTCCTTGAAATTACAATTGCCATGTAGGATTATATTTCCTTCAATAAATTATTGCGATATTCGATTTTGTTACGGTTAGGGCTTCTCACACTTTCATGATCTTTGGGAATCCCATGCTCTTCTATAAAAAAAAAATTTCATTAAGTAATTTATTCACCACGTTTAATAATGGAAGATTACAAATGAAATCAAAAGAATAAATGCATTGCAGTCAAAGAATTGAACAAATCACAGTCAATTCACTAAATGGTATCTAGTCAGAGTCTTTACTTGTGGGGCCCTCTCAGGGGCCGTGGCTTTGAGAAACCTTTAGTCAGTTAGTGAAAAGGCCGTACGGAATTTTGCTAACCATCCCACGTGGTAAATATTGGACACATGTGCCTGTGGATCATTTTGTTATTTTGTTGTTGTTGATTATCATGCTGTTAGTAATCTTTTCTTTCTTTTCTTCTAGGCAAAAAATTGCTTTTCTCATTAACTATCAAACCAATTGATTTGATATTTTCAAAACTACCATATTGCCCATGACTCAAGATTGAGAGTTTGTCTAATTCGCAGGGCGAGGAAATTCGTGATATGCCACAATTAAATGACGAATCACTACCCCCAGACCGAATGGGAATGGAAATAGCTAACTAGTCGATTGTTTCAATATAGAAAGGTTTGTTACCAAAACCACTCGGAAACGCGCCGAGTTCATATATTTTCCAGCACATATTCATCCCTGTGGAATTCAAACTTGCGAACCCTTCGTATAGAGTAGTCAAAAGTACACAAAGATGCGATGTTATTCGTGCTTTTTATCAGGCGTTTTCATACCTTCATTTCTAATAAGGACCTGTACAAGCACCCACATATACACACCTCCCACGATAATCCAACTGACGTTATTTGTCACTGCCAAAACTAGTATAACATTCAGTAATAAAAATCGGAATTGCATTCCGAAAAAAGTAATATACCCTATGATACCAAAATCACAATGTTAACTTCTGTAATATGATTGGGTAACATTGGGTTTAAGGTTGGTGATAAGTGTTGGGATTATGCCGGTAGTAGTGGGAATTCGTGGTCTTTTTTTTCAGGTATAAAGCTTTACCCCAGATATTTAGAAAAAATCACAATAATAAAACTTTTTGAGTAGCCTACTGTACCATTCTGTGATCAAGATTTATATGTAATAATTTCATTAACTTGAATAACCACTTGGTGCTGAAATTATGATTTGCTGGGGGGAAAGCAATCGTTGTTTCGGTTATTTGTTAATTTAAGTAGAATACGAATTCAAACTTAATTTTCTGATCAGACCCCTCATATAGGAGAAAATTTGTTGTCACGAAATCGACGCACTCGTCCATGTGATGAATTTATTTTGTCAATTGCAACAGAAACAAATGGAAATGAAGCAAATTCAATTCAAAAACAAAACCGGACGACAGAACATGTTCAGTAGACCGTACTGTCAATAGAAACAAAAGGTACCTCGCGCATGCTAAGCGCGCACTCTACCACATGAGCTACATCCCCAGCGTGGTGGGAGATTCTGAACAGCTCGGTCCTCGTAGCGGTGGCGCAGGTGAAGCGTAGAATCATGGTCAAACGTCAGGCCAGGTATGAGGGTGAGCTCGAACCCCACTCACAGGGTAGACCGAGTTGCAGGGAAGGACCAGCAGACAGGTTAGGTGTTCGATCTAACCGCGCCCCTTTCATCACGTTTAAACAGTCCAACTGAAACCGTTTCAAGTGGAGGGAATTTGTTGCCGCTGATCTTATTCTGTTTTTATCACAGAAAGTCGTCGGTACTCAGTCACTAAGCTATGGGTCAAATCTCTCGTTCATTTGAGTGGTGAGTGATTTGTAGACGCTATGTGGCGAGTGATTTGTAGACGCTATCTGGACCACATTGGTAGACATCGATTTACTACCACCGATAGAAAGGAGGGTACCAAAGAATTTTCTATGAGGGATACAAATTTACACATCATGGCTGTAACAACGTCACGGAAAATATAAACAACTGGATGGAAATCATTTATCTACTAGATGTACAAAAAAACGGGACCAAAGCATAACAGTGATAGCCAGGGGGAATTAATACAGGGGGAATCATTATGAAGCAAACACCAATATCGTTCAGTCGAGCGACCAATTTTACTTTCCTTCCCGAAAGGTGTGCTGTACCAACTGTACCAACAAGTGACATAGCAAAGACACACAAATTCTCGACTTTCCTGTGATTTAGCAGAGGCGCGAAAAAAAACATTATAAGCACCTATAGATAAGCTTTGTATGATGAAAAAGTGACCCCGAAACAACGCGTTACTACTACCTGATACAGAAACAAACCTATTACACTGAGCGAGACATGAGGAATCGAGAAAATCCTGTTGTGACTTCAATCGAATAACAAGTCATTTATATTATAAATTCCGCACTGTGATATTCTGTTATATATATGTCAAGTTTATAAATTGAGAAAACATTTGATTGAATAATATGGATTTGTAGGTTTCTAGTTCAAGACTGACATGTAGGATGCGCTGGAATAGTTGAAATATACGTAACATTTTTAGAATCGTGACGAACTTTTTGCCGGCCGTGGTATATCGATCATGTAGTATTTGCAGGCCATGTTTTGCCAAGAATCTGCTAAGGTGCGTTGACCTTGTTTGATATACCATAATGAAGAAAGATCGAACTGCGGAATTATCTTTGATAATTAATCCAATGCTGAAATGCGCGTGAATGTCGATCGTTCAAAATTTTGGGATTATGGCTGACGCAGTCAAAGGTCGATTGCGTAAGATCACCATTTGCAGTTCATGTGATTTTCCCACATTTCTGAGCATTATTATTACGAAACGAACAAATGCGAGATGAACTTTCCGAAATTGTGAGATAGACACACACTCTATCGTTATTGTTGCATACAATTGTTGCGCTTTTTCTATACTAAAATCATTTCATCACATGCTTAGAAAAGTGAAGTAGAGATTATACGAGTAGAAAGACTGAATTTTATCTTAATTAATGGTAATTTGATAGTGGTTTGTAGCTTTACTCGCGATGACATACGGTATGGATGGGTGGACAATTTATGTGAATAACTGGCGCTCTTAGTTTTAGTGATGTTGAAATATTTGTTGTAAAATTAGTATGAAGTCCTATATATACCAGTACGACGAAAGGCCGGGAAGGACTGCGAATTCCATTATATAAAAATCGAAAATATATGCTATTGTACTTCAAAAAATTTGTAACATAATTGTATATATTTATTCCAAATATTTATATTCGAATTTTTCAATAACGTCGATAGTTTTGTTAAAATATCAAAATTTGCAAAATCTACAAATCAATTTGCTATTTATCCGCTTTTTATGATATATATTTTTACTTCTCGATTCAATGGGCATGTTGTCCTAGAGATTTGAAATTGTTATCAGTGATTTCAATAGAAACCAGAGGAGCCAAATCACATCACATTTCTGTATTAAAATACAATTCAAACGAAATTCTATTGTGTTTATTTAGATTTATTTAGCCTTATATGATTTTCTGCATATAAGACATGATGTTCAAGATCGCACTCCTCGTGCTGGTTTTGATGTTTTGTTGTTTGAGGCACACGATTGCAAACATAGATACGTTAACACCTCCGTATACTTGCACCACAACAACGAGAATATGTAATTCAGAAGAGTCGAATTCTATCAGGGAATATGGAATGGCCGGACCTAAAGGTGAAAAAGGAGAAACTGGAGATCCTTGCCATTGTGATGCGGCTGAAGAACAAGATATAGAAGAAATTAAGGAAAAAATGATGCAACTGGAATCTGAAAATCAGAATATGAAAGCGACTATTAAGCAGTTGCAGGGTAAATACCTTTTTTGCATCGTGTACTTCTACAAACACAAATATAGGTCGGTGAATAAAGATGTAAATTACTGTCAGTGGATAAGAAATACTAATATAATTCCAATATATGGGAAAAGATTTATGCATAAATTTCAGTGCAGTGTGAAACTAAAATGCTGTAATTGGCCCTTCTTCTTCCTCCTTAGAGATCATTTCTTTTAGGGAACTGCGAAATCAATGGTCAGTTGGTGAATGCATTATGCATTATATTGCATTAAAAATAAAGTCAGCCGCGTAAACAGTTTTATTAATTTTACAGGCCATTGCACGCATGTGTTTGCGTTTTTTCGTATAATTATTATATATTAGTTAAGTGAAGAAAATCTTTATAAAGAATTTTTGTGATATCTATAAGTTATTTCGAAAATCACAATTTTTCAGAAACTTCCCAGATGTTTCCTGCAAATTGCTCCGAATACAGAAAACATCCCGCTGGTTACAGTTTGAACAATGTTCCCATTTATCCTCTCAAAATTGTTGGTGACGTAACACCCTTTATCGTGGATTGTACTAATAGCAGTGATGATGACTGGATTGTAAGTTGAATTGCTTGTGTTAGATAAAATTTCAAATAAATGTAAAATACTTGATTGATAATGTAACACATTGGTTTCAAATTGTCCAGACAGGGTACGCTAGAGCTAGATGTCTCAAAGGTTGAGTTGCTCACACCACAACTACTTTAATTTTGTCTATGTAAAATGATCACTGACGACATAACCTGATTTCAAAGTGCGGTTCGTAACCTGACTATATGGTTGATAGGTTTGGTTGTGCAACTAGGTGAACTCTCTATTTTCAGAAGGCAGACTAACACTACGTGTAATGGCAGGATGTTAGGTCAAATAGTTCAAAGTTTAATGTAACATATGTGATTTTCGTTCTCCCATGCCATGTTGTTTATTTGGATAAATTTAAATCAAAAGGTTATACAAAGGCGAACGAATGGTAATGTGGACTTCTATAGAAACTGGGAAAGTTATGCAAGTGGATTTGGCGACAGAGATGGAGAGTTTTGGATGGGTACGCATATTCAATAATGTTCGTACTAATATCGTAATTTTGTGATACTCAGTATTTACGTTATTTATGTAAAAAAATTACTGCGATTTTGTAGTTTGTTTTAACGGGTTCAATACAAGTAAAAATTACTTTGTACAACAGATTTGTTGATAGGTACAAGGTTTTTAACATTACCAATGATATGGGGCGTTTCCACTCCTTCATTCGAAAAAAAGGTTGGTGAAAGCAAGGAGACTCCGTTTTAAAAAGGAAACGGAATGTTTTTGTTTCGACACGAATTCTGAATTTATTGCTTTGAGAATCCGAGAATCTGCGGTTTCATAAATTCTGAACATTCCTGAATACCTATTTGCGTTTTATAGTTACCTTTTACCTAATTGAATTGTAGGGAAGATAATTGATACCTTCATTCAGGGCTTCGTACCATGCATAAACTGACGAGCACTAGAAATTACAAGCTTCGTATTAATTTAGTATACAAATCAGGACTGGTCACAACAGGCGAATACAGGTAATTAATTATTTGAATAATACTTTATTTTATTTAAAGTATTCAATACGCTATTAATTAGCATATTTCGTATAAAATGTCCTCACTAATCAACGCTGGATTTTTTAGTTGTGTGGAAACCAATATACTATAGAGTGAAATCTCTGGCATATCGAACTATTTCGAGCATGTTTTAGCCATAAATGGAAAAAATTCAATTTTCCACAATATATAAATTGATTATTAATTAATTTATTGTATTAATTATTAATTTTTTTCATTTGGTTAGTAACAGGTAATTGAAGTTAAGTAATTAGATTCAGATGAGATTAATTAATTATCTAAAATGCCTAAACAATTTTGAAGCGTTTATATACGACGGGATCATGTCATAAGTATCTTTCATAAGATGAAAGTTTTAATAAAATAGGATAACTGTTTAACAATATTGCATTTTCTTTGTGTCTTCTTCTTTTGTCACTCGTTGCTTTGGATACGCATGTGTAAGCGTTTCCAGCCCTCGGAGACATTAAAATAATGTTTTTCTATTTATTTATTTTTCACCAGTACCTTCAATGTCGCTGGTGAAAATTCGAAATTTCGTCTCACAGTTTCGGGGCACTCTGGAAAAATAAGTGATATGATGGCACCTCATAGTGGCCATGATTTCACCACCTACGACGTTGACAACGATTCGAGTAAATCTGGAAATTGTGCAGTCGATTACAGGGGAGCTTGGTGGTACAGCAACTGCATCTACGCACACTTGAATGGAGAGTATGATGTGACCTTTGACTGGCCATTTGGAGGCCATCTTACTTTTAGTGAGATGAAAATTCGCGCTTCTGATTAGAAAAAAAAGGTGAAACTTGGCATTTCAATTACTCGGCAAAATATAAGAATTATTTGACCTAAATATTTTAAATTGAATTATTCTTGTAAAGAAACGTTGACAAAAATCCAATGATTTTAACTGGAAAAGAAACATTATGTTGACATTTGACAATAATTTGTTTCGTTAGCCAACATTGTTTACAAAGTTGTGTAATTTATTACCAGTTTTAATCGATGGATACATCGATCGATTTTACAAGTATGTATGTAGAAATTTATTTTAAAATATAAAAATCTCCTCGTCATGTCAACATTTTTATGGTGTGGAAAATGCCATGTAATAATGTTTTAATCAAAATAATTGAAATTACTTCACATGTAGAAATGAATATATAGATGAAAGCTCCTCGTCATGTCAAAATTGTTATGGTGTGGAAAATGCCATGTAATAATGTTTTAATCAAAATAATTGAAATTACTTCACATGTAGAAATGAATATATAGATGAAAGCACACTAATATAATTCTTGTTACAAAATTTGAAATTGACCGAGAAGAACAGACCAGAGACCAATAAACGACAATGACATTAGCTATCTTTGCGATTTTTGTATTGTCAAAATATGGGTTTAACTATGTCGTGTCGGCAACTCGGAAACCAATGCTCATTTAGAAATGAAAGAATCATAGTATGCAGATTTGCGTGCACGAAATGTACATATATATAGATCGTTGTGCTGAAATGTATTTCAAATTTTTAGTACTCAAAGATGGTTGAAGTTCATTGTACGCTTTTCACTTTTTCATTTTCAAATTCTATTTGAGTTTGAATGGTATCGATATTTTATGCAATTTCTGTTAAAGGGTTGTGCGTGTTAACGAATCAACACAATGTGTGACTTTTTGATTAACAGTTGGAAACTAAAATAAAAGCTTGTTGATGAATACTCTTCGGTTTTATATTTATTGACAGAAGTCTAGGTTAAGCAGTTGTAAAGTTGCTGTGTTGGGTACAAGAGTTTTTAGTGATCCTTAAATTCTGTGCGGTTTGCCACGAGCGATATTCAAGTGCGCTGCATAAATTTGCGAATCGACAAAAAAGAAGTTGCCTGATTAAATATAGCACAGATTATCTCAATGTTTAATATACAACTTGTGATAGCTTGGAAATGCAACTCAATGTATCTATTTGTTTATACAGCTGCAGTCAAGCGATGATAGCTGTGGCGTTTTAAATCAGAATGAAATGAAGCAGAAGGTGACCGTCCATTTGAACTCACGTACATTTGAACCCCATGTGTATATCCGCGGGTTCAATCTATATGCGGGTGCGAAAACCCATGAGTTAGGGTTAGTATGGGTTCAAATAACCGCAAAACAAAAAAAAATATGCAAAAAATAGGTGCAACAGTATGCAGGTGCAATTGTCGTGGGTTCAAATGTAATGGAACCGAAGCAGAAAACCCCTTGAGTTACAGGTCATTAGATTCCCGCGAAGTGGCTTCCTTCACCATCGAGTTCATACATATGAAACAAATAACTAAATTTTTGTTTCCATACCCGATGTGGATATAAATACCAGAACAATGGATAAATTTGCGTCGCATTGAAGCATTACAATAAAACGAACTATCAGGAGTATGCTGACAACATTAACCATCAATTTCGAATTATTGCACCAGCAACCCAGTCTATTCATTATTTTGACAATACAATATTAATCGAGGCGGTATATCATATTTAGCAAAAACTCGCTCATATTGTACATTTAGATCTGGATGAACGGGCCATAACAACAATTCACGACAGAAGCCACGTGATCAATGTATATATAGCAGAAATAGCATGCGTCCAGTTAAATCGAATCGAGGGACTTATATTTACAGAACCCCGAGCAAAGCTCTATCCCTCCGAACAACGGCTATATGCCATCAGGAATAAAACCAAGAGTCCCACCGAAGCAGTCGTACGTAATGACAAACAGAGATACTTAAGACGATAACACCTCTTGAAAATTATTTACCAGTAATTAATTAGTCTTACTCATCAATTATACTTAATGTCAATGACTCAAGAAACCAACAAAGACTAGAATATGCAATTCAAGAGTCCTGTATTTATTTCTGACCGTAGTAAGACTTCCCCAGACAAGCAGCTTACAACAATAACTCCACTGGTGGTAATCGCTCATATACACCTATTTTATCTAGTTTATGCGCTAAAAGATGTTAAGCAAGAGTGGATCCAGTCGAGTTTTAAGTCGTCAGCAATTCGTGGTTGGTACATGCAATTTGTAATGTGCATTGCTGCTAACGTAATCGCGACGGAAGAGGTTGTTGCTGTTGAGTAAACAATAACCCAGTAAATCATTAATTTGACAAGTACTTCACAGCAGAGAACTGTTAATAATATATAGTTCATTATTGGCGTGATCAAAAAACATGAAGTTGTCACCAGAAAGAAATATTATCATAAATTTTTCCAATAGTATCTGCATGAGCAAATTTACTGATCATAGGACTATCAATAGAAGGCACTTCACTATGCACCCACTTAACAAAACTTATACAAAAAGTCATTCAATATTCAGGTTAACATAAAAATTAGATTGAACAGTGAAAGGACATCTTATGGATTTTACCACATCTACATATTTATGGTTATGTAGAAATAAAACAAAAATTAACACATTTTAATTTTGCATATATAATTACATTAGGGCATCAAATAATAAGCATTTGTATTATCTGTCAATATTAAACTATTACCATAAAATAAAAATTATATATTCACAAATTATAAAAATGTTAGCACCAAAACCAGTTTTGATAAAGCCGAATGTGGAAATTGGCGGGTAATAAGCACCACACCCATGAAAATGCAAACAAAATCAAGCAATTCCCCACCTTGACTAAAATTGAAGTAATGCCAATTGGCTCGTTACATTTTTTTTTGCAAATTCAGGTTCATTTATTCATCAATTCAAACACCATTATAAGAGCATGGAACTAATGAATTTAGTAAGCAGTGTCAGCACCTTGTTAAATTATTTTTTCATGTTGCTATGGTTGAGTTTGGAAGTTGAATCTGATACCGGTTCTCTAATCAGCATAACTAAACAGACCATTCGATGGACCCACTGTCCACAAAAAGGGCTGACACTATTCGCCTAGAAAGATGAACTAAATAACTGCTAGCAATGCCTACATATAAGCTGTTGTCTGCCATATGATAAAGCCATAATATTGAGTTCTTATCCCCCTGCATAAATAAGCAAAAAATCCCAAGGCAGTTATAGTCCAGACGAGCACTGCAAATATGGATGTCGAATACGCCCTGCCAGTTAAATGTTCTAGGCAAAGGAATATGCATCTGAAACAAAAAATTCGAGCGCAATAACCCTCTAACCTCACTAAATAGATTTTGGGTTGAATACCACTAAGGGACCCCCAGTAATTAGATTGGCTTCATAATATATGAGGATCATTTAGATATACAGCAAATTGATAACATATATCACAAAAATCCCTGAATAAAAAACATGATTCAATCACAAACGATCGTAAATTCAATTGAAAAGAAGGTATTTTTAAACCAAAAATATATTTTGACGTTAATGTTGAATTGCATTAAAAAAATTATTAGGGTGTCCATACATGACATCCTATCATAATCACTGGCGGAAAACCTCACAGCATCGGATTTGAAAACAGTTGTATGAGTCCACTGTCTGGAGCAGATGTCATTATTAATTTTTGAGCTTCTCTGAATTTTGGATGCTTTGCATCTCCAAGTATTTGTAACAAAACAGTTTCAGATGTAGTAATATACGCCCCCATTTGCCGCATTGTGGAAAGGGCAAAGAGCCTATCAGTTTGACTTCTTGATGAAACTGCATCTGCAACAACATGTACTTCATAATCGTTTTCTAACAAATCTGTCGTTGTACGAAGTATGCACGCCTGCGTTTCAATGCCACATAGAATTATCGATTTCACATCTGGTAGTTTCTCGAGTTCTTGTTGAATACTGGGAACCATGGAGAAACATGTTTTTTCGAACTTCTTTGCGTAGGTAAGATCTCCGAGATCCTTTACTGTTGGGCCTAAACCTTTTGGATATTGCTCCGTTACGAACGTTGGAATATTCATAATTTTTGCCAAGTCAAACATTCTTTTAGAAACGCTTATTATTTCTGGATAATAAACAATATTTCCAGCAAACTTCTCTTGCATGTCACAGAGCAAAAGGGAGGTAGTACGTTCACATAACCTTCCAAGTCGTTTTGCAGCCATTCTGGAATAGTAACGAGCTGAAGTTTTTGACTAATTAAAAGGATAGTCTAATTTTTATAATTTAAAATAAGAAAGAAGTAAACTGATGTGGTTAACAGTGATGGCATTTTTGTTGATTGTCTATGCTAGCATAGCATGAAATCTAAAACTTAGAATGTGCATCACTGGTTCTCAAGCTTACTGGTACTAAATCTGGATTAGTGATGGGGTCTAGTAACCCCCACCTGACTATGCCATCCAAAAATGACGTCACTACGACGCCACACTCACGTTATATAGCTTGCCAAAGTATAGCTGCAATCACCCGAAATGGCATTTGCGCTGCCGATAACGAACATCGGCAATCTCTCTAACATCGTTCGTTGCGACAAGAAAACGAAAAAAGTAACTTGCTCAATTTCGGATAATTGTCTGTGTGTTTGGGACGACCGTCCGTAAACTTTGGAGGATTTTATTACGAAACTGTGATGTCGTAATGACATGATTTTTTGGTGACATATTCAGGTGGGGATTAGGAATGACACATGCAAAAAGTGTTGAGCAAGACCAACTAGAAGTACTTGACAGAAAAAAAAGGTTGAGAACCCCTGGTCTAAAGGTTTTGCGGGTCTAGTAGACTATAGTTTAGTACCACAAGTCGTTCCGGTGGGCGTAACATAACGAATTTTGCATATGCTATTCCTAACCCCCACCTGACTATGCCATCCAAAAATTACGTCACTCAGACGTCACCATCACGTCATAGGGATTACCAGAGTATAATTACGATCGCCCGAAATGACATCTGCGCCGCCGATAACGAACTTGCTAAAGCCGGCGATCTCTCTCCCATAGTGATCGTTGTGACGAGAAAACGAGAGAAATTGCCTGCTCGATTTCGGGTGATCGTCTACGCGTTTTGCTTTTGGACGACCATCCGCGTACTTCGGTGGACCTTATTACGCCACTGTGACGTCGAAATGACGTAATTTTTCAGTGACGTGGTCAGGTGGGGGTTAGGATTGACATATGCAAAAATTGTTGAGCCAGGTCAACTAGAAGTACATGTGGTACTAAACTATACCATAGGATAGGATATACATATTTATATATAGGATATACCAGACCCGGTTTTGCTCGCCCTCCAGAATTTTCCATTTTAAATTTGTGTATATTATGGAGTAGGTACCGTACCGTACGGTAACGAAATGCAAAAAGCCACGCTACCGTAGCAGAAGTCGTAAATCAGTACCTGTACCGGTAAATGTTTTACGCTTTCTGGCTTTATCGTTTCTGTGTTTACAGGTTTAAATCGAATTGTACCGGTACCGTACCGTTACTGCATTTAAATATAAGCATGCCACATAATCATGCATTGTTATTATACATTGGTATGAAACTGGTACCGGTACCGGTACAACAGATGGCAGAAGGAAGGCGGACATCCCGCACACACCGGAGTTAAGCGCGTCGCTGTCCTTTTGATTGCCACTAGGGATGTAATTTTCAGAATTTCGAATCAATCAATCAATCAATCAACATCAATTCGTATCGATTCGAAGCAATTTGAGAAAAAACGGATTGATTCTATTTAAAAAATATTAATTAAGATTTAGATAACACAAGGCAATCGCACGACACAGCAGCGTTGTCTCATCATCGACCAAAAACGCGGTCTTACTACCGTGTTTCCCCGAAAATAAGACTGGGTCTTATTTTTTCAATTTTCTTCCGAAAAAAAAAACACTGGGGCTTATTTTCGGGGGATGTCTTATATTTTCATTTATCAAAAACAAAATCACAGAGTAATCAAAAAGCGCAAAACAGAGGGAAACAGCGCCAAATAGAGGAAAACAGCGCGAAACGGCGCAAAACAAAGTAACAAGGGAAACGAGACTTGATAGTTATATATTTATTTTCGGAAACATGGTCTTGATGGCGGAGGAAACCGTAACCAACCTATCAGGGTTACGTGAACCACCCTACGGCGGCGAGGAGTCCAGCAATCCTTTCGCACTATACCCGCATGGGGTTCGAACTAGAGATGTACCGATGTATCGGTATCGATAATATTGGCCATTTTATGGTATCGGCCATGTATCGGTATCGGTTAGATTAAGACCGATATTTCCGATATATTTACCTTTTTGATATGGTCCAGAATGTTGAAAAGATAAGTTGGAATACTACTTTTTAATTTTTTTTTGTCTGGAGAGATCGTGAGCTATGTATGAGCCATACATGCCCCCACTACCGCGAGAGAATAGGATTCGCGTGTTTTTAGCTATTTATGAGCCAAACTAGCTCAACTAATTTGGCTATTTTCGCTGTAAATTTTTATTTTGACATTTTTAATATTACATAGTAATTATGAAGAAATATATCAACACAGCACATAACAAAAAGCAACTAGGCGCCCAGTTTTAAATCATACAGTGGAATTGGGGTCCTTATTACCGGCACATGGACTTTTGGCGCGGGTATAAATTCTGACTGTTTGTCGTCAAGTACGAGAGTCATTTAGTCCGTCGACAGCTACACAATTTCTTCATAGATATATATATTGACATGACCGCCTAGCCCTAGACTGTCTCAAAATATATGATAGCAATTGTAAAATAGTATAAAATAGTAGAGTAAAAAAACATCCTCGACGGTTATAGGTAGGCCTTCTTTTTGTCGGTGCTGATTGATATTCTTTCATGTTGGCTTTGACTTTTTGCGTCGACGATTACGATTAGCCACGAAATAAAATATTTGAAAAATGCTTTTAATTTAAACGTAGGACGGCGGCGCTAGAATGTGTGGGTGCTATTCGATATTATTTTAAACACGAATAACGATATTTGAAGGTCGCGACATTAACATTAAATTCAAATTGGACATCCCAGCTTATGAGTTTTCTAATCGAACAACGAGATTACTAGCGTTACTGTACAATGTATCTTAATCAGTTAAAGCAAACACCAAACATTAATTTCATATTATGTGATATATCTTTTTTTTTCGATCTGAAATAATGTGTACTATATATGAACAACGCTCAAAGACCATTGTTTTAACCCGTCTGCCCTACACAGCACACCTAATTAAGTAATAATCACAAAGCATCGGTATCGGTAACATCGACCTTTTTGTAGTATCGGCGTATCGGTATCGGCGTTTTTAGCTGGTATCGGTATCGGCGACAAAACGGCGGTACATTTCTAATTCGAACCTGTGAACCCACACAGAGTAATCAGATGTGCGGTGGCGAGTGTATTCCTAACGCTTAGCACGATGATCCACACCGTCTTTTTGTTTGTTTACAATGTTTTATGAATGGCGAAATGAAATATCTGAATCTGAAAACGATAAATAATCGAGGACTTACTTTTTATAATAAAAAAGTAATGTATATCGCACCGTCTACAAAAGTATGAACCTACATTGTACGAGTAATTCGTGTCTGTTTATCAGAAAAGCATATAGATACTTGAATGTCAAAAAATGCTATTTTGGGACTGTAAAAAGAACATTAAATTTCAAATATTTTGCAATATACCCCCGAATACAATGGCTCACTCTTTTTATGTATGCACGATACAAAACAACCAATTTCGCCTTTTTTGATCACCCTCAAACGGGTAAAGCATAATGGTACAAGAAAAATTAGTAGTATATATCACATTTCTACCACAGTCGATTTCCGATTATCTTGTTTTATGCGTTATAATATATCGTTATTCTTCATCGCATGACTGTGCAAAATATACGAAACGCTGGAGAATGTCCTCATTTATGCCTGGTTTTCGACAATTTTGCGCGGTTTTTAGAACATACTGATTAAAGTGTATATCCAAGAATATTTTTTATAATTCCACACGATAAACATATTACGATCCACGCCGGTATCACGATAATAAATAAAACTGTATATTGTATTTGCAGCGGCTTAGGATGATGAGGCATTTTATTTTTATATCGCGGCGTATTTGATAAGAACCTTAAAGTAAAATTATATATTAGTCACTCTCAAAAGTCTTGACTTTATGCATCCAGCAAACACAACATTTTTCTTTCATTTTTTTAGCGTCGGTGAAATTTTAACAGTATACGAAATGATCACGAGTTTACATCAGTAATCTTCAACAACCTAGAATAACGCAATATGTGCACACTACTAAGCAAAATCGAAGATATCTTTGTGAAGAGAAACTTTATCAAAATATACTAAATAGTATATCGTCACAATACATAATAAATTTGACAATGAAATTGTGAATAAGTAAATCATTCATCAAACGAAACTTTTAAGCGCAAATAGTTTATAACTTGTTAATTTTTTTTCTACATTTCGATAATTTAATTATAACTTCTGATCGGGGTCTACGCTTCTGGCCCGGTTTCTTTGCAATTCCTCGGACAGTAGCTGACAGTAGCAGTTGACAGCATTTTGAAAGTGTCTTATTAAATCTGGCAATTTATGTGGTTTCCACTGCAAATTTAACTTTATAATATTGTTGATACTTTCACAATTATTGTTAGTCCACAGTTTTCTAAATGTTTTATTCTAAACGGCTTGATTACAAACTCTTTGAGTGCTAGTAAAAAGTTCTCTGATAAATATTTCTGCAGATCTTGATGATCAGCAATCTCATTGTTTATAATCTTCACTTTATTGTTTTATGTTTTTAACGAATCAGCAAAGACGACGGCGTTTTCGGAAAAAAACAAGTCGTACATCTCGAATCTTTGTTTTAAGGACATAATTGTTTTTTCTCGAAGACGGTGCAGCGTAAGTTTTCGTTTAGATGTTTTGTACATAGAAATCTATTAGCAAGGGGAAAGCAGTGATCTATTGCTTTCGTTAAATCTTTTTCATTGTCGCTTCCAATATTTATACGAATTTCAAAAGTAAACTGCGAGTTAGACAATCTAGCACCGAATGCGAAAAAAACGGCAGTAAGTTTCAAAGCTTGCATCCCAATGTGGATAAAGTAGATAAACAAATCCAAAATAAATTGGGGAATCGTCCGTGTCATTTTTTATTACCTTGTAGTGTTTAAATACAATAGTAGTGGCATAGCAAGATGCTATGTTGAATGTTCGATCCACTCCTAAAATCGTTTGGTCAGATGACTGAATAGATATAGATTGCAAATCCGCCAATTGATATCCTGTATACAAAATTATACTTGGCGGTTTTTAAGGGGTTAGTATAATTTCTTTCACATAAGGATTTGTGTTTATCATATTTAGAACACCCAGAACTTCATCGGCAATATTATATTTTGTACTCTTAGAGTTCACTCCTTTGTTGATTTTCATTTTTCTGTTTTGAACTTGTTTAAAGTCGCGTGGCGAAGATGTCGAATCATTTAACACCATTTCTCGGTAAATTTTTCTGGTTGGTTCGTTGCAACGTAACCTTTCGTCGATTGTTTCTGCGACATGTTTCGGCGTGCGAACATACTCTCTACCAGGAATATTCGCGTAGTGAGACGGTGTTGATGGTTGCGATCCCATATACTCTACCACTGTTTTTGACGCACCCACTTTCGTACCTTGAATGGTGTCAAACCAAGATACTCGTCTTTTGAATTCTGGGTATCTTCTCAAGCATGAATAATATATGTAAATAACCAATAAATCATCGTCAGCCAGTTGTATGGTCTCCTGATTTTTTTTTACCCCTTTCCACACGCTGTTTAAGGTACATCCCCATTTTTTGCCTGATATGACAAAATTTTACGTTTTTATGTAATATATGGATTTGATTGAGCCTGACTTTTTGCTATCCCAGACTCCGCAGTTATCAACAACAAAATTCCTCGTGTTGGATATTCCTCTCGAATTGCTTACAAAGAAAGCCTAATTGCTCTTACCACCCAGAGGTGTACACCCGGACAACATTCTGCTCTGATCTGTAACTCGAAAATACAATTGCTCGGGAGTAAAGAGTCGGCCCATTGCCGGTTCTCCCGTAGCAATCTCCAAATTATCTTCGATAGATTTAACATGTACAACATTTGATTTCCCAATTTTATAAAGTTTTCGCTTTATTTTTTGTGGATGAAGATCAGCGTCATCCTGAGATTCTGACGTAGTTTCATCGCTCATTTCAATTTCATTCTGCATGAAATCGTGTTTTCGTTTTCTCTCTTTATTGTTAAAATCTATGTCGCCTTGAAAATCTAAAGAATTTTTTTTTGACTGCCTCAGTTGTATTTCGCCCCATATTTAAACTATGTATTTCGTTCCAATACTGATACAGTTGTCTCTAATTTCCTTAATTACATAAAAATATGTTCGAACATTCATGTCAAAAACATTATGAGCTCCAAAGGCAGATGATACTTGAATTGTTTCGCCTTTGTAATCATAATGTACTGTGTGGCTACAGAGGCTGATTAACGACGTGAAATGCCTTTTATGTGACAGTCCACTGACTGTACTCTACATAAATATCAAGATGAGACAATTCGCATAGTTTGTTATCGAATACACTTTTTATGATATCTTGTATTGGGTAGCAGGATTTCGCTAGAGTTTATCTCATATGACGGAGTCGATTAGCTCACTGCGCGTGATTTAATTTTGAAACGATGTCGGCGGTCAAACAACATTTGTTTGAGATGTCATGCTTGAACAGTAACGGTCGATTAAGCTCCAGTTCAGTCGAATTTTAGCTTGCATACCTGACGCATACTTGTTTATTGATGCAATAAGGTCCGCTCTTGAGTGAAATCAATTTCGAATTTCAATATATATTCGATTATGGATTAAAATTTCACTCAATATCGGAGATCTAGATTTTGCCAATATTTTACCAATGACAGGAACTCTCCTCAGCCGATTTTGAGAAAATTAGCATGCAAGTAATATTTCAGGCTTCTTTTGTCATAATCGATTGTTATTTTACATGATACTAGTTTATGACTGAATAGTCAGTCTGTACGCATAGTATTACAAAATGAAGGTGCTTATGGCTGGTTTATTTAAAACTGGTACTAAAAGTATGGATGAAGCTATGAGAATTTTAGGTTATAGACCAGCAGAACATGGTGTGTACTTTGGTGAGTTATACGAAGACTGGAATAAGTTTTATAGCGGGAAGGGAACTTCAGATGATATACGGAGAATGTTCAAAAACTATGACACCGCAAGTGATTTCATGGCTGCTCTACACTGGAAGGAATTTTTGAAAGGCTTCCCTGATATCAAAGTAAGCGGATAAGTAAGTCATGAAATGAGTTTTCTTGAAAACAACCTTGTGGTGTGAAAATTAAGATGAATTTGTCGTTCGCCTCTGACTAATGATTTTGAAAACATACATTCGAGCGCGCGGTCTTTGCGTATTAAAGTATTTTTTGTTCACAGTATTACATTCGAACGAATGTTATTATATATTTCTAAACAAAGCGTTACGGTGTGAAGTTGTAAACAAGTAAAATTGGGACTGTATTACTATGCAATCTTCCAATATTGTTCTATGTTATTTGGATAATGTTTCTCTTTCTATCTTGTTATCAAAGTAACCTATTCATCAGCGCTTAATTATTCCTCAAATGGAGTAAACTTCATGTCAATCAGGATTTTCTTGTGCCATTGTCATAATTAGTCACAGCTTTGTTAAGTATTTTGCATCTTTGCTTAAGAAAACTTTAGCTCACGACTATATCTGATTAGTTGGCTCGGACTACGTCACTTGTTAATTTAGACTCTTGTCCTTTATAAGTAAAGTAAAATTTGAATTTTATATATACAGTTCTCAGTGGAAAACTAATAAAGCGGTCGTTATACTCCAGGCTTAAACTAATTTCCCGTTTGTGACTCTGCGATCTATGTTTTATCGTTTATGAAACTGGCTTGAAGGTGTAAATTGACTGAAATTCTTCTTTTTTGGTCTTCATTAATTGCATTCTATTTGGTCGGATGTAGAAAAATAAATATAATTTTTACCTTCAGATTATTTTGATGCAACGTGATATTGAAAGTTGGTTGGTATCGTATAAAGCACAGGTGAAAAAATTCAACGAATCCGCTCTTTCATTCCCACTTTCTGTGTTTTCTCCTACGGCTAGAAGGTGGTTTGATTTTACGGGAAAATTCAGTAAGTACTGTATCATGTAACTTAGAACAAAACATTGCTTCCAGTACCACCGGATTTATGCATTTTTTTAAATTTATTGGCCCAGTAAATTGTTAAATGAACCCATATTACCCTCAGTTAGGCTGGCAATTCTATGATAATACGGACCAAATTGTCCCATCCCCATAGCATCTAAATTCAGTTACAGGAAACTAAATTGGTATGATCTTTATATTTACAGTTATATCTTGTATTGTTTGAAGAAGTTAGACCATGATCTAACCTAAGCACACAAATAAACTTACTAAATTCTTATGCAATTCCTTGTGAGCGGTCGCCGCGAATTAGCCGGCTATAATGACTTTTCTTGTAGCGTAATGTCCAATCCATAACAACTACGGAAATTCCAACTGTCTTTCAATTTCAATCTAATTCAATCAACTAATTTTAATCCCCCCCCCCAAGAAAAAAAATAAAAATAAAACCAAAAATTTGGGCCTAGAAAAGCGACTTATTCGCCGGAAAATACGGTATATCATTTTAAAATCAATCATCATTGACATCGAACATGCAACAATCAGGACGAATAGGTTTTATTTGGAGATAAATACAATTAACCGAAACGAACGTTATTGTAAGTTTTCAACATTGAAAAAAATCAATATTTAGCAGCAGATCTCTATTTGTGAAATAGATTTATTCGATACAACATTTTTTTTAAATATTTTTTAGAATCGTGAATCATCCCGGTGCAGTATTGATAATTTTAGTCTTTACTCTACCCGTCTAGTGTCGAAGCCATTGTCTTGTTAGATGAGAATTGGTTTGTGCGCATATCTTTTAAATATCTGATTTACTCTGCTAACTTATGATGAATATTCAGCGTGACATCCATTACTACATCCATTGCTCAATACTTGTTTGAATACTAATTGCTATGATAAAACTATTTAGTGAGAAGGCTTTGGAACGAAAAGGAAAACACTGCCTTTTATTTTCGAAAAACTCTGCCACTGCTAGACGATGACCGCGCAAGAAAACTTTACAAAGATCATACTGCTGATGTAATCAAGGTTAGTGTAAAGCAGGGACGGGCAAGGTATTTTGCCCAAACAGTCTGGCGTGCCATGTAAATGCGACGTAAAAACTTAAAACATTTTATAACAAATATTTACAGTGTTACAAACCAGAGGTGAAAAACAATATGCCTCGTGCGAAAACTAAATTTAAGCGCAATCTCAACAAATTTCTTGAGCTATTTTTAGCTAAAACATCAAAATTTGGTTTCAGTTTGGTTGAGGCAGCATCAGGCCGGCCCTATTAAATTACCCAACGAGCTGGATTTGCCCATGTCTAGTGTAAAGCCTAAAACCTATTTTCTGATCGAATTAAACTAAGCTTAACGCACATCAAATTAAAATAGCGTAATCATTTTGCGCCCTAGTCTAGACAATACTAGTATAATGATCATCAACAACCCTGAGAACATGGAAAAAACGTTGAGTATATATTGTGTTAAAATATCGACTTGCAATTCTGAGGCACATTTAAAACTTTCGACAAAATCTTGGGTTTCAGGAAGCGCCACCAGGGCAACTGCTGGTTTACAACGTCAATGAAGGATGGGGACCCATTTGTAAATTTTTGGGACGTGAAGTTCCAGATATACCCTTTCCCCATTTAAATAAAAAAGGAGAAATCGCTGAAAAAAGGTTGAAAAATGATTCGTACATTAAAAATATGTATATCGAAATGTATACTGTTCTCGCTTTAATTTTCTTGTTTTTCTCTTTGTTTGTCGCAATTGTATTAAAACTTTATCATGAATTTATTTGATATTCCTAATTATTGTTTTTCACATTCATTTTCGTTTGCTATTTAATCATCATCTATGCCAGGGGTCGGGAACCTTTTTGGTCAAGAGAGCCCTAAAATATACATATTTTCAATTGCATTTCCGTGCGAGCCATATAACATTTCTTCACTTAATCAGGCCTGAAACGTTTACTCAAAAGTCAACAGATTCCATGTTAATATACATTTAATGTGACTTCTGATGCTGCATGTTGTCGCTGCGGGCCTTGAACGGTTGCTCACATGCAGCCCAAGTTGAAATCTACGATACTCATCACTCTTTTTCGTTTAGGCATCTCCGTAGTATTTTAAAACTCTATCGCTTTGTGATGTCACAATATATGTTCCAGAATCCCCATGTTTTGTCACAATGCCTGTCTGGTAATTCTCTTACATAACATAGACATGCGCTGGGCCCGCGTTGTCAAACGTATTGGGAATTTTTTGCCAAATTTGGCCATAAAATAGTTTGAAGTCTAGTAACAATAGTAAGCTTAATCTTAGAATAATAGATTTTTCTGGGAGCCATATGCCGTCACCAAAAGAGCCATATATGGCTCGTGAGCCATGGGTTCCCGACCCCTGATCTATGCCTTTGTTTTTGAAACACACATGTGTGATCTTATGAGATTTTGCACATTCTTTGTAAGAATATGTGACTGTATATATATACAATCTGATTTCATTCCAAGAGCAATTACCTCATGCGTCATCGTTTCTCAACCAGTAGTTTGCAACCCCAAGAAAGCAGTGTAGATCGTTTTGAGGGTCGATGTTCTGCCTAAGCCGAGATATTTTCCCGAAAAAGAACATCTGAAAAATAACGGTTTCAATCTCTGGCAGCATGATTACGTTTTTTTTTTGTCAATATATTTTATTAGCCTGAAATTAAAAGCTTTCGGTAGGTTAATTGAGATATCGAGAAATACTGCTAAAATATTAATATTTTGTCACTCTGTTGTTTGATTAAATTCTTTATTCTTATATATATATATATATATATATTGCGTATGTTTATTTCAGCTCTTCACCAAAATACATGAATAATCGCTTGTCATATTTCGCTGGCAAAATTTCATCCTTGAATACAAGCAATTTTTAAAGGAGCGTTTTTTTTCTTCTTTTTTTCAATCTCAACCTTGACAATTTAACTATTGACTGCTGAATAATATCATGTTACAAAACTTTTTGAAGTTGACTTTAAAACTGTCACTTGTTATCAATCTTCTGGAACATTTTCAATTGCACTAGTAATTCATATCTTAATACGCGCGTTTGCAAATCTGTACAAGTAATACATCTGTAGCAGCAAACATACGAAGTTGCGAGAGATGCAAATGCCGCGTGTGATGAACCCATAACTGCATTGCGCTAATATGCATGTACCATGATGTCAAATTCGTCTTTCTTCATTATGATTTTCGAACACCGTCGTGCGTTATAGTCAATAGAGACCACACATTTTTTGAAAACGAATAGCCTTCTTAGAAGCACAGAGTTTTGTAATAGCCATTGGTCTTTTTTAAGTGAACACAGTTACGGTAGAAAAGGCATAGCCTTACGAGAAGGAATATAAACTTCTTATAGAAATAAGAAAATATATATAGTATAAACATATGCGAATCATCTTGCTAGTGTCATTATTGCATTAATATTTCTCCAACCTTAACAACCAAAAAAATTCTTCCTATACATTACCTCCGAAAATTTTCAATGACCATTTTGAAACTGTCCAACTGTCCACCAAGACAATCCATTCTTCTTGTACCGATCACTAGGGCTGGGAATGGTTAAGCGATTTTAGATAGTTAACGGTTACGATTTATTTTAACCTTGAACTGACATCTTAGGTACAAATCATCTTTATAATGTACAATTTCTTTAAAAATGATTACATCATCGCAAATTCATTTCCTGTGGCGTTTAATTCAAATGAATATCACTGACTGTATTGGTAAGGACCCAAGAAATAAAAAAATTATTTGGAAGTACCAAGATTGCTGATTATGAAAATTTGATAATGATAAATTCAGAATCAGTTTTCGGTAAAAACATGGTGTTCACAATTTTATTGCAAAATCGTCTTTTCAAGGTGCGCAGTTGATGCTGTATTTCTTTATGATATCTCAAAGTAGAATTTGCACATCGAGCACTGAAAATTTTTCACATAAAGAACATTTAATAACGGAATCGGGTTTTACTAAATACTTTCATATCTTCGAAATACGCTGCGTATCTCTTGCAGCAGAGCAATAACGAAACTATTACGATTCGTGAATAATTCTGAGAGATTCCGGGATAAGATCACGAGAAATTGCTTCGTAACAATTGTGACCCTGAAATTTTCCCTTAAATTCCCAGCACAGGACGTCATTCCCATATTGACACAGCAGCTTGACGTTTTTTGATACAACATTGAAATTCCGTGATTTTAACAAACATGAATCCCGACATCGAGATTATGAAAAGGGGTATTCCCAGTTGGAATAGTTTGAAAATAACACAAAAACGATCTTTCAATGAAAACAAATATTTGCCAATGATTTAGTGCACACTAAAATTGTTATGCGGTTTGGACCACTCTGTGTTACATAATTAACATATTGTTTCACGTGCGGTACGGAAATCTTTGGATTAAAACGGTAAGCTGTGAAGTAATGATATCATAAATTTCAGAAGATATAGGGAGTGAACTCTCACTCATCCTAGTTTTGAGGTGTGGCATGTGGCATCACAGTTTACTTCTAGACTCGAATATAATTTTATTTGATCATACAGAAAGTGGCTCATATACCAATGCAGATGGTCAGTCAAATAAACAACACATCTTTACAAGTTACAAATAGTTTTATCACTAATACCAAAATATCTACATCTAAATTTCTAGAATACTGTAGAAGTTACCATTCCTTACTGTACATTTCCGATTACATTGTTGATACAGTCCATCTATAACAGTGGTTCTCAACCTGTGGTACGCGGAAGCTTTTCAAGTGGTACGCGAGCAGATTTGGATTATTGCAACAATTAACTTTTGAGTTGGCTAAAAGATGATGAAAATATTTTCTGTTGTCTTCGTGAATGTATTCGCTGAACGGGTTTATAACGTTAGCAGTCCTTCGCCCGCTACTGCCCGCCTAAACGGAAACCAGACGTGCATGTTTTTGCCCGTTTCGGCAACGAACGGAACGTTCGAGATATCCTGATAGTGTCTTGATACGGTTCCAATACATTTGAACCCACGTACATTTGAACCCATGACAATTGCACCTGTATGCTATTGCACCTATGGAATTTTTTTTGTTTCACGGATAGTTAAACCCATACTAACCCTAACCCATGGGTTTTAGCACCCGCATATAGATTGAACCCGTGGATATACGCATGGGTTCAAATGTACGGTTACCTCTTGATACATCATACGGATGTTGCTACTGCTACCTGATGTATGTGATGGATGATCTTCATCTACTCAAGTTTTGAGGCAGATCAATTTGGATACTAGGTTGGGCAGTTCGTGATAGTGACTATCGCCGACCGAAGTGTATTCGTAAGCGTTTTGCAATAATTCAGTGGTGGCGATGATTAAAGCCTTTCAGCTCCGACGGTAGACAACACAAATTCTCTCGCGATTTTGCACGCAATTAATACGTTTTTACTGCCTATAATCAATATGTGAAACTTTGTAGGTCTAAATATGGATGTAGTGCCACATGGAAATAATATCCTAGCGCGTTTCTTGTGCCATTGTTCCCCGCCACAAAAGGGGGGTTTGAACGTCGGTGGTACTCGGCCAGAGTAAAAATTACAAAAGTGGTACGTGGTCACGAAAAAGGTTGAGAATCACTGATATAAATTCAAGCAACTTCGCACTTATTATGTTCTTTCGAACTACGCCGCGGAATTCGTAATATATATGAAAATTGTATTACTCAACACTATGGTTATTGTGACTACCGTGCTCTATTTTGCATTTAGCTTACACTTCTTTAAATCATCTAACTAAAATATATATTGGTTAAAACAGCCTCAAGCAATTTAGTATCTCTCTAATGGATATGGCATATTTTCACAGATTTCTTCTGCGCTGCAAAATACTAAATAAATAAATTGAAGATATTGTTTGTATTGTGAATGAGTGGAATACATGCATACGAATGAACTTAAAAAAACTTGCAAAAGCATATTTTGGTAACATGTCCAGTTGTGTCCATTTGTCTACTGTAAATTCAAACTTTCGATTCGTCGCTGTTCTTTTTTCAATTTAAACATCCATGTAATATTGTTCTCCTATTGGTACCGAAAAAGGGAGAATTACACTATCTTACGATGATTCATGAAGTATTTAAACTACCCTTTCGTTCACCGTCTATATATGAGAGTATATGAATGAACTACCTAAAAGTACCTTTGTTCGACCAATTCAGCTCATAGACGAATGGAATCAGTCATGTGATGACATTCTGTTTGGTCTTGGCAGTATTTGAGAATTTCGTAGATGTAATACTTCACGTCGTTACAGAAATTGGTCACTTGATTTACATAAATAAACATAAAAATTACGCTAGAGTGTTTTCATATGAGTATGAAAGATATGATCTTTCTTTTCACTTTGTTATTGGAATCCATGCTATTAATATATTTAATATTTTGAGATCCTAACGTTGACAAATTTATCATATATTTTATATGCAGTATAGCAAAATAATAATATCTGTATTGGGAATTTAAAACTGATTCTCACTGCCTTTAGTCATGTGGCAAGGACCACCGGAGGAAGACAATATCTATGAAGGTGAAATTCGATACGAAAATAATCAAGGTAATTGATGCAATTTTTTTAGTTTTTGTCGATAAAATATCTCAAAATATAAGATGTCATCATATCTCCAAGATAAATTAAAACCAAGCCACTCGCCCCGACGTCCCTTATTGTAATGTTAGTCCTGTCCATTTATTTATTGGTATATATATTTTTTATTGGGTCCAAGTCACCATCGGAAATGTGCCAAGACCTCCCCTCAGAGGCCCCCCAAGAGGACAAATACAAAGAGAGGGCGAATGCAGTAATAATCCACAGCAGCAAAACAAATCTGCTTCGTCGAATCGAGACGAACAACATGAGGCAACTATTTTAAAATTTGGGATTGTTGTTGTCGTCTTGTCTGTCCTTATTATCCTGCTGTTGGTAGGACTGTTCATACAAATTGTTCAACATCAAGGGAAGGTATTTTCATGTTTTTGTGAATTTTAAACGCATATGTATAACCATATATGGTTAAAATTTGATTTGCTGCATTTTAGATTAATATATTTATTATTATTTCCATCTCCATTTCACCCCCTCTGAGGCACCGACCAATTCAACGCTTTCCTTTTCGTCTAGCTCATTGGGACAGTTATATTATTATAAAATAATAAGACCCGTGATCTGAATCTGTTTTGCAGAAAATATGATATTAACAAATATGTTCAAGATTAAAATGACTTTAATTTGAAATAAATATAGATCTTGTTGAATGCTGAATATCAGAAAATTTGCCTCATTCTCAGATATTTCATTGTCTTTCCCCCGGAATGAATTTTTTTTTACCTGTTGACGATAATTTATGAAAGAACATTTGACTTTAACTTAATGATTATTCGTGATATTACATAAAAAAAGGGCGCGGTATGGCAGTTGTTGACTGTCAGCTTTGGTACTTTGTAATTACAAAGCTAACTTCAAATAATTTACGGAGTGTGAAAGTAGTATCTTATAGTGACGGTATTACTGCATATATAAATCGTGCAATACTAACACTCTATATGCCCAATCGTTCATGGTTGATTGCCGAACATTTGCTAGCGTGTTCAATTAGGATTTTTTCTTCTTATAAGCATGACGTAATAAACCTCTGGAACTTTCTATATTTCCCTTTACTTTTTCGGTTTAATATTAACGTCCTAGTTCTAGTTATGCAACCTTGCAGTTACATTGTTTCCTGAATTATTCATAATAGGAAAATTGTGTTACTCAATAACGTGATATCCCACGATGCTCTATGTTAGAATCTCACCTCGCTTATTCATTTTATCTCAAATTTTATCGTTTAAACGTGCTGCATAAGGCGATATTCCCGCACAAAGCAAACCAGAAATTAACCCTAATAAATTCTCTAAGAGATTGAGTTTAAAATTTTTGTTTTAGAGTGGGCTATAGTATATGTAAATAAAATTCGAAACAACTTGCAAAATTATTAATGGATTTGTGTTTTTCCAAAGATCTGCGTGTTTGCTAAGTTTTTTTAAAACTCATATAATCATCACAAAATTTACAATCCAACATATATTCAAACTTGCTGGTTGCCTGGCTGATTTTGTTTGCTTTGTACACTCCTTATTTCGAAAAACATTTATTCTTGCTTTGAATAATAGTTTTCAAAGATTTTGCATCAGAACTGAAGATTCGGCTTAATATTAATAGCCTACTTGGGATAACAAATAAAACAAACTTTATGAATTACCGACTAGCAAATCGCTTCTATATATAGCTTCCAAATATCAGAAAATTTGATAACATGACATTTTTATTTGAAAATTTGCAGCATTATGTTGGTGGAATTCTGAAAATATAAATTCTCAAGATTTGGTGAATACGCATGTATATACATGAATTATGTGAGATGGCCTATAAGTGGGTTCTCTTACTTATATATCGATTAATAAATCGAATCTATATACCACTCGGGGGAAAGATATTTACTATATAAATGACCAGTATCAGTAATTATCTATGAAGCTGGTATGACGTAGAATAATTATCAGTTTGTTTGATTGGCAAATCTCAGAAAATTAGAAACTTGGGCAATTGCGTTTATATTTCTATTGGGAATGATGTCAGAGATCCCCAGAACTTTCCATTCTTTGTTGTGAACTTTCGATATTATTCATGTTCTATATATATCTAGTTATGCAGACTTGCACTTGTTTTGTTTTCCGAAATATCAGTATTGAGAATGGAAAAACGATATTACCCAATACTGTGATATACCACCGTGCTTGAATGCTGAATTTTGATCTTACATTTTTATATATGATAAAATATAATGGTCGAAATGGACTATATTGAATGATTCAGCTTAGCTCATTCACATGCGAAAGAAGGAAGTTGACTATAACCCACGATCAATAGAGTGCGGTATGTGCGAATGAAACTGGAAACAAATAGCAAAACGATTAATGCCTTTGGTTCACTCAGATATCAGCATCATTTTGTATTTCTCTTGAAACTCATATTATTATCAAAAAATTCACGATCTAGCATCCTATATCTTAGTTTTAAATTGAAATATTATCGATGTGCGGAAATTTTAATATTTGATATAAATAAAACTGCTTTGCAAGTAATTATACGGACACTGCTGTTATTAATATGCAAGAACTGTCTGAATATTCTTTAGCCTAATGTTTGTTTATACATGTTTAGACTACAACAGGCGGGTGAGGAAATTCTGATCAACAATGTCACACAAACACATCTGTATCCAACGGTTTCACTGTTTCTTCCTTGGAGAAAACGCTGAATCAACTTGTAGCCGACAGAAAAAGCGGTCCGGTGAAATCCTGCCACGAATTGAAGAAGTTGGGTTTCAAGGCCGATGGTGTTTATTACATACAAACTGATAAGGATTATCCTAAAACCGAGGTGAATCTACTCATACATCTTACCATAGGCTAACTAGACATACAACGTAAAATACGTGAATAGATTATAGAATGCGATGTGATTTAGCGGATTTTGAAAAACAATCATGTATAGAGTGATATAATGAATATTTTGAAAAACCAAAACTCGTATCCTTTTCTAAACAAGAGAGAAATGCCCAAATCTGTGAACACGAAAGCCGAAACGAAGTAGTACGGGTAGATGGGTATCTAATACTTAAAGTAGCCTACCGTAGTCTTCCCTACTTCGTTTGACCACCAGATCGCGACTATAGCGAACGCGGAACCACTACAAAGTGCGCAGTTTTTTTTATTTTGGTGACGTCATCACCTCATATAGCGACAACAACAATCTTCAACTACTGAAACTTTCAAAGCAATTTTTATAGTATTAAAAAGAATAGCGGTTTTTTTCATAACAACACAATTCTAACAACAACAACAATGTAATGCTGGAACGGTTCATAGGTGTATTTCGTGTCCAATAAAATACACTTGAATATACCTAATTCTGATCCATTGATTGAAGGTTTACTGTGACATGACGTCTGATGGCGGTGGGTGGACTTTAGTAGCAAGTGTGCACGAATCAAATATTTCCGTGAAATGCGGATTAGATGATCTGTGGTCAAGATATGGTCTGATAAATGAAGTGACATATCCAGGTAAATAGGATTCGAATAATTCACAGCTTATCAACTGAATCTTCCTTTTGCTCAATGCTGTTCGATCTACTTGTTCGCAAATATAAAACAAATTGTTTATTATTTTCCCCCTATTTCAAACAGACAAGACCAACTGGGAAGGTCATAACACTTTTGGAAATCTTTTCAAATGTACTTCAGATGACTACAAAAATGATGCATATCATAATATGCAGGTATTAATTTTTTATCATATTATACAAATACTTGTTATATTGCTATGAATGACAACATACATTTGCCCGTGATACGTATTAAAAATATACTTCATTGTTTCAGGTTGAAAACATCATGATTTGGCACGTTCCTTCTAAATTATCGTTGACTACAATGAAGCAAGAAGCCTACCTTCGTTATAGAACAACCAATAAGTTTATGAAAAATTACGGTGGAAACTTGAAGAATCTATACGAAAAGCATTTCCCGTTGAAGAAATTAGGTTTAAATCTTGCTTTCTACTTAGTAAAGATTGCTGTTAACATTGAATGATTTTTGTCATGTAGTCATCAAAATTACGTGAAAGTGTGATTATAATATATATTCAATATAGACATTAATTTTGGTCCCATTTTTGCTAAAATCCATCTGAAAATTTTTATATTCACAGACAGTCCAGCTGAAGATGTTCTTGAAGCTTTGGCAAAAAAGGCGGGAAATATTAGAAGACAAATACCAGATTGGTACGACTACACATACGGAGACAATCCTACCCAAATAAACGATGAAAAAATGTACTCGCCATATGGAAATCAGGTATCAATTACATTCCACCGTAACCTCATGTCTTGGACTCGCTCACTCTCAGCGCGAACTGTTTCTGTTAGCGGTAGGGTTAGGGTAGTGGTTCCCAACCTTTTTTATATCTCGGCACACTATTGAGCTCTTTAAATCACCTATCACAAAACATGAACATTTTCTACTTAATAACTATTGATTAATAGTTATTAGTTACCAATATTATACCTGTTTTCTCACAATAATAAAAAGCACGAGAGCGCATTCGGAGCACCTCACATAATTGGTAAAGATGGGCGGCCGCACGGGTAATACGTGGTCTTATTACGAACGTCGAAGTTTGGATTTATTATTACAGAGTGAATTCGGGATTTTATTCCGATTTTTATCTCTTGCGTATTAAATAGTGAATAAAAACCCTGCAAAGTCCTTGCGTGAATCCTGAATATTATTTTGAGTTCGAATGGTAATTTGAGAAATCTGCAATAATGGCAATTCCACTAGTCAAATAGCAATTCCTTGGTGAAATTTGGGAAAAATTTCGCAAGAAGGTAGCTACTAGCTATTCGAGTGTTATAATTGCAGCGCTTATTGAGCATTGTGCAAAGTGAAGTGTACAGTCTCTATAAAATCTGAACAAATTAATCTAAGCATCATCAGTTATCTTTTATGGAATTTAACCTACGAATACATTAATATTTGATATAGAAAACCTAAGCCTACCTTCAGCTCAATTTGGCGAAACACGGTAAAATATTATTTATCTTTTACTTATTTGTGATCTATACAGAATGGATGGAGACAGATCCTTAGTCAAAACCAAAACTTCTCAACCGTTTATCATGATCAATGTTATATCAAACGAAGACAGAGTGATCAAATATTACAACACGCTAGTGAGTTTTCTTTACTTGGTTTAACTTAAATGCAAAGCCTGGGGAAATTTCGAATGGCTAAGAATCAGGAGTTGGATAAAAAAAATTTCATCCTATAGCAAATTGAATATTGTGATAGTGATTAACGTCCTAAAGTCATTATCCATTTTCGTCCAGTTTCTGTGCTAAATCATTAACACATAAATGCACAACGTTGAACCTCGTTTTGGATCTGCGGTTTTCGTTATAGGTACTGATCATAACTTCATAAGTTATATTGAGCTTGACGACAAGTGATTCGAACGAACTACCGATATTGCATATATGTATATAAATGTTTGTTTTGTGATTTGAAAATCATAGCACTCAAATTTTATTGAAATAAACAGCACGATTTTAGAGCAAACCCATGTCTAAAACACAACATATCTAACCGCTCTGTCAGAATTTTCCTCTGAAAAAAAGTATGAACACCAAGAAAATATTTTACAGATCAAATCACGACGAAACAACGATGAGGACATAGTCAGTCAGTTGCAGAACAACGTTACCAACGGAAATTATAAACTGCAGTATAACTTGATCCAATTCTCTTACGAAAACCAACCAACTCCGGTTGAATTTCATTTCATCGTGTATAACGTTGCAGTAAGTACACGTTGAAGCACATAATTATAAACATTGAAAATATGTAATTTTCACCGCAGCTACACCTACCACCGACAACAAAGCAGACAATTATTTGCATAATGTCATTAATCTCTTTGCAAGATAATGCATTCATACATCTGTATATCATAGAATACCTTGCATTTTTTCTGACTCGACAAAACTGAATTCCTATTCGTTTTTCAAATAAATTTAACCATAGTCCGAATTTCGTTTTTAGTAATCCAACGAAAAGTTTTTTTTCTTAAGCTATAGATATTTTTATTACAGAAGTAATGCATAAATAATATTTTTTTTTTATCTAGAAGTGGAGTTCAGTCGAACCATCTTCGTTCGAGCTCACGTACTCTCGCATTAGGGGTGAATACAGAAACAGCAGGTTTCAAATCGACGGTAGCCCCTCTAACATGATTATGGGGTATTTGCTCCTTAGTAGGTAAAGATTTCTGTGTTGCTGATACAAAATAAAAACTGGGTTTATCAATAATTAAAATATTCGTGCTTGTTTTCAATAATAGGGAAAATGGAAGCAACGTGACAATAACTCAATCTGACGCCGTTGCAAGCATTATATTGAACGCAATTATGTCCGTGGATGATCTGTTCAATGGTATTTTTTTTTATTTCACTGCAATGCTAATTGAGTTATCGTTGTTTGATTACTGTACGTTATCTTTTTAAAATTATTGATATTATGTCTTTCAGAGTATCCGGAAAATTCCCTTCTGGTTCCAATCACTATTGACAAAGGAAGCAATGATCAAATCATGGAGATGATACCACCGATTTACAGAGCTCATGTCGAGCCGGGATATCTGCAGTTTCGTGCCTACAATTTGACGGGATACCCCAATGCGTTATGTCCAGGTGTGAAGTAAGTGTTCTCAAGTCATATTTGCGTTATTTCTTTCACCTTGTATAGTAAATGTGTAAAAGAGTAATATAAAAAACATTCCCCAAACCGAAGAAACGAGAATATTTATTATCCAAGTTAAAAACCTACGCGCGGTGGAAGCTGTGTTTAGGGATAAAAATGTAAAACAACAATTTATGTTTCAGGGTTAAATCAATCTCACCTGAATATTTATGCATTGGGGGTTTATCAAACGATGCAACAAAATATGCAACATGCGGTGACTTTGCAGGTATGATATAAAAGAGTGAGAAGTTGAAATAAATATTATTAGCGCACGTAATCTGCTGCTAATCAATACATCTCACTAAATGACACCATGTTTGATATTGATACTACAATAAGATTCCATTACATACTTTTTCAGGATGGGGAGGAAAATCAAATGACATCATCGCACAGTCGTCTGCAAACGGATCCGCCCATTCAAAAGATGATATTTCGTCTTCCATCCTCATATTTTATCGTTAGTGTATTAGCATGTCTCTAAAATACACCTTTGTCATTTAAAATCCATTCTACGCGGGAAAATAAAAAGGGACATAAACAAACAGCCTTCAAATATACGAGATTTAAAAGGTGAACACAAGGCTAAATATTTCCATTCGATTGTAGATTTTATTGCGAAAATATCAAATCCTTCAGACTTTAAAATTTTATTTACATCATCAAAAAAGAAAAAAATATTTAAACAACGAGATTACCGACAAGCAACAAGCGATTTACCAAAAAATTATGAAAATGCAATGTTATGTTCATGTGACTACATCTTCCTCGAGACTTGGTGTTAAAATTGTTTGTCTATTATACCACTTTTTACGTTTCCGAGTAGGATGAATTTTTGTTAATGACCAAGATTATTGATTGTGTATAAATCATAACTTGCTCTTTTTTGCTATCGTTAGATTACTTTTGTATATCAAACATGCTTGTTGTAACGCAAAAAACACATGTTATACGTTGATCTGATAATAATTTTAAATTTTTTTCCGACTGCCTTTGGTACTTCGGAGTTGCTAGAACTTTTTTTTCTATGCTCTGTTTTATACGGAATTTTAATATTCGCACTAGAATTCTTCTTTTTTTGTTTTCTTCAAAATTTACTGCGATTGGAGGCTTGCGCCAGAAGAGGTTTTGTATTTTTCTCTTGTAATGTATCAGTTCTTATTTCAACGAGTTTTTTATTTGTATTTTCCGAACGAGTGCAACTTTATCGCTTTATCGATGGATATACAATTCCATTTAACAAAAGCATCCCACGAAACATTTAAACATATATATTTATATTCCAATAATTTTTCAGAATTGTATATATATATATACATGTATTTCCCTCAGTTTTTAAGTTAAGCCCTTTATCAATACCAACTCAAAATTTACCCCAATTTGAATCAAAATTATGAAAACAATGTTAATTTTTTCCAAATTTTTAATTATGATTCGAGTAGGAACAAATGATGCAATTTAAGTTTTCGTAATCTTGTTTTTGTTCAGCAATTATAAATTAGAATTCATTCCCCAAATAGGCTACTTAATTAAATCTATGCTCTGAAATCAACGAATCATTTAAATATTTATAATTACAGTATTGGGAATTACATGACACGATTTCGATAAACGTGTATACTTTTCAATAGAGTGATATAGTTTTTAGATTGATGTTTGTAGGATTGTATTCTGTATATGGTCAAAAACTACAAATAAAGATGAAACATCTAAATATTCAAACATCTATTCATCCCCACTGGGGGTAACTTACCGGCTGTGATTGTTGGAACAGAGTCGGTTTACGATTTTGTCAACTAAACCTTGTTAATCATGTCTAATAACTGGTGGTAGTGGTAGAGTATGATTTGAATGCAATGAATGCTTATTACTTCAACGATTTTTTTCCCGTGTGCATATATAATATATTAAATTACATATGAATTGAGTTTTGAGTGAAAGTTTATTAAGAACTCCAACGTATGTCTCACAAACGATCGGTGTGGCACAGAAATTCTCAACCTCGATGAGTCCGCGGCCCACCTTCAATTTTATTAACATTGCAGCTAAATAAGACGCAAAATTGCCGTGTGAACACCGAATCGAGGATCAAAATGTTAACTTGAGCCACTCTAACGGTATAAATAACGACATATCCGATTCCAGTGCGTTTCCATGAATTTGACAAAAATTCGGTTCGAGCGCGAAGAAGGAAATGGAAAATTCCGCCCAGATGAATCATGCAGCCACACAAACTGATGTGAACAGAAAATGTAAAATGCTTTGAGTTTTGACTCTACATTTCTCTCAACATTTTTACAGCCCGGAGTTGGAAGGCAAAATAATTTTTAATCCGAAGTCACGAGTTGAAGCCAAAATAGTATGAAGACGAATTTGTAAATCAAGTTCAAACGAGCGATAAAACATAAACCATGCATGTATATGATAATACAACACGTTCTACTCCGGAAATACATTAATAGAACATAAGCGCAAAGTTTATATTCATTACGAGCAGAATATGCCGCATTAAAATGCAATACTATGCTTTACAAGACTTATTTTGTAAATGCGCTATTATTAGACCACATGCCATTCAGCTCAATCTATTTCAAGATTGGAGGCGAAGTTAGACTGTAGCCTATCTATTGAACCTCCATCATTTTTAACAAGATAACGGCGAAGAAAAGATTGGTCAAAAATATCAACGAAATTTTGCTACAAAGTTGTTATGATTTGACCATGCTATTATTGAAATATAAATTTTTTTTATTATAATTAAATTTCAATCGTGATATGCATGCAGGAGCGGAGAGTCGGCGGATGTAATGCACATACATTCTATTTATATATATACATTTTTGTTGTGCGATTTCTGATGCCTTTCGTACGGTATAATATTTGATACTAGCATTTGCACATCAAATGTTTTTGTTGAAAATTACCATATTCTTAGTAATCCATTGCTTGTACTGTTCTGTCCGTATTTTAATTGTGCCACAAGGGGAATAAGACTTAAAATACGATGATGTCAATAGTTCATAGCGACAAAAGATCGAAAATTTCATGCTACGTGACATTGCCAAGTCTATCTTATTCCGGATACAGTGACGAAATATATCGATTGAGTCTTGCAAAGCTACATTACGCGGAAGCTTGGTTAAACTTAAGTTGTATATGTGGAATACTATTTTGCTCTTTTGTCGCACGAATATTTTTCTTAGCAGATAAGTAAAAGTGTACTTAAAAATTTATAATTTCTAATCAGTGGAGAAGTTTGTTTGTGAGATTAAGTTCGATACGAATAAAATGACTGATGTGACTTGGTTTACCAATTCTTTGACTGAAGAAGATCAATGTCCTCGAGACCCGTAAGTTGGCTTTACAATTTATTCACACGATTTTTACAAAACAAAGCAGAGTCGTCACTAGTTTTTATGATTTTGGCGGTTAACTGGATAGCTAATAGCATACATATTGCATATATATATATGCTCATAAATGATTTTCATATATTTTGCTAAATGGCGTTATCCCCCAGAGAAAAAAAAACAACCAACTCTTTTTTGCCTATATATTGGCGGTTTTGGCGATGACTATTTTTGCTGTCGCTATTTTTTGCCATTAGGATTCTGGTATATTGTCTGGAAAATGAGGCAATTGTGCAGCGTTTTGCTTCGGAACTGGACACAATGCCAATACTCCACGATTAATGTATTGAATGAACGTCTTTTATGATGGAATGAGACAGTTTGAGTTTCGAGAACCTTTATTACAATGCGAAAGCGTAAACATAAGTGGAGTCTCGGACAACATGTAATCTGTGTACATTCCTAAATTTTAAGGTACACGAACGCAGGTTATGTTTTATAAGCCATTAAAATGAAATTCAAGCGCTATAAAAGTGCAAGCGCTACAATCCTGTGTGGAACTACTTTCTGCGATCAAGAAATGTCGAGAAGGCAAAATGCGAAACGTGTGAACAGCACAACTCCATAGGTGATGCGTTGTTCTTTTTACGAAATTCATTGCAGAAAAAGTATTAAATGGTCAATGGTCATTTCGCAAAGGCATGAATATGTATATATTTTCAATTTTGCCCGTTTTCCTGAATGACCGATAAGTAAATACGATTTGTTTCACTTGATAAATCCCGCTCTTCTGAAACCATATTCTGTGACTTACACAGTTTGCCTGTTTTCACTACTGGAGAGGAGATGCCGATTTCTTTGTTTTTCCCTTCTTCATTCATTTTCCCATAATACCGTCTTAAGTATCTGGAACATTTCTATCGTCTTTCAGTGGACTTTTTCTCCGCTGTAAACTAGCTTTTTTGGATACTTCTCGCCCAAAAAAATTGCTAAAAATGGATTTTCTTTATGTTTGTGATTTTATTCATATCGCACAGTACCACAAAAATCTCGTAAAATCGATCCTCTAACAATAAAAATATCCGGAGAATACGAGATATCCGTTATCCGGATAGTAAAATAGATATCCAGACTAACCCTTGTCGTCACGTGTGTACCTACTCGAAAGAGGAAGATTTCAATCCAAATCAAAGCTGAAATAACGAGTTTATTACAATAACGAGCTCTTGTATATAAAAATTCTTTACTAAACTGTTTTATATGACGTCATCACTAGTATGCACTGATTTATAGAAACGTTGACAATGTGAAGTAGTCGTTTCTAAACATCACTATCGGGCGAACAACAATACAGCCTAGTATTTCATAAAAATCAAATTTGGGAATCCTTACTTGATGCAAAAATGAATTATTAACAGCTCGAAACTAATATACATTTTCAATTGTATTCAAGTGAAATTATGTATGTTATTCTCCATGCAAAAATGGTCTCCAGCTTCTTACTTTTTTAACACTAAAATCTTCTTGTTTGCTTTCCGATCGCTTTATTCAATTCTCTTTCTACAACAAAGGTGGTCACGAAGTTATGATGTTTACAGAACAGCATGTGAAACATGTCACGTTCCAACGAGGTCTGAAATCTACTTTGACAAGTCAAATTCTAAATTAGAGGTGAGTGCGAAGTCGATTTACTTTTTTTGTATGTGGAATAGTAAAGAGCCGACAATAGACTTTAGTCATTCGAAACCTATGCCACCCGCGAAAAATAAAAGTGGCATAAACGAAACAATTTAAACATTAGCTCTCACGGGGAATATGATCAACTGGGCAGAAATTCGCATTTTTTGTGATTTTGTAGTTATCTTTTATTGCAAAGGTGGGCAGTTTTATATATACCGTGATTTTTAGATATTTCACGATATTTTTATGACGATAAACATGGTCAAGTTTGTTGATAATCGTACATTTAAACTAAATCCTAATTGAAATGTTAGCCAATAGGTAGAATAAGTTGTATACAAAGTAAACTAAAAACAAGAGGGATAAACAACCCCAACCTATTACTCTGTTACATAAGGTCAATAGCGGTACAGCTCAACTTCACTAACTAAAATAGGTCTTTCATTAAATGCCAAACGACGGTTCGCCAGTATGTTGTGGTCCCGGTGTTATTGTTGCTAAATAAGAAGCACGAGCAGTTGGCGAGCAAATTTCACAGACCACAACGCGTTGGCAGAATGTCATGGTATATAGCAGGGGTGGCCAACACGTCGATCGCGATCGACCGACACGTCTCGACCATCGATCACGTGTGATGTTGAAGGATTTTTTATTGAAATGCCCCCCAAAATTGCCCCCAGCCAGTTGTGTGTTTTGCAACAGGAAGAATACAGTAGTTAACATGCGCAAAATACAATATACACATACGTACAGTATAAAGCATATTATCACGTAACAAATACAAGTTTTTCCGCTGCCTAGGTTTAAAAATGAAGTGCTGAATATCGCGTGTCTAGACTGACAAACGATCCTACAATACCTTCCGCAGTATGCGAAAGTTATTGTCGCACTCCAAGAGTAGTGTGATAAATTTTATTCGCAATGGTAGCAGTGGCATCAAAATGCCCAATTTGTCCTAATTCTAAGCGAAGAATCGCGGTTGGGGGAAATTGTAAATTAGATACTGAAGTTTGAGCAGTCACGTAACATTCATGGCTTAAGAATATTTATTTTTTGCTGTTTGAATAATACTTGGCAAGGTTTCTTGAAGTATTTTCAACACTAACGACTAAAAATTAGACACGCCCTCTATTTAAATTATATGATTTGAATGAATCTTGAATAAATAATGAAACATTTACTCCGGGTACAATTAAATAATCAAATCAACAACGTAAATGTAACGTAAAAAATACAAATTTTGTGTCGATTTTAATGATATTGTGCCCACAAAGCCTTCTTATTGGCAGCGGTGGAATTTTTTGTATGCGTGTGTGCAGTTATCTGCACATTCAGTGTACATTCATTTTTGTGTAGGACCTTGTTAACGATCAGTCGATCTATTTTGAATATTTTAGTCGATCGCGGTCGAAAGGTTGGCCACCCCTGGTATAGAGGAAGAGAGAAGCCAGCGGAAACACCACGCCCATTAAAATTTCAATGAACGATTATCAAAAATGTTGACCATGTTTATCATGATAAAAATATATAAAAAATATTCTATCATTGAAAATGAACACGTCCCCAATGGAAGATAATTGGAAAATTACAAACAATTCTAATTTCTGCTCTGACGATCACATTTCCGATAAGAGCTATGCCTTATGCCACTTTATTTTCTGCGCTTAGGCTGGGTTTTGAATGACTAAGCTAAGGTCTAATGCACATATCATTTAAACGCCTTTCGCAATAACTTGTATGTATCGGCCATACCAATTTAAAACATATTTTTGATATTTTTCACAGGAAGCAACAATTCGTCCAAAGAGCATTGTCAACTTTCAGGAAGAGTCGTTCGCCAGAAAAGTTCAAAACTAGATTTAGAGTCTTGTACATTTAAGCATTCAATTATGTATACATGGTAAACATATTTTTCAGCAATGTAGTTAATAAACTACGCATGAATATCTTTCCATTAACACAAAATATATTCTATAATGTACAAGAAATTAGTATTTTTCAACTATTTTCAAACGCCTGATCAGTTTCAAGGTCAGCCAAGCCAAGCTTATTTTTCCAATCAGAAAAAATCTGCTCTCCATAAAAAATTGCGAGTAAAAAAGTGAACAAAGTTTTCCTGTTGAACAGAAACCGCAGTGAAAAGATAGTTCACGAGAATATGACAGAGAATGGTAAATAAGGAGCATACATCCCATTATTTAATAAGATATTGATTATATACATCAACCCTGTATGAGGCGTTTTCTTTATGCATAATTTCGAATAGGTGTCACAGTTTCGAAAGATGTGACTACTGTGGTTGTAATGTAGATAAATCAGAAGACTCAAGGATTCCGGATTGGTTGTTTATTGTACGGCAACTCCAATATCAACCTAAAACAGCATAACAGATTACATCACTAATGAACTGGAAACACCACCGACCTCCAGCCCGACGGCCGGAGAAAAGAGAGTGAACGACACAGTTGTACTCTTTCGTGTGGAGAGTGGTCGGAGTCCAGATTCGACAAAGCAGCATTAAATAAGGGTGAACATAACTGTTTATAAATATATATATCTATACACACAATATAAACACGGACACTTTAGTCCGCGTCATAGGCACAAAGTAAATTACAATGCGAAAAAAATGCAGTGAACTGATTTTATTCAATAGTTAGAAGAATTTATAACTAAATTACCACAACTATCAGTCCACTTAGCTAACACGAATGGGCGGTAGCATTCATGCCACTGGCAGCTAACACAGATAATCGTAGTTATATTTTAGAACCATACTACTGTGGAGCAACAGTTTACAAAGTACCAACAGTAGCTCATGGCCAAACTGATTTTTTTTTTCAACTTTAGTAAAGGGTAGAAGCGGAGTAATATCCGAGTCCAACGGATTTCGAGGATCATGCTATCTTGTGCGGTGCTTGAATGAAGTTGCTCCTGCGTCTATAACGGGTATTGTACCGGTACCAACTACAGTCAATAATGTGCGTGTACTGGCGTGAAATATTTATTTGTGTAAATACTGAGTCCCGGAGTTTCAGGGAAGGCACTGTTTACCGTGTAAAATTAATCGACGCAAAAATTTCCTGTATACATCGGTTCCATTATCTTTGCACCCATGGACAATTGCACCCACGAAACTGTCCACCCATGAGTATTTGAACCCACAGTCATTTACACCCATGAACATTTGCAGTTTGCACCCGCCTACATTTGACATCATTATGACGCAATATTATAAATAGTAGGAACGTGCTGTAAATGTAAACAGCTTGTTTTATATAAATCCTGCTTTCGCCAAGTCGAGGTAGTTTCTCGCTCTCTTATCTTTTTTTTTTTCAAAGAACCTCTTTTTTGTCTTGAACAATGGGTTTAAAACTGACTTGATTACTGCGTACTTCTTTTGTTCCACCACGCCCCCGACCAGTATCTACGCCACGTGTTTACTTGGAGATAATCTGAGATTTGACAAGTATCTGGTCTGGAATAAATCAAGAAGTAAAAATATGGATATAATAGTGCATATAATGCGATTAAATATATTATTGATAGGATATCTATTTAAAATATACAATGAAAATTATGCTAAATTGGGTTAACGTTATTGAAACGCATCTGGCTAACGAAAGTACCAAGTTTTTGGGCATTTGTTCTGGCAGGGCACCTCCGCACAGTATCTGTAATGTATCCAGCGATTGCAATGAAGCACTGTATGATTGTGTTAAAGAGGTATAAACATTCGATGGAAAATATTTTGACATGATGAATTTTCCATACCAATAATATAACGTTAAACTTAAAAATGTACGTGATAATTCTAATGGAACATCTTATCGGTAAATATAATGAGTAAACAAGAAAATTAATGACAAAACCTTTGAAAAAGGTGTGTGTAACGTTATATAGAATATAGATGACATGGCTGAATGCTTTTATATTTGTTCCTGCTTGACACTCTTTGGCACACTGTTTCAGTGAAAGGCTTTGACACACTGTTGCGGTGAAAGGCATAAATAATCATACTTACATAATTTTTTGTGGCAAAAACTTTGAGCCTATGTATACCTCAGAACTATGAATGATTATTTATGCCTTTCACCGCAACAGTGTGTCAAAGCCTTTCACTGCAACAGTGTGCCAAAGAGTGTCAAGCAGGAACAAATATAAATGCATTCAGCCATGTCATCTATCCAATTTGGTGGTCATAAACTAAACATCTTTAAACTTTCGGTTCTCAACTTCCTTGACATTGTGCATTTAAGTGTGGAACAATGATAACAGAACTTTTGGGAAATAAACTATGACATGCATATCAAAAATAAAATAATTATTAGATCTAATAATTAGACTGTTATATTATCAATTAATACATATCGCAACAAAAATATCCCAAATTGTTAATGGTGTTACACTATAAATAAATAAATATCCTGAATGATGTGAGATGGGTTGTAATTGATGAGTGAATATATTTTCCATGAATCGAAAGCAAAACTTCAATCTTAGCAATTAGTTTTATTGTGGCCTATCATCCTTACGGTTTGTCTCACTTGGATGAACTGTACACATAAGAACTAAATCATTGTTTATCTTAACTTTAATTTTTCAATATATATATATATATCCGTGGCGGCGCGTGGTCATTTTGACAACCAGGGCAAGCTTCTGCGGGACCAAGTCACCCCCATCTACGGGGACAGGATGAGCGCTGTAAGTTCTCCCATAATTTTATGAGTATAAAAACCATTCCATCGGTAACAACCAATCGGCAAAAGCGACAATTTTTAACGATAAGAAAGTGTCTTTAAAACCGGTCCAAGTCAAGGGATTAATGAATATAGACATAGTTTATTTTGAAACCTCTTTCAAAAGGAAAGGCAATATTTACCCAGATAAATACAATGACATATTAACAGAAACTTCGGGAAAGCAGACAAAACCTAAAATAAGGTTTAAAACGTTAATATGAAGAAAGGAAAGTTAATGCAAAGATAAGGACATGCGTCGCTCACTCATAGATATATATGCTGCTAGACTTCTACTGCTTGAACATATATGCAACACGCCGCGGTTTCTTGGAAGCAAAATGCTCAATAACGCGCTGATTAAAGTCATGCATCCCAGAAATAACGTCTCTGTGAATGGATAAAACAGCCAAGGAATTTAATCTATCTTGCTTCATTGTGTTTCTGAGATACGTTTTAATACGCTTCAGCGTGCTGAATGTTTGCTCTGCGTCGGCGGAAGAAATAGGCGTCGTCAAAATGATGTCCAGAAATTTTGCAGACGCCGCAAAGGTAGTTACTAGAGTGTTATCTATGAGGAACCCATAGAGCGCGCAAGTTGATGTGATGTTCAAAAAAGTTTGATTGGTGTATATACATCGCAATTCATTTTCCAATTTACCCACGTTTATCATGGGGTAAAATTTGGAGACAGTAGCCAACAAATGGATGGGAAATTGACGTGCAAATTTTGAAAAATTTTTGGGGTTCATCAAAGAGAACGCGGCAAGGTGTTCAGTGCGCAGACGATCGCCTATTTGATTCACCAGAATGTCACAGCATTCCTTTGCAGACAAAATCAAACGCTGCGTTGTTTGCCCGCGGCGTAAAGAAGCACTCCATGTGTCGTCGTATTTTATTGTTTCCCGGATACGAGATACAGCATCGCAGAAGTCTGAAATACACGACTGCACAGACGCTCCATCCATTAGCCTTGACTGCAATGCGCCGTATAATACATCCACGTGATAGAATATTGTGGAGAAAAAACGAAAACTCATCATCTTCTAGCAGACGCTTCAGACCTGCCGCCTCCCTCACAGAGCGTTCGTCCCAAACCGGAGAGCTCTGAATGCCATTGAAACACTCAATGAGCTCAGACCTAATTTCGGACACGCCCTGCACCACGCGTGATTGGGAGTTCCAACGTGTTGGTGCACAAGCTGGGAGACGGCGGCTACATATCTGGCGAAGGAGGTCAGAGCGCTTCGGCGAAACGGAAAAAAATGAAGAAAACCCCGAAACATTTGCAAAAAATATACGGACGATAGGGGTATCAAGACACATATTTTTAATAACGAGGTTAAATTGGTGTGCATAACAATGTAAAAAATGCGCATGAGGAAAATCTTCTTTTATATAAACTTGAACACCATGTTTCGACCCACTCATGACTGCCGCGCCGTCATAAGTTTGAGCTATCAATTTTGACTTCGCGTTGTAAGGCTGTAACACTTCTTTCAGTACAGCCGATATCCCGCAAGCCGTGCGATCAACGATTGGTACAAAGCTGTGAAATCTCTCGGTAGGCCTACCATCTTTCACAAACCGAAAAATCACAGCCAGTTGGGAAACGCACGTGATGTCAGTTGTCTCGTCAGACTGAATCGAAAGGAACTGGCAATTCTCAATTTCCAGAGCCAACTGTTGTAAATAAATATTATACATTGAGTCGAGCAAATCATTTTGGATATCCTTAGATGTCCCTTTCGAAACAGTTGCGGCATCAAGATGATCTCTCAATACTGTATCTAGGGATGCGGTGTATTCCACCATATCCAAAAATACCCCTCTATTAGAAGAGCCAGCCCGTTCATCGTGCCCACGGAGGGACAGCTCGTGACAACCAATGAACTTCAAAACATCTATCAATCGACCGAGAACATGGCGGTTTTTCTCGACGTTTTGGTTGTGCCGACGAATAGAAACCGCGCGTCCTTCATCCAACCGTGCTGCAATATTAACATTTCCGAATGTTCGGTATTTTACTGCATTGTCCAGTTGCTCCATAGAAGAGTGATGATCCCTGGCACGCTTGGAAAGATGTTTGACATCTCTAAAACCAAATTTACACCAACGTGAGTCACGGGCGGTAGCAAAAAGTAGGCAATAAAAACAAAAAAGTGCATTTTTGTCCTCGCTGTAACACAACCTTTCGTGTTTTTTATACCAAGTTTCTGCGCAGAATGTACGCCGACGCTTTCCTCCGTCATGGGATTGTTCCAGTGAACAATTTTTTGGTTGATAAGGCCCAAGACGTTGTACCTCTAATTTTTGTTCCAGCGGCAGCTGCGAAAACGGAGTGCGAAGTAGTGCATCAACCTTATTCATTATGAGGTCTAAGGCTAAGAAATGCGAAGCCGGAAAGAAGTGAGGAGCTCAAAAGGAATGTGGAAAATCGAAAGCAAATGAACTAAAGATCTCTAACTGATTCAAATAGCGAAACAAGCGACAAAAACGAAGGCGAGGAAATATCAACTCTTCAAGCAACCAACGGACGAGAAGGAATGCGTGAATATGTCAACACGTTGTTGTAAGAAACGTCGGCATTGTGTCGTCATAATTTCGGGGCTAGCCCCGATGATTTAGTAAAAGAAACAGAAAACAAACGAGACAAACGCGGCGAGTGGAAGATAAAAGAGAGAATACGATATACAATGAGCAACCGGGGCAAAATCGGCGTCGCCCCGTCGACGTTCGGCGAAGGCTTTGCGAGCGAAAAATAAACCATGTCGGGAGAATATGGCTAGTGTAGACAGTCTGTGCAACCGATATTGAGGTATTTTTCGAATATTTTTTATTATACCGAAAAAACAACCGGGGCATTGCCCCGGTTGGCCCTATTGACGCGCCGCCACTGATATATATATATATATATGCCTTTTCTGATGAACACTCCATAATAAAATTGATAATATAGTTTAGGGTCCGGAAATTCGAGTCACTAGTATGGTGTGTCATTGCGAGTAGACTACACTCCATAAGTCGCGGTGATCTCGTTACTGTGAACTGAGCATATCAATACCACAGGCTACTATTAGCAAGCCGGTAATCTAACTATACGTCTGTACATTTGAATTATTTGAACAAAAAAGAAAATACTGTAATTACATTAGTCTATGCCAGTTAACCTTCAACGTCGGGCCAGGTTTCCTACCAATGAATAGCTGGGTGGAATTAAGAAATAAGCAAAATATCCCAATTGTTTATAAAGGAGAGAAACACAACTTTTAATCGCACTGTCTGAATACCTCTTGCTAACGCACCGGTTCCTGATCTTGAGATGTTCTGACACACCTGTAAAGATATACGGTAGCCTAATACCGTAATGTAAATAATAATTCCATCCATTTAAAACAAATACCTGGCTAACCAACACAGTGACGAGAGGTCGCGGTTCGCCATATGATTAAGCCATCTCCTATTCTAATAATACCATGAGACTGTAGAAATTCGCAATACCGGTACCAGACTAAAGCGGTAGCGGAGCTAACTTTTCTCTTACCATTCTCCCAGAAGGACTCCTACTCATCGGGACAACCTCGCATCAGGACGTCGATTGCCGACTGTCGCCTAAAATCAAATGGCGAACTTATGTGAAAGTCAAATTACGCACCAATTTTTTCGCATTTGTGTCGCGTTTCTCCGAAAACCAATCAAGGCCTTACGATAGTAAATGGTTTAAATATGCGTACAACGTTGCCGGCGTATTGCAACGCAGGCCCAACGTAGTTGTCACGGGTACAAATGTTCGTTGATGCAGGTATGCATGCTGGGTACAAATGCCCGTGGATGCAGATGTGTATGCAGGGTACAAATGTACATGGGTGCAAAAATACGTAGGCGCAAATATCCATGTGCAAATGTTCGTGGGTGTAAATGCAGCCTACATGGCTATAAATGTCCGTGGGTGTAAATCTCGGTGGGTGCAAAACTATGCAGATGCAAATGTCCTGGGTGCACATGTACGAGTGAATATGTGCGTGGGTGCAAATGTGCTGTCTCCCGATAAAATTTTTAACACAATGTTCGAAGGAATTTAGACTTATAGTGGTAACACAGATGGTTACAAAAGTGTTTACCAATATTTCAACAGAACCTCAGGGTATCGGATACCATGGCTACATTACTTTATTGAACTGAATACCGCACCAATTGAATGCACATAATTGCGACTCGTTTGCTGGGCGCTTCCTCTCATTGCACACGTTACAAAAAATCTTTATGTTGACAAGGGTTGCTGAGCACCACACGCCGCCGCGGCAGGGGACAGGGTTACTCAATCATCAAAATCCACGGGAGCAGTCAGCTTGTTAACTCTCTGCAATTTGTACGATTTACTTTCCCCTAATAGATTTTTCTTTCTGCTGGGCATATCTCATAATGGGTTCCATTACCTTTGAACCCGTAATTTGAACCCACGACAATTGTACCTGTATACTATTGCACCTATGAATTTTTTTTCTTTTACGGATATTTGAACCCATACCAACCCTAACCCATGGATTTTAGCACCCGCATATACATTGAACCCGCGGATACCTCATAATGATATCATGCGTATCACGACTGAGTTGCTTTGTCGCATTGTTCCGATGTTTCGCGCTCTTATGTCTGTAGACATAGACAGGAAATAGGAAAATCCTATTGGTATGATAGATATTCATATTTTCTGTCTCATCTTTATAAATTTTGTTTTTCCATGCTAATATAAAATATATCTGTTTGGTGAAAAAATAAATTACTGATATCTAATTATTTTCACCATGATGACATTTGGGACATCGATCAACTGAATTGTAACTACGATGAATTGCTGATATGAAATATGATGTAATCTTTGTATGGGTATTGTATACTTATTTACTCCACCTAAACGGAATTCAAATAATGCAATTGTATTCGAACTCGATATTCCACTTGACAAAAAAAAATATAGACTAGTCTATATTCAAAATATAACGATTTGCTTCTAAATTCACGATACAAAAATTCCGTTTTGGCATTGGAATTTATTTGGCAAAAAAAAAAGACTGTAGTTTGTTTTTGTCTGTTTGCTTTCTGTAGTTCTGTGCTGGCCTAATTTACGTTTTTAAGTACCCCCTTTTCGTCTGTATCTATTCAAAATGGTCTTATGGCAGTATGGGCTCATTAATATTTCCACTTTTTTTAATTTTCTCTCATCAAAATTTGAAGACTTGGTCTTTTTACTCCTATAATCTTCTTGGAGTCCTGTCTGCCTGTAGTCAGTTCAGCTCTTCCTGACAAGAATGAGTTTAGGGCAATAAATAAACCAACTTACAGACCCAATGTGCAGCCAAACTTACAGTCTTCTGGTCTTACTTTGATGTCATTTACAGATTTAATACTGTAATATTTGTAATCATTACTGGTACTGCATTATGACGCAGTAAAATTGCATTGAATATAACTGTATAATGAACAGAATTGTTTTTTGCCTGCAACAAATAGTTTGAAAATGCCTCAAAAAAGTATTTTGTAAGTACAAATTGTTGATACCTTTAAGCTGTTAGTTAAAGTAGTAAATTCCTGTATATTTTCCCCATTAATTGATTAATCTCTTAAAGTACGGTAATTGGATATTCCTGTATTCAGGTAGGCCTAATGGTAATGTTGAATCACAATATCTGAATATACGCTCAATTTGGATGGATAATATTTAATATACATCATGATGTTACCGCCAAACTGCCAAACTCAAATATTTTCTGTTTTTTTTTCCATGGCAGCATGGTATGAATGTTACAAGAAAAAAGATACTATTTCTTACTCTTTGCACTACAGCTCATTTTTTGGTGGTGCAAATAAAAAGCCTCCAGTCCAGAGTTCAAAAATATCATCTCCAAAGAAAACTTCTCCAGAAAAAAGTAATAAACATCTTGATAACGGTGCAGAAGATTCACCAATTAAAATCAAGAAACGGAAAGCCTGCACACTCTTTGAATCTTCAGATGAAGAAGATGATAAGGTTGGCATATTGATTTATTTGCTTTTATTTTGCAAAATTGTGATTGAATGGTATTTGCATGATGGTTGCCAATAAAATCAAATTGAAAAACTGTATACAGGTTCTGATAAAGGTTTGCAGGACATTAACGAATATTATATTACTGTATTACAGAATAATAGTATACATCAATGGTTGGCAAACTGCGGGCAAATTTTTTGTGGCCCTCGTACGTCCTCATTTTTAATGCTAAATAAAAAACAAAAATTGCATAATTTGGTTATTTTCTCTGCTCGGACGTATTGTTTACTTGCGGAAGTGCCTAACATTAGTTGTTCATAGGCGAAAATTAATCTGACCCACACGCTACGCCCAATGTTGCATATTTGCCCCAGTAGTATATGAAGTTCACAGACCACTGGTATAACGCTTGATGGTATAATATTATGATTCAAACTTTATAAAAGCTTGTTCTTACTTCCAGAAGTTAATTAAGCTATTTAAAACAAAAAATATTTAGGATTTGGGTATCACACTTAAATTATGCTCCGGTAGAATTCAAAATAAAAACAATTTGGGGTCTTAACGTTTGGAGAATTGAAAAGGAAATTTTTTTTATAAACATCGAATTTTCTCAATTTTATTAGATTGAACAGTCTGCTGAGAAAACCGCTAATCTTGGTGAAAAGCGATCTAATATTGAGAATGTCCAACCAAAGATTCTTGAACCTAAATCACCACAAAAGGATTCAGAAGTAAGTTTTGTCGCTGATCTGTTAGTTATTGCTTGTAGAGAATATATGATTGGTTCTGAGCAAACAAAATTTCTATGTCAAAAATTTTTGCCTGTGAACTTTTACTGTGTAAAAATTGCTTTTGAGTTGAGTTGTTTTTTTTGTGGCAATTTGAATTTTGCATAGAGCAATATTTAATAATGTCCTTGTTGTAACAGCAGTTGCATAGTTTATTATATAGAAGTCAGTGGTAGTTTGCAATTTTTTTCCAATTATCTTTATCAAACTGACACTTTCCTCCCTTCATTACGAACTTCATTAAGTCTTACAATATTTTCAATAATGAAGATATAATGTTTTTTGTTTCAAGATTTTCGTGGTTATTATTTACTTTTACCTTATTGATGATTGATAATATCTTCTGCAGTTCCATGATTTCACCCATATGTTTATTTTCCACTTTCAGTCGGAATCGCAGAATCCACCAGCTGACGTCACTCGAACCCCGAAAGGGAGCATTAAAAGAAAAACAGGTATGTCACGTCACCATTGTATTACATTTACTTTTATGAAGCTATGTTGTAAACAAGTTGGACACCAAATCAAGCTATGGTATTACTCAGTAGTAGCCCAATCGGCGCTCCATTACTATATGTACCAATATTCACATGGCTAACACAAACAGTCCGAACTCCTAATAGAACTAAATTAAGGAAAATCGGAATAAAATCATGGCCTAACCCTAACCTGGTACATACTACTGGAGTACTGCCTAATCAATGGAGGATTAACTTTGTTTGCCGGTGTTGATATTTGCAAATACAAGTTTTTTCATCACAAATTTGAATAACGGTTTATTTAACAACGTGACAAATTGCAAATCATTTCTCTCGCTGGTTTCAACGACTGCCTATATTTATTCTGCCTGAGATTATAAGGGACGCAGAACTAGATTATCTTATTCTCTGCTGGAGGAAGATTTTCTATTTGAAATTTACGAGAACACAAATTATAATGAAAATTTGGTGTTTTTAATCATCATCGCTCCTTATGTTTCCATAGTTGAGTAAATGGCTAAAGTTGCTTAACGCTAAACTGATGTTCGTAGTTTCACAATTTTGGAAAACCAGTTGTTCTCTGCTTATTAAAAGATAACCGAATTCTCAAAAATAAATTGTTTCTTACAAAGTTAAATTTTACAGAGCCCAACTTTTTTAGTGTTGCATACTTTCAAACCCTTTTGTTTATTATTGTTCTAGTGGAAACCCATATTTTTTAGCATCTCGGATCCATGGCTAAAAGCCGAAGTGATTTGTTTTTAGCAAGAAAATCACTTCCAGACTCTAAGAAACCGAAAATGCAATTGACAACAAAAACAGAACAGACAACAGACAAAGTTACTTCTTCAGCCGCTGATAACAAAACTGTATGAATAATTTCCTCTTTGATATGTGGCTATGTTTGGGATTGATTTTTTAAAAAAAAATATTTTTACTTATATAATTTTTTTTATTTGATGATCTTATTTTATTTTGCCATTTTTGATGTGTCATTAGTATAGAAATGTTGAAACTGTTGCTTTAATTATTTTTGAAACGAGGGGTAAATATTTTATACAGTTCGGAAATTGACATTTTTCTAAATTTCTTGTTTATTCTACTTGTGATAAAGTAATTAATAAGCTCAAGGCCATATGTCTGTTGGATCTCTGCTCTGGGAGACCCTTATTCGCAGTCACCCTAGTATTATACATTTAACATAAGGTCCTAACCTAAAATATTGATGTTTCGTTTCCATGACAGCGTAAAAAAAGTTCAATTATTGGTGACTTTCCTATTTACTCATTTGTTGAAATTTTCTCGTCAACTAAGTCAAAAGTGCAAATTTCACGAACGCTGCCCTCAGCAGAAGAAATTACTTTTTCTAACAAGGCATGTTTCATTTCGATAATCCATAACTGGGAAGCTCTTCGGAATTTTGTTTTAGGGAACATGTTTTTATTCCTAGCCACTTATTGCAGTACTCGAATTGAACTGGCAGTTTCGATAACCCACTTTCTGCATTAGGCTGCTATTACAAATCTGCAATTTTGCATGCATGCCAAGGTATTGCTGGAGATAAATCCGGCAGAGATCCAACATGGGCGCCAAACACCTTGTCTAAATTTTTATTACCTGTATAAGTGTATATTAATCTTCTTAGATGTCACCAGAAAAGGCGCCCAAATCACCTGCAAAGGAAAGTGAAGTAATAAAAGCAGAGGCTGCTGAGGTTTCCATCAATAATAAAGAAGATGACAAAAAATCTTTGTCCCCAAGTCACGATGGGGCAATGGATACAACCGAGTCGAAAGATACTTCTTTCGCAGAAAATCAGTCTTTGAAGAAAGGGCAAGATAATTCAGATTCTACGGATAATGATGATAAATCAAAAATTCAAAAGGACATGACAAAGAAAAAGAAGAGTTCTTCTAGTTTGTAAGATATTTCAGAGTGAGCGACGTATAAAAAGCGTCTTAAAATAAAAACAAAATTATCGACAGTAATTAAGATAGATTTTACAGATAGGTATATGTTGTGGATATTGTTATTCTTGTTTATATATATATAGTGAACTGGTTTTGTCTGCGTATAATTTTTCAATCGTTATATATTTCAGCAACACCTTTTTTCAACCTAAAAAGAAAAAAAATGTAAAAGAGGAACTTCAATCAACCAAAGTCAAGACAAAACCAAGTAACAACTCTGCTTCAGAATTCGATCCGACTGTTTCAAAATATCATCCCGTTGAAAGTGCATGTTGGAAACATGGTGAAAAGTGAGAATGAATTGTTTTGAAGTTAGTTGGAACAAAAACACTACCGTAAAAATGTAATAGTGCTGGTAAAAATGTAGCAAGTGACTGTAATGACAGTGGTTCATGATCTGTTATGGCTACACAAAAAATAATAGGAGAGGCTCGTTAGTAAAGTACCTGCTTTCATGGCCAAGTTTGCATGAGCAATGTTATAAAGAAAGATACAATGTGGAACAAAATTATATTAGAGAATATATTTATTTTCACCAAAGTAAAATTTCAAGTTGTCATTGAGCCTAATGCAACTGTTGTTCTTGAATAATATTATGATATGTCTTATGAGAAGGGGAGGCTGACATCTACTTTCAGCATTTTAATATATCATAGAGATAAAAATGTTTTTCTACAGTTCTTTCCGATGCTGCAATAATATCATCTATTTGTTTTCAGGGTTCCATATTTAGCACTTGCAAGAACATTTGCAGCTATTGAGGAGACATCTGGACGGTAAAATTTTTTTTTCAGCTACATGATGAATACGTTGGGTTCTTTTTGATAATGTTTAAAAAATCTAATATGCAAGAATTCCTAATTTAATAAAATTCAATGTTAAATGCAAGATATTGTGATGACTTTTTTAGTTTGATATTTAGTTGTTTATGGGCAATAATATTAGCATTCAATTTTTATTATTTTTATTTACTCAAATGTCACAAGTTTAAGTTTTTTTTTTTAATATCAACTGAATATTAATAAAACTGTTTGTCATCTGACTCCCCTCAATTAATCTTGTGGTTGAATTATTACTCTTTGATCCTTGACTGTTCTTAATTTTTGCCAAATTTTGATCGGTATTCAATTTTGTATTCGACACCCCGGAAGTAGGTGATTTTTGTCTATATTTCCAGGTTGAAAATGATCGAATATTTGTCAAATTTTTATCGAAGTGTAATCGCCCTAACTCCGGATGATTTACTTCCCTGTGTGTATTTGAGTTTGAATCAACTTGCTCCTGCTTATGAAGGAATTGAACTTGGTATTGGTAAGTTTTTCGAAATAGAATTTGGATACTATTATTAATAAGTAAATGTTTGATCATGATCAGTATAACAAATAGGTCTGTTGGAGTCTGGAAAGTTTTTGGTTTGATTTCAAACCCAGTTTCTGACGCTGGTTTGGAATTTCAAATAATTTGGTTGTTCATTTTTTTATATCACGTTCCACTCCACACAAGGGCCACTAATATATAACAATCTGTGAGGAGCCACTATTCCTTTGGTATGCGGTAACCTATAAGGTTCGGCATTGTATTATTCCAGAGATCGCCAAAATGGCCAAGTGCGCCATGGCGATTTGCTAAGTGTGCCTCGAAAATTAACAGGATTGTGTAATGTGTTAAACATAATCAATATATGATTGAATATTTTATATATTGTATTCATTATGAAATGTTTTTTTTTTTACATGCTGTTTATATAATGAATCAATAAATTCATTCTATCTTTCTATGTCGTATACTTTCTGGCAGAGATGAGGAAGAAGAGTTGACCGTTTGCCTTTATTCTTTAGGCCTACATGTATACAAACTTTAAAAGGCATAAAGTACACGTTATTGATCACAAAATTGAGTTTATTTGTTTGCGCAAGTTTTTGATAATTTGGCGTCGCACAAATGAAGAGTTTGGTCTGGCCCAGAGGTCGGGAACCCATGGCTCGCGAGCCATATATGGCTCTTTTGGTGACGGCATATGGCTCCAAGAAAAATTTATTATTCTAAGATTAAGCTTACTATTGTTACTAGACTTCAAACTATTTCATGGCCAAATTTGGCAAAAAATTCCCAATACGTTTGACAACGCGGGCCTAGCGCATGTCTATGTTATGTAAGAGAATTACCAGACAGGCATTGTGACAAAACATGGGGATTCTGGAACATATATTGTGACATCACAAAGCGATAGAGTTTTAAAATACTACGGAGATGCCTAAACGAAAAAGGGTGATGACTATCTTAGATTTCAACTTGGGCTGCATGTGAGCAACCGTTCAAGGCCCGCAGCGACAACATGCAGCATCAGAAGCATCGCACGGAAATGCAATTGAAAATATGTATATTTTAGGGCTCTCTTGACCAAAAAGGTTCCCGACCCCTGGTCTGGCCTATTCAATGTTTTGTCTTATTACAAAACTTTTCTTAAGTAATAAAATTTGTTGTTGGTATCTCTTCTTTTCTGCTTATTATATCCTGATTTATTCCAAAATAAAATTTTCAGGTGATAGTCTTTTAATCAAAGCAGTCGCAGAAACTACAGGAAGATCAACTGAAAAAATAAAAAGTGATCAGAAAAAACTTGGCGATCTTGGTGCAGTTGCAGAGGTATTTCTTACTGCCGTCTTGTCCTTTTCGCTTAAAACAAGAATTTTTAGAAGCAGCCACGTGTTTGTAGAAAGTTCAAAAATTTTTGCGGTTAATCATGGCTTATCTATTTAATATATTGATTAGACTCTTTTTTGATAAGCTTACTTTTCTTATCTTTTCTTTGCAAGATAAATCTTATATTTGTTTATTTATTATTTTAGACGAGCAGGACAACACAGAAAATGATGTTTGCCCCTCCGCCTCTTCATGTCCGTGGTGTATTTGCTAAACTTAAACAGATTGCTTCTATTTCTGGTGGTTCCGTAAGTATTGCATGAAATATTGCGTGCTTGTCAGCCCTGGTAAAACACAGATATTTTATTATCTTCCAAGTATCCGACTTTTTCATTCGAATAATTTGTATGCCCAGAAATTCGATTTACAGCCAAATTCATAAATAAATTATGGAAAAATCTTCTCTTTCCTCAAGATTATATCTTGTTTGTTCCTATAATGAAATCTTACAATCTTTCTCAGTCCATGGGTCAAAAAGTCAACTTGGTGAAGAGCTTACTGGTTGCATGCAAGTCTAGTGAAGCTAGATACTTGATAAGGTTAGTTACCTATGTACAACATCCAGAATTCCAGCTATTTGGACGAAGGGTATCTTGTTTTGAACTGCACGTCCTTTCCCCTTGTTTGCTTTCTACTTCAGATCTATGCTTGGCCGTTGCCACAAGGATGCTTGATTGAGATATGCAAAGTGATAAATAAGAAAATCTTACTTAAACAGAGCTACCATTTTTTAAAAGTTAAGATAAAATTATGTTGGTAGGTTTTTGTAACCTTTTTGTAGAACAGGATCATATACTGTGTCAAATAACTGGAGTTAACTAATAAGAGATTATATTTTAAGGGAATAGTATGTGTTCATAACAGTCTTCAAAGCAGTTATCGTAGTTGTTGGTCTATTGTCATTCCATTTTACCAGGATATTTGTTTTGTAGTTTGTAAATGAAATGCTCTGTTTCATCGCAGGTCATTGAGTGGAAAACTTCGAATTGGGTTAGCTGAACAATCAGTTCTGACTGCTCTTGCTAACGCTGCAACATTAACACCACCCGGAAAAGGTAGGTCTTGTTCTAAAGTAATATATTATAAAAAACTTTTGAGTTCATTATTCTTTATTATATATTTAATATCTTGCAGTCCACAGACCGTCTAACCAAGTTCCAGATTTTTTTAAAATTCAGCAACTTTCATCAGCAACAATCATCAGCTGAAAAATCGAGCAAAAACCAACATATTAGAAACGAAATAACAAAATAAATTATACTTCTTTTTATTTCTGTTTGTTTTTGTCCCTTCAGAAATATTTAATTCTGGGAAAGGAATGTCTCCCGAAGTACTCAAGTCAATGTTAGAAGAAAAAGCTCTCATCGTAAAGACAACATACTGGTATCATTATTTTTATACAGCTAATTTGATTACATCAAAATGTACACATCAAAAGCAAAATGAACTTGTCTGAGTTTATGATTTCTTCTCAGCTGAAATACTGATCTAATTTTTGAAAAGTTGAATATTGTTATAGTGAGCCCCGCTAAAACCAAAGTTGTGCAGTTTTAATAAATGTTGTGTGATCATGCTCTAAATAAGTTATAGATAATTACTGTCATTGATAAATAATAATTTTTATTATGCTATGCCAGCGTTCCCCAAACTTTTTGTTCGTGCAGCGCTAAGTTATCAGGACACACTTACACAAACAAAACATAAATTTTGTGATCATTAATGTGTACTTTATGCCTTTTAAAGTTTTAAACATGTAGGTCTGAGGAATAAAGGCAAAAGGTCAACCCTTCTTTCTCATCTCTGCCTGATTTTCCGTTTAATCAGTCATTTGGAAATTATTCTCTATTCGCAGCAGGCAGTATTGGGGCGCACTTAGCAAATCGCCATGGCACACTTCGCAAATTTGCAATCGCAAATTTTTTTGTTAGTGAGGTACACTAAAGCAGTGTATTTTATTATGAATAATATAGTAGTATTTATTATTGATTACTAGAACAACCCTTTTAGTGATGAACAATTCTTGAATTGAGGCTTTTATATTTCTTCATGTTTCTATAATGCTGAACTTAAAATAAAGTGACAGGTAAATGTATGTTATCAGTAACTTTTTAAAATTGACTTAATGACTTCATTGTTTGTTATCTGCAGCGAATTGCCAAATTATGATGTCATAATAGAAAAACTACTGAAGAATGGAATTGATAAATTACCAGAACAATGTAAAATAACACCAGGTAAATTCTTCACTTATCAAAGTCAGACTTTCTCAAACAAGCAGTTTACAATAATATTATTACAATTAGATCAAATATAAAACTGCTTATTCTAAACAGCTTTTGAGAGCAAGTCTGACTTTTATTAGAACATTACATAAAAATATTTGTGGAAGTGTGATGCAAGACTCTCAAAACACTCAATAATTTTGTTTTTTATTTTCAATCATGAAGCAATCTATCCACAGAAAAATAGAATACGGTAGTTACACAAATCCCATCTTTCAGTAATAAAATGGAGATTGTGCACTTTTATTTATTTATTTTATTTAAATTGTTATTATTAAGATATTTTTTGACATTCCGCCAATCTTTATTAGCAGTAAAACGCACTCATCGCACGCAAGTGTGAGTTCGTTAGTTTGTATCTTATTGGAGGCACAGGATAGTTTACATATCCTCTCCGTCGGTTACATCCTCTATTTATATAAGCTGATCACATATTCATACATGGCTGGAATTTGAGATATATTGATCGTCGCTTTATTAATTTTGCTTTCTTTGAAGATATATACAGATGACCCAGAAGTATGTTCAACAGTTTTGAGTGAGGTAAAAACTCTACTTTTTTTTATTCTCAGGAATACCCCTCAAGCCTATGCTTGCTCACCCGACCAAAGGAGTGACTGAGGTATTGAGTAGGTTTGATAAGAGTGCATTCACTTGCGAATATAAATATGATGGAGAAAGAGCGCAGATTCATGTTTTGGAAAATGGGAAGGTAGAGTAGATAGTTATATTTAAATACTGGTTGATACCTAAATACACTGATTTCGATCTAATTGCTTTGATAGCGAGCTTTCTGCATTGATAGGATAGGATTTATATATTTATCCTGGGAAGAGGAAAGGCAATAAGTTTTGTGAGTAATTTTTTAAAATAATATTTTTGTGTTTAGATTGAAATTTACAGCAGAAATCAAGAAAAAAATACATCAAAATACCCTGATATCATTGCAAGAATGCCACAGGTTGGAAGAAACTTTTTTATGTTATTCCCTCTGTTTGAAGATGCAAATAAATTCAACAATTTTTTTTCATTCGTTTTGTAGGTTTTAAAAGAAGGCATCAAGTCTTGCGTAATCGATTCTGAAGCCGTCGCTTGGGATAAAGTTAACAAACAGATTCTTCCGTTTCAAGTAAGTTGTGATTACTATCAATTGTGCATATTATCAACAACAAAAAAGTTCTATCAATTTGTCTCAAGCAGGTTTCTGTTTGTACAATATGGTGATAACACATGCACAAATTTTAGTTTAGTTTTATTGCTGTCATATAATTTGGGTATGCTATAATAATTTTCGCTGCGTTCAAAGAAAAATCTGGATTTGTCTTACAATTTTTACTTGAAAACATCATGATTTTTAAATCCAAAAATCAAAATATATGTTGAATTCAATATAATTGAATTTAGATCATTTTAAATTGAATTTGACTGTACAGCTTAAAAAATTATTTGAATGTAGAAGTATCTCTTGAACGAACAAAACAGTCTCGTATTGTTTCTGCATCATTTTTTACGTTGCAGGTTCTCAGCACAAGAAAAAGAAAAGATGCAAATTTATCAGAGATAACTGTTCAAGTCTGTATTTATGCTTTCGATCTTCTATATATTAACGGACAGGTGAGGGGAAAATGACTTCTTGAAATTTTTTATAATACACAGCGAAAAGATTCAGATTTCACGTTAGACGATTACGTGTAAAAGGATTTCAGAAACCCCTGTCGTCAATTACACTTTTCTCCACCATCCGAAATGACTTATCGTACTTGAATCTGACTCATCATTATCATTATATGCTCCTATTATCTAGGTGTATGTCAATGTTGATAAATTTCGTAACAACATGCCAGTAATTTATAATTGTGGACTTGTGGTTTAGTATGTATATTAGTCAATACTTTATATAATTTAGTCATTAGTTCGAGAACCATTGAGAAAGCGCAGAGAACATTTGTTGAAAAGCTTCAATCAGATAGAAGGGGAATTTGTTTTTGCGACATCACAAGATTCTATAGATACAGATGAAATTGCTGAATTTTTGGAAGAATCAATAAAAGGTAAGTCAATTTTTGACTTTTTGTAAACAATTGTTATTGTTGTAAATAGTCTTAACACCAGATTTATTTAATTCCAAGCCATTTTGTTTGGATGGCTCTTCAAAAAAGGTGACTTGAGTCTAGTTAATGATTCCAGTTCCAACAGCGTTAAACAAAATGTGATGGTAAATTGGACCATTGACATCGTAATAAATATAAATTAGCTTCGGTTTGTTCAAGTCCAACTCCATTATGGTTTGAAATCTAAATCAATTCTAAAATTATCTCAATCGTATCAATTTCAACACCTAGATTTCAGCCAAGATTTATTTTGTTATCTACAGGTAATTGTGAAGGACTTATGGTAAAAACACTCGACGATAAAGCAACTTATGAGATCGCAAAAAGATCTCATAACTGGCTCAAATTGAAAAAGGTAAGAGTGTTATTGAGTGTATTATATTTTATTTCAGTAATACTTGAGTAAATTGTCATTGTGGCTGTTTTTTCACTATATTCAACTATACTGGTTTTAAGTTATATCAAAACCCGTTTTTGCTCAAAATGTACTTTTTTTAAAAGAAAATATTTCGATGGTAAATTCTCTAAATTATTTCTAAAATTGTGGCTTCTTATTACCTGTCGGTTTCTCATTTACATATGTCTTTCTGAATTTTGTCATTATCTCGCAAAAAAAACTCTTTCATTCAATACAATAGGATTACTTGGAAGGAATGGGTGATACACTAGACTTGGTTGTTATTGGAGGTTATCATGGAAAAGGAAAAAGAACAGGAACATATGGTGGATTTTTATTAGCTTGTTATGACAACGAAAGTGAAGAATATCAAACCATATGCAAGGTAGTTAACTTTACATTGAAAAGCTGCCAAAAAAAAAATTTTTTTCAAAAAATTTGCTCGAATTAAGGTCATGTACACTCACTTAGTTAGAAGTAAAAAAGACTGATATCTGAGTGATGACCACTGAATTGTCAAGAGCTATTGATTAGATTACAGTGACTCTCAAACTTTTTAAGCTGCGCCCCTTTTTGGGATTTGTCAAGTCTCGCGCCCAGCCTCAAAAATGACTAGCCAACAATAAGCTACAAACTACAAATTGTAAGGCGGAAGTATATTTTATTCAAAAAACATGTTGAAAATACGTGGATGGAGTCGCAATCTCTAAACAATAAAAAAATGTAAATATCCGAAATGAAGCGGTCAAGATAAATTAATCATTCAGCTTTGCGCCTCTTGAAAAATTGTGGGGTGCATCCAACCATTTGAGAACCACTGGTTCAGAACAGAATTATAGCAAAGAATTATGCACTAGTAAATACCAATTAATGCGAGACTACTCAGACTAGGATCAGTTTATGTCAATACGATGAGAAATTTGTATTTTATACACTTGATTAACGTCATTATATTACAAATAATATCTAATTTCTGAAAAAGGGAGTTGATTATGAATAGTTTATAAATTGTGTTGAAAAATAATGACTTATCTACTAAACATTTGCTATTTACGGTTATCCAAATCTTCCTATATTGTGTATTTCAAAAGTTTTAAAAACGATCTTTTTTATTGTGGCAGATTGGCACCGGATTTAGTGATCAAGCTTTGTCAGACCATACAAATTACTTCAAAGATCATCTGTGTGATGAACCAAAGCCATATTATCGGTATGTTTTAAGATTGGAAGCCTTCTATGAGGAATTGTTGGATAAAGTTGCCCGTACCATTCTTGGTATGATACACCAGCTGCTTATGAATTTTCTACTGGATGACCCGAAAAGAAAACAGAATCCACGAATTTCTTAATTATTTATACAAAAATTAAAATTTTTCAACACTTACACTTCTGTCGGCGCTCCAGAAGTATGTGTACCAATATGGAGGTAACTAATTTTGTTCGCCCATTTTAAATCAAGTTCCCTATGGGCATGGGGTATATTCACTTGGCTAACACAGACAGTCCCCGAACTCGTAATAGAACTAAAATGAGGAAAATCAGAATAAAATTATAGCCTGACCCTAACCTAGTACACATACTAAGGGAAGTAGTTTGTGTATAATTGTACCCAAAATCATCATCATTCTAGGTCGCATTGCACAAAAGTTATTTTCTCTCAAGAACAGGGATGCGAAGTGGGAACCCTTTTCAGTGAATAGGTTATATGTTATATTGTGGAAAACAAGGCTGTGTGGGTCATAGATATTCAATCAAAGATTACATCAATGAGAAACTTGCTGTTGCAACTTTTACACAAGGCTTAAATTCTTGGTGAACCGAATGTGAATTTGTTCGTTAAATACATTTTTTTGATATATGTTTCTTAGTTTGAATGGTTCAGAAGCAGACCAATGGTTTGAACCTGTGCAAGTATGGGAAGTAAAGGCAGCCGATCTATCCATATCACCTGTATATGCCGCAGGAGCTGGAATTGTAAGTCTCATATTTTTTATTCTTTCTTGAAGCAAATATTGTGTAACTCGTATTAATATTAACTTATTTGAATATGTGAATTTCACTGCGAGTCAGTAGTTTGAATAGGGTTACGCTGAAATTAAAACGCAGTGAGGCATCTTCATATTTGGAGCTGCTTTTCGTTAGTAGCAAAATACTCAGTTGATTAAATAAAAATTGTCTTCCTCGCTTCCTGTTGCTGGATGTCTTATTTTATGTGTCCAAATTTGAACATATAATAATAGCCGACTATTATTTTTAGTCTCTTTCGTTCTCGATTGTCGCATGAATGAGCTAGTTTTTGGGAAATGTGCTGAAGAAAAGCCGAATGCTGTATTACTATCAGGAATGTTGCCTTGCATTCCCACTTGCCCGCTTTTATGCAGTACCCAGCTATGCTATGTATTATACTAATATGAATAGTGGAACAAATTAATTTTTTTTTGAAAAGCATTCACAATATGAAATAGTGACAGTTAGGAAATGTAATCTTTATTCCTTCTATATGCTAAATGGAAATTGGTGCATTTTTGTGATATACAGTGTTTCAGCATTACTTGCAGATACTGATTACAGCTTTTTGTCAATTGGTCGAATTTAATATTGTTTTTGTTTGATCCATCCAGGTTGATCCAGAGAAAGGAATGTCGCTCAGATTTCCAAGATTCATAAGGATTCGCGATGATAAGAAACCAGAGGATGCTACAACGAGTAGTCAGGTGTGTTAGACTATTTGTTACATACTCTTCAAAAAAGTTCAAATCGATTCATCATGATGAGCAACATATTGCCTATCCACATTGTCTGGAGCAGACTCACCTTTCAGGCTGTTCTAACACAAATTTGCCTGCCAATCCATGCAACTATAACTAGGACTTGGCACTTCAAAACTAATTGCAGCCATTTTGTTGTCAATGCTTGTAATGACCTAGAACCCATGTAAAATTCTCTGCCCCAATTAAAAGTTGAAATATTTTAGGTTGCTGACATGTACAACCAACAGGAGCAAGTCAAAAACCAGCAGCAAGATGGCGGTGGAAAGAAGCATGATACAGATTTTTATTAACTTATGATTTGTGAATATGCAGTGATGGTCAAAACTGAATATTTCACAATTTTGAATATGAATTATTGAATACATTCTAAATCAGGGGCAAGTTCATGTGGAAAATTACGTAAATCTCCATGTTGATCACATCTAAAACGACATAAATGTAAAAGTCATTGTTTTTTTTGTGTTGTTTGTTATCAATTGAGATATTGTATGTTTAGATCTGCTTGTCTGACGGCTGAAATCTCTGATTTTCGGCGATTTTATATCAAATATAATGAACTTTGAGGGCATCCCTGTAAATATGTTACTAGGTTTCCCAAACCAAACAGTAAAACTATTTATTCGTGTTTAAAAATACTCAGACGAGCATTCAGACTTTTGAAACCAGTTATCATCAAGTATTTGATTTCAGAATGACTTATCATTCTTATAAGGGGAGTTGTTATTTATTAACAGTTAAATGAATATTTGCGTATATTTAGTCGGTTTTCTAAATTGTTCTGCGATTGTAAGCAGTTACCGGGTGTGGGTATACACCTGATGTAATGTTTAAGGGGAGTTGTTATTTATTAACAGTTAAATGTATATTAAGTAAGTTTTCTGCGATTGTAAGACCGGGTGTGGGTATACACATGATGTTTAAGGGGAGTTGTTATTTATTAACAGTTAAGTAAGTTTTCTGGATTGTGCTGCGATTGTAAGACCGGGTGTGGGTATACACATGATGTAATGTTTACTTAATCATATTTACTGCCATATTCTTGGTTGCATTTTGAATAAATGTTTTTATTACAACATTCAAAGTGTTTTAACCGTTTGGTTCAGCAGTGTGTCAACTTTCTAATGCTTGTTAAACAAATAGGCACACAAAACTAGCAAGTGATGGAACTCAGATTTTTGAGAACGATGTTTCCTCCCTTCAAGAATGGGTTTGTGTTTATGCCACGCAGGATATTTGAAATAAAACTCTAGCTGCAGTGCATGGTGCCCATTGGCAACGTGTGTCTTGCATTTAAAACGACAGGTTCGCGTGAATCCCTACACTGGTTATATATACGACCTTGTCCCACACTCCCACTGTAAAATGAAGTACTATGCTATGAAATTGTGCGAACATTAGCACAGACCATTATGAATCCGCGTTTCTCACACACTAAAATACTGGAAAACAATAAACGCATGGGTATATAATTATACAATTGCAGTTTTATATCAGAAAAATATAGATGGATATCACAGAGCAGCATATAAAAGGTAGGTAGTACGACAGGCAATGGGCGAATTAAGTAGTTTAAAACAGTTTTGCTGCACGAGTTTCTTACATGAGAAGAAATATCAGGACACAAAGTGTTAAATTTACATTTGGGGTAGAAATTTGTAGAATATATCATGATTTCATTGCATAAATTGGAAATTAATATGAAGACCGTTCCATATATAATTATAAAAAATAGGGATTACTACAAAAACACATTAAAATTGCTGATAGGTGGCACCAGTAATAATACAGTTTTTCCAAAACTGTAAACTACTGACTACAATGGAGAATTCAATATTCTGTACTACAGTATCAAAATGATTGCGGGTTTGTTACTACAGCAAAGCACCCCTCATTATCGAGTTCATATGCTATACAAAGCTGCATAGTTGAAAGATGCTTTTATTCCATTGGAGGAATATTTGAATGTAACTACGAAAACAATGATACCAAACAGCATTGTGATAGTACAATACCCATATAACATTATGGTAGAATTACAAATAATTGTACAAAGTGTCAGATACAATAGGGAATAATAGACTACATTTAAGCCCTGAGGAATTTCAGTTGAAAAAACTTCCATGCAGTAACATTCATTTGTAAAAAGTTGAGATAATGTTGACATATGAATTAGGAATGATACAGATCCCATGAAAGAAGTAAAAAATTCAATAAGTGATTCAGAAAGATCCTGTACCAGTTACTTGTCGAATTTTTTCAAGCGAAAGCCAAAACGTTAAAGACCAGGGTGCCATTCTCGACCATATTGGTATAAATCCTTTATACAAACTAAAAAATCCCTCTTTTCGAACAGTTTTCATTAAGCATTCTATGGAAGATTTATAATAAAGTCCGACATTATGTTTGTCTCTTGGTTGATTCATAATTCTAGTTTTCACAACATCAGCTGGAGTTCCAAGAGTGGCCGCAGTGAATCCACTTAAAATACTTGATATTCCGTGACACATCCAATCATCTTTCAAATTGGTGTTGCGTAAAATAGCATGCTTGGCAGTGTCGTATGTCGCTAGATCACCCATATTTACCAAGGCAGCTCTTTGAACATTAGGTACCCATCCAACCCATAAACCTCTAATGCCCCCTGTCCTTAATGCCACAGATAAGGCATGCCACACACCCCGAACCCTAGGAGGGTGACCTTCCATACGTCGACGACCTTCCATCTGCATTTGAACTTTAACAAGATCCATAGGACTTGCGACGAATTGTCCGATTGAGCCAGCGCACAACCCTCCAATAACGGCTTTGTAAACAGGAAATGAACCGTCACTGTTTCTTCCCAAAATTTCACGGATTTGTTCATACGCACCCATTCGAACTCCAGTGTATATTAAATGGCGGTAAACAGCAGGTGGTAGTCCCTGCCACAGTTTAGTAATACCTTCTTCTTGGACAATACCAACAGCGGTTCTAACCATTCCACGGTTTCGCACAGAAACTGTGCCATTTGCAGCAGTATTAGCATGTTCACCCTGTATTTGAAGTCTAGTTTTGGTCAGATCCAAAGGAAAAGTTACTGTTTCCGCTATGGTTGAAGCAGCGGCAGACATGGCATATTTCCACCCCACAATTTTAATTTCTTTTTTCCACTTCGATGTTGTGGGCAATTCACTTCGTTCGGAAGACATAATTTCAGAGCTGTATGTTTCAAGTTTCAAGACAGTACCGTATGTGTCAGAAAATAACGGCAATGGAGACAAAACTTTCAGCGATGGAGAACATACTTCAGTACTTACTGATCAAATCAATAAAGGAAACTAGAAATGCAACCCCGTCACATCCGATTTCAGGAAATACTCTTCACGACAAAAAATAAATACCGTCGACGCACTTAACACACAGATCTACGGGTAGAACAGTTCCAACCCATCACCGTATCTGTACTTTCTGACTTTCAACACAACACACGTAAAGCTGCAAAGTATACAATACAGCAATGAGTTGCCTAAAACGCTAGTCAGCTGAGTTAACGCCCCCCTTTGAACCACCAATCACTGGAGGAGTGGATAGTTTCAGCGTGATAACAAAAACATAGACAAGACGTGGTTCAAAGTCCCTCTAGCTGAATGTGTTTTACATGGTGCACATAATTACCGATTTTTCCATTTTAGTACAATCTTCCCTCTATTCAATTCAAGAAAAGTGGCTCCAATAGTGTTTTTTTCAAGGGGGGGGGATCCTGTGGGGAATCATTATGTGTGAGAGTGTCCTTTATGTATAGGTATAAGTATAAGTTTATTTCGACTCCATAATCAGCAAAACAATAAAATGAATGCTAAAAATAAATAAATAAAAACTGATTATGAAATCAGGAGAGCGAACAAAACCTTAGATAAGGTTTAAAACGTACAGAATGTATATAAGATGGAAGGTTTTGCCAAGAAGATGTGGTACGTGTTCACTCACCTAAAATAATTGAAATATTTCACACACGCTCACACGCACCCACACACACAACCATATAGAAGTTATTAAGTAAAGGGAACATGAAAAATTACATACTGGTAGTTAATAAAAAATAAATAAATAAAAATTACTTGCCACACCAAGTGTCCATTATGTGTTCTTTCCCCAGTAAAAATATGTAAATCCTATCCGACGCGGCGGTGTGGCTTATCGTAAATCTTATCCGCCGTAGGGTGGGTTGTAAATCCTATCCCATCCAATCTACGTAAACCGACCAATGAGGAGGCGAGTGGGGTTGCAGCTCGGGCCATATTGTCGTGTTTATGCCGTATGAAAATTTTTATGTTTTTCACACTGTTATGGATAACTACTACTATTCGATGTCAATTATGCCCGACCTAACTGTTGTCATCCAATTTATAATTTGCATAGTAAGTCTCCGATCAATCGCAAATCGTTTATTAATGGTTATTATCAGATTTTGTTCTCTTGCATGAAAAAGCATCAACTGCTTCCAACTTGTTCAACCTTCAGGCAGTATCGAATCTGGGTATCGTGAAAAAATATAATACCCATAATGCACTTAAATTGAAGAATATTACATAGTTTTATTACGAAATGAATATTATTCCATCAGAATAATAACTTATCTCTACCATGTTTTATTAGTTTTTTCAGGTCCACAAGCCTTATCCATATTATTTCAAATTTTCTTCTGAGATTTGCCTTGATGGCCAGTGGTCATTACATTAATACCCGTCATCGTCGTCAGTTCGGAAACGCTATATTATACCCCATGATCGCACATATTTGCAGGGTCCACATGTTGACGTTGTCGTCTTAACGCATAGTGTAGGCAAAATTATTTTTGCCACTGTCGTTAAATCTTGCTTGCGGCAATTTAAGTTGTTTTGAACGCAAACTATTATCATGCGGAGGTGGTCTGTATAATCCTTTTAGTAGAAAAATTCGCGATTACGCTTTTAAATTTAGATTAAATTGAACGAGTCATTAAAGATTTATTGCTGTGATTCAAATCCTTTTGTACAAAGTTCCCGCCACTAATGCGAAAATGTGAGATTTGCAAAAAACCCTCCCCCCCTCCTAAAATAATAAATTAGTAATTATTCAGTTAGGGTTAGGAATGATTTGAAACTTCTCTCTCTGCCTTCACCAGGGGCGGATTAAGCCCCTTTGGTGCCCTAAGCACTGAAGATTTTGGTGCCCCCTCATGTGTAATTTAAATCTAAAAACAATAAACCACATAAGTGTATTATCCATTAAAAATAATAACAACCAACAGTAAATAAAACAACTTTTAAGAACATTTTTAGGTTTTTTAACTGTTATATATAGCCGATATATAGGCCTATATATATATATCGGCAAACACGCAATATCGGGCCGATATATCGATTGAGATCTAATCCTGAGGGAGTGTGACAATAAAGATTCATGCCTCCAGTCTCAACGTGAATCGAAATACCAAAGGATACAAGTCACAACTGTAGTTTGAAATTTTACCGGTACCTAGTAGTCTACCTCGGTGGTTCAAGGTTGCCACAAAAACTTTTGAGGAGGTCTCGCGGGCCGCAAGTCGGAGAAAACCCAAAAGTGATCGAAATATCGCGAGTTTACTTACTTCAAATTTAATAAACAACGACTGTTTACCGTTTTAATCAGACTATTATTATGTTGCATGGGTGGCGTTCTTTTAACTTATCCTATCTTATGTATATAAATCCTTCAGTTATTTTAAATTTAATTCCCGGGAATTACCGTTGTATTTTGAGCATCTCGCGTTTAATGTCGCTTCAAATTATATTCTTTCCAGACAGGTATATTACTTGAAATCAAACCAGACACTGTGTGATGGGCAGGGAAATACGTTTCTGTCGTGTTTTTCCTTATGTCACCTTTCTTGCGACACTCATTTCATTACGAATTGTTATATTGAGTAATTTAAAAACTTGCAGCGTGAGCAAGCTTAGTGCCATCGTCAAATACCAACCAAGTCCGTCTAAGTTGGTATTTCGGGACCTAGCTAAAAAACAAACTGGATTGCGCGGCGTTAAGTCGGCTCTGCGTTTCGTCACTACTGTTACGTCACGATCCACAGGATCCAAGTATTATTGTTTGGCAATAATATTGTTGCCACGTGTAGGCGCTGTTAAGTCGAGTTCGCCGCCATTAATGGATATTGCACCATACTTTGCTGCTGTTTTGCTGCCAAGTCAAGTTTTTAAAGTTTCTTTGTGTTGGTATTATTGTGATTTAATTATTGTGTTTATCTTGTAGATGACTTAGACATCTAAATTAGTTAGTAACTGGATTTATTGGGTTGTTGCCCTTGGTGTTAAGATATTGTGCCGTACATTTGTTACTGTGAAGAAAGTGTACTGATGTTTCCAGAATGTATTATGCAATGATTTTTGGGTAAGAATGCTAGTACTTTAAGTTGCATAATTTGAAGTTCACTGATGTATGTGTATTAAATATTGTCATTGTTAACAGATTGTGAAGTATTCTCGTGGATTCACAAAGTTTTCTTACCCGGTGTCATAAATATTATCGGTATGTTGTTTATATTTGGATCATTGCTGAATTTGGTATTATTTAGTTTTATAAGTGTTCTAAGACATTTTATTTTGTTTTAGAAAACCGTCTTCCATCTTTCATTTCCGTCTATTGTGATGTTTGTGTATTGCTGAGCATTTCATGTTATGCTATCAATTCTTCGAATTACAATTTCATTACAAGTTTTCAACAATTGGTTGTGTTTGGACAAGGATTTGGGAGATGCGTTTTCGATTTGTTAGTTTTCTCTATGTGACACCTTGTGCTACCGGGTCACGTTGAAAGGGAGGTTACATAAAGTTTTCGATAATATCAGAATATAGAATTATCGATATCACATGAATAACACAATTCTGAACAGAATCTAATTATCGAATAAAGCAACAACATAACTTTTTGAAGATGTCAAGTTCAGACTCCAGTCAACGTTTGATTTTTGAAATATTGGAAGGTCGACTGAAAGACTTGTATTTAAGGGTCGAATCCCTTATGATGGATCGCAAAAATGCTGTTTCTGTTCAGGAATTGTCGAAGCACATTTCTGAAACATTTCAGGCACTCATGAAATTCTGTAGTGAGAATCCATCTGCAATTTTTGAGCACAATGCAAATTGGATGGAAAGTATTGAACAGAATCAGGCAGAATTTGATAGTAGAGTGCAGCAATGGCTGCTGGCTGTAGTCAAAGCAGCAGCAGATCAGTTTTCTCAATTGGAGAAATCAACACAGTCTAGTCATCCTTCAAGTGCAAGTTCACGATCAAGTTATCGAAGAGCAGAAGCTAAAGTAAAAGCTAAATTGGCTCGATTGGAACTTGAAAAGATTAAACGTAAACATGAGCTCCAAAACAGAATAAATCAAATCCACCAGTCAATAGAAATGTTGGATTCGGAACACAAAGTTCAAACGGCTGATGCCGAAGAAGAGTTTTGGGAGAAGTCCACTAGTTCAGTTCGAATGAATGTTGATGTCACGGATAATCGTTTTTCGAAGGATGTGAGACATGTGGGTTCAGAGAAGGCCAATAGAAAAGTGCTAGAAGTTGGCATGGTAGCCAACAAAACCACATGTGAAAGCTTACATCTTGTGCAGAGTACACCTGTTTATGCACAGTCTAACGTTGGCTGTGCTGTGGGCAAAATTGATGCCGGTACTCTGGCAATGGCTGTTGAAGATTATCCTGTCAATACTGAATCAAAATCTGTACTAGATGATAAACCGAGTGCTGGGGTAAATGGCCCTGTAGTGCCTCGAGTGTTGGATTTACCTGTTCCAAGCAAATTTGAAGATGGAAATCAGGACAATAGAATTCCTGCTATGTATATTCCAAATCAGTCAGTGGTTACAAATAACCCTGATCAGGCAAGTGTTAATAAGACTTGTCAACCGGCCAGTGGTAGGCCTCCGGATTCTTCTCAATCATTGTCAAATGATGTTATGACATTGATCAAGCATTTGAATAGACCAAAACCCGAAGTTTTATATTTTTCTGGTGATTCCACGAATTATCATATGTTCAGGCGTAATTTTGCTGCTCAAATTGATGAAAATGTTGATAGTTATGCTGCCAGATTGTCATATCTACTCCAGCATTGTACCGGAGAAGCACGAAAGCTCATTCAGTCATGTGCCAAGCTTGATCCAGAGGAAGGATACCAAAAAGCAATTAAACTGCTTGAGAAAAATTATGGTAGAACACATGAGGTAGTTCATTCATGTGTGAAAAAGGTGGTTGATGGACCACAGATAAAATTCAATGACCATGAAAAGCTTAAAGAATTTGTTCGCACATTGGAAGATTGCAAACTCACTTTGAAAGGCATAAACAAAGAGAATGAAATGGACAATCTACAAATTTTGGCTAGAGCATCAAATCGCCTATTTCCTAGTATGAGAATGGCTTGGAAACGTAGAGTGGGGAAGATAATAGCGAGAGATGAAGAACCAGCTTTCCAAGATTTCATTGAGTTTGTGACTGAAGAAGAAACTGCAGTCAATTCATCCTTTAGTCAAATGATGGATGATTATGTGAGTGTTGTTGAGAAACCAATGAAAACTTATCGAATTAGAACAATGGCACACAATGTCACCGAAACTGTATCAGAGAAAAAGATGCAGTTGTCATCTTCAGGTGAGCATACAAGAACTAAATGCATGTATTGTTCGATGCCTCATGATCTGTCAAAATGTGAAAAGTTCAAGAAGAAGCCGATTGTGGAACGAATTAAATTTATGAGGGCACGTCGACTTTGCTATATTTGTCTGAAATATGGACATGTTGCCAGTATGTGCAGATCTAAGCTTTCATGTGGAGTGGATGGATGCACTGCAAAGCATAACAGACTTATTCATCGTTCATTTCAGGAAAATAATGAACCTGATCAAGAACAGTCTACTAATGGTGAGAAAGAAAACATTTCTCCAGCTTCCATGCCAGAATCAAGCTTGTGTCAGGCCACAGAAAGTAATAGGTCCGTGTATTTTTGTGTTGTGCCTGTGAAGGTATCCGGTAATGACCGAGAAGTGGAGACATATGCATTTTTAGATGTTGGCTCAGCAATAACATTGTGCTCAGACAAACTGATTGACATGCTTGGATTACATCGGGAGCCAGCTGATATTTCATTAACAACTGTGAATGGTGAGTCAAAGATACACGGGGGGTCAAAAGTTCAATTGCGGGTTGAATCTTGTGATGGCAAGGAAGTTATGGATTTGCCTGAAGTGTTTTCAATTGACAAATTACCTGTGAAAGCAAATGCTCCGTTATCAATGAATGACAAGAACAGAATGGCACATCTAAGAGGGTTGAATTTATCTAACATTGACAATGCTGAAGTACTACTAATGATTGGTGCCAATGTACCAGAAGCTTTTTGTGTACAAGAAGTGAGACGAGGTCGTCCAAGACAGCCTATAGCTTGGAAAACTCCATTTGGTTGGACATTGATTGGTCCAAAAATTGAAAGGTCAGAATTGTTATCTTTCAATGTTAATTTTATGAAAAATGATGAAAATGACTTGCTGCAAATACAACTTGAGAGAATGTGGAAAACAGATTTCATTGATTCACAAAAAATGTCAGATACTGCTATGTCTCGAGAAGATAGGTATGCTCTTAATTTGATGCATGAGGCAATTAAATTTGAAAATGGTCACTATCAATTACCTCTATTGTGGCGTCCTCATGCTAGAACTTTGCCAAATAATCGTGATTTGGCTATGTCTCGATTGTCAAGCCTTAAGCGAAAATTGGTTCGCGATGATGATCTACGTTTGAAATATGTAGAAATAGTTCAAGATTACATAGCGAAAGGCTATGCAGAAAAGGTGACAAAATGCAATTTGAAAGAGTGCAATCAGATATGGTATATTCCTCATTTTTGTGTTGTACATCCACAAAAACTAAAACCAAGAGTTGTATTTGATGGAGCATGTCAGTATCGTGGCTACTCATTAAATGAGTCTTTGTTGAGTGGACCAGATTTGGCAAACTCATTAACCGGTGTTCTTATGAGATTCCGCCAGGAGCGGATTGCTCTAGTAGCAGACATAGAGGCGATGTTTCATCAGATTCATGTTGATCCGAAAGACAGAGATGCTCTCAGATTCTTGTGGTGGCCTGGTGGAGATATGTCGAAAGAGCCTATTGATCATAGAATGACTGTACATTTGTTTGGCTCTAAGAGTTCACCCACTGTTGCTAACTTTTGTCTGAAAAGAGTCGCCCAGGACTTTGGAGGGGAGTTTGACACTGATGTTATCGAAGCCATTGAACAAGATTTTTATGTGGATGATTTGTTAAAATCTGTGTGTTCTGAAAATGATGGCCTACGAATGAAACAACAGCTTACTGAAATATTGAAAAAAGGTGGATTCAAACTAACGAAGTGGCTTAGCAACAGTGAAAAAATACTGAATAGTATTCCTGAGGATGAGAAGGCCAAGTCTATATTGAATTTGAAGTTTGATGAAACACTGTCTGATCGTGTTCTTGGTGTGTATTGGAAAGTCAGTTTTGACTCATTTGGTTTCAATATAGATATGACATCACCTGATGTGATGACCAAAAGAACTACTCTATCGCTTGTTAGTTCGTTATACGATCCACTAGGCTTTGTAGCAGTGGTGGTGATAGTTGCAAAAATCATGCAACGGGATTTATGTAGAAAACGTCTTGGATGGGATGAGCCTATTCCTGATTGTGACGTTGCAAAATGGGCAAAGTGGCTTGAGCAGCTGAGTGCTTTAAAAGATATTACTATCAATCGATGTGTAAAGCCCAATGGATTTGGAAGAGTTGTAGTGATGCAAATACATCATTTTGCAGATGCTTTCTCGGTTGCTTATGGTGCAGTGGCTTATTTACGCCTGGTTAATGAAAATCAAGATATACATTGTGCATTTCTTTTTGGTAAAGCAAGAGTGACACCATTGAAAGCAATTTCCATACCAAGACTTGAACTGACTGCTGCAGTTTTATCAGTGAAAATAGACCAGATGTTGAGACGGGAACTTCATCTAGGTAATGAATGTGAATCTTTTTTCTGGACAGATTCGACTGCAGTTTTGCAAAGTATAAGAAATTGCAATAAGCGTTTTCCGGTTTTTGTGGCAAACCGCTTAGCCAAGATTGATGGAGGATCAGAAGTGTCACAATGGCGTTACGTAGCTACAAAGCAGAATCCAGCTGATGAAGCATCGCGGGGTATCGGTGTAAAGAAGATGGCCACGAAAAGCAGATGGCTCAGTGGGCCTGAATTTTTGTGGAAAGATGCTGAGCAATGGCCTCAGCCTGTGTCGTTGCCTCCACTGCCTAATGAATTTCAGCTTGTAAAACAATTGCAAGAACCGGTTTGCATGTTAACAGATCAAAGTGCTACTAATCGACTTGTGGAGCAGTTTTCTGATTTGCATTCGCTGAAAAAGGCGACTGCTTGGATTTTGCGATTCATTTCATTTTTAAGAAGTAAGAAAAGGGGGGAAAACCTACACAAAGGACCACTGTATGTTGATGAACTGAGGAGAAGTGAATTTGCTCTAATTGAATATGTACAAAGGCAGTCCTTTGGTGAAATCATAGATAAATTGTCAAAATCTTCTGATGGATGTATTGATGCTGGAAAAAGGCTGTCATCCAAAAACATCTTGCGGAAATTAACGCCAATGTTGGTGAATGGAATTTTACGTGCTGGAGGACGTATTGAGAAAGCTCCAGTGGAATTTGATGTCAAACATCCCATTATACTGCCTTATGACCATCATTTTACCAATTTGGTGATACTCCAACATCACAAAGAGGTTGGACACTCTGGAATGGGACATACTTGGACATCACTGCGACAAAAATATTGGATTATCAAAGGCGGGGTTGCTGTCAGAAAAGTTTTGGGGAACTGCATATCATGTCGTAAACGAAATGCACCTCTTGGACAGCAAATTATGGCTGATTTGCCAGATGCTAGATTGGCAGTGAACAAACCTGTTTTTTCTGAAGTTGGATGTGATTTTTTTGGACCCTTTTTAGTCAAACAAGGCAGATCAAATGTGAAACGATATGGATGTATATTTACTTGTATGTGCACGCGTGCAGTGCATATTGAAGTGGCTTACTCTTTGTCAACGGACTCATTTATCAATGTTTTACGAAAATTCATTGGACGACGTAGTAAGCCAAGAGCTATATATTCTGACAATGCTGGAAATTTTCAAGCCACAAATAAAGTTCTTTGTGATGAAATAAAGAAGTGGAATCAGCATTATATCAACGATTTCTTGAGTCAAAGGAACATAGAATGGAACTGGAATTGTCCCACTGACAGTAAAGCAGGTGGATGCTGGGAACGACTCATCCGGTCAATAAGAAAAATACTTGGAGGATTGCTGAATGATCAAATTCTAACAGATGAAAAATTACATGTTCTTTTTGTTGAAGTCGAATCAATCCTAAATTCAAGACCTCTTTGTCCGGTGACTTTTGATGTGAATGATGAAGAACCACTAACTCCTAATCATCTGCTGCTATTGAGAGGATCACGAAACGAATCGCCAGGTGTGTTCACTGAAAAGGATTGTTACCGCTTCAAATGGAAGCAAGTTCAATACATGGCTGATCAATTTTGGAGAAGATTCAATAAAGAGTATCTTCCAACACTTATTGGAAGACAAAAATGGACTGTTCAAAAACCAAATTTAAAAATTGGTGATATAGTTATGATTTCTGAAGATGCACCTCGTTGCCAGTGGCTCATGGGGCGAGTTGTTGAAGTGTTTCCTGATAAAAATGGGACTGTGCGCCAAGTTAAAGTTAAAACAAAAAATGGCTTTCTTAAAAGACCAATAAACAAATTGTGTTTTATTATTCACAGTGATGCTTAAATTGTGAACTTGGATATTGTGGTTTGTGAGGTGACGTAATTGAATTTGAATTTTTGAAAATGGCTCATATCTAATTATCCATTTTGGAGGGGAGAATGTTACGTCACGATCCACAGGATCCAAGTATTATTGTTTGGCAATAATATTGTTGCCACGTGTAGGCGCTGTTAAGTCGAGTTCGCCGCCATTAATGGATATTGCACCATACTTTGCTGCTGTTTTGCTGCCAAGTCAAGTTTTTAAAGTTTCTTTGTGTTGGTATTATTGTGATTTAATTATTGTGTTTATCTTGTAGATGACTTAGACATCTAAATTAGTTAGTAACTGGATTTATTGGGTTGTTGCCCTTGGTGTTAAGATATTGTGCCGTACATTTGTTACTGTGAAGAAAGTGTACTGATGTTTCCAGAATGTATTATGCAATGATTTTTGGGTAAGAATGCTAGTACTTTAAGTTGCATAATTTGAAGTTCACTGATGTATGTGTATTAAATATTGTCATTGTTAACAGATTGTGAAGTATTCTCGTGGATTCACAAAGTTTTCTTACCCGGTGTCATAAATATTATCGGTATGTTGTTTATATTTGGATCATTGCTGAATTTGGTATTATTTAGTTTTATAAGTGTTCTAAGACATGTTATTTTGTTTTAGAAAACCGTCTTCCATCTTTCATTTCCGTCTATTGTGATGTTTGTGTATTGCTGAGCATTTCATGTTATGCTATCAATTCTTCGAATTACAATTTCATTACAAGTTTTCAACAATTGGTTGTGTTTGGACAAGGATTTGGGAGATGCGTTTTCGATTTGTTAGTTTTCTCTATGTGACACCTTGTGCTACCGGGTCACGTTGAAAGGGAGGTTACAACTACTGTCACATGGCCGACGCTTAAAAACAGAGGAGTGTTTTTACTAAAATAAAGGCACAAAGCGTAGAAAAAGAGTTTGAATCTCGGGATCCCAACCCCAGTTGGATTAGCTAAAAAAAACGCAAAACGGTCCTCCATTAGATACAAATATACGCTAAAATGTATCAGCATGACAGGGTTTGGACCACCCTGGTCTACCTTATCGAAAAACTCCCGACTCCGCTGACCACTAGCTAGATCGTTGAAATGCGATCGTGGAACCGCCACATATATACTGTAAAGTAAATAGTTCATTGGACCAATTGTTGAAGAGAAAAGAATTTTTTTTAAAACAAAAATGCAGCAGCAGGGAGAATATACTAGAATAAAATAACAACAACAGTTTAAGTAAACGACTCATAGGCCCATTTCGTGTCCAAAAAAAAGTTTCAGTGTTTATTTTTAATAAGGAAGGTTAATATGATACTTGAAGACAAAAAATAGGCGAACATTTTGAAGTTTGAGTCGTCTGGTGAACTCGTAATATTTTAATAAACACCGATAAACTATATAAAATTCTGCTCTAAAATTTCTGTGATGCCCACGGTTTTATATTGGCCGGGGCTTTTCTTCTTCCCCCTAAAATATTGGTGTTGAATAAAAATACGTTACTCGTTATTATGATATTCTGATGTTCACAAAAACACTCGAACTACTTTATATAATATAATATATATATTATCGAAGCTTTTCATACGATCTTGTTCTGAGCGGATACAGTGTATACAAAGTAGTAAGAACGTAAACACAACTGCAATCGAAGTAGGCTTGTTTAGTTGTCAAACAAGAGTTTCGAGCAGCCGAATGTGCATTTAAGCGTGAACGCGTGCGTTGAAAGAATCAGAGGAGTCATTCGACAAGTCCTCGCAGTGAAATAAGCAGTATTAATAAGAAGTATTATTGCTGACAAAATGGAAGGGTACAACAGACTGGTAGAATATGTCCCACCAGAATGGTGTAGAAAACTAAAAGTGCTGCCAAAGTTCAGGATTCCGGTAAGCGTTAGATCATATATATATACACTAAATTTCTGTACTCGACTTTAGAAAAGTTGACCAGATATTGCGACCAGCCTTCCGTATGATTAGGCGCCTAAATCGAATGCTTTTCCCAACATAACGATTCACGTTCGCTCCGCACAAAGTCCTTTAATTCCTTGTTTTGCGTTTAGAAAAATGTGAAAGAGTGTTTGACTCTAAGGGCTTTAACTGAATTATTTCATTGAGATTTATCTGGAAATGCATCTTAAAAATGGATCTAATCAGAAATATTACAAAAGATTGATCAGATTAGTAATATTTAATCATTTGAAAGTTGAATGTAAAAATTCGCATTTTTTATGAAATTTACAAGTTACGCCATACTTACCTACAAATGGGAATTTGCAGCTATAAAATCTAGTTTTATTAATTCGTCATGTTATTAATCCAATATTAGTAGTAGTAGCACAACTCGAAAAGATTTATTAAAGTTGTGTTTTAGATCAGTCACGAACCGGATAACATTGGCATAGAAGTTTCGACTGTAACGGATGTGTACCGCATCTAAGATTTACCTTGTCAATCAATCCTTTGTATTAATAGAGTGAAATCATTAAATTGGGCATTTGCCATATATCGTGATTATGATTTGTCTCGACAAGCGACAAGTCTTAGCAATGCTTCTTTGTATCAACCGAACTTTGACGCGTTTCCGTCTCCATACGAGAGTTTAGAATATTGTGCTTATGGATTAGTGTTGGTGTCCTCATTCCAACTCTGTATGAACGTCTAATGATAGTACGAGGGTAAGGACACGCAGATAGGGACATTCGTCCCTACCAGTGATTTCCCTACACACCCCTGGAAATTTCAACACCCCGCCCCCTTACCCCCCCACTAATTTTTAGGTGTGACACCATACTTTAATTCTTAACGTAAATAAAAATGTATTCGAATATTCAGAAAGTGGCTTATAGTCATATGCCGGTGAAGATGATCAGTCCAATACATAACACATTTTTATAAGTTACAAATAGTTTTATTACTATTAACAACTATATCTACCACTCCCTAAATTTGGAAACACCCCCGCTAAAATAAAAAAGCTGAGGAACATACGGGTCCCTACAGACTCTGCTAAATTGACCGATAGTAAGTAATTCGAAGATGCGATTTTCGAAGATAATTTTTAGCCTTCTTTCCCCGACAGCTTGCAATGACACCAACTCCTATTCACGAATGGAAAATCGAAGATATTCCGGAAGCTTTCCAATTGTTCGTTAAACGAGACGATTTGACGGGATGTTTACTAAGTGGAAACAAGGTATTGCCATTCGCTGTTCAAAAATGGCATATTCAGTTGACCTTCCTTCTGTAGTAACTTTTACTATTATCTAGGTTAGAAAATTGGAATTTCTGTTAGCTGATGCCAAAGCAAAAGGTTGTACAAGCGTGGTTACGAGCGGATCTACGCAATCAAACCACGCAAGAAGTACCTTAATCGCTGCCAAACAAGTCGGGATGGATTGTCACTTGATACTGAGGGATATAAACGAGGTTCAACTATATTTCATGAGATTAAGAATGTTTATATATTTTTAAAAACTAAATTAACTCAACAAAAATAGTTATATCACATATTTGCTGTGATTATTTTATTATTAAATTCGGGGCTCCCGAAATATGCGAACCAAGATGGCGGACATCGGAATGTAATATGCGTACTAGGTTAGGGTTAGGCCATAATTTTAGGTATAAATACTACGGGAGGCTTTTGGCTAGTCTTCGAACTGATAATAGGACTAAAATAAGCAAAATTGGGAAAAAATTATCGCCTAACCCTAACCTGTTACCCATGTTACGTTCCGATATCCGCCATCTTGGTTCGCATACTCCGGGAGCACCTTAAATTCTGTATACGAATTTTGGTCTTGCTCCCAACATAAATAGATTTGGTGAAAGAATTTGCATTCAAATGCCTTAATATCTATTGATATTCGATTTAAAATTTGATACCCAAAGGTTTTTCAAATTGTAAAATTGCTACGTCGAAAGATTGTTTACAGGTACATCCCACTGTTTTATTTAATTAGTGCATCCGTTTCACCAAACCTTGCAAATCATTGTAGAACTGCACAACAACAGTTCCGAGTGGCAACTTTCTGCTAATGGAATCTGCCAACCCGAATATACATCTTTTGCCATGGACATCTTTCAAAGATGAACAAGTTTCTGAGAAACGAAACGTACTTGTAAATCATATTCGGTAAGTATAATCTTTTAATATTATATGGTATTATCATTATTCGATTTTAAGTCTTGTAACTTTTTTATCAGAAAAACTACCGGCAAAGCACCTTATAGTATACCACCTGGTGGAGACAACGAACTAGGAGTATACGGGTATATACGAGCGTGGGAAGAAATGATGGAGCAAAACATTGACAAAAATTTCGATGATGTCGTAGTTGCAACCGGAACTTCCGGTACAACCTGTGGCCTTGCGATTGGAAATTATTTGACCGGTAGTAAATTGAAGTAATCCATTAATATTGTTGTAAAATTCTTGATCTATGATAAAATACACCCAAATTTTCATCGTATCTTTTTGACAGATTGCACGGAATTGTTATATCGCGAACAAAAGAAATGGTGCATAATTTGATTGATGAAAAATTAAAAAATTTCGGATTGAACGCACAAGCTCAAGATATTGTCGATATTATTGAAGGACATGTTGGAGGAGGATATAGCGTTTTCACAAAAGAGGAAATTGGTTTGTTCAAATTTTTATTATGTATCTTTCGGCTGCGTTTTAAATATATATATGTGTATGAAATACTAAGCGACATGGCTACTTATTATGGCTTCTTTTCAGCCTACTATCTGAAAATTGCCAAAACAACGGGTATATATTGTGACCCTGTATATGTTGGAAAAGCAATTAAAGGTCTAATGGACGAATTGAAGAACACTCCGAAACGATTCAAAGGAAAGCGGATTCTTTTTATTCATACCGGTAAGCGGAATTTTATTTGCACATGCAAAATTTCCTTTATGCATTTAAAATAAATTACCTTTCGTCTTTTTTATCACTTTCACTAGCCTAAAATTTATTTTTCGAGCATGTTGGCTCTTTTTCAGGAGGCATATTCGGAATGATGGATACTAACAGTGCCCAATTTATTAGAGACCAGGAAAAATCAAGTCGAATCAAACAATGGAGCGAAGCATTTCCCGAAGACGTTTAAAGAATCTTTTTAATTATATCTAGTTTTTAGTACAGAAAAGTTAAAGATTACATAAATGTTAATTGTCTAAAAATAAATGATATCAATATGTGATTTCGGTAACACTAAAGTTTGTAGTTATTTGATGCCTCCGGAAATGCACGGCCATGACGCGTCTGCAATTAACAAGTGTGTGCGGACTGTTAACATATTTGTACAATTTTTTTAATAAACATTTAATGAAAAAAAAAACTTCGTGCTGAAGATTGGCCTTACAGCTGTACATTTTAGTAACTCGTTCGCTACACAATTTCCCACCTGACAAAACTGTGTCATTTCTAAAGGTGGTCGAGCAAAAAGCCTCTGCATGGTGGACTACAGACTAGTCAAAAGTATGGGGATTACAAAAAAATATGTTAGAACGGTAAACGTTTGAATTACCCACTGACAGTTGCAAAATTACTCCATTTGAAGGTAATTACTCTCAGTTTGGGAACCACTGATCCAATTAAACTTAACGCCAATAAGATGATATAATTTAGCAAATATGGTGAAATGTGCAGAAAGAGAATTGACCTAATAATCGTAAGCTAATTCTGGTTTAATAATCGTTCAATTCAACTCTATCAACGATTTTCTTTTACAAAATAACACTGCCGCACCGGCTAGTCGAGCCTATTTGGTAATTCTTAACTCTGGTATGCTAATGTATCTGGAATATTTCGATTACCGTGTCATGGTTTCAAAACAGTAGCTAGCAGAATAGAGAATTCCAGATAAAGATTATATAATTCATGAAGTGGAGGCTAGACTTTTTGTATTAAACCGGAAAGATTCGTTGCGAGGGTTTATAATCAGTAGTATATACATAAAGTTAAAAAATATTTTATCATTAATATTTAAATAGCATGTATAAATATATTTATATCGTTTAACATTTTTATTTCATTTTACCAATTTTAGTTTCGGTTTTTCACTACTATTGTCAATTTAATAAATCCAATCCGGATATTCAAATATATTATCATACCACCACATTCGCATACTTTACTGGAAATAATGTCATGGAGAAGTGACGCCCGTTGGTAAGACCGCTGTTTAGTTTGAGAATCACCAAGCTGAAGTTATTTTTCTTGTTGGCTTTACCTTCGGGAGTAATATAAGAAATCAAAATGGTAAGTTTTATTTCATTTATTTTTTGTCGTGAGTTGGAACATCATACAGCCATATTTGTATTCCAGCCGTTTCATATTTATTTCATTGAATTTCGAGACCAAAGACAATTTTTGAAATCTTGCAAAAAATTTGAAAAAATGACAAAGAAATAACACTTTTTTTTAACTGGTTTTTCAATAAAAGTTTAAAGCTAACTTATATTCAATAAAGTATTTGATCAGAAGTAAGAAGAGTTTGCATGTTGTTTGTCCGTTTGTTGTTGTTTTGTTTCTTTCAGAGTGACCGAAATAAAATTGATTGATTGACAATCGAAATCACCTCATTAGTTTCTTCTTTTTGTCATAATCTGTGAGCTTGTTATCATCATAATTTTGTAATTTTTTTTCAGCTTCTCTCAAGACAAAAACCTGCAGTCGGACCTCAGGGTTCTACTCCAGAAAAAGAGAAAAATAAAAGACAAATGCCCAAAGTTGAAGATTTGCTTGAGAAGAGAGATTATACGGGAGCTATAACATTGCTAGAGGTGGTTTATTCTTTCATGTTACAAATGTAAAACTAACAGGCTTAGGTTCCATGCAAAATATCCATATTTCAGTGCGGCACTATTCTTCAATTCCATGAATAAACCCCACATTAAAAGACATCAATTATAACAGTGAATGCAAACCCCTCTTATCGAGACTTCATATCAACAATAATGGGAAAACCGGCGCTGTGCAATAAACTAAGAGGAAAAGCAATCTAAAAGTTTCATCATTGGAATCCCCTAAAAAAATAATCCGTTTTAATGAAGGAAAAAATTTTACTGTAACATTTGTAGTCACATATCAACGCGAGTTGCCACCCTATATAGTTAACCAGTGAACCACTCTGCAACAGCAATGAGTCTATCAAGCTTTTCTCACATAATAATCCTCTACAGGATTTGAACTCACGCAGGGTAATCAGAGTTACAATGGCGTAATCCTAACACTAGGCACAATGTGTCAACCACGAAGTCAGTGAAATTTGAATAAAAAATCTTTTTGCAGTAGTAAAAGATTTAAAAAAAAACATTTCGATTAATTATTTAACTTTATAATATGTTATTAAATGATGTATTTTGAATCCAATTAACGCACTAATCTAAAGTGTCTCTTATCTCCATTTCTTATTTTATTTCCAAATTTAGTTTAACAAGCATGCTGGAAAAGCAACAGGTGACACAGACCTGATGATTGGATATTGTTTCTTTCACTTGGGGGAATACAAAAAGGCATATGAAGTAGGAAAATTGTTTTTGTACTATTGTTTTTGTACACTATTGTACTGGTTCACTTTACAATATATTTCAAGCATTTTTTATTGACTGTGGAGTTGGAATTTTGTCATGTTATAATTGACGTAGGTTTTAAAGCTGGTAGCGTATTTTCAAACTAAAACTTGGATTGATTTCAGGGAATATTTTTTAAAACTACATATTCAACATTATTGGAATATAGTTACCGGTAATTTTTATTCCTATTAATGTCAATCAATTTTTTTAAGGGATAAATTTTACGCTAGATTATTATTTCTCCACTAAAACATTTACTCAAACACAATAATTTCAATAAATTGAATTCCTAAATATTACAATTAGAATTTGAAATTTTTTCGATCAATATTGGCTTACAACAGCCATCCATAGGACTGGATTTACATATTCACCCTGAGGGAAAGAAGAGCCGGCCTAATAATATGGCAAACCACGGCCTCTGTTCTGGTTACCAGTCCATGTCAGGTATGGGATTGCCAGTTATTACTTTCAGATGCATTGACTTGATGGTGGAGGATGCTGTAACCGACCAGCGGTTACGTGAACCACCCTACAGCGGTGAGGAGTTCAGCAATCTTTTCGCACATAATTATTCCCTACAGCATAGGTTTCGAACCTGCGAACGGTCGCTGGGTAATCAGAAGTACGATGGCGAGCGTGTTCCTAACGCTTAGCACGGCGCGTCCCACTGCCGAGCCAAGATGAAATACAGAAGTTGAGGGACAGAATTTATTCATATTTCCATCTATATTCATCAACTTATCAATTTTCAGTATTTATTCATCATTCCTGTGTTTAGATATATCTAGCTTTGTCTCAACGACCAGCTGCTGATTCAACAACTTTTCTGAATCTTGGATGTTGTTGTTTTTATCTTGGAATGTATAAAGAAGCACATGAAAACTGTAAAAAAGGTCGATCTTTTTTATATTAATAAAACATATAATTTTATACTCTTATTTTCTATAAAAATTTACTCAGAATGAAGTCGAATAGACTCACTCCTGGCAAATTGATAAAGCATACAATTTTCGAATCCAATGCTAAGCAAGAGGTTTGTGAATGATAAAAAGTAACCATCAATTTTCATTTTTTTTCAGCTGACAAAAGTCCATTACAAAACAGACTGTTATTTCATCTTTCACATAAGGTAATATAGTTCTCTTTCTTCGTGTTTTTTGTAATTCTGATTCTTCCAAAACGAAGAGTTCATTACTTTTCAGTGACTGTGTATTTTAGGCCTTGTTTGGTGCAAATGTGTGAAACACATTTAAGGGCTATTCCAAGTGACTCTATGGGACGATTCCAGAAATTTTGCATGTCGTTGGATGTAATATATTTTTGCATTTCTGGCTACACGTTTTGTGTCATTGTCCAATCAATTGCTCCAATCCATGCCAATAATGTGCATATTGTATGTGACACTACAGCCGTGACACTATGGGACATTTTTTCACTTTGGAACGGCCTCTATTATCTTTCATAATTCTGGTAATAATAGGTAATAGGTGAACCCATGTCCCGCAGCACTGCAAAAATAACTGTACCAGGAAATCAAACACTTCTGTTAGTCAATTATATCAAAATTTCTACATTCCAGGCCACTTAGTGTAAATCATCAAAAACCTGGGTGAAATTTTACCTTTTTCGGTGAAATGAATGCAGTCCATTAAAATTCAGTTTTTTTTTATATAAAAAGTACAAAACAATTACTTTCACTGCACTTTTAAAAAAAATTGATGGAATTCAACATTTGCTTGGAATGACCCATAAACATATAAAAAATGAAATTGACCTTTGATCACATTTGAGATGCCAATGTTGAAATTTAATAAAATTTTTGATATATGAAGAAATTTTCAGTTTTTGATAACCAGTGGGATTATTCCTTAAGTATTCAATTATTTATTAAAAATTTGTTTCTGAAAAATATCTTTTACTTCCCGTTCTTAAACTTCTTAGAATCAGAATTTTTTGCATTCATAAATATTTTTATCACTGAAAACTGTTATTTTTAGTTTAATGATGAAAAACAATTGATGTCTTTTCATAAACAATTGCAAGATCATGTAGAAGACCAACTGAGTCTTGCATCCATTCACTACATGCGCTCGCACTACCAGGAAGCGATCGAAATTTACAAACGTCTTCTGTTAGAAAATAGGTTTGATTTTGAGCTCTGGATTTTTTTCGTAGTAATATCAAGTAATATCAGGAAATTCATTGTGAATGATAAAATATGCATTACATGTATGAATGAATCTTAATTTTGCATCGTATATTAACAGAATCTATGTATACTATCAAAATAATTATTAACAAACATTTCCCTATTTCTAGTTCAAATGAATCTATTGTCAGATTTTAGGTTATATATTGGTCTGAGTGAGTCGTAGATCATAGAACAAGATAAAGTTGTATCCAGTTGAGATCAGTATATTTGTTTATGTGCTATTGTAGTTCAATTAGTAATGGTTTGGAATCTAGAATCTAAACGATAAATGATAGATATAAAGTTTTCAATAGAAAAGTTTGGTAGTGCCAGTGCATGTGATGGAAGTAGAGTATAAGAATTATGTTATAAAATATAAAATTTTGCAATATATTTGATTTCAGTAGATTTTTACAGCGTTATATGAATCTTAATTAACATTTGGTAGCTTTATTCAGTAGGCATATGGCCATGCCCTACATACACGTTGGTAGATGGTGCAGATTTTATAAACCAGTCTAGCTAACTGAAAAAGGAAAGTAAAAACAGGGCAACAAAAGTATGAGTCAGTGAGGAAAATGAGTCCCCAGAAAAATCAAAAAGTAGCTAAATCTTTTTGGCTTATTATATTCAGGGCTCTCTAGTACCCAGCAGGAAAATTTTGACTCTAGCTCTGAACTAGAACCGAGAAAAAAACTTGATAACAGATATATAAAACTTGAAAATTTTGATAACAGATATTGCTTAATTTGCTTGCTTTCTCAATTTTTTGGTTGGAAAGTTTAACTTTGAACATCGCTATAAATATTTGAAACTCTTCAAAGAATTCAAAATGTTTTCTGGGAGTTTGAAATGACGACTCCAATATTAATAGAAAAATTTAGAACTTCAGATTCCACCTCCACATTCAGATTGTAATGAAAAAATAGACTGATTGAAAGAAAGTACGAGTTTTAACATTCTTGAAAATTACAAGAAAAAAGTTTTTATTGCAGAATTTTGATTGTAATCAGCTTTAGAATAATGATTTAAAAATTAGCGTAAGATAATTTTGAATCTTAGTTTTAGTTTCTATTTGATCTTTAGTTTGGAGATGAGTTTGAGTTATTGACGCATCATTCTAAATTTGAAGATTGTTTATTGGATCAATTATGCCTTGCCAGTTTACATTATATGAGAGGACATTATCACGAGGCAGTTAGAATATATAAGGAATCTATTGCAGAAGATAGCAAGAGGTGAGAATAGGACACATAATAATATACAAATAGTCTTTTTTTTTAAATATGGCACTATATTTCTATTATATTTTGATTATTATATTTTCATGATGACGGTTAAATTTTAAAGTTGGTTTCATATTATTTATTGTATGAGACATTGTTGGTACCAAATCACACAAAAATTTCTTTAAAAGAATATTGGTACTGCCAGTAAATCTTAAATCGAAATGACTCTTTCACTTATGATAAGATTGTTTCCCTGGCCTGGTGTTCCGGTAGATTTAAGTCAAGATGACAATTTTTGTTCAAGTTTTTTCTTCTTATAGTGTAGTGTAGTAATTTTATATTCTTCTAATCCAGGGAATTTCTGGCATTGAATGTGTATGTTGCTCTGTGTTATTACAAACTGGACTACTATGACGTGTCACAGGTAATTTTTTTTTTTTCTTGAATTTCCTGTGTAATTTTTGGGGGATAAAATTTAGGGTCTCATAATATCTAATAAATTTTCATTCTTTTAATTAAAAAAATAGCAATTTTTTTTAAATCATTTGTGATTTTTATCAAATTTTATGAAGCGGCTCAAGATAACATTTCATTACAGTGATTCCCAAATCCTGGTCCACGGACCGATTTCGGCCCATGTAACAATTTGATATGGCCCACGAACCATTTTTATGTCATTATCACAGTTGAGGCGCCTTAATATTATTAACAATTCAATTATACATGTATCTTAATAATACGTAAAGGTAATTTGATTACCGTACATACGGAATGCGCCCTTGTGGGCTGTCCTGCGAATAGCCTATTCTTTCCGCTTCTAATTTTGGCCCCTGGTAAATAAACTTTGGGAATCACTGCTTTATAATATCCAAAATTGGAAACAAAATATGCAAGAAAAAAATAATTTATGTCAGTTCACCATAAACCAATTTCTCTTTATATTTACAATTACAATTATTTATAACTACCATTAATTTAACTTTTTTCAGGAAGTATTAGCTGTATATCTACAACATTTTCCAGACAGTGCTATTGCATTGAACTTGAAAGCTTGTAATCATTTTCGCTTATATAATGGTAAAGCAGCTGAGACCGAACTGAAAAATTTGCAAGAAATGGCATCATCTAGTTTTACTTTTGCTAGTGAACTGATCAAACATAACTTGGTGAGTTGTTACTCTTTCATAAGAATATACATTATTTATATGAGATAGAATAGGCATTTTATATTTAGCGTGGTAAAAGAAAAGCCATTAGGATAAATTTATCATAAGGCATGCCACATACTCTCATGTCTGGTATGTGAATAATTAGTCAGTCAATACCTAATCATATGGTTTTATTATGATATATACCGTATACTATGCAGGTTGTATTCCGTGGTGGAGAAGGAGCACTTCAAACATTACCTCCACTTATTGATGTAATGACAGAAGCGAGGTTGAATCTTGTTATTTATTATTTAAAACAAGGTAAGTTATATAAAAATAAAATATATTTTCTGACCGGTAATTATTTGAAATATCACTATTATTTGACACAATTTCAGATGATATTCTTGAAGCTTTCAATCTCATCAAAGAAATTGATCCATCTACTCCGCAAGAATATATATTGAAAGGAGTCGTCAATGCTGCTTTGGGGCAGGAACAAGGATCTGTATGTCCGTTTATTCATTTTGTATTAGTGTATGAATAGCATAAATTCAAGGCTTCAAGGTGTTATTAAACTGTTAAGTGATCTTGGATCTTCATCGTTAAAGACTGGAGTTATTTAGGATCTCAGAACTGATTGCATCATATATTACATTTTTAGAAGTTATAGATTTCGAATCCAATATGCGGATAATTATGTGTGAGAGGATTTCCGGACTCCTCGCCTTTGTAGAATGTCCATCCATCTGAAACAAATACCTGGCAAACTAATCCCATACCTGACATTAACTGGTTGCCGGATAGGAGAGCGTCCGTGGCTTGACTTATGATTAAGCCTTCTTATCACCTTTCTTCTCCTCGGGATAAATATGAAAATCGATCCCATCCTAGATAAGTTAGATAGATAGTTTATTTCGAAGTCCATGCTTCGAAAATTTAGAACACACCAGATTAAAAAATTAGGAAAGTCGCCAAATCATACAATACAAGTAGAAAAACTTCAACCTTGTGAGCATTGTGTTAATTTATGCCTGTGTTATACATGCCATAGCACACAAACAATGAAGTGATACAGCTATCGGCTTCTATTAGTCAAGTAGCCTTCTTATTAACTCTTGGCTATTTTGTCACTCAGTATGAGGTTATTCTAGTGGAATTGGGAATGGCTGGATTTTCAAACCACAGCGAAATACATTTGACAACTTACTTATTTATTGCACTGTCTCAGTATGAATGGAAATTCAATGTTCTATATGATTTAGCAGCCTATTAAGTATTAATCAGTAATTTTTATTTATTTTCTAGCGAGAACATTTAAAAATTGCTCAGCAATATTTTCAACTTGTAGGAGGTTCAGCAAGTGAATGCGGTAAGTATTTCTTCATCATGGCATGTTTCTTGGAAACTATATGGGAGTTCAACTTCCAGCTGAAGCAAAATTTGACTCCAGTAATATTTTGAACTAATTATAATCCAGACTTCAGCATTTTACCAAGAAAAGCGTTATCGCTGAATTATTCGCATTTCTAGAGACTTTGTTTGGGGATATCTTACCGTAATTATAATAATGAATAAAATTTTTGTCTGGGCAGACGACATGATTCAATTTTATTCTATTTCTGTTTCAGACACTATACCAGGAAGACAATGTATGGCTTCTTGTTTCTTCTTGTTGAAGCAGTTTGACGATGTTCTTATCTATCTTAACTCTGTCAAGGTAGATTTTTGAGATTTATTCTGAAATTTACTTAATTCACTGTACCATCCAGAATCTAGTTTATAAAAGGGGAAAAAACAAGATAACACATTCAGTTTAGAGTTCTGTTTGGAGAAACTACTACTTTGTAAGATGAGGAAAATACTCATAATTTCTGGGATTACCAATTTTAAAACAAGTATCTCAGCAATTCTGTTGTAATCAAGTTATTTAACTTAGTCAACTTGAACTTAGACAGTCAACTGAAAAAGCAACATTGTTCAACAATAAGTCTTTTCAATATGTTTTTAATGACGATCCTTGTAATCCTACATTTTGAGTATTTACGATTTTTAAATGATTCTCATTGAGTGTAGTTAAAATTATTGTAATTTGAAATTTTCAGAGCTACTTCTATAGTGACGATTGCTTCAATTTTAATTACGCCCAAGCAAAAGCTGCTTCAGGCAATTACAAAGAAGCAGAAGAGGTATGTTCATTGTATCTAATTTTAAGGCCTATTTTGTACCATAAAATCTTTCTGTGCAATTTGCTTAAGTTGCATTTTGTATTACATGCTATAAATCTTGTGTATAATTATATTTGATTGTTTATTTGTACATGTCTAATAATTTTACTACAGCCTGTTATACCTTGTACTGATTTTACTTTTGATTGCACACTTTATTATGCTTATCAGTTTTAATGAATGTTTTGATTGTTACTTTTCAGATCTTTCTTCTGATTCAAAATGAAAGAATACGAAATGATTACGTTTACCTCAGCTGGTTAGCCAGATGCTGTAAGTTTGAATTTATTTTGTAGAACTGTATAACAATGGATTTATACCTTACCATTATGAGATATTTGATTATCATTTTGGGAGTATCTTTGTTTACTATTTTTTTTTCATAATAACTGGAACCTGGCAAAATTTCCATTTTCTTTCATGCTATTTGATGAATGCCTTCGAGAAATACAAAAACTAATTTGTTTGTGTTAGTTCTTCTAGCAAGGACGCTATATCTTAAATATAGATGACTGACTATTTTAACTTGAATGCGTTTTGCTGCACACTAACGGAAATGTATTTTCATAATTTTTCATTTGACCAGGTCAGGCAGAATGTGCGGCATAATGCCTGTCTGAAGGAGTCAACAAAACAATACTGAAATTAGGGTAATGTGCAGCAAAACTCGTCAATCGTGTATCTGCGGTGTGTCTATTGACGTAACTACAAATTTATGTCCTAAATACTAATCTAATTTCTACTTTTTCTTATACCAAATTCAGATATCATGAACAAGAAAGCAAGACTTGCTTGGGAGTTATATTTGAAGATGGATACTTCTGGAGAATCTTTTAGCATTCTGCAACTCATTGCTAATGATTGTTACAAGGTATAGTAAATATATTTTAAAAAAGTATAAAAAATATCATAATGTTGGCCCAAGACAATGACAAAGATTTGTGACTTTTATGATTACGATCAAAACAAAGGAACCAAGATTTTCCAAGCAAATTAGACGAATTGTTCATATTTCAAAATACGGCCTCTCGCTCGTTTGCGAGTTCGTGTCCAGGATACAAACCTGCCCATGCAGGGTAATTAGAAGTGTGATAGCAAGTTTATTCCTACCCCTTGGCATGATGTGCCAACTGCCAAGCCCAACGAAAATTACATAAAATCTGAGTCTAACCCAAAAATTATGCTACTATGTTGAAATAATTTGCTTAAAGTTTCAAGTAATTTAGCATTATTTGATTGATAACTTCTCTGCTACTATTGGCACAATGTTCACTTACTTGCAAGTTGCAACCTTACTCTTGGGCAATTTTTGTCACTAATGAATGAGTCAGGTTAGGACTTTCATCTCGAGGGAGAGTAAAATTGATAAGACAGCGTCCAGTTACCAGTCACAAAAATATGGTTGTTAACCAGTTATTGGTTTCATGTGCATCGAATTTCATTGAGCAAAACCGATAGATATGTTGTTAGGGACAACTGTTATTCATCTTTCATACAGATGGGACAATTCTATTATGCTGCAAAAGCTTTTGACGTCTTGGAGAGATTGGATCCGAACCCAGAGTATTGGGAAGGAAAACGTGGAGCTTGTGTTGGAATTTTTCAAATGATATTGGCTGGACATGAACCAAGGTTACTTTAATACTTTCGCTATTATTTAATTATTTCTAGATATTTAGTAGTTTCCTATTTCCCTTATATTACCGATGTGTCACAAAATTATTGAATGTCATGCCTGAAACCCTATATATGTTGCATTCTTGGTTCAAATAGCGCAAGTCTCCTTGTTGCAAATTATCTTTTATTCTTTGTAATGGAATCGAGTAATTTCATAATTCATGGTTTAAGTTTAATAGAGTTATTGCTCTCTCAAAACTTTTTGTGTTATGTAATTCAACAATCCAAATAAACCATATATGTCTGGTAAACTATTCTCAATATACACGTGGGACTGACTGACAACATCAAGTTATCTTGTGGCAACTAATTCTTTTATCCTCCAAAAGTATACAATATCTTTTTAACTTCAGAGAAACACTTCGTGAAATCCTCATGCTTCTTCGTAACACAACAAACCCTCAAGTGGAGTACATTGTGAGAACGATTAAAAAGTGGGGGAAAGAACAACGACTCAACATGCAATAAATTCGTCTGAGTGTATATATCGGATCATCGGCATTTCCAATAAAAAATTGTAGTAGTAGTCTCCCTTCCGCAGGATGTACTATTTTTTAATTGACTGAGCACAGTTCAAAAATATTAATAGCGGTGCTGTTAATTTTGTGTCATTGTATGTAGTATATTTGTTTAGTTCTTTTTTCTTGTGTATTATATTTTTCTACTCAATAAAATATAAAGCTATTTGTTTTATTATATTAGCATATGGAGAATGTTGGAAGTAATATTAGGAGTTGGTAACGTTCTAAGTTTGTGAACATCAATAAAAGAAATCTTCCTCTGGAATATACTGTGAAAACGAGGAGTCCTATCACGCAAAACATGCAAATCTATATGATTTAACTATCTCCCAATACTGGAACTGTTTGACTGACACTTCTCCAGCCTATTAGATAAACTGTTTGTTGTTGAGCGACAGCACGACCTACTTTTTAGTGGAGCTTCGGATAGGCTTCACATATTTATCACGGGGAGAGGAAAACCGAGGAGACGGCTTATTACATAGCGAAATGTCAAACGAGCTGCGCTTAGGAAATTGTCAATGTTTGGGTCAACATACGTCTGCGAATCTGTGATTTCTACCCTAAACACGTGAAATCAAAGCATTGATCTTTCCTGGCTGACACCCATGTGTAAGAACTGCTCCGATTAGCCACAACGACATACAAGCCAAATTTAAAGAGGATTGTTTAATCCAAGGAATGCCAGAAGTCCCACTAAGTACCGTAGCATGCATAAAAATAAATGGCTTGTAAATTTTTGTCATAATCATGTTGGTTAGTGACATTCACAAAAATTAGCATTAAAACAGAGCTGAATACAGTTTATATCTGTTGTTCTTGCGTGTTCTTGTTTATAATGTTGCTCTTCTCGTGAATAAAGTACGAAATGCGGCTCTTGGTCTCTGACCGTTTGGCCACCCCTGCTGTCTCACCCAACTATCCCCGCTTGGGATCCGAACCTGCGAATTCACGCAGAGTAATCAGAGGTGCGGTGGCGAACGTATTCCTAACCCTTCGAGGCCCGATATTCCGCAAATATTTTAATGCTTCTATCTGAATCATATCGCGTAATATCAACATGAGCAAAGCCCATCCGCTGGAATTAAAGAAGTTTATGGATGAAAGATTGGATTTAAAGTTAAATGGTGGACGATCTGTTACGGGTACATTGCGAGGTTTTGATCCTTTTATGAATCTAGTCGTGGATGATGGAACAGAACGTAGAAAAGATGGAACCATTGCACCTGTTGGAATGGCTGAATGGTGGTCGTTCGCGGAAATTCGATAATAATATTGGGAGCATTGGAACGGATACAATGATTTTAAACTGAACTAACCGAAAACGACAAAGGAACCCAATACCCTAATCCATGATTTGTGCGTAGACTGCTATGGAACATCCAATCTATTTACCAAGCTTGTTTTTTAGTAAAAAAAATTTGTCACTGTGTTATTTTTGCAACGTAATTGAACTAGGCCTACAGCCTCACCATTTTTCGTCAGCGAGTGTTCTTTAATCCATATATCTGTAGGAAAAGCTCATACACGTCTCACATTTTAATTTATAAGATATTGCCCGATGTCACATCGTGTTTTTGTTTTATTGTGTTTTGCCTGTTTTGGAGGGACTGGCACGTACTTGTACGTACTTAACTTTTTTATTAAGTTATGCCCGTCCTCCAGGTCCTCTGTATTTTGTTTGTTCCTTTGTTGTTGTTTTGTTATTATCAGAGTGACAAAATAAATTGATTGATTGATTGAGATGCAGGCTCGGCGATTAGCACGCCACGTTAGTGTCAAAAACACGGCTGCCTTCGCGCCTTTGATTATCCTTCTCAGATTTGAATTCCGCTGGAAAAAATTTTGTGCGAGAATATTGAACTTCTCATCGTCGTAGGGACCCGACATGCAGTGGCGTGCCTAGAGGGAGGGCGAAGGGGGCAATCGCCCCGGGCAGCACATTGTAGGGAGGCAGCAGAACCAAGCTGTAAGGTTTGCGTTATTACACGTGCTCTTCTAGATGTGTTCTTATTTAATTAGAAGCTAACATTATGTGTTCTGTGGTGATGGTTATTCAACAAGGGTTGTTTCCCCGACCCTGGACCCCAGGAAAATTTTCCTATATTTTACAATTGCGAATTCAGCCCACAGGTGTCGCTGACTCGATGACTGTCACAGTCTTTCGCGACTCCTTATCTATTGCTATGAATCTCTCACTTGTATGAATTCTGATGTGTATATTTAATTTTTTACGATTGTCATTATACACGTTTGTCAATTTTTCGTGCTTTAAATTTTGTGTTAATTCTTGCATGATAGAAATAAATTATCTGAATCTGAATCTGAATTGCAACATTTTTGATGCTCATTTTAATAAAAAAAACGTTTCTTTTTTATTCGACCTTTATTGAATTTATTCTCGTGTATAACGACATCTATATTCTGTTTATCACCCAAATTATTTTAGAAGATAGATATGAGGGGCAGCATTATCAAAAACTCGCCCCGGGCAGCAGACTAGTTTGGCCCTGCCGACATGGACTGGGTACCAAACAACAGGCCGTGGTACGCCATATGATTAAGCTGTATTGTCGTTTTTTCCCCCCCAAGACTATCTTGCCACTGCTTTGACAGTTAATCCTTGTTGAATTGCGTCAAATTCCCCCGCGGCCCGCCATCTTCTCGATAATTCCGGCGCTCAGCTTCCGCCGTACCACGTGAGTTGGAAATGTGAATTAATTGCCATTTTTATTAGAATGATCACATATTTCTGGGAATGGTGCATAGCTTATTGCTGTAGTACGTAAGTCATTAGTCAAGGTATATATTTCAGAATAGCTGTCTTGTTCAGTGTAATACCAGTATTTAGCGGTAGTATCCTTGTTTACTCTTAGTTTCATAATATGAAAATTTCAGGTTTATTGCACGAACTGAATTGAAAACAACACACAAATTACGTTAGAGGACTACACTATAACTTGTCAATCGCAATCAGCTACGGCTTTATGGCTTACTTCTGTATAAACCCATGACGTTAGAAAGTTTGCAACGTCTTTATGAGATGGACAAAATCAAAGAAGTCGAGATAAGGTACGTATGGAGGAAGTAAAAGTAATCCTGAAAAAAGGTCTTAAAGATATAGTTGTGTCAGTAACGTGAGGAAGATCAACTATTACCTCTCAGCCATGTCCTTCGCTTGGGTATCGAGTAAATTTGTGTACAGTATGATGTAGTTTCAACACGTACGGTACAGACAGCGCAGTGTACAATTAGTACAACAGTGAATTAAAGGTCCTGCAAATCATATTATAGAATAAATAATTACATAGTTAAACATGCCTAGTTTTCTGGTGGTTTAAAATCAAACGTTTATCTCGAATTACGACGTTACGTGTTCACAGAAAATGTTTGGGACGCCGGTGCTACTGGAGGCAGTGTGTCATTGTTGACTGTGACTGTTGCCAGCCCTGGCTGAGCAGGATATGCAACTGAAAAGAAATGTATAAGATTGGCAAAAACTCACGAAAAAGGGTTAAAGCTGTTTAATAGATCAAAAAGTACACACACTGTAACGATTCACGCGTTTTTGCCACCTGGCACTTTTAAGGAACAGTTGTGTTTTTGAAGTTACCGGGGGAGGGGGGATTATCGCTTTTTGGATGTGTCAATCTGCCGTTAACTGTGAGCCTTACTTTGTCTACTGCGAGTATGCATGGGCAGGGGTAAATGATTTTTAAAACATTTAAAATGTAAAAAATAACAGTTTTCATGCACATATTTGAGATTCTCAGTTAATAACAATAAAAAAATATAGATGTTTTATTTAGCCCTATTAGAGTCAATTAGATTTGGGAGCAATTTGTTTCAAAGTTATATTCATTCACGGTTACTATTTCAATATAAATATAATATTGTGAGTTACTTATCACTATGTAACGAGGTACGATTTTTAAACTCGTTTTTGCGGGCTTGCGTATTATATGATTGCAAGAAATCAAATTTTAAAATAATTTCCAGTTTTCTAAATAAATCGAATATTAAAATAATATATTTATACCTGCTCCTCCGGAGTAAGAAGTCACTGGAATTCCCTGGAAAAGAATAATGCTAATTAAATGAGTTGTTGACAGACCACCAAGTGATTCACAAAGGAACAATGTAAGGATGTACCGATATATTACTATTTATCACATTTATGTAAAAAAGGGAATCCAACAGATTGCTTAGTGCATTTAATTTTAGCCACATAGCATGCTCTTCTCCAAAATGTATTATTTATTGATAGCCAAATTATAATATAAAAAACTGCAGCGAAATGGAGATGATGCCGAGCTAAGTTTTGTGCAAATCTGTCTCGTTCGTCAAATATTATGTGGGGTTGAAAGAGGTAGCATGAATAAAGTGACTGAGATTTGACTCTATAACTGTAAATTGTTTGTTTATTAATTTGTGTGATTTTCCTATGTAGACTTACTGAAGCACGTGGTTTAAGAGCACGTGATATATGCATAATTAAAAGGTTTTGTTTACTCTCCTATTCCTCTTGCAATTAAATATACTGGTTGCAAGTATGGAAAATATAATATCAGCAAACATGACTCGTAACATTTTTACATATAAGATATACAAATTCTTGTTTTTATTTTGTATTAAAGCCGCAATATTTATTGTTGTCGACAACTAATATATAAAAAATTTGTGTCTTCAGATAACACTTAAAAAGGGAGTGGGAAATACCCTAGTATATCTTCAATTAAAAGTGTTTGGTAGTGACAGCACAAAACTAGAAAACGTCACTACTTTTTTCAATATATATGAACAGTCAGTAAAAGAGATTACTCTACATACAAATTACCTGTAAAGAAACAGGTCCTCTTCTACAGCAAACACAACAGCTCAAAGCAAGAGAGGCATAGATTGCAGCCATGCTGAATAGCGTCATGAGAGCCATGTAAAATAGAAGAAAGACAACACCTATTCCAACGTAATATCCATCCGCTAGAATAATGCATGCAACAACAAATCCGTAAAAACAGGCAAGTGTGGAAAGAATCGACAGAACAAGATTTACAACAGCCTGGAGTATATAGAGAGGGAAACTTCAGAAGGTGTAAACATTAATTTCAAATTTGATGTCAAAGTCCACTTTTATAATGTAGTAGAAATAATCTAATATATATTTTATCTCGCCCAATGTATGGACCAATGCCAAATGTGATTTTGTTATTTATGCTTTTTTCAGAATGAAATGAATACTTACGAGCCATTTAGTTGGTCTAATAGCCATAGTTATCAAAAAAGCTCCAGAGATAATAGGCTGAAACGGTAAATAATATATAAGATATAGTTAGACTTATTTAAATTTAGTGTTCATTTCATATTTTTCGCTCCGAGTGAGGGTTTTAATAAACTCTATCCACTAGACATGTGGTTTGACTTAGCTATGTTTAATTGCAATGCTAACATAGTTGGACACGGGATGTGGGACCGAAGTCTGATTTTGACATGTTTTCACCGAAAGTTACTAGTAGTCGAAATGCTTAGTTCGCCGAAGTCATAATTTACGAGAAGTCTAAGTTTTTTTTTAATCTGATGTCGGAGTCGATTGAGAAGTTCCCCCGATTTCACACAACTGGTTTGAGCTACAGTGCTATTCACCACAATGTCATCGTTCCTCATGAGTCACGACGTTATTTCATTTGTTTAGTAATTCTTAACAACAACGTCACAAAATAGATTGTCTTGGTAAAATTTGAACTGCTTTTTTGAATCCTAAAAATAATCTCAATAGTTGGTTCCTGCTCACCTCTGACGCAACAACGGCAAAGGCAGGGACAGCGATGGCAGCTAGGATCACACCAATTCCACATATTACCACTTGTGATATCTGGAAAGAAATAACAAAAACGTGACGGCTTGAATTTTTCCACACTTATGCTAAATTTAGACGTTCATTTGATGTTCAATCTCGCTCTTTATTTCGTTTGTTCAGTGTACCGCAGTCACGTGAACATACTAAATTTAATATCCAAATATGGTATCGGTATGTTGGTGTATCTGATTAGCAAGGAAGGAATGTTACTTGGATGTTCTGCCCCGAATTCCATTAAAGGTCCACTTAAAGAACAAAATATATACATAAAAAAATGAATTTCTCAAGAATTAAAACATTTGTGCAGAGTAATGATATTCTATATTGTGATTTTTATTTTACCACACAAATACTCAATATCATCAGTAGAATAACTCGCTTACCCCCAATCCCAGAAATATCGTCTTTCTCCCTTCCAGATAATTTACTATATAGACGTCTTCTTCAAGATTCGCTATCATGCGAGGTGTTAAACGAGAGCTTTCTGTCATATTTATTTATTCCTAGTTGCAGTAATTAGATTTCGAATTTATAAAACTATAGACAAGGCTAATTAGAAACTGTATCCAGCAATAAACTATGGGCAACGATTTATACAGCAAAAATCTTCGTCATTTCTCATAGAAAAAGTAACGTTAACTGGATGCGTGCTATCTCGATTATAAAAAAATATTGCTCGATTGCGAACAAGAATCACTTTCAAAGAAATAATTGGGTTCCACGCATCGTTTTATTTTCTTTCTGCCCATCTCCGCGTTTTAGACACAAAGACCTACAGTTGTCATGCATAAAGCTAAATGGCCTTAGCTGAAACTTATTTCTTGTACGAGCAGAGTTGATGAATAACTAAGTTACTAACAAGAACCCCATCATATAGAATACTTAAATATTTACTTTGCACCTCGTGTCCCATGCACAGAATAATTAAAAACCCGGTAACGAAGATTACTCAATTTATTAAATATTTACTCGCATGACAAGAATACACATCACGAATTTTCATTCTGATGTCTGTACTGATGAAGGAATAAGGGAATGCAACCGTCGTTCCGTGTATTTCCAGTCCGCCAAATATATTCCAATATTTTACCTCAATTGCAAAATTTAAGGCAATGATCGCCTGTCCATATATTTTGTGAGTTTCGATTGCTATTGATGACTCAAACTGGGTCAGAGGTACTACGCCCATTTCAAGCCTCGAACGGCTAAATGCCATCGTCACAGTTTTGGATATTGCTTAAAAAGAATACCCCGATCTCGATGACAAAGCCATTAAATTACTGCAGTTTTTGCACGAAATCTTTTTATCGTTATCTCTCATAAATGCCAAACAGAGAAATCGTGTGGAACTCAACACTCTGCTGCATCTTGCAGAAACTTCATTAGAACTTTGCTCAACTGGCATGATATCAAAAAGACCGCAGGAAGTTTTCTCATCATATTGAATTGTCTGTTTTCGAAATGCATACTTTTGGCGTAATTACATTTGTTTGATTATAATTTTGATATTTTGGATTTAAAAATTTCTACGATATGCAGTAAAAGTGAGTGGCATTGGAAACGCGATGTGCACATACAGTCAAATATGCATATACAACCAACCCGTAAACATATACAGGCAATCACATAAACGCCAATGCCATATTAATATACGCCAATTCAATATATATATATGTACGACCATTCGAGTGATGTACATATACAGCAAATCGATTTTACATACACCAGTGGTAATATGTTGGTAATAGAGTGATACCCTCTATGTCCAATTAGAAAATTGCCGAATTGGTTTCAGTGTGTGGTTGTACTCATTCGTTTGCCAAAAATTCCATATTTGTCGGTTGCGTTTTAAAGATAATTCACATTGCGTTAGAGCATCTTACAACTGGACTTCAAAATTTTAAAGCTGATCAAATCGTAGTCAATTCAAATCGACCGGATTTTTAGCTCAAGTGTAATAAGGTAAAAATTGATATATATATATCTGATTAAACATTTTAGCCATCAGATAAAGCTGAACGTGTAATTTTACGCCTGTATCTTTAATGCGATAACCTTTTAGTTCATTATGATAAACGTAATACGAAAAACAGCACTTTATTCTGGCATTTTCTCCTATCGATTTCCATGCAAATCGTGTTTTAACGCCGCGGGCAATCATACATACATTACACCGCACCGTTGCCATATTGTGTCGTTATGGGCTTATTTTTTGTTTTATATAGAGCTTGAAATGGGAAAATGTTTCCATCATATTTAAACGCCCGAGAGGGAGTAAGTTATTTGTCAATCGGCAACTTTGTTAGTCTTACACAAAAAAGCAATAGGTCGGCCAATATAAACCGAATACGGTTAAAATTCCGCTTTATATTAGTTCATGCTTGTGAAGAATGGACCTTTCCCCGAGCATCGACTTCCTGTTTACTTCGCGACATTGGCCAATCAGCAAGATGCAAAAAGTGACGTAGCAATGCTCCCTTCTCTCATCCGCTCAGACACTTTTCTTACTCAGACAGATTTTCAAGCGTGGTCGTAAACATTACTTCGTTTTCGCATTTTTGAACTCTATTCGTTAGATTTCTGTTGTGTTTCGGAAACTTAAATATAAATCAGATAATTCAATGATCACTCTGTTTTCCTAGGAGTTTTAATTTAATTGCAGTGATAAGAAATTAGTGTAGAAATAGCTGTGATAAACTAGGCTAATACTTTTTACCGGTACTTTTAAAAAACAGATTGTTGTATGCTATGAATCATAATGATGGTCAAGTCAAGTCAAGTTTATTTTTTCCAACCAGTAAAAAACAAAAAAACATGCAAAAATATAAAGAAATAATGATATTTAAATTACTGGGGAAGGGATGCCGCGGGGAACCAAAACTGGTTATCGAGCTGCGACACCCAAGGTTTGAAACACATACCCCATTTTACAGGCGCCAACTCGCAAAAGCACTCTCAGTGGTGTGCGTTGACTCGTCGACCTAATCTAGAATGTAAGGGATTAGTTATGCCGTGTCGTTATACGATTTATTACTTGTCACTGGGTATTATGGCCTTTTTTAATAATAATGTTCGAATATGAATCTCATTTGCAGCCACTAACTACATGGGTATAACAAACTGCATGAGGCAACACGTAAGCCGCCATTGTCAAGTTATCTTGTAATTAGCCATAAAATATTCTCATTTTGCAAAATCGATCATCATTTCACTCAGAACGCGTATGATTCATCACTATTAACTTTAAAAGGATTTTAAATATTCCAACGGTAAAAATATCCAGCAAGTGAAACTTTATATAAAAGAGAATAATGTACCATATAGCTGTTGCATTTTTTATTGAGTTTGTCATAGTAACTTCGTCCCTTTAAATAATTTACGATGTGACTTTGGAAATTAATATATTTGCGTAAAGTCGATGACAGCACGTTATGACTGAAGACTAACGCTCACGTGATAGTAAAAGCGTCATCAATACGCTGTTGATACAACATTTCGTTGAACGAGGAGCGCATTTCTCTCTTTGAAATCTTTACTCGAGTTTGCGTTATTGAAGTGGCACAATACAGCATATAAAGCAATCTCAGCTGAGCAATCGTGTAGGCAGTTTAGTGAGACCGTGCGTGTTAAAATTACTGTAGGCGCCATAATTGCTAATTCGCTTCATTACGCACTCGTGAAGGAAGTTGTTTGAATTTGAACATCATTGATACAGTTTGTAAATTTCTAGTTAATAAGAGCGCAATTCTGTGCTTTAGTAAGGTAGGTGGATATCGAAAACGCACTGCGCAAGAGATAATATATGTATTATTACAATCGTAATATTTCACGTTCGCTGAATGAGAAATATCCAAAATCCATGCTGTTTATATCGTTCTAGTTGCATATTATGAAAACAATAAATTTGTGATGTGAAACGGACGTTCATTCCCTATGGAACGACCAACCAGGCATTCGAGCGGTTTTTGTACCGGTACCGTTCCGCGGATTCAGGAATGTCTGTTTTCCAGGCGCGATCGTCGGCAATGGAGTATATTAATGTACGAGCTACGTTTAACACACATTCTACGCAAGTGACTGTTGTAATATTGCTGCAAGGATGCGGATTACCAATAAGGGAAATGATGCGTTTTCCGCACAGGATATTTGACTCGCTTGGCCGGTTTGTGTTTATGTCATGGTGCTTTCGTTTTGACGATGAGCACCGCAGGTATCAGTTTGTTTTCATTCAAAATTTTCATCTCTTCGTTACTTGGCCAAGCGAGAGATCACAGAGAAACACAAATACTCGGAGGAAGCGTAGCGCAATTATCTTACCTGGCCCGGAATGGCCATAATCAGAGAAATTAAATAGGAAATTTGTAGGCGGGTAGTAATAGGACAAAACGCTGGTGTTTTGATGCGGAATCGAAAATTTTCAAGGTATATGCTAAATGTTTTTCCTGGGGAATTCGCGGGGAATTTTTTCGCTTGATATACCATTAAGCCAGTATTGAATTTAACGAAGGATTTTCGAAATCATGAAAATAAGTAATGGAAGCAGGTTAACTGTTGTGTTTCGACCAAATGGTTCAACACCAAATGACAAAAGCAGAAATCAAAGTCTGGACTTGCGGTAAGATCGTTCTGTGAAAAAGCTTGGCAGATTTAAAACTACTGTCGTTCTCCAGTCAAATACTGCGAAACGAATTGAAGGCTATAAAACGCCACTAGGCACAAACTAAAAATTAAAGGTTTATTTAGGTGATTGGCATTCTTCAGCATGCGGCAAGGTGTGGTATGGGCGTACATTGTAAATGAGTTTGTTTTTTGATAATAGCTAAGTGAACCCAAACTGATTTGCTTGTAATCGCGGAGAGACTTTATATAGGCAATAACAGTATAGATATCAACGACTGACTTCGGACAACGTAACCAAAACGTTATGCTCGACTGGGCAGTGATAAACAGAAAACATGTGGTACAAGAAACTTTAGAACATTCCATTTCAAGAATTCGATCGTCAAATGTTACGCAGCAGTAATTGATATCAATAGTATAAGTTTTAGTCGATATGACTTAAGGTTGTAAAATAAAGATGGTTCGCGTTAAGTTAAGACCAATTAAATATTTGTTACGGAGCGCATCAGCTAACTTGTGTACGTGACAACGTGAACGCGGATGCCGTAAATTAGAAAATACGGCCAGAATTTGTTTCTTTTACTAAAATTTTAAGGTAGCAAGCTTTATTTTTGCTTCGGTCGTAGCCTATGCTTTGCTGTTTTTAGGATCGTTAGATTGTAAACATGTCAGCTGATACTACAGAATGACGACATCGGTATAATATCTTAACGAAGCGAAGTAAATATGTATGTTTTTCTCATATGGAATTACAATTTTATGAAAGCGTAGCCAGAGCTGATCTTCTCAACAATACGATGCAACTTTGTATGCGTAAATTAAGACTTTGTTCGAAAATTTAGCTTGAGTTGGTATGACACTGTTTGAAATGGAAATTCTTTATAGGTGTAAACAAACTTTTGAAATGTAACATTGGCAAGTTGTGCTTTGATTGGATACCAGCAGCTGAGGGCATTTCACAGGTAACCTGTTTGAGTCAAGTTTCGTACGTTTGATTTATTTAGACTTCTATTGTTCGATAAAAAGTTAAGCAAAATTATTCGAAGCCAATTTAAACAAAAATTCCTAATACATAGTAGTTCCATACTTTTATAAATTCAAAGTCGCACCTTCACAGTCTGAAGCTGACGGCGAAAAGTAGTCCCTTGGCAACTTAATCTGAAAATTGAGAATAAAGTTCGTCAAACCAGCCCGAAGGACTATTTAAAAAGAGATTTGTAACAGCTTTGGTAACGTGATACCTCGACGATGCCTAAGTAACCAACAGTTTTGATTTTTTATGCCGGGCATGTTCATACATGGTATAATGATACAATACGCGCAATGCGCTAGTCAATCGAGCGTAAGTCTGAAATGTCGAAGGCTCAGTACAGCAGTGAAGCGTGTCAAAGTGCCTTCTCGCGTAGTGCTGAACAAAAGGCGATCGTGTACGGGAGGAGCTGTCGCTAACAGGTTAGAGAGCGAATCGACAACTGGGACATCGCCCTGAGAAACTGAATCGTGGTTATACCAGAAAAGGGCTTATTGGGTTCAATCTGGCCAAGTAACAATTTTGAAGAAAGGATTAACAGAGCGAGGTTACGCTTACATTAACTGTGATATTGCTAAATGCTAAGTAATTAAACGGTATCAATTATCGTTATATAACGACAAGAAAAAGCCAACAAACTAGAAGTCATCTTATGATCAAGTCATTTGTTAAATTGCTGCGAAAACACATTTCCTATTTCCATCTAATTTCTTTTTTTTTTGGTCAAAAATATTTATATTGCTGAATTGTAATTGCTTCCGGCAGTACCAAACTGTAGTATACTTTCAGGATTTATAGTGCTTAGCAGCGATATCTCTCAAGCGTTTGTGGTCCGTCTTCGAACATTATCAAAATATTTGATATTGCTATTTTGCTTTGGTTTCATTAGCAAGTTATAGATGTTTAAACAACTATCCGTTGACGAGTATTTTGTTACATCTTTCGTCAATGTCATTAAATATGCTGGGCGTGTCACCAGCAACTGATTTACCAATGCTGGAGTATTAATTTCGGTCATTTTATATTGTACACCAATTCTAGCTGGAATAATAGTAAAAAACGAACATAAATGTCATTCCCCAGATGATATGAAATTTTACCCAAAATCAATGCTAATGTTTAGTGATGATTTGCTTTCATCAAATCCTAGACCGGATTGCGGACTGTGAAATACAATCTCATAAATTACACAGCGAAATGCATAATTTCACTCAAAATAAAAAGAAGACTGAAACTGGTTTTCGAATCTGCCATTCTCATGTATTTCGTCAAATATTCAGCTCAGCCCGCTGAATTATTTAAAAGTGCAGATATCAAGTCTAGAATTTTGATGTACGACTTTGCCTATTGACCTTACATCAAAATGTTTTTAAAACTATAAAGTTGTACGTTTACATTTTGGTTATGTAAGAATTAGATTAGCTGTTTAATATAAAGCATTTGATATATTTGGGAGTGCAAATTACGTTCGAATTGAATAAGAATGGACGGACTGTATTTTAGATAGAAAGAGGTCTTTTTTGTTACTGACAGGTCAATTGCTGTGCCGGTTAAAACGGTGACCGTACATTTGAACCCATGTACATTCGAACCCATGCGTATATCCACGGGTTCAATCTATATGCGGGTGCTAAAACCCATGGGTTTAACTATCCGTGAAACAAAAAAAATTCCATAGGTGCAATAGCATACAGGTGCAATTGTCATGGGTTCAAATCTACGTGGGTTCAAATGTAATGGAACCGGTTAAAACATCATAATGTTGTTTCATATCTGACTTTGATTTATTTGACATCGCTCAATGAGTTACAGAGTCATGCGTCAATCCAAAGACCAATCACAGCCCTGATTAATATTACATGTTTCAAATGTATGCCTTGTTCAAGAATATCCTTCATAAAAAGAAAATATTTGAACCGCATTCTAAATGTTTAACTGTCAAACTTGTCAACAGTCTAGACTCGGAATTCACACTTAGTGTCACACTAGTGCTGAGCGCGAGATATCGATAAGAACAAAAGCTTGGTATTGTGTTACAGTTGCATAAGTCCTTTGATCGCCTAACGTATTCATTACAACCAATTTTCGTTTCTGAAAGGCCTACAGACAAGACAATTCGTCTGCTATAAAGAAGATCGATGTTATGAAAACGACGCATATTAAAAGACCAGTCAAAAAACAACAAGTAACAGTGCTAGATCGTCCAGTAGTGAAAGGTTGAATTCGGAAGTTCTGGTAATACTCTGGCTTGAAAAGAGCTGGCTAATATCAGCTTACGGTATGTAAATATATTTTATCGCGGACAAGAAAAATCTGAGAGAGAAAAATGTTCGATTTCCGCTGGGCAACGTTCAGGATATACGATTTATTTCGTATAATGTTAGCACTGATCTGGTAGCGTGAATTCTAAAGTAAACGCAGGAAGTATGAATTTCACACGATAAGCTAACAAGCCAATTTTTCCTAACGAAAAAAGATTTGTCAACCGTGTTGCATTTCGGTTACTCAAACCATATTTCAAAGATAAAAAAAAAAAAACGTTTAAATTTTTCAACTCTTTATTTATCAGATTTTACAATATATTTAAAATATAAGACAAAAATGGTGGAAGCGGGACCTACACTTTTAAAAGTGGAATGCTCAGATTACGAAGTGGAATTGAACTGTTCCGACCGACTTTTAGAAAGTGGCGTTCAGACGACATGTTGCGAGGAATATTCAGAAGTAACAAAACATGCCTCTCCTCATGTATCATTGAGGGCATGGTATAAATGCTGTGATTCGTTGGTGGATAACGGATTAGCGCCGTCAAAAACCCCAGACTGGGAAAATAGGTAGGTATTATAAATTCCTCATTGAATTCAATATTCGTCGTCTAACCAAATATTTTAATATGGGCAGTACTGGGAATTTGTGTATTGAACTGCATGTCTACTCTACTTGTAAACTCCCTACTTCGAATGCGCATGTGTCTGTTTCCACGATGGAGATAGTATTATAGTGATAAATAAGAATACACGAAAGTCAACAAATATACTTGCTATTTCGTGGAAATAAATTATGCTATTCAAATATTATAAATTTGACCTGCCGAACTTTTGATAATTTTTTTTGTGAATGGCTGAGTAGTTAATAGCCAATAATCCAACTTTTTGAAGCTTCAATTTCGGGTTTAAATCTGCGAAAATGCGAGTTTTTGCTTAAAGTCGCGTTTTATTGAGTTCTAGCTCACTTCATCTTTTTCAGTATGAAAAATGAACTGAAGTTCATTGCATAGTCTTACTAAGTCTTTAGTGTACTGTCTATTATTGTATAAAAACAGATATTGTCTCGATTTATTGATTAAACTTAAAGTAACTGGATTTTTGTTAAAAACTCACTGGTGAAAAAAGACGGAATTGTGATTCTGTTTTCTTGGAACCTACTCCCCAAATTCTAGTCAACAATGTGTACCTTTTATTTTCAGCTACTTTAGATAAGATTGGTTATTAACAACTTTCTTTTTCTTCTCTGTTACCCTATGTCAGTTTCTGCTAAAATGCGACATTTCTTAGTTACGACCCCCAGTTTATGTGACCCCGGGTCCCATCGAACTCTTGTTCAAACACCTTGGTTACATAAGACTATGCAAAAAAGTTTATTGATTTTTCAGAACGCTAATCTGGCAGGGTTTCTCATAGACATAGCCATAAAATCATTTCATTTGTCACGTTACTCCCACCAATCACCCGCATAATTTTTCTTTTCAGTTCATACCAAGCATATATAATGGGGGTAGCTGTATTCGGTATTTTAATTTGTCTTTTTGTGAGTGGTGCCAGATCTGTGCGACGACGAAGAACGCTGATGCGATTACAACAAAGACAAGAAGGTATCTTTTTTAATTCGACTTTTCAATTTGAACGAAAAAACACTGATAAAATATTTTAAGGCGCCATTGTCAAAATTATCCAATGTTCGAATGGCTGGCAGGGGCTATAAGAAGTATAGAAGGATTATACAGTATATAGAATTTCACGAACTAGCCAACGAGCCTGATTATTAGTGAGTGTGAAGCAATTGCAAATGTAATGTAAAATATATCGCATTGGCAACGAAAAAGCTTTGCGGAACACTGTCTTGTCTCTTGCAAGTTTGGAACTAGATGAGATACACTGTTCCAAAGGCTAACATCGAAGAACCAGCCAAAATCGCACTATCAATAATAAGTGAAATTGCTGTTAAATTTTCATGATTTAACAGTCATTTTAATCTATCTTAATCAATTAAATCGTGATATCGAGTTTGGTCCAAATATATCATCATAATTTCGACTAGAGTACGTTGTTACTTAACTAAAAATGCAAATTTTACGGATTCGTGCTTCGATAACTATGCGTGATTCTATTGTACATGGAAATTTATTGATAAAGGTTGTTTTGCAGCTTAGCGAGTTTCGATTACTTTCGAATGGCCTATTCTTGTCCTCGTTTTAATTTTAATACAGCAAAGTCACTGGAATTTCAAACATTAGTTAAATTGCACGAGTTATAGTATCATCTTGAAGTTATCACAAAAGACCGAATAAACCCGGTAGCTCACGTTTTAATTTTCATTTCCTTGGATTCTAAAATTTCGTTCACTCTTTTGAACAAAATCGTGACAGCTATTACAAAATGGAAATTTTGATCGTTTCCTAAAATATTTTTACATTCATTAAAAAAAACTAAACGGGACAATGATTTACCAGTTAGTCTAAATCCTATTCATTATGTATCAACGCGAAAAACGCATGTTATCAAGCAATTAAAACGTTATTGAGAATTTGCGGCTACCTGTTATTCACTGCGGAAACTAATATATTACAAAAACATACTCACAGTTATATATATTTATCCCCATCTCAGTGTTATATGTACAAAGTACAAAATCTTAGATTCAGATCATATTCCGACAACCTCATCCATGGCATAATAAATAATGCATAAAATATACCCATCTGAGAAGTATTCGTCCTTTTTTCATGGTATCTACGTATGCGTATCTGTCCGTGGCAATTTGTCATTTGGGGTGAATGAGTGAACAATTCTTGTAAATGTTACTAAATCTATATTTGCCAATGAGCATATCTTTATAGATGCACTGATGTTATTTTGTTTCAATAACAGACCTGTTGTTTTCAGCACAAGCTGCGGAAGCGGGAGCTCTGGGAAATCAAGGACCCGATTTTTGTACTCAAGTCAGTTTAGGTCCTCCCACGTATGGAGAACTTGAGTCTAAAGGTCTAACAAAAGACTATAAATTGGGAGCATTTGACCCACCACCGTATCCTGGAATCGGAGAAGAATCTTTACAATACGTCCCTTCGTCGAGGGAACCCTCCGAAAGTGAGGCCGCACCGCCTTTAGAAAACGAGAGTGACAAAAATAGCGAAAACAGTATTCAACGACCAGAACCCAACGACGTGACAGAAAACCATCAAGAATTATCGCATAATCTCGACGGTAGACATGGTGAACAAGGGCAACGTCCATGATCACCATAAACGTCCATTTGAAATACGATGATCGACGAAACGACTGGAGGCACGCGGCTCGGTGGCGCACTGTTTTCAGATGAACATAACTATATAGGATGGAAATGATTTTACTCCAGCTTTTCAAAACCATCATAGCCTTGAATGAAATGGACGCCTGTATCGAGACACATATCGAGCGAGGGCGTTAGCAAACAACCCATAAAAAAAAAATTCAGTGATTCGGGTTGCATGAACAACAGGAAATAATTACGACCGTAATATTAGCAGAAATATTGCTAAACCTTACGAGAAATCCTAATTCCATGCTGACGCTGTTTGTCTGCTTCGGGATAATAGTCAACCGTTTTATTTTAATCGAAAATATTTAATGCTATCGCAAATTTACTATGTAGTATTAGCCACGCCGGTGGCTAATAGAAGCTAACACAGAGCAACATTGCTTCGGAATTTATTAGGTCGTTAGACTAGTCGTGTTTTGTTCAAGAAATTGATATTGCAGTTCATTTTAATGTGGATAATAAGTCTTGTTAATAAATAATTTCAAGAAAATATTGCAAGCGTTTGGGTGTAGATGTACCTATCGACATTATAAAAGTTATTTCTGCATATTATTAATACGAATACTGATAATTTTTATGTGTAATCTAATCGAAAGTAAATTATAATATTTAACTTTACTTAACGAAAATGTGTTTACTATTTTTACACATAGATCAACTCAAATAGATCGTCGAATGAGCTGAAATTTCAAAACGATTGTTTCCTATGCTAGACTGTTACGAAATCTATTTCAATAAAGATGTCATCGGGGATAATTACTGTTGTATGGTGATAACTATGAAGATTTGTTGCACTAACATTACCTATTATTTCATTATTGATGTAGGCTTTTTTACCGCGTAGTGCATTTTTATGTTGATTAGCTTGCCAGTAAAATTTGTCGTTGAAAATATAATAGCAAGCGTCGTTTTCTGTTAATATTTTGGAAATATGGTGGCAGGGAACTGGGCAGAAAAGTAAAGGTCACCATAAGTCACGGGAAGATAGCAAAGACAATAAAGCTGTGGAAAAAAACGTTATATGAACAAATCGTCCATATACTGCCTAACTGTTTGAACATTATCTTCTGAGCTACGTCCAAAAATAATTACAGTAATGTGAACAAGCGTTAATTTGCAGAAGGGGAATGTAGGTCATCTTGCTTCGATATGCTTTTTATTGACTCTGTAACGCCTGTCTAAAGCGGTCTCCAATTACATACCGTCGCGCATCAGGAGTCTAGACCAGGGGTACTCAACTGGCGGACACTTCGACGATGCTATTTGGACCGTGTCTTGCTTGTTTATTTTGGCAACAAAAGCATCGTTTCATAGTTTCAGATGATTTTAATACTATTTACATACACAGGGTGGAAAGTCTATAGGATGTTTTCCCTACCTTTGACCCCAGACAGAAAATGTTTTCCTATACTTTACCATTGCAAAATTTTGGATGCGTATTTTGCGAGTGTTTCAGTGAGTTGACAATTACAAACTAATTTACAAGCTCAAAACCATTATTTTAATTGAATTATACAACCACGTCAGGCTCATTAAGCTTAGTCTATCGCAGCTTTCCCGGGACTCATTTTTGATTATTGTATCTTTGATTATTGTAGCTTATCGGAAGACATAATGACAATAACAATACTCCATTTACAACTAATTTTCAGAAACACAACCAAAAACTAACAAATAACAAGCGGCCTGTTTAAAGCCATGCCGTGCTTGAATATATGTTTGAGTAGTAGTATATATTTACGGTTTGAGTGAACGGAGTGTCTGAGCGGTTTTAAAAAATTTAATTGTTACGCCATCGTTGACTTTTTGCTGATTGGTCATTGTTATGGAAATAAACAAGAAAAACGATACTTGGGTAAACATCCATACATTTGCCGTACTGGTATCGATGTGCGACATGTGTATCCATATTTGTAGGCCATTCATTGCCTTTGTATTTTATTAATAATGCATTTTAAATTTCGTTTTTTTAATGAAATAAATTTTCTGAAATGTCCGGACCCCAGTAATTTTAAAGTTTTGTAAACGGACCTTTGGTGAAAATAGTTGAGTAGCCCTGGTCTAGACGTCTAAGGGGACGTGCTGTAAAACGAATAAAGAGTGTGCGTCCATGATATCGCATACATAGAAAACAACAATGTCCCACGCTTTTGTGTTTTTATTGGAAATCAAAATATTTGAGAAAAGTAACGAGAAAATGGTACCAACAGGTAGGCAATATAAATGTTAAGAGGTTCAAATAGAATTGTTTGATCGATCGATCGAGTTCCGATACTTCTTACACCGATAGTACAATCTAGATTCTAAAAATGTATTCCGACAAAACATCTTCCAGTAAATTCCTTCCTCCTTTTCATCGATTTCGGTTCATAATCACCACGAGTGGCTACTACATTTTCCTAGTCGGTTTTCGTCCACCAAAACGCTAAAATCTTTGTGAATTTGATTCCAGCTCAACGCGAAAGAAATTATTTGTTTAATTCTTTATGATACATTTTGTGTAATGAAATCAGTGAATGGAAAAGTTCCGAATCTCGTCCTATGGGAATATCAACTCTGGATGAATTCTATACTCTACTTTACATTGTTTCATACTCGGGGTGTCAAACTCACAGTCCCCTCCTCAACACAACGTATACCAGGCGAATGATTTTGACTTGTGACAAAACAGAGAAAACTTGGATGAAACGGCTTGAAAGCTGGGTGCGATCAATCGATAAATGAATTCGATTTGGGTTTCATTCATTACGCATCAACCCGCAACGAAAATTTGGTCATAAATTAATAAAAAATGCGAACGAATGAGAAATAAGGTTGTTGTCATATTATTTCATACAAGTATATATATATTATGTTTATGCAGTTTGAGAATAAGGCGGGAGATATTGTTTTAGTAGCGTCAGGCCCACCATCACAAATCGGCAGTATTTGCAATGTCTTCTGTTTTTTTTTTCAATCATTTTCATGCATGAAGCTTCGCTTCATTTAAACAGCAATGAAACTATATATATATATATATATGTTATAAAATCACAATGCAAAAACATTTTCAAGCTGGCAAGTCCTGGAGCATAAATCAGCGCCCAAATAAAGATGTCTCACAAAAAATACTTTTATCATACAATATATGCTCAATCGAAGTAACAATGCAAGTCCAGAACGTGAGTGGGCGAAATCGGACTTGCTGCATATTATATGCAATATGTTATTTTAAGTTTAAATTGGTAAATTACGATATCCTGGTCAATAGACCAATCAAAATGGCGCTTACGTTCATGAGATCATATTGTCATTTGTTGTACTCCTGATTATGCAGAATAGCACCGGTGACACGGAGACATTTGTTTGCGGGTTGTAATTTGTTATGCATATTTCTATCTCAACCTTTTTTTTTATTTTTTATCTCAACCACCCGTTAATTCAATTATCGTCGCTGAGTGACTTGGTAAATACGTTGTATATATATATATATTTATTCCAATTAACGCGGAAGGAATCTGTTGCTCGTTAACTCTATCGATTAGTTATAGACCATTTCTTTCTTTGTTTCAATTTTGGTTGGTCATTTCACAATATTTAGAATAAAAAAACAATACATGTATATATATCTGCAATTGACTAATGTAAAGCTCCAGGTTCACGAAAGTCTTATTATAGGCCTTAATGTATGCAAAATATGTGTGAAGTCTGCACCTGAAGGTCTTCACTGATAATCAATAATTCACAGATGTACTTGATGCTGTATTAAAATAAGTATTTGACACACCCATGAATTTATTGGATTTTTCCATCAGTTCGGTATGTATGGCCCAGCATTTTTCAGATCATAAGGGAAGCAGTACTTCTAAATAAAAGTTTTATGCAGAAACTGTTGAGTATAAGATACGCGTTGATGAATTGAATATGATGACTGATGATATATTTTAGATTACGAGGTGTGAGTAAGCACTTTATGCATGTTGTTAGAGTATGCTTTGAAAGGCAGTTTTGTGAAAAACTAGTGGTTTACGTTTCATGTTTTCTAACGAAAGATACCAATTGCATGCAAAAGGAGACCATCAGGTGTGTGGCTGTGGAACCTGGGAAATTGAAGAATACAATCATATGTACCATTTAACAAATAATCACATTTACATAATAATCAACTCGAATGACAAATTCTGATCACGTGCTTTAAAAGTTGTCCGCCAACTATTTTGACGCGCGCGTGATGTTCTTAAGAACAGCGAAACAAATAGGACTTGTATCGCCTCGGGGAACAAACGTTTAATTTTCATCTACATCATAATTCCGTATTGGCTAAGTGAAGTCTTGTCGTTATTGGACTGTATATAGACTAAAGCCGCAACATATTATCGAGTATACGAATTGGTGAGAATAAATCAGGGATATGTTGAGGTTCAAGAGAGAAAAATGGCGAAGTTGCAAAAGATGGTTGATTAATATAATATTCTGTCTTTTCTGGAAGATTTCTGTCATTATTGAGATTTCTTTCAGATTGGTGTTACTCGTGTATTTCTCTATAAAACTTCTATCAAAATAGATAATAAATGGGGAGATTATAGCGATATAACTCGTTATTGAAACGAGTTTCTGATTGGCCGCCACCAGTTTTTCCGACTACAGTGAGTCACTTTAGATAAGTTCTTTCGTCGGAAGATCGTTGAAACGTTCGAATTACGCAACATCTTAGTAAGATTTATAACGTTTTACAGTCAGAACTGCCTCTGGGCTCTCACAGCGTATTTCACTCCCCTACTTGATAGGTAATTATGAGCAATATCGTAAATTTTGTGAATGCTACAGTAGTTGTTCAGCTATGGGGATGAGATAATACGGATCTTAAATACACTATCATCACGTACAATGTTCTTTGTCAGACATAAATCGGTGATAACTATTTCAAGTTTACAATCCATTATCGCGAAAAATAATAGTTCGGCAATTCAAACACAAAAAACTTGTTTTAGAAGTAAGGTTATTTTTGAAAGGTATAAAATTAGGACAACGCGCTGTAATGCAGTTAGCATACGACGTCGCAACTAGAGCTTTGGATATGAATATTAGCAGCATAGATATTTAAAAACTATTATATTACACTAACGATGAGTTATTGTTAGAGATTAGTTGTAACGCCAGGTGTTTTGGAGACTTTCAAGAGGCATGTTAGTTAAACTAGGGAGGATGATGATAGAAAGAAATGTTACAGAAGTGACAATACTTCACACTATGGCAACTGAATTTTAGAACAGTTGGGTAGTTCTTCAGCAATATGCATTAAGCCCGTTTATACGAATGGAAATAACAAAATAATAGTTTTTACAGCTTAGGTTAGAATACCACAAGCTAACGGTATAATATGTTCCAAATACTTCAATGAATTCCCATCGCTCATTCAACAAAGCAATACAGAATGGCAAAATATAAATGGGCTGTAACAACAGTGTTAACTCTGCATTTTCTTCATAACGCTGGATTTTCGTCAGGTAAGAAGATGTTTATACTCAGTAGTGTTAATTGTACAGTATAGCTGCCATCGGTCATTTTTAAGGCCGTGTAATAAAACGTGACTAAATCAGGCACTCATAAATATGTTAATAAGTTGAATATTAAAATTCTAATTCTGTTTTTTCCGAATTGTTGTATTGTCTCGAGGCGCCAAATCCGCCTCTAGATTGAAGATTATAACCCCATCAGTGGCTTTGTTAGTAAACCGCTTGGTGACTTTTTTCCTGACGTATAAGATGAGTTTGTTTCCTAATCGATTAACTGATGATTTAACTGTATACATGCTCAGGGAGCTTTTACGATGATGACTACTATTATGGATCCGGGGACATGCCATCTATAGATACAAAACAAACACACCCGTTTCGAGATTTTTGTTACGAAGATCACGATTGCACTGACATTTTCAAAAAATATTGTTGTCGTGAAACGCAAAGATGTTGCTATGTGAGGAATCAGGCTGGGATTTATGCAGGAGCTAAAAGAACGTGTACGAATTCGTATAAGCAATACACAGGAGTAACTTGTCCTCAATCGGATTTTTCTAAAATTTATTGCTGTTATGAAGGCTATAGATGCTGCAGTGCAACAGATATTATGAAAGTAGGCCAATTCGTTATATATATCATGTTATGTCATTTGTAAAGTTTTGAAATGAATCTAATGTAAAAAAATTATTAGTCCAATAGTTAGGCTTACCATACGTCCCGCTTTTCAGCGTCTTGTCCCGCCGTCCCGACAAGTCAGCCAAAAGTCCCGCTTTTGCGTTCAGCCATCCAGCATAATACACGAACATGTTCTCGTTACTGATGTTGCTGTGTAGGGCAACGCTAGCGTACTTACTGAAGGTGAATGCGTTATTTCGTTGTTTCCCGCTAACATTGTTAGCAAACGTATCACATGTAAAATCAATTCTAATTGTTCTTGTTCGGACGTTCGCGTGAATGTAACATTGAACAACGTTTATTTAAAGGTGTTATCTACAGAAAAGCATGCTTGGGCGAATAAGTAAATTCTCAATGCTTGAAAACGGCAGACTATTTCATTAACATTTATTCCTTTTGCTGTACATAAAAAACTCTAAAATTCGGATCATTTGTATCGTTAGCGTCTATGCCTTTCTAATTTTCGAACTGAACTCGATATTTAGACAGAGAATATGCGCATGAACTCTCGATGACAATATAGTTAATGAAGACAGCCGGGATGGCTCAAATGTAGGCCCATGTAGTAAAATCGGAAACTGTAAAGTTACAGAAGGCGTCCCGCTTTGAAGTCAAAAAATATGGTAACCCTACTAATAGTTCACCAGTACTTTTGCAGCAAACAATACTTAATTACAGTTGGATGATATATATATGTATATTTTACTTAAGAGTATATCGCTCTCTTTGACAAAATGATATTGACTGGTACAATATTATACCTCCATTTTTTATCGAGACCTATACTTGGACAGGTTTATTAAAAATTATATATGTATAATATTGTATATATATATCCCCTATTTAGTGTATTAGATATACTGATCGTGGTGAGTGTATAAAACCTAAAGATGACCAAGCACAACTGAATCATGTGTATGTGTCTATCAATAACAAAATATTACATAATGCTGAGTGAACTATATTATTATTATTATTTTTAAAATCTAGATGACATCATACCCCGACCCAGATCGAGACGCAATTGACAAATCGGGGTAAGTAATAAAAGTTAGGGATTCAGTGAGAATTTTGAAGACATGCGTACAAATTGTGCTGGCTTGTGATCTAATTATTATTTAATGAACAACAGCTCATCCTCTGGACTAATTGTAATTTTGAAAGAGCTCAAAACTTATATGTAATGGCACTTCTGTCGTTTCATATATATCTTTTAATTTTGACTCACGGGCACTCATTTTCTACTATAATTATTGAATTGATCAAAACATAGGATAGTTCGCGTCAGAAATTGAATCACTAATAATGCTTCTGGCGATACGACTGGTAAGTGTTAATACTCCCAAAAAACACGTATATTTTTGTTACAGTGTCACCAGCATGGGAGCGATCGCGGGGTTCGTTTTCTTAGCGGTTATCGTTGCCGGCACATTACTAACTATAGCAACAAGATATATTAAAGTTAAAGTTCGTAGACAACACGGACGAGCTGGAATCCAGTCACAAGCCTACATAGATGCTATGAATCGAAGATTAAATGGAGAAGGTACGACAATAATATACAACAGTATTTCATTTGTGATCATAAAGTCAAAGTAATAACTATTATAGATTGAATTAATTGAATATACGGTATCTTAATTTGATTGACTTGTTGTTCACTAATTTCTGAGAGACTTTAAAGCCAAAATATTCAAAAGTAATTAGAACATTCCGTTTGATAGTGCTTTTCCATTAAATGTAGCTCGCATTGGACAGTGTTACGCATTACCTGTTTAAATTTTTGTAACCAAAGCCAACCTCGTATCAATTGTTCATAAGGAAAAATCAGGCAATGCTCTCAATATTAATATACACAAGCCTAATTTTACCCGCATATAATTACAAAATGAAGAACCATACCATTTTGTTCGTAGGAAACTCTGGCAACAACAACTCTTCTGCTACCGGTACAAATGACAGCCAGCTCCCTCCTGATATATTCTATATCTCTCCATCACCGGGCGAATCACAAGACCTGGATGAGGTAAACGTGGGACCGCCACCTACATATGAAGAGGCAGTTGCAACGTGTCCGGTTGTAGCAGAGGAGAGTTCACGTCAAGAGCAAGCGCAAACACCAGAAATGGTCAGGCCACAGCAGCGAAACTTCAGATTCAGACCACCTACACGACCAAGTAGACTAGACTTTATAGAACTGTCGGTCTTTAAAAACAATTTGAGTTCTGTATCTGAAGATGATTTAACTCCAGATACCGTAACAACTATAACAATACCAAAGCAAGAAGCGTCGAATGCTTGAAAATAATTTGCCCCAATAGAGATTGGTATGGCGGCGTTTCTTCTCAAAATCTCGTCAAAACTTTCTGATATTTCAGTGAGTAAGGTGATAACACAACACAAATACACTATTCAGGTAATTACTCCAGACTACTAACAGAAAAAACTGAAGTAAAATTGAGGCAAGTCGTCAAATAAAAATATGTATTTTCTACAAAGAAGCGGTGATGTTTGACATTTTTTGAGATCAAAGTGTACTTCAAGTCATTGCTTTTGTTTACATGCTCGGTTCAACAAAATATCACGATTTGTTTTACCGTAAATATATACTACTACGATTTGACATCTTGCCCTGGAGTTTTTACATCAAATAAAATATATTTCTTACTAACCTCGTTTTGAAAATATATAATATAATATTGCTTCATTTCACTGATTTCGTTAAAAAGTAGTAGTCAGCACCGGACTTCCTTCTACAAAGTGGAAATTGAAGCTTAATTTTTGTTGTTGTAATGTACAGTATAAAGAGCGCATTGCCGTTGCCATTCAGTCACGAAAGCCGTTTTTTCTCATACGAAACCATTGAGGTGTCAATGTACGAAACAAGTGTTGGGAAATTTAAATCGGTATAGGTCAACCTAATAACCGAAAAACATTGATGCAGAAGCAACTGTTGCCAGATTGCGAGGGTATAATTGGCCAAACCCAGCTGACAATTTATTATTGTATAGAATTTCCAACATATGAATCTCATGGGCATAGGATAGTTTGCACTTTTCAACTTCATCTTAATCTTGTAAATTGATCATTAGAACCTGTTACAATCAGCACGAAGTTTCATATATTTTTTTCCCCAGTACTGACAGCATTTTATTGGAAGATGGTCGGTATGAACTTGTGACCAAGCATAAAAAAATGTATAGTTTTGACAGCTATGCTCAGGCCTGCTTATAATTATCCGTGTACAATGCGCGAAAATGCTGCATCAAAGTAACATAGCAGAACATGGGTATTGTTTTTTGAACTGCGAGTTATTTTTTCCACCATAGAACGGCCGATGCTTTTGATTTATATGTAAACGATATTGCTGATGTTGTTCTGGATCATGCATCTCACCATCTTCAATTCACGTCGATCAATCAAAAATGAGTAGAAAAAAAAAGATCAGTCAGGCTATTACGTGATTATTTATATGGAATAAAATAAGATGCTAATTAACTGATAAACTCTCAACAAAAGCGCACAATGGTTAATGGTATATCTTGTATCAACTCCTAGGCCTGTTCTTCGATGATGCGCTCATGATTTATTTTAGATAACTATCAGCAGGTCATTAACAAAGTCATGTACCAGATTTTAGTTTATCACGCGGAATTAAATCTAATTAAACCTGAAACCTAACCCCAAATCCATCAAGACTGTATCTATAATAAAATTGTTCCCACTTACCTTATATTCATCACCATCTGGGGTAGCCCTGTCATTACATCCGACATGCCGTGGTTACGGCAGCAAAATTTTACCCGCCTTTGGTTTTCAATTTGCTGCCGTGGTAACGGCATCTCGCCATTGGTTTATGGCAGCTAAAAAGTCAGTCGCCATGGGTTTGGCCATAGCGGCCATGGTTTGGAAACCACGCTATGGTTTTGCGGCAGCTTCAGACGCCACAAAATACTTGAAACTGCACTTGCAATTTAGAGTCTAATCCAGCGTTTCCCAAACTGTGTTCCGCGGAACACTAATGTTCCGTGAGCGACTTCCGAGTGTTCCGTGGAAAATAAATCAAAAATACGTCTAAATGGGTCACCATGGCGATCTTAGGGATCGTGGAGTTGTCGCCCAACCGACCGTTCAATATCGTGTCACCGTTGGCACAAAGCGGACTTACTAAGGGAGGGTAGGGGCATATTCGTTAACCGTCGGCCTAGCTTTTTGACTGTTAAGTTCATTATCATGTTTGCAGCAATCCTTTTGGTTTTGCTATAGGCAAACAGGTAGGTCTTAAGAATAAAGGCAAATGGTCAACTCTTCTTCCGTCATCTCTGTCTGATTTTACTTTGAAATGCTGAATAATTTACTCATGTTCGATAAACTCGTTTCAGCAGATCGATAAACTGCAGCTCGCGAAGTTGCAGAAAGTACGTCTATCTCCATTAGACGTAACATTATAGAGGCAAACACTACGTAATGGAAAGTAAACGATATAGAAAGGTAAAATGAATTTGTTGATTCATATACACAGCATTCAAATTGAGAAACAATAAAACATTTATAATAAATGAAATATGTAATATATTCAATCATATTTTAGGTATGTTCAACATAATTCTGAGAATAGTTTTTGCGGCGCATTTGGCAACTCGCCACAACGAACCCATTGGGAACCGCTACATTACACTGTTTTTCTCTAATAACTTTACCCTTTCATTTTTTAGTGTTCCGCGAGGCGAGATAAAAAGTGTAAGTGTTCCGTGGCCGAGAAAAGTTTGGGAAACGCTGGTTTAATCTATCAACATGTACAATAGGTAAGGTATTTGGAATTACAGTGATCTGCCCATTAACACGTCAAACAGAGTGAACGAAATATTCGTTTGGTATGATATCATGAAATTAAGAAATAAATTTTACAAATTACCTTCTTATTATAAATCGTCAGGGCAGCCACTGTTTAAAAACTTTCACTATGGTGAGTAAGTGACTGAACACATAGATCATTGATTTTTTGCGCGGCTGTCGGTGATATATTAATACGTAGACTTTGTAATTTAACAGTAATCAACAACGCGTGAAAATATTAGGCCTTTATTTAATTAACAAATGTGATTGACTTCACGAATATCTCATATGCTATTATTTGATAAGCAAATATGGTCATTGTATCACGCCCGCTTCCTTTGTCTATATCGCAGTCGCAGAATAACATTTTTGTAACGATGTCCCAGTAAAATCACCAGAATGGTATACATAGCCTGTTACGACCTCATAAGTGACTAACCTGCGGTACGATTTCAGGCCGTTGACCTTTTTACAAAATGGCGGTTTAATTATAGTTTTATACATTGTCCGGGCATCAGTCAACGATAAACCAATCATAACCAGAAATTTATCAATAGAACGTTGCTTGATTATATGTAAACATTTGTGTACTCAAGGTAAAATGGAACCGGAAATTTTCTCGTCACAAATTCTCTTACGACGACCATGAAAACAATGTTGATGTGACCAGTATTTACGGACTGATTATTACGACTGTCTAATAAAAGTTGAAGCTTTAACACCATGTATAAATTGCACGTTGTAACTGAAAATTACTCAAACAAATTGTGAAGGACTTGAGAACAATTCGCATATTTTCGCGTTTCGATGAGTTGTGATATTTCGAATAAGATGCTGCGATTTTACGTCACCGTATTCTTCAGCATTTCAGCAATAATACATCAGAGTAAATGTGAGTCATTTTTATTTGAAATATCATAAGAATAATTCACGAAAAAAATTATTTTAAAGAGAAATCATGATGTCACAACGAGGTTACTTGTGCTGAATTTTGATTGTACATTATTCGTTGCAAGAATTGTGAACAAAAATGTTTACTTCGTTAGGAAGCTTTATGCTAAGAGGCCAAAAAATTGTTAGTCGGTTTTCTACTACATATATATAAGTGTGCGAAAATATTTTCATGGAACGAGTGCAATCAACAAATCCCGTAATCGTTTGTGGATCTGATGGAATGTTTCCCTACCAGTTTCCCTTATATCAATTTAGCAACAATTTGGTTTTTAATTTAATCTGAACTACAAAAATCTTTTTCTTCTTAGTTAACGCATATTTCAGTTCCTATATAGAAAATTGTACTTTTGTTGATGAATTTTACATCAAATAACGTATGTTCAACAATAAATAATGGCACATTCTGATTGTAAATTAAAGTAAAATGAATTTTAATAAAAAGAGCACATAACATGAACAGTTAACGTTGGCACAGATAAAGTAAACTCTTTTGAATTTTAGGCGAAACAGAATGCAACTATACAAATCCAATCACCATCTTTATTGAAGAGTCTGAAATTACTGTTATTGAAAAACAAGAATCTTCGGTTCTGATGTCGGTCTTGGTAAATCGATCGCCTTCCCACGTGAGAGTTGAGGTCGAACATGAAAACCTTGTCAAAGAAGCAATTGCACCAAACCGTACATGTTGCGCATGCAACTATTTCTTCCCAGCGGAAGTGTCAAAAAAGGCGAAAGGTCCCTACATTTACACATTCACAGCAAGGGAATTGCTTTTGCCTTACGGTCAAGTCAGTTCTGAAATAAAGCTCGACGTTATAGGTAACTGTGTTTATATTTTAGTGTTTATGATAAAGTTTGGTTTGATGATAAGTTTTAAATTTTAAAGTATGTACGACACTGCAATGGAACCGAGAGAAGTTGTACAAATGACAGTGTACCGAAAACGGTCTGCGTTTTCATCTATTTGTGCATTTAGTTTTTATGTTAATTAGACAATTTTACCAACGCCAAAATATTCATAAGCAAGTACAGAGGTTGCCATATGGCTTCACGAATTAAAACCCTCTTATATCCGTATCGGTATAATATTATTGAACATATATCTTCCTGTCCCAGATCAACCATTGGATCCGATTGGCCAAGGAGTTATACCAATCATCATTCTGTTCTTTGTTATATTGGTCATGTTCGTTTCTGTTGCAATAATATTATGCTGGTAAGTAGACTCTTATAATTATAAAGTTTTTGATCCGGTAAAAGTTGTTGCTGCAGCAGTAATTTATTTAATAAATAATAACCGTTAATCTACTTTCGGGCGACCAAGCATCCTATCGGCAAAGTAAAAAGTGACTTAAAGAGGCTTGCAAAAAGCATGTAGTTCGAATTAAATTGTTCTATAAGTAATGTTGAACTAATTCAATTTCTTCCTTTATCGGATGTCATTTAAAATGCCACATAATAATTAAATTTGACTATCTCGATAATAATCTTATTTCTAACCTAATCACACTTTACACTTCATCGCTATACGGTATCCGATAGCGCTCTAAAAAATTCAACTTCATTCTTCATTTTAGGAAATGCAGGTACGACTCTGATATTGAAGGCGCTGAATTCCATAATATAGAAGAAAGGAGATATCGTGGAAAGAGAGAAAGTACAAAAAGCAATTTGGAGCAAGAAGTGTATTCAATTTTTGATGATTGAACAATATTCTAACATTAATACTGTATAATAATATGAGGAACATAGCATAATGATGCGTATACAGATTTTGCCAACGGTAAAATGATTCCTTATTGTTTATAGTGTTGTTCAATAAGGAGAATTATTTACTATATATATATATCACCTCATCAAAATTTACTGCCATGAATCAAATGCCAAGGACAATTTCATCTTTGTTATCCTAAATCTCTCACTATTTTAAATAAATATACGGGAATATGTGAAAATTTAATTACGCTTGTAACTGTGGCTATAAAACCTAGATAGTGTTTTCTTTTTCGACTTGTCATTTTTATTTCTACTACCTTATCGTGACATGTATTATTTCTCACTGTAAAATAAATTTATACGCAATAAATCCTGTTTAAACCAATACTATTTATTTAAATAAATATCAGTGACCTGTTAACGATCAGATTTTAACTGGGTCAATGCAAACAAACTGTATAGAGTGGAGTTTACCTTGGAAAAGTGAGTAGGTTTATAAAATTTAAAGTTGCTATTAGCATTGAAGAGAAATGTTTTTAAATAATTTATACTATAACAATAGAAGCCTGAGTTTCAGATAAAACTACAATACTGCAAACCCATGTGATTTTATTTTTACATCGCGCCTCCCCTGGTGATTTAGTTAGAAGTCGTCGGAGTTTACTCTCCCAAATGGTAGCCAGTTTCAATCGTGAACTCGAAAAGTGGAACAAATCTTATCTTCCAGCTATATATTTCTCCATAATGAGCTCTAAAATTTTTCTCTTTGTCAAGTTACATTAACGTTTCACGGCCTTTACTTCTAGACCGCGTATAATATCCGAATTTTTACTTGAAAATGTGAAGAGATAACACAAAATAAATAGGTCCTACAGACATCAATCTCAATGACCAATAATACAATAATGATGCTCTTCATCATATATAAATCGCTATGCTGATCAAAACTAACTACATCTATTTACGGAAAATCAGAAAATTAATGTTCTTAAGCGATTAAAAGTTATTCATATATAAAATAGTTCGGACAGACGCGACCATATTATTCTATATTATCGATAACAACAATAACAAGTGTTCACGTTATATACAAAATATTTTTTTGACAATTACAAAATGGGAAAAATAGTATGGAATGAATAAGAAATAGGTTACTCAAAGCAATCTGCAGTACAACTGTAAGCGAACGCAAAACAACTTCAATATTCTGAATAGGAAGTCCATGCAAAATTAAAATTTTTATTTATTTGTACAGTTCCAATTCGTTTAATTGTGAACATTTAACATTTTGCTTATTGAAGAGAATTCCAATTAGTTCAGTACTAATTGAGCATAATTTAAATTATTTACAAGGCAATATTGATTTCTGCAACACTCATTGCTTAAAAATGTTTATTTACAAAGCTTTCTCATTCGTAGTACACTTCAAGTTCACCAATCACAAAATTCTTCCCATTTGGCAGCAATAGCGCCTCCACCTATTGCAGCTACCACTCCTCCTCCGAATAGACAACCAATTGCAATTTTGGCAACCACGAATCCAAAGATACCAAATGCTGCCAAACCTCCAGTTGCCACGCCCAGGACGACTGCGATGCCAATAAGAGCACCAACTTTCCACCAGTTCTGAAAAATAATGTAATTAATGTGTTTACCTGAATCTGAGATTTCGCAGCTTTATGTAAACATCAAAATACATCTTCCCATTGTGTAAATTCACCGCTAAGTACGTTATCGCAAATTGTCTAATTTTGTTTCTTTTCAGTTTCGAAATTTGTCCAAAATTATTCGTTAAATGTTGGGGACATTTTTGTTGACGCTGTTGCTGTAGTGCAGAAGAAGAGGCTCAAATTCATAATTTGCGATATGATCTTGGTTTCAATATTCTCCGTGAAGTAATAAAATAATTTACACACCGTCTTTTTTACACCACTTTCTTCCAATTTCTTTCGCATTTTCTCATTTTCTTTCAAAGCTTTGTCGTACTTCTTCTTCAATGCCTCATGTTCTCTAAGCAGGTTCTGAAAAAATTGAAGATTGTATATATTTTGTTATGAATACCACGGTACAAAAAATATGTCGATCGTAAATCGTATTATGGATTGAATTTACAGTTGCATAATTATGCGAAATCCGAGCCAAGCCGTAATGCAGGGGTCGGCATCGTACGTCCCGTGGGCCAGCTCTCGCGACGCTTCGCTGAATTATAGGGACAAAACGGCCGTTTGGCGATGAATTGCTTTTATAATACATGCTTGAGGAGTTGATTTTATTCTTCACATAACAGAATTATTGCGAGACATGTGTAGATTATATTATAATCTAGCAATAAAGTGAAAAGCTACTCGTTTAACAAACCTACAATTTAATTATAATTAGACAAATAGCAACACGCAGAAAAGTTGATGCTAAGTGCCGAGAGTTCAATGGCGCAGAAAATATTCGAATTGAGCTTCTTGAGATGAAATGCAATGAAGAAATAAAATTCATATTTCATTCGATAGATGTATCACTGCTTGATTTTATTTATAAAAAGTATCTTCCTGAAGAAAATCTCAAACCATTTACATCGATGTTTGGGAATACATACGAGTGCGAACATCTTGGCTTCCTCTAGCGTGCCGCCTGATGTCGAGAAGCTATCAAGCGTGATGCAACAACAAGTATCACAGTCTTCTCGCGCTGTTCAAAATCTAAAATTTCAACTTCTGATCGGTGTGAAATAATTGTGATTAATCGGCCATCCGTTCGGTTTTTAACTTTCTTAAAATAAGTGCGACCCGCCAAGACTTGCAACCCTCAATTTTGGCCCGCGAGGTACAGTGGATGCCGACCCCTGAGGCGTAATGTATGTTTTTGTTTTTCTTTGCTGTGTTAAATTTTTTGCCGTTTAGCCCTTGACTTCCTCAGCGATATCCGCTTCTCTTCTTTTGTGTGGCTCTGATGAAGGTTTGAAGTTGGTTATATGGCCAACCAAAAAAAGCATGTTGCACACCTCTGTGCTGAACATACTTATTTTTACTGGAAGCACATCGTGGCAGCTGAATGAATGCTGAGTGTTATGAGAATTAAGTTCAGTTATTCCTGTTGCAGTGTGCTACACTTTGTTTATATTCCGTCATTATTACATTATCGTTCTTTGTGTTGTGATCACTGATTATCGTCAAGCGACAACGGACTGCATTTGCCTTACTGCATTAGTTACGTGCCGTTACGAGTATTAGACGGTAGTCCGATTAAGTTTGGCTATACTTAGTGACTCAATGTAATTATGTTGCATGTTCTTGTGTTTAGGTTAAGATGCGTTTTTAGTTTCTTAAAGCCATAATTTTGGTTATAATAAATAAACTGTCATAACAATTTAAGAAACTAAAATCTTAAATATGGATGCATCGATGAAACCAGTGAGACTTGACCTAAATCTGAATTCTCCAAGCGCGGCAAAGGAATGGAAGCACTGGCGAAAAACATTTGAGAACTACATTGAAGAATTAGAGATGAGTGTACAAGAGGGCCAGTCTGTGAATAAACTCAAGAGGCTAATCAACTCAGTATCTCACAATGTTTATGAATATATTGAAGATGTGGACGCTTATAGTAAAGCTATGGAAGTGCTACATAACTTATATGTCAAGACGCCGAATGAAATATTTGCACGACATCTGCTAGTTACGGCAAAGCAACAAACTGGTCAATCCATCGACGAATTTTTACAAACTCTGCGTAATCTAAGTAAAGATTGTAATTTTAAAGATGTTTCTGCCGCGCAGTACCGCGACGAACTTATACGTGATTCTTTTATCAATGGTATTTTGTCAAATAACATCCGACAACGTCTTTTGGAAAACAAGGACTTGACTCTTGAATTAGCGTTTTCACAAGCTTCATCACTTGATCTGGCGCAACGTAATTCGTCAGCATATGAAGCATCTCGAATCGACGAATTGCAACCTTCCGCATTGGCCACTTCCGAAACCTCTTTCGACAATGAAGGTATAGTAACTGGCCGTATAACAGGGCGAAAATGTATATTCTGTGGATATAATTACCACAATCGTCAAAATTGTCCCGCACGCAATGCCAATTGCTACAAATGCGATAAAAAAGGCCACTTTGCCAAACTTTGCCGATCAAAGATGAATAAATCTGAAGACTCTTCATCTATAACGGCGTCAGTAAATCCATCAGTCCACGATTTGCAATCAGCACCACGGTGTTTACTGCCGGCAACACTTCCAGTTGTCATAGCTGGTCGCAATACAACTGCGTTGATAGATACCGGAAGCTCTCTCTCTTTTATAAACGAAAAAACTGCGAGAATGCTACGTTTGAAAATTTTGCCTTCACGGGAAAATGTAGTGATGGCTGTCCAGCATCTGCAAGGAACGACTATTGGATCCTGTTTAACTGATATGATAATTGGTAGTCGTTCATATACCAAAGTGCCTCTTAAAGTATTTCGAGGTCTTTGTTGTGATTTATTGCTCGGTCAGGACTTTCAAAGACAACATGAAAGAGTCATTTTCCCTTTTAACGGCTCTCGTCCTGAACTTCTAGTTCAATATGAATCAAAAGTATGTGGTTTAGCTGCTGCAAACTACACCCCGGCTTCGTTATTTTCTAATCTCATGAAAAATTGTCATCCGATAGCTGTCAAATCTCGCCGTTTTGGCGCGTTAGACAAAGAATTCATCGCTAAAGAAGTTTCGAGAATGTACAACGAAGGAATTATCAGGCCAAGTTCTTCGCCGTGGAGAGCACAGCCTTTAGTTGTGAAGGATCCATTGACCTCAAAACGACGATTGTGCATAGACTATTCACAAACGATAAACATTTATACAGAGCTAGACGCCTATCCATTGCCGCGAATTGATGATATGGTTAACGAACTTGCTGGATATTCCTGGTTTTCCACCTACGATCTGAAATCCGCGTATCATCAGATTCCAATATGCCAGCAAGATAAAATTTTCACTGCGTTTGAAGGCGATGGTAAACTCTGGGAATTCAATCGTATTCCATTTGGAGTGACCAATGGAGTACCAGCTTTTCAGCGGCTAATGGATGAAATTGTGGAAAAAGGCAATCTGAAAGATACATTTCCATACCTCGACAATGTAACTATAGCTGGACATACAAAAGAGGAGCATGACTATAATGTGAAGAAATTTCTCGATACTGTTAAGAAAAACAATTTAACATTAAATGATGCAAAAACAGTATCAAGTGTACGAAAAATTAACATTTTGGGATATACAGTGGGTAATAATTCAGTAGCTCCAGATCCCGAACGCCTAGCTCCATTGAGAGAACTCCTACCTCCAACAAATAGTCGCGCTCTGCAAAGAATAATTGAACTTTTTGCGTATTATTCGAAATGGATTGTAAACTTTTCAGACAAAATTCGACGACTCCGCCAAGCGAAAACATTTCCTTTAGATTGCGCTACAGTACAAGACTTCGAATCACTAAAAAGAGAAATCGGAAATGCCACTTTGAGCTCAATTGATGAGCATGTTCCATTTGTTGTAGAATGCGACGCATCGGAAATTGCAATTTCAGCCACACTGAATCAAGGAGGGCGACCAGTGGCATTTTGGTCGCGTGTTCTACAGAAGAGCGAGAGGTTTTATCCTGCTGTAGAAAAGGAGGCAACGGCAATCATTGAAGCTGTGCGAAAGTGGGCCCATTTTCTGGCAAGACGTCCATTCACTATCGTGACCGACCAGCGATCGGTTTCTTTCATGCTAGATAACCGTCGTCGATCCAAAATAAAGAATAATAAAATTCAGTCCTGGAGGCTGGAACTAGCCTCTTTCAGTTACGACGTTAGATATCGACCTGGAAAACAAAATGCCGCACCTGATGCTTTAACACGTTCTACATGCGCATCAGTTTTTCCCACGTCATTGCAAGAAATACACGAAGGTTTATGTCACCCGGGCGTCACAAGACTTCTACATTTCGTCAAATCGAAAAATTTGCCTTTCTCGACTGATGACGTTAAAAGAACTTGTAAATTATGCCGCGTATGTGCGGAACTTAAACCGAAATTTTATTCCCCACCGTATGGCACATTAATCAAGGCCACACGGCCATTTGAAAGACTGAGTATGGACTTCAAGGGACCTTTGCCATCACGGACAAAGAACGTATACATGCTAACCATTGTCGATGAATATTCTAGATTTCCATTTGTATTTCCATGCACCAATCTTTCTTCCGCTTCAGTAATAAGCTGCCTTGAAAAATTATTTGCTCTGTGCGGACTACCTGGTTATATACACTCTGATAGAGGAAAATCTTTTATGTCTGCGGAACTAAGGGATTTTCTGCTGAAACGTGGTGTAGCCACCAGTCAATCCTCGCCTTATCACCCAATTGGAAACTCCCAAGTTGAACGATTCAATGGAATCATATGGAAAGCCGTGCGTTTATGCTTGCGTACATATAATCTGCCTATCACACATTGGGAATATGTGTTACCGAAAGCTCTTCAATCGCTCCGATCTTTGCTTTGCACAGCAGTCAATGCAACTCCACATGAACTATTTTTCAACTTCCAACACCGCTCTCCCAGTGGTCATTCATTGCCTACCTGGTTGTGCGAATCAAAACATGCTTTTCTGCGGAAATTCGTTCGTTCGCACAAAAATGACGATTTGGTTGAACAAGTGGAACTAAAAAATGTGAATCCCGCATATGCTCGAGTTCGTTTTTCTGATGGGCGGGAGAGTACGGTATCGTTAAGAGACTTGTCCCCTTGTCCAGTCTCCCAACGATCTTCAAGTCACGATAGAGAGTCTCAAGACTTTTCTCCTGAAGATAGTGAAACAAGTACTAATGCGTCACCACTAAATGATGGATGCAACGTTGACCGAAATGAAGAGTTCAAAATTGAAATTCCAATTAGCTCTGACAATGCTAATAATGAAAGGATTGCCACACGTCGTTCAACTCGAACTAACATTGGTGTTCCACCAGAACGCTATGGTTTTGAAATATAGACGGGGAGAATGTTATGAGAATTAAGTTCAGTTATTCCTGTTGCAGTGTGCTACACTTTGTTTATATTCCGTCATTATTACATTATCGTTCTTTGTGTTGTGATCACTGATTATCGTCAAGCGACAACGGACTGCATTTGCCTTACTGCATTAGTTACGTGCCGTTACGAGTATTAGACGGTAGTCCGATTAAGTTTGGCTATACTTAGTGACTCAATGTAATTATGTTGCATGTTCTTGTGTTTAGGTTAAGATGCGTTTTTAGTTTCTTAAAGCCATAATTTTGGTTATAATAAATAAACTGTCATAACACTGAGTATGTATCACTGATGGCCCAGTCCCAAAATTTACTACAAGACATCGGTATCAATACTTCTGGAACTGAAGTTAGATCAAGAATTAGTTGATTTGACCTTACCTCCTTGAATGAATAACTCGCTTATTATCAATAAAACAAACCTCAAAAATTTCACCACCTGATTCACTTATTCCTTGAAATGAACATACATAAACTGGCTGAAGTCGTGACAAATACTGTATAAGGACAATTTGTTGTATTGAATATTTCAATATACATGTATTTTTTGCATGCAATAGGTTGGGCAAATCTTTAAAATAACGAACAGCGAATCGAATATTGAAAAAACGAATGCCATTTATCTAACCGAATATTTGGAAGCGCGTGAGCTGCGGCACTTCACTGTGGCGCTTGAAAATATCACTGAAACGATAGAATAATACAAGGAGAAGGTCAACTATCGTCTTCGCAAAAATCACCCTCCCGGAATCAGTAATGATAATATTCGGAAGGTCACTTACAAACAGCGATAACGATGATCAAAGCCAACACGAATAGTACGAATTAGAATAAACCTAATTTAGAAATCTGGGTTTTGGAGTTACAGCTTTAATTATCTTCAAATTATGTCAACGCGTCGCTTACTTTGTTGTCCGCCGACGCAGCAACATTTAACTGGAAGAAGGATTGCTTGATCACGCTGACGAAAAGCAATTTACAAATTTATCGAGTAAAAATAGCGTATTGTAAACTATTTTTTTCGGTCTTCTTCTTCTAAACGGGACTATCGACCCCCGGCGTCATGGCGTCGATTCCGACTATACATTATTCGATAGTATTTAGTATTCGCTGAAAATTTTCGAGTTACTCGATTCGAAAAATATATTCAACTTTTCCCCAGTAACTGAAAAAATAAAAATAAACCAAAAAAGTGTCATTCAGCAAGTATCATAATTACATACTTCGTGACTCTCGGCAATTTTTTCCAAATTTTTCAACTTTTCTGCATCCTTTGCCCTTTCGGACATAATCTTTTTGAGCTTTCTCTTCAGCTCTTCGTTTTCTTTGCAGACACGCTCACACCTTGCTATTCGTTCAGCCATATCAGCCTGAAAAAGTTGTACGTGGCGGAAATTGATCATCTTGTAAGATGAATTGCAATACAGAACATCTGAAATCCAATCAAATTTCCACCGATATCTTGATATTTGTCCCGTCCTGAGCAAAACACGCTTTTTATCGCTTCGCATCCTGCATTGCAGGCCCCGGTTATGTGATGGTGATCATGTGTGAAGAAATGTTTCATAGTAAACGGGTAGTTCGTGAAAATTTCCACATTATCAGCTTGATTTGAGAACAATCAGGCCGTTCTATTTTCCCCTAGATTGGGCGCATACCTGATCTATAGTTACTAGTAATATTGCAATAACATAACAAGTTTTTACACGTGAAAACCTATTGATTAAATAACCTGTCGAGGTAAACATCCAGTTGTGCGTCTGATTCGTTTTAATAATATGAAGCAAAAACATGTAGGCTTACAGTATTTATTTTCAACTGATTATAAACTTTACCTTTTCCATTTCTAGATTTTCGACCTTATTGCTTAATGTTCTCATCTCATCCATCATCTCCCTCACATCGCCCTTTGTTAACACGTCACCTTCTGGGTGCCCAATTCTCTAAAAAAAAGATATGCAGATATCATACAAAAATATATCATATAGTGTGCAAGATAAACCAAATGTTTGTTTTAATGCGTGTTTAATGATGACCGATAAATATGTTGACCTAGCTCAATAATGGTCTCTGAGTAACGTAACACACTCTGGCATTTATAGAGGATGGACAAACCAAGAGACAAACACTGACAGGTTCATCGTTGATCCAACACTAAATTTTCTGTTACACACTACATAAAAAAAATTTAAATTATTGGAAGCGTAAAGAGATCACAATGAAATGTTTGTCTAGATATAGTGGGATTCAACGCAATGGATCGAATCCCCCCTCCCTCCGCTCCCCCACGGAAAAAAATTTAAAAATCGCGCCGATGCCAAACAGCATTGCTTTCGCCCGTATATGTCTATGCCGGGACACTAATATGTAATAGTTTTGTGTAATGTATTTATGTCCATACGTGCAAGTTGTACGTGGGTTTAAAGTCAAACCGAACTAAAAACTAACTATTTTCTTGCATCTTCACCAAAAATTCCAGTTATATCGACAAAAGCGACATTAATTATTATCATTGCGTAATCACTAATCACATATTTCCAAAGTCTGGCGTTCATTAAATCTGCTTGTGTTGATATATGCGCCCAATGGTATGTATCAGGCATTTGAGAGAGTCATTTGCGTCGTAGATCCTAAGAGCATGGTCAAATGCGAATGAGTAGCAAGCAATCGTGCAAAAGAGTTTCGGAAATTCGGCTGACGTTTTTAATATGCTCAACATCAAACTAGTACAGGAAACAATTAGTAAACGAATGTGTTCTCACGCCCGATGCGGTTTTAAAATTTTCTGTTTTGCATGAGCTTTCAATCTTGTTTACACGGGTATTGGACGGCAAGTTTTCTGAATAAACCAATTTTAACAATATGATCTACGTAAGACGTCTATATCGTAGATCTGGGCGGTCTAAACTGCGGCCGGCTGGTTGCGTGCGGCCCGCAGAACAATTTTAGCGTACACTACTAAACCATTGGCAGATATTTGTGTTTATTAGCAAACAATTTTGCTTCATTTTCAAACCACCAACTGGAAATAATACAGATGTTGGGATTGATGTTTGTTAATATCACGGAATTTCATTGTTGTATCTATAAACGTCAAGATGGTGGCTATATGGGAATGACCTTCTATCGGTAAATAGAGAATGAATTGGTTTGTTCTGACAGGAATAAACCGAGTAGAAGATCTCGCGTCAAGTAACTCTTCATTTGAAAAGCGTTTCTCGCCTTTATTTTAGTAAAAACACTCCTCGATTTTCAAGCGTTGGCCACGTGACGAGCAGCAGGGCTGACAGAGCGCCTCGCGATCCAGCTTTTTTTTAAAAAAAAAAACTTTTAACTTAAACGGATTTTGTTGTTTTACGACGGTAGCTCTAGGCCTGCTCACGCTACAAGTAATAATTTTTTTTTAAAATACAACAATTCATTATACGATGAGTGTAGAAAAAAGGTGACAGGGGAAAAGCATTTCCTTACCACAGCAAAGTTAAACCACAGTGTTAGGTGTGTTTTCAAGTAATATCCGTCACGAAAGAATTTAATTTTTAGCGACAATACAAAACCAAACACGAGAAAAGATACCGAAAATATCATGATATTTCTCGGGAAGCAATTTTAAAATAACTAAAGGCTTCATATAGTTTTCTTGAAAAACTGATTTGAACGATAAACTCTCATTCTTAAATATATTTGAAGTCAGTAAACTCGCGATGTTTTGATAACTTTTGCGTTTTCTCCGACTGCGGCCCGCGAGACGTCTTCAAATGTTTTTGCGTCCCTTCAACCTCTCAACCTTGGACCACCCTGTCGTAGATTACTACATCTCCGTTTCGCAATATAAACAGTAATCCGAAAACGATGCCATTCATGTCTTGAGAATTATGGGATTCTCTATCAAACAAAACACCAGAATTTTGTTAAAAGGATATTCTGTAAAATTGAAATTGTAGTTTATAAGATGTGGAACCTCATGGCAATGGATGTGGAAATTTTCCGCAAAGTTTTTATTCTCCGTCATCAAGCAAAAACACTCAGAATTGAAAATTCAATAAGTTTTTCCGCAAATAAAATTACTAAATTTTTACCTCGATTGTTGCCCAATAGATGTTGTAAAGATATCATCATTACAATTACTAATCAATACATATACTCAACACTAAAACGATATAGTTTATACTCATTTAATCTATAGTCCTTCCTTTACGCCTTTGTTCTATGGATATTATTCACTTGACTAGTTATCAATAAAAAAGAGACAAACTACGTATTGAGTCTATAGTAAAAGTATAACAAATGGCACAATTAAGAATTGGTCGAACAAGTGCATTCATCTTGAAATAAAAGTTTCAAATTTTCTACGTTACCTCTTCGTTCGATACATCATTTGCTGGTACAAAAGCAGCTTTATTCGCATTTCCCATGTCTTGCTTGAATTGTCAAAAAGATTTACGCATATAGATAGGCTTGTTTGTTTCTCCGCAGACTAAAGTCCACAGTCTTTCCTTGTAACGATTTATACTTTTTCGCAGAAAATGAATAATAGCTGGAAGGAAGCAATCAAGTAATCGAATCTCTAGTGCAGCTTTCGTACGTGGTAATTACCCTGGTATATGTATATCCATTGTAAGTAGACTGCATTGAGTGGACTTTATACAGTTTTAGCTGAAAATTTCATGCATTCGATTTACTATTTTGCTCAACGTAACCTGGTCATTTAACAATGTTTTTGATTATAATATTGTATCGATTCTGTTATAATCTACAAATACAAACTGGATATGATATTAAATTTGGACTGGCAACAAATTAAACCATTATCGTCTTATTTTTCCCGTGTCAATGGTATATTTTTGCCCAGGGGTCTCCAACGTGCGGCCCCGGGTTGAGATTTTTTCAAAATACACTAAAATCTTACGATGTTAACTATGAGTTTTATCGTGTTCGTATTTCATTCTATTGTAATAAATAAATTTTTATTTATTATGGTGAAATAAACAAGTTTCGGTCAGATCATTGAAGTGTGCAGTTATGAATTATTAATTCTGCATATGTGCAGTTAAGCAAAACTGGAATATTATGAACTTTTTATAAAGTAGTAAACACATACGCAATGTCGAAGAAGCGTAAATATTCGGAAGAGCACAGAATATTTAATGAGAAGTGGGAGGATCTGTATTTTGTGTGAAATTATAATAACAAGGTTCGGTGTATCATATGTTGTGCAATTATTGCTGTTCGAAAATATTGCAACGTCCGACGACTTTACAGCTCATTACCCCGGGAAAAATACCATGTCTATACTGAAACAATTCTTCACGGAAAGTCACGGAAATAAAATTTTCACTGATGAAACAGACAAATTTTCTCTCTGACATTAACAAAACTTGTGAAGATTTGGTAGAAGCAAGCTTTGCCATAAGCGAGATGATTGCGAAATCGTCGCGTCCTTTCGTTGGGGGAAGCTTTATTAAAGAGTGTATGTTTAAGGCTTGTGAAGTAATTAGCAGCAATCTTTTTTTAAATGAAAGTTAACAAATCAGCCTTTCACACGCGACTAACGGACGAGAGTTTGTGTGCTGTCTTAAAGACTAGCAAACCGACGCGAAATAGACCAAACATCGAGTCTCTCACCGCTACAAAATGGTGCCAATTATCCAGCACAAGTAAATGAATATGTTTCATGTCTCGTTTGGTGTAAGATTCGAGTGTAATTTCAACAAATATATTGAGATTTCTTTGTTAATTTTTGTATAGCAATTTTGTACCTAATTTGTTGGTTTGTGGCCCGCGTCGTCAATAAATTTCAAAAAGTGGCCCGCGACATAAATTGAGTTGGAGAACCCTGTTTTAGCCGCAAGAGTTACTAAGTGTCTGCGATAAGAGGTGTACTACACGAGTGGTTCCATTATCTTTACATTCCATTCCGTTCCATTATCTTCAGTCTCTGACCGATATTCTCGTTTGTTACTTTGTGTTATCGCAGCACACTGAAAACGAGGAGTAAAAACTTTCACTGGGTTTTGCGATAAAAATGAACTCGCGTTGGTCTTTAAGTTGCCGCACTGTCCAGACTCTAGACTAGACTGTTTTCCGTTCGTGAAGATTTATAATTGCAACTCGTTTTCTAATAGTTTCTGGTCGCCATGCAGAGAAAGGAAGATTGCATATCGTGGAATGAATGGAGCGCGTTGGTCGTCTAGTTCCTAGGCTGGCTTAGAATTTACCCATTAGTGGACATTGGTAAATGCAACTCACTTTCTGATATTCTGCTTGCTTTCTCACTTCGGCTGTAAAGCTGCTATGAATATTTTTGCATTTTTATTTGGGGGCTCTATGCCTTACTAAATATCTTACAAAATACGGGCAGGTAGGTGATTGTCCCTTGAATGCCTAATTTGATTGGTTCAAAACTTTTCAAACTGGTTAACGAAATCTTTCACATCCATATAATGTGAATTTAAGTAGTCTTCTTCAGGGGTGGTACTGACGCTAAAACATTGGGAAAATTAATGAAAAGATCTTTCTACATAGGAAATCCCCCCCAAAAAACTTGGCGATGACTCAAATGTTTTAGATTAAATTTATTTTAAGCTTACGTGGATGTAGAGGAGAACCAAGCGCTCTCTCTAAACGTGGATTGCAAATAATTTTTGATGTATTTAAAAAAGGATGGCGAATTGGACCTGTTGAAGTATGCGCACCAAGATGGCGCACAACCTGAATTCAGCTTGTGTATCAGGTTCGGGTTCAGGTTATGCGACATCTTGGTGCGCATACTCCAGGAGTACCGGTGAATTTAATAAAGAACACTTGACATCAATCTGTTGCAATGGGTATTCAGTGCAATGTTTTTGAGGACACAACAGACGAAGCAGTCTTTTAATACGAGCGATATTTCTATATTCTTTTGCACAGTACTTGAAATAATTAGCCAGTAATCGATACCGTATACCAGGAGCTGGCAACAAACATCAAGACAGAATTTCTCATGACTCGTTGTCTCCTTTTTCTTGGTAACATGAATTTACTAGACCGTGAAAACAATATTCTAGCACGAGTACAGCTGTAAACAGTCGCACGTTTCACGGTATCGCTCACCGATGTACTGCAGTAATAACAGGCTGTAGTTCGACGTTAAAAGTAATGAGTTATGATTTGTCAGGCTATGGATAGGGAAAAAAAATTCTGTCGTTGTTTGTTGTTTCCATATTGTTGAGGCAGTTATGTAAGTACTTTCTGAAGTCTTGATACTTTTTTTCCATTGTAAGTGAGCTGAGTTGGTCAATCATTGGACACACTTAAAATATGTTGTAAATTTATTGGGATGCTGTTGACATACACACGGACAGTTTAATTTCCCGTGTTTCGAATAGCTTGTATATAGCCATATCGATTTTCACTAAGCATTAATGAATTCAAGTTCTTTTTTTTTTAAAGCTGACGAAATTATAGGCTCAATGTAATTGTTGATTTTCATTAAAATTTATGTAATATCGGAGAGGGTTCGTAAACATTCATTTGAAATTTAGCTACATGTATAGCGATTTCATTCATTATCAATACGCCTTACTATGCGTAAAATCATTAACTACAAAGCTGTGCCTTTGCTCTATTTGGGTTGGTAATCAGCCGGCCGATACTCGGCATTGGTTTGACGTATGACTCATCTTTTTAAACGTCTCTCCTCTGTGATAAAAACAACAAATTCTATCGATTTATTTCGCAGTTACCAGCGCCGTAAGATAATCCACGCGGTAATTTATATTTTATAGCACTAAAATAACTACAACTGCAACTATTCCATTACGTCTTTTGTTATGATACTGCTAAATTGCCAACATTATTTGTGGTGGTTTTGGGATATTTAACCTTCTATTGTATAATCTTGCGTAATTGGGTATGTTAATATTTGTCGATAATTTGATACGATTAGACATAAAATTCATAAATGCCGAACCAGGAGGGTCCACCACGACAGTTGCAGCCATCACGACCTTGTCGAGTGGCTGGGAATACGCCTATACTACGCCCTCTCGTTTCACTAATTAGCGAAATCTCTATCGAAATATGAAACTCCTAATATGTCAGGTCATAAAGTTTAAAAAGGAGGGAAGGGTAAAACAATATTAATAGAATAGATGATATGTTTAATTTGAAATGGCAATGTTGGATTTTCTAATCCAAACTAAATTATCCTAAACAACTTAATAACACAGAAAGGCGCCCAAGCTCAGAAGCTTGAGTTTTCTCATAGAAGTGAAGATGTTAAAGCCCGAATCATATATATGACGCGTCGAGATGCATATGCATAGATTCTGTTTCAATTATTTTTGTCGTTTTTTATTAATTATTCTTAAACTTTCGACAGATTAATTATAAAAGTCATGGTGAGTAGAATACCAAAGCGGGAAGTATGGAATTTGCTTCAAAAATATTATAATATAATACCCAGTTCTGTAAGCAAAATGGCAGGTTATTCAAACATCAATTACAAGGTAACAGCAAATGACTGTATCAGTCCAATAACCGATTGCAAAACTGCATCAGAAAATTTCCTGCTAAAATTCGCTGATGTTTCACACGTATTTTACTTAGGTAAGAATTCATCATTTTTCCTTACCTCTTCTATTAATAATTGCTAGAATAGTAATTTAATATCTATACCACGTTTCTATGACTTTGCCGGCCACGTGAAGTCGTTAGTATTCAAACATTTTAGATTGTCGTTCACGCACAATCGTGAAGCGTTCCTCTATTTTTTAAACAAAAAAAAATAAAAATAAAAAATAAATATTTGCAGATAACATCGACATGCAACATGAAATGTTGAAACACCTGCATTTACACGGAATTAACGCATCTTTACCGGTAGAATCCACACATGGCGAAACAATGATAGATTATTCTTTCGGTAAGTTGTCAGTTTTGAAAAGGTTTACTGAGGTAAATGAATGTCAGTTATAACTGGTGGTTACATGTTTAGGTGGGAAACAGTACTCCGTACAATTGTTGTCTTTCGTTAATGGCGTGTCGATGAATGAAGCTGATACGAGTCAAGAAGAAGTGATCGACATTGCTTACGATATGGGGCAGTTATGCGGAAGATTTCATCATACCATGAAGGTAATACATGATATAAATGATGATGATATAAATGGGATGATATAAATCAGTGCATCTAACCCAGAGTATGAATCAATCCCGCAAAGCCTTACCTTTTTTTGTTATGTCTCGGATTTGCTTGATATTCTATTGTTTTGCAGACATTTAACTACGATTTAGAAACAGCATCTGGGATCCATTCGCCATTCCATACGGAAAATGCTGCCATGTTCGAGGAAAAGCTCGCATACGTCGGGGATAGATCCTTGAGAAATCAACTCATAAACTACATGAATCTTTTTAAAGAAAATTTTTTGCCACGATTATCGGAATTAAGAAAAGGTAACAATTTATCTCTGATCAATACGATATATGTTGACTTGACTTATACTCTGCATACGTATTTAAATTTAAAATTTCAGCTTTCACCTTCTACAAATTCTAGCAGAAACACGTACTGTACTCTTGACCAGAGAGAATTCTTTATTTAAGTCATTTCGAGCGACCTAACTATAGCTTATTAGGTTATTTTGTTCTCGCCCGCTTTCTCATCACAATTAGGGTAAAATTAAATTTTCCTTAAATGTTTCAATTAATGTCACACTCGCAAGTGGCGCCGAGTCACCGACTATCTGAGTCTTGAGTGAAGACCCAGCGAATTTCCAAAGCCATTGTCTTAAGTAAAGCTTTTTTAATTCAGAAGTCTTTGGGCCAGTCACGCCACTATTGCCCCACAATAAACCAACGCTACTTGGCATACTATTCAGTAATAAACCAAAATCGTTTTCGGGTTCAGTCAAGTGGTTGTTTCCTCCAGGATTTTCTTTCATTGGGAATCTTTGCAAAAATTAGTTCGAGTCTCTTCGACAATTTATCCATACCAACTTTCTTTATGTTCATATTATGTCTATATATGTACTGAGTACACAGAGTTGTAATGAGTGTTTCGATAAAAGTTTAAATTATTTTTTTGCTATTTCAGGTTTTATTCACGGAGATATGAGTGACACCAACATCATTTTGAAAGATAATTCTCAAAAAGGTGGACAGAGAAGAAAGAGATGGGAAATTGGCGGTCTTATAGATCTGGAAGAATGTGCTTACACGTACTTAGTTGGTGAAGTAGGAATATGTGCTGCTTATTCTATGCTCAAAGCGGCATCCGTTGGAGCTGACCCGGTAGAAGCATCTCTACATATGATACAAGGGTACCAGTTGATGCACGATTTGTCTGCACGAGAAAAAGAAGTTTTGTTCTACGCTGTTTTAAGTAGGCTTGCCGTGTCGTATGTATCTGCGTGCTACGAGTGTTTTCTAACACCAGAAAATTCGACATATCTTTTTACGCAAGCAAAAAATGTACCGGTGGTTTTGGAAGCGCTGGAAGAGTGTGGAAAAAATGAAATCGAGAAAATTTGGTTCGGTAGAAGGTACAAATGGCTACGACAACATAATAGTTGGCGAAATAAAGCCCCTCCAAAAGAGTAGAGGAACAATCGCTGGTCGCATTTGATTCCAAATCTAAGCATCAGCGTTGCTGTTTGTATAAGTAATTCCTATTTGCGTTGAGTTGCACTGTGGAAATTGCAACAAGTAACATTTCAGTCCCATGTTGGGACTCTTCTATATATATATTACATTTTGTACAAAGGGCCGTTTTATTGAATTTATTTCAAACCAATATTATTGCTTCCATCTTTTACGTTTTCAAACGACAAATTTCCTATGTCACCTTATTTTTTGATCGTGAATATTTTTAAATTGTTTCTGTAAATATTTCCGAATACCTATGCTGCATTTGGAAGCTGTTTCTGAAACCATTATGCATGTCTTGTTATTTTCATTTCAACGCTGTACGGTTTTGTTTTATGCGACTACTGTTAAGACTTGATCCTTTTAATACTATTTTATCAATTTTCTATATAATATACGAAGCGCGTGAACCAGGTTTAATATTGTGCTATATATTTAAGTTATTAGGGAATTGTACACGGGTTCGTAAAGGATAAAATAAGTATTTGTATTGAGAAAATATTGATTACCACGAGACTCGAACAAAGTCAACAACGTGTTTTGAAAATTTACATTTGTTGGAGGAAACCTAGTATAACGAAGACGGCGACTGCTTGGTCCTTCGGAAGTTGCTGTCTGTTTTGTAGGCGACAGTAGTAAATTCGTATGCATGGATATAATTTAAAATTTTACCTCAATTCTTTTTTATTTATTTTCAGACTTTATATTTATAAAACAAATGTAATGGTGAGCAATATACCGAATGATGAAACCTTGAATTTGCTTCAACAATATTATAATATTATACCGAAATCTGTGAACAAATTGGCAGGTTATACAAATATCAACTACAAAGTTAAAATAAATAACCTGCTCAGCACGGAAGCAGATTGTAAATCCGCCACAAAATGTTTTTTGCTGAAATTTAGCGATGTATCACACGAGTTTTACTATGGTAAGAATTGACTTATTTTATGATGGTGTCCTGCTAGCAGAAAGTAAATTCTGTCTGATTCTAATACAGATAACTTTCATGATATTGGTCCTAGGTTTCTATTGGATTTATGGTTTTGTGTTATTGTTTAATATACTGATAAAGCATCATTTTACTAACTGTATCTAGGAAACATTGACATGCAACATGAAATGTTGAAGCATATGCATTTACATGGAATAAACGCATCTATTCCGGTAGAATCAACTGATGGCAAAACATTTGTAGATTATGCATTCGGTGGGTTTTCAACTTATTACATATAATCCATAACCGTGAGGTAATAATTTGAATTAAATAGATATATAGGTACGTCTTTGCCATTATCATGTGCAATATGAATAGCGTAATTCAGAATTTCACCTTTAGCTGTTGCGTCAGTTGATGCCATTTGACCTTTTCAGGTGGAAAACAGTACTCTGTACAATTGTTATCTTTCGTTGATGGCGTGTCGATTAATTCTTTGAACTCTGAATCCCCAGAACGACGCTACTCTCTCACCCTGACCTCCCACGCCGTCGCATCGATTTGACGCGTTAAAAGATTGTAATATCTCTAATTTTAAATCAACATAACTTCTAAACCATTAGATATCAGATGGTCTGTAATATGTCATATTAAACCTTATCTAGTATTTTATTTTTAACTGGCAATATTTTTTACGAGATGTTTTGATGAGATGTGTAAGTCTACTTTTAGTCCCATCTACTAATTTTTTGTATTTTGGTAAGATTTAATACCTTTTTTAGAAATGTATCATCAATTTCAGTTAAATTTTGAAAAGTATACAAAATTACCTTTCCGAGAATATACGGATGACTTTCTTGACATACGCATAACTCATTTTAATGCAGAATTTGTACTATCGATTACAATGGTTGGCGAACAAAATTGATCAACTATTTTGACGCCAAGTTTGCGTAACGACGCAAAGGGCGACGACGACATTGTCGTGATAACGTTTATGCGACGTTTCGTGCGTAACGATTTGCGCGAGGTAGATTGCGCAACTGCACATCTGGTCGTTCGCAGCTTGAGTTCAGATTGTGTCATCATTGCATCAGTATCATATCCTCGGCCGCAGATAAAACCCTTATATTCAGACGAATCTTGATCGAACATAGTAAAATTGCTAGAATATAAAGGCCATTTTATATACGTTTATTATTTGAAAAGGGGACGAAGATGAATGGCCAAAGTGAAATATTTGATCCTCATGCATTTATGAGGTTCCGCCGGAAACATCAAGGCTAATTATTCACCGTTGGATATCATGAAAATTGAATAAAAAAAAACTGATAACGGGTACACGGAAGACATAGGGGCACCAGTAGCTCACCTGGTCAGTGTTTTACATTTTGCGGCCTCATTAGATTTTCGAAATTACTGCATATACGCTACATTCCAGATATCGCTATATTTACAATGGATTTTAAACGAAAGCTTTGTCCAGATGAAATATTGGATAGTATTCATCTATCGGAAGAAGAAAATATGGCACAATAAAATTCAGCAATGGCGCTAAACAATGCATCCATCGATATGTTCCATCACTCCGTTTTTAGAAATCCTTATTTTTGCTATTCGTATTTTTCATATCATTATGCGATTAAAACGGCAATAACACTGCATATTGTGTGTTTTAGTCGAACAGATTTTGAGGCTGGATGTGATGCGAAAATTTCCCCGTGTATCGTTTACAAGTCGTTATCGCTTCACGAATACGAACTTAACTCTTTGAACCCTGAAAGCCGCTATAGCGGCTTTCCCGAGAAAGTCTTCTGACGCTGAAAGCCGCTTTAGCTTAGTGGACTAAGTATAATTTCAAAATTGAGATAAAATATTGTGATCATCTTATGAAAATTGGCAAAATCAAAAAGCATAAAAAACTTCTGAAAATTGCTCAAATCTAATTGACAAAACTTCAATTTGTTTTCGATCAAACCTGGTACATTATCGACAACATTTGTAGAATTTGAAGATAGCTTTCCAGTGATACCATTAGATTGAAGTTATGTCGCACCATTCAAATTTTAGAAGCATTTTTCTTCGTGATTTTGTTTGTCGCAAGATCGAGGCGACGTCAAGGTGACGTAAATAACGACCTAACACATTTACGCCGTTACGCAGCAACGCTAAGCAATTACGTTGGCACGTAGCACGTTTACGTTCCCTATGAAATAGACTTTTCCTCGCATGCTCGTAACGTCATTTACTTAAGTTCGTACTCGTGAAGCGACTAACGACTTGTAAACGATACACGGGGAAATTTACGCATTACATTCAGCCTCAAAATATGTTCGTCTAAAACACACAATATGCAGTGTTATTGCCGTTTTATTGCATAAAGATTTGAAAAATACGAATAGCAAAAATAAGGATTTCTAAAAACGGAATGATGGAACATATCGATGGATGCATTGTTCAGCGACATTGCTGAATTTTATTGTGCCATATTTTCTTCTGTCGGTAGATGAATACTATCCAATATTTCATCTGGACAAAGCTTTCGTTTAAAATTCATTGTAAATATAGCGATATCAGGAATGTAGCGTACCTGGCGTAATTTCGAAAATCTAATGAAGCCGCAAAATGTAAAACACTGACCAGGTGAGCTACTGGTGCCACCATGTCTTCCGTGTACCCGTTATCAGTTTTTTTTGTTATTCAATTTTCATGATATCCAACGGTGAATAATTAGCCTTGATGTTTCCGGCGGAACCTCATAAATGCATGAGGATCAAATATTTCGTTTTGGCCATTCATTTTCGTCCCATATCCAAATAATAAACGTATATAGAATGGCCTTTATATTCTACCAATTTTACTATGTTCGATCAAAATTCGTCTGAATATAAGGGTTTTATCTGCGGCCGAGGATATGATACTTATGCAATGATGACACAATCTGAACTCAAGCTGTGAACGACCAGATGTGCAATTGCGCAATATACCTCACGCAAAGCGTCACGCACGAAACGTCGCATGAACGTTATTACGACAATGTCGTCGCCGCCCTTTGCGTCGTTACGCAAACTTGGCGTCAAAATAGTTGATCAATTTTGTTCGCAAACCATTTGAATCGATAGTACAAATTCTGCAAAAAAATGAGTTATGCGTATGTTAAGAAATTCATCCGTATATTATCCGAAAGGTAATTTTGTATACTTTTCAAAATTTGACTTATATTGATGATACATTTTTAAAAAAGGTATTAAATATTACCAAAATACAAAAAATTAGTAGATGGGACTAAAAATAGGCTTACACATCTCATTAAAACATCTCGTGAAAAATAATGCCAGTTAAAAATGAAAGACTAGATAAGCTTATATATGACATATTACAGACCATCCGATATCCAATGGTTTAGAAGTTTTTTTGATTTGAAATTAGGGATATTACAATTTTTTAACGCGTCAAATCGATGCGAAGCCGTGAGAGGTCAGGGTGAGAGAGTAGCGTCGTTCTGGGGATTCAGAGTTCAAAGAGTTTTAATGTGTTTGTCAAGTTTTCAAATTTACAGCCTCAATATATATACTTTATCTGTGATATTTAGATAAAAAAGTTTGAGCATTCAAATTACCTAAAGTATGTATTGTCATTAGCCCAAAGTAATTTTACCTTACTCAGGAATATTAATCAGTAAATAACAATGTGGTGTTTGGCTGCATTATTTTCCAAATTTATTTGTGGAGCTCCGTGAAGAATAACCAACCTCTTCAAGGGCTCCGTAACATCGAAAGTTTGCGAACCCCTGCTGTAAGAATCATAAACAAATTGAAGAAATGGATTTATTTTAAAAAGTTGCCTTTACTGCTGCTGCTGTTAACCATCGAAGTTTTAAGCCAATGTGCCTCGCTACTTCAATGATGGGAAAAATGACGCATCCCGAAACAAGTTTGAGACCGGTCATATTTGCAACTCTTGATATCGGTCATGAAGCTTAATAACAGTACTAGGAGCGCCAGTGCAAATGTTGTAACGATACTCCATACAGCGGCAATCAAGTGAATAGTTCAAGTAATGCTCTAATTTCCAATCATTGTTATATTTGACTTAAAAAGAGCTCTTCACCCCTTTGAATATAATCTGAATCAGACCTTGTAATATCTTTCATCAAATTATGCGAAGAATTGTATTTACGACCCATATATGAATATACAACTTTTAATAATATGTCAACAATATATTTTACATACAAAGATGTCTGACACGAAACGTTACTAAACTTGAGATATATGAACATTGACAACTTTTATCCCGAACGTTATTGACATCGTTATGACTCGTGAGATCGTTATGAGATTTAGTCCGAAGAAATGAGTAAATATATATATTATAGTTAAAATAAAATTAGCTTCGGGATTGAAACAAAATTTTTCTCCTTCGTGACTGAGTTTTCCTTTAAATTGTATCCGTGCCAATTGTATACCCTCATAATACTAAAAACTTGCTGCGTGGTATCGTTGTTTTTATTTGATTTTATGAGTCTTACGTTTTTTTTCATTCATACAAAGCATATTGAAATATCTAAAATATTGTTCTTTCAGTTGGGATTTTGAAACCTAGTATTGTAAAGTAGGACTTCGAAGCAATATATCTTGGGAAAACCCAAAAATACGATTGCGATTAAGATTCGTGGTACGATTCAGCGGGTTGGTGCGAACTCGTTATTGGAATGAACGCGTTCTTGTTTTAGACGTTAAACAAATGCAACACCGTAGTTAATGATTACGATTATATTTGGCGTTCCGTAGAACCTGTTGATGGTGGGGCGATACGAGAGAAAACCCAATTTTAAATTTTTGAACCCAGCACTGATTAAGATTTAACAATATTTCAACTTCTTTTAAAGAATTTATTTCTCAGTGGTATTTTTCATCTAAATCAGGGATGTGCAATCTGCGGCCCGCGGGGCAAATGCGGCCCGCAAGAAGAAGTTGTGCGGCCCGCGGAGAAATAACAATTTCGAATGGTGTACCCGCAAAACGAGTATTTATTCTTTTTCGTCGCAAAGCCCATACTAGTCATATTAGCAAAACAAGCTAGCAAAATTTTGTTGCAAAATACACGATTTATATTGCAAAAACGTGTTTCTCACTGCATTCGTTTGAAGTCGGTGTGACAAAAAATTTAAATAGCAGTTTCTTCAGAAGTTTATGCGTTTTAAATCTACTACTTCTGCAAGAACACCTAATAATGCCGTAAGATCAATAGCACATATAGGCAATTTTTGTGCTTGCAACTACCATAAAGCCTAAATTAAATGAAGGTGCGTCCCGCGGCTTCACCCAGTTACTTGTATTTGGCCCGCAAATAAAAAAGATTGCACACCCCTGATCTAAATCTTTAGATGAAATATTTTCGGAGGTTGTTCATTGTCAAGTAATAAAAATATTACAAACGATTCCATAGGTGCTGTGAAGTTTCATTTGAAAACATTACTATTATTCGGGGTTAGGCATCGTGAAAATAATATTGTTTAGTTTGAATGACATTTAATCATCCCATTCCCGTGGCCGGAACATTCTTTTGCTCAGTGCCAGAAACAGATCAAATGTGCTAATAAATAAATGTGGTTGTAACCAATATTGTAGGGGAAGATGGGGCACGTTGGGACATGGGGCACAGTGGAAAATCAGATCTCGCACTGATACTATATCCGCAATCCTGTCCGCGGTTCGATGTTTCAATCCGCCCTTCGGTGAGTTACAACGTCCCCGCAAACGGACAACGGACGGGTAGAGCGGCGCAAGCTATGAGGTGAAATTTGTTTTGGGAGGTTGAGACTAAAATTTCACCGTTCCAGTTTTTTCTTTCTTCATTTTGAGCCTTTCCAACATGACAAACCACCGTCTGATATTTTTCAGCTTTAGTCCACTGTAAAATATTCTTAACTTTGGCGAGTGGATGTACCTTCCGAATTTCGCCGTGGGGTGGTCTGAAAATATTTGTTTCCTATGGGGAACAATGGACCGGGGTTCAGTGGGTCATGCGCTACAGGGCAAAATTCGAGAGTGTTTGATACAATAAGTGCTCAGAGACCTAGAGATGCGGTATATTTTGTGTAAGATTATGGTTTCTTTCGACCCATGGCCCAATATGGAATATATTCCAGAATCAATAATATTTCCAGGTTTAGATTCGATTTAGATTTTAGGAACTAATCAAATTTGTTTACAAATTTTTTTGTCAAAATATTGGAACTATTCCAGTTGAACATTGATTTTAAAAATATTAAATCTTCAAATTTGAAGTCTCCCTGTTCTTTAGACGAGTATGCTGAATAATTGCTTATTTCTTAGAGCATACTTCGTTGAAGTTTGACAGACTGACTCATTGTGCCCCAGGGTCTGTCCGGATGTGCCCCACAAGTGGGGTACAGAGGGACACTTTACAGACGTTTTTCAAAGCATTTTGGTAGTAATATGTGTGTCGCAAGGTAATTTCTTATTCGCTGAATAAAAACTACATTTACCCCACTATGCATTAATCCCGCCAACTTAACTTTTTATCACCAGGTGTACCCAAACAAAACGTTGTAGCTCATGACTAACTTTAATATCAAGTCTCTCATTAACAAGTTCCAGTCAGTCATTTGCCTAATTTATAATACAAAATATCGAGTTAAAATAAACTCAAAATGGACCAAGACCAAGAAGAGCCTGAACTTGGGCACAATGAAGAGTAAATTGCGTTTCCCCTCAATTTGTCGTTATTCAGTGATAATGCATCTATCGATCCAAACTTTTCGACAACTAGTATTGCATTGTATTTCGCAAATTCGAGTCGAGTCCGTATACAGTCGCCAAATCAGTGGGCGCTTTGTCTATGATTCATGTTTTTTGAAAAGAAATGATAACTGTTCGATGATTGAAATCTATCCATCTTGGTTTTTCTCAAATACCGATGGGCTGATTATAGAGTGCCTTTTATTTATTTTCAAAAATAGCACATTGCTCGCTTGTACGTATTGTGCTATAAAATCTAATCTATTACCTAATCGATTCCCCTACTAGTCTGGATCCGTTTTATGGTGGCCATCCGTTATTACCCGTTGCATATTCATTTATATATAGGTGAGGTTTAGAACATCAATATTTTTTTAGATATTTGTACCAGTGTATGAACATTGGTTACGTAGATGACAAAATAATTTTGATGACGACACTAAGGGATGATAATCTGTAAAATCTTTCAAATTTTGAAATTTGAAGGCCAGATATATCGAATAAGAGAAAATTGTTTGCGAAACATCTAACCTTCCATGGTTATATAATTCCGTTTGGTATCCATGTTTTCTGAAGCAGCGTTTCCCAACCTTTTTTGGTCACGGACTATTTTTTCACCGGCGAAAACCTTTGCGGACTCAATGTGCGTTTATTGCAGGGGGCAATAAAACCAAGCACAAATAATTTTAACAAATTTCAACAATGGCCTTTTCTGTCGCACAACATTCAATCCATGACAACGACGAGAATTTAAAATGTCTTTCTATTTTAATTTATTTGTGTTCATAGTAACTCGCGGTTGCGTCGACTTACGACAAGATGAAAGCATTAGTTTTTTAAAATGCCACGGGAATCTTCGAAATAAAAGCAATAGTACTCAGAAAATATCATGACAATCCGTGGACACAAAAATGCGTGGTAAAGTGCCCGATTATATTTTGATTCGTATTTTTGTGAATTCTACAAATTTGAGCTGTTCGTACAACACCTACGGCAGTACTGCACGTACCAATGTGGGGGCAGTAAAGCGAAGAATACAAAGGGAAAATTGCCTAAAAAAGTGTTTTCAATTGGTCGCGGACCACCATAAAACAAAAAATTATGGGCTCTCCGTTTCATTTTCAGTATTTTGTCTGGCCGCTTTTTAATTTAGGAAATTTGGGTCGCCACCATTACCACCTACCAAAAAAAAAAAATTTATTTATTCCTCGTTGTTCGAACTTGCGAGAAACACCACTTAGGTATCTATCGACGCTTGTGCACAGCAGACTCTTGTTTTCGTCGGAAATTCGCAAGCGAGTTGTGAAATCTCATCGTTCAATGAAGCGACGCGCGAGTGACCTGTCGCGTCACCTGGCACCAAATTTTTGAATAGTAAATTGCTATTCTAATAGTTGAATATTCGAATATATGCCCATTCCTACTCAGTAACCAATTATTATTGACTTGATTATTGTTATGTGAATAAAGTTGCTATGTTTTATGTAAATTCTAACGTAAATTGTAACTTGGCTGATAGTTAAGTTTCGCCAAAACGTTTGCGGCGCGCAGTGAATTTCTGTCTCGTTGCGGACTCATTCGAACGCTCCGCGGACTCATTTAAGACCGCGGACTCGGGTTGGGAAACACTGGCTTAGCACAATGCGCCACTCAACGCAAACGTAGTCAACTGCAGTGCACTGGCTGACATAGATACTAAACGCTGGATGATGAAATCTCAGGTTTGTTCTTTATGGCCGTACATACCTGTATCATGATCGCTTTTTACCAAGAAGTCTACTGTAGAGACAGACTCAAAGTGCTTCATACAGAACTAGAGTCTCCGTTAACTATTCGTTTACTCAAAATGACATTAATAAAATTTAAGAAGCAGCAAATACATCCGAGTTATTAAATAGAGTAATTTCAAATCACTCATTGATATCAATCGGTAAGTAACACATTGTTTTTGTTACGTTCTTATTGTGGGGCTCCGTAAATAACAGTCTATCTCTTCACGAGCTCCATAACACCAAATATGTGAATCAGTCGTTGTCGTCGGTATGCACTTGTATTGAGCAGTCAATTACCGTATTTACTTCACATAGAACCGTGATTAATGCTGTTGCTGATGTTATGTCTCTGCCGTTTGGTTTGGGCGGAGAAATTACCTTTACTGTAGGGGTAGGCATCGAAACAACGTCACATTGTGACTCCACCTTTAAGGACATCGCCGGCACGTTATTGTATGAAAACATTCTTGGCTGCGAAAGTCTATGAGCTAAGATTTGTACGTCAATTTAGAGATTGCATTGATATAACGCTAAACACGCCGTTATTCTTTCATTGAGTGGAAGGAAGGTTACATTTTTGATGACATCCACGTGCGCGTTTACTCGACAAATATGAAAAGACAAATATAATGGAAATGCTGGATTCTTTGTACTAAGCTCCCGTCACTGATGTAAAAATGTGAGATCTGAGATGAACGGTTCCATTACGTTTGAACCCGTGTACATTTGAACCCACGACAATTGCACCTGCGTACTATTGCACTTATGCATTTTTTTGTTTTACGGTTATCTGAACCCATACTAACCCTAACCCATGGGTTTTAGCACCCGCATATATATTGAACCCGCGGATATACACATGGGTTCAAATGTACGTGGGTTGAAATGTACGGTCACCGAGATAAATACCCCCGAAAATACTATGAACTAGGTATTATGCGATCAGAAAATGTATGAAGCAAATCCCAACCGTCATCTTCATTCTGCAACTTTGAGATCACGCGTTAGAAGCGTGATCGGCTCATAACGGCAACCTGGAGTAATTAAAGTAATCAGTTAAAAATATTTGATTACTAACAATCAGTTTGCTTTTTTCGTCAAATATTTGTGCGCGGGAAACCACAAGCGACATCGCAGTCACAGATGTTCGTCGTAGGATGAGGTTCGATTTTGTGTAAGATGTATGGATAAGCTGACTGTTGGGTTATGACAGCGAGTTCGAAACGATATTCAGGTGAGCTAAATGTTTTTTTATACTTATTGCTTTAATTTTTCTTATGTATAGGTGGTGAATTAGAGGTTTTCGGGCCTATACGAATTGGAATTATTAACCTACAGAAAATTGAAATTACAATTAAAATACAGAAATCTAGATTATTGGGTGATTCTCTTTTGTATCGAACTCACTAACATCGGGTTCCATCGTTTCCTCACAACTGGTCGAACTTTAAGGCTATATGGCAATACATAGACTTATCATATTAGAAAACTTAAACCTAATATACTAATCTACGTCACTACGTAAGCTGCATTCAACAGGACAAGATTATGAATGTATTGCATAACTTTCAAAACTTTCGCAAATGTAGCGCAAAATCAATGGTTTATTAGAGATTTGCGTAGCCTTTCCACTTTCATATTTTATTGTGTATAGGGTGCTCCCATAGTATTCGTACCAAGATGGCGCACAACCTGAACACAGTATGTGTACCTGGTTAGGGTTCAGGTTGTGCACCATCTTGGTAGTTTAAGTTAGGAATGCAGATTGTGCTGTAAATTCAAATTTTTAAATCATTCCTACCCCCAAATTGATAATTACTAATATGTCACTTTAAAATGTGGCGGGAGCTTTGTGCAAAAAATCCGATAGATTCAGCCCCGCTGTTCATTGAATATGCTAGCTACAGTTCTGCGACAGTTTATTTATCAATATTTTAACTTTTTTCAGATGCAAAACTATTAAAGGTTGAAGATTCAAAGACACAAAGTAACGAACGAAAAATAATCAAAGTAAATATCATTTAAACATTTTGTTTGACTTTTTCGCCTATTTTATTCCTGTACACCACTGTTTTCGTTTAGAATGCTAAACAATTAGATGCGAGCGCACCGCGTCTCTGGTCTTGCGATCAAAGTCGGCATCGTTATGCCACATATTTGATCGTGTGTTTTCCCTCGAAATTTATATTTTCATAAGTTTTAATAATTGTCTTTCGAATCAAAATTCCAATAAAGTAAGACCCACGTTCACGTTTAAAATGATAAATAGTTCGATGCGAGCCAACATTGTTATGCCGCTTATTTTATCCTGTGCATTCTATCGAAATTTAAGATTTAGATTTTGCAAGTTTTAATAATTGTGTTTTGAAGCAGAAGTCCGAAATAGTATTATAAATATAGTACCTTGTATCAAATTGGTGTACTCTTTGCGACCCCTAAAATTCGTTGCTCGCTTCTCTGCTGGATAGCGATCTCCACTTTGCGATCCCCACCGTGAACAATGTGATAATTCTACAAGTTACTGATCACTGGTAATTAGTCATATATTCCATGAAACAGTTATAAAAGTTCATTGGGTATTTTACTGTTATTGTAATATTTGCAACTCGTGCAGTTTGAAAACTACACCTGATATGTTATTGTTAATTTATATAATTGAATGATTACATATACCTGTAACTGTAGAATCGATGAAAAGCAATTTCTATGGTAATCTATAATATTTGAAATTCAATGGCAATCCTGAATAAATTTTATTCGTATAAATTTACCCGTTACGTATTTTATTGAAACTAACGTATATTTTTTGCTTTGCAGTGTCTCTGTCAAATAGCATTTGTGTGAATTAACTACTTAATGACATAGTTGGCTCAACGAAATTTATTTTGAAAATCAAATTTAGATTTGGCTTGCACAAACTCAAGACATATATATTGATTTTCAGCTTAAAACACTGCTTGAAAGTTGACAGGACAATTTATCATTGTACCAAAAGGAATTCGTCAAGTGCCAGCTTTTCATCACCGAGTGAGATGGAGGCCTATCAAGTCTGAGAAGCAAGTATGTAACCAAATCATTTGAAATCTTTTCATTTTAGATGTCTATAGTATAAATAAATGATATATTGTATTTTTTTCGGGAAATCTACAGATAAATATTATGTTCAATATATTGAGTATGAGCTCAGTTTTGGTTTGTGTGTCAAATGAAATTTTCTAAAAATTACAATCTCAAAATTTAATAATAACATGATACGCACAACTACCGTTTTATTCTGGCTATTGAGTCGGCCCAGTGAATGAGGCTAGGGCCATGTTTTAGAAATAAAAATTAGGCTTTTTTTTGTTCCCGCCCAATAGTCGAGATACAGGAATGCATTAAATTGATCTTATTTTTGTCAATTTGGGCACCAATGCGAGCTCATAATTGTTTATGGTGAATAAGGCTAGGGCCATGTTTTAGAAATAAAAATTAAGCTTTTTTTTGTTCCCGCCCAATAGTCGAGATACAGGAATGCATTAAATTGATCTTATTTTTGTCAGTTTGATCACCAATGCGCGCTCATAATTGTTTATGGCAAAATCTGTTAAACCAAACCATGCTCATTACGTAGAATCGCGGAATTAAATATTCTGTCCTACGAATTAACTGTAGCAATATCCGGTGAATAATAACATAGTCAGTACAGCGCAGGGGCTAACTGCTGTGTTGTCCCATCTGCTGTCGTTTCGTTTAATCGTCCAAACCAAAAGGCCAATTACTATCTTGAAATG